>NC_064923.1:751562711-752187711 GCF_023897955.1 Schistocerca gregaria
CTGCCTCGAGCTTGGATGTGTGTGATGTCCTTAGGTTAGTTATGTTTCAGTAGTTCTAAGTTTTAGGGGACTGATGACCTCGGCTGTTAAGTCCCATAGTGGTCAGAGTCATCTGAACCATTTTTTGAAATATCTGAAAGTCGGCATATTTTGGCAAGGAGCGAACCACCTCATTTTTATTCTCTGCAAAAAGGTGAAAGAGAAACGAGGTGGTATAGATGAAACGGCTGCAGCAAAGCAGAAATGAATGTTCTGCTCCACTGTGATAGTAATATCCCTATATTTTGTTGCTGAAGAGTTTGGCACGCAGATTTCACTGTACATCGAAATCGCCATAAATAAGAGGTGCCTTCAAGTAATGCAACACATTTTTGTCTGAAAGCGGGTTGGTTTTATTCACGGTTCCAATACACCGTATTATTCCGCACTCGTTCGGCTAGAAAACTTTATTTTTGAACATAATCTCCGTTCAATGCGACGGCCTTACGGCACCTTGTGCAGCGAGGTGTTTGTTTGTGATACGTCGATGACATGGAATGACTGCGCCTGCACTTTCCGAAATTGCAGAAGCTGTGTGCAACCGCACGTCGGACAGTTTTGCACGACCTTGTTGCGACAATGACAGACTCCATGCTCAACGAGTCACCGTGCTTTGCTTACTGCGAGGCAACTGTAAACACTCAGCAATCGCGTATGAATATGCTCTGGTTTTCCGCCAACCACACTCAGTAACAGTTCTCTTCTTGGGACGCACGTCTGCTACAGGCGCCATTTTCAAGGCCACGTATAGTGGCGCCTGCTATTGCAACTTCATGAGAGTATAAGAGGTGAAGCGGCAATATCCGACATATGTCCCACAACAAATTCCGCATTTTTTTTCCCTACCGAAATTGGATGAGAAAAAAGTGTTGCATTACTTATTGACCGCCTCTCGTATAACAAAGAATAAAGTATCAGAAGATGAAAACAAGAAGAATAGGAAGTTTATCATTCTACTAGCACGCGTCCTGCTCGTTATTTGAACTTTCTGTCCAGGGAGTAAACAAACATAGATGTCGTCTACTGTTTTCGGAACCGAGGAGCAATCAGTTGTCGTCTTCCTTTTCTTTTGTTTTTGACAAGTGCTGTTCTCTGAGCCGATTCCGTCGTCAGAGAGCGAGCTGCACGAGCAAATCACGTTTCGATAGCCTTCGCCTGTCGTATACGGGCAAGCAGCCATACGCGGGACAAGAGAGGAACTTGTCGCGCTGGGAGACGCGTGCAGGCCGCGAGTTGCGCCACAGAAAGAGTGTCGCAAACCGCAGCAGAAGCGTGTGCTGCGTGGCGCAGCAGCCAGGTGCACGGAGGAACGGCTCGGCTCGCGAGGAATGCCTCGAGACGTGGTCGGCTCAGCTCTAGGTCTCACCCCTCTGTTTCCTCTGGCTATTCTCGCACAACGAATTCGCACATACTGGATTTGGCACTAGTGTTAGTAACAATTGTAATAACACTGAACTATACAAGAAGCTAGGAACGAGAAAGGCGTCTAGAGCTAACCAGAAGGCCATAAACAGAATGCAGAAACAACTACTGGCTTACCTACCTCTGTAAGTCAGCCCTTCTTAGCGTCCTATGGCGAAGGGTTAATGTAGTGTAATTTCAGTATTTCGGAGGCCTGTGAGCTGTCAAAGACCATCTGCATGTTGGTAAGGTAGGCAAAAGTCTTCCCCCGGCGGAAACAATGTGTTAAATATTGGTCTCTGCTGAGCGCGGCAATCTGAACTGGCTGTTGAGCAGACCAGCTCGCGTTTGGGCGTATTCATTGACTTTTGCTGCCATGTAATGATGAGCCCAAGCACAATCAAAAAAATGGTTCAAATGGCTCTGAGCACCATGGGACTCACCTGCTGTGGTCATTAGTCCCCTAGAACTTAGAACTACTTAAACCTAACTAACCTAGGAACATCACACACATCCATGCCCGAGGCAGGATTCGAACCTGCGACCGTAGCAGTCGCACGGTTCCGGACTGCGCGCCTAGAACCGCGAGACCACCGCGGCCGGCCAAGCACAATCAAGTCTTTTATTGGAACATGACATTGAAACAGAATTGTATCCGTTTATGAAAGTCATGTTATCACGAAAATGGTTACAACAATGCTGATTGTGAAATAGGACATCAAATTATCTTTCCGTCACCATCCGCATCCTCTAGAAAACCCGTGCTATTGTATTTCAACAACCGAAGAGGAATACTGATTCTGTAACCGTGAGCGGGTTACAACCGCGAAGTATGAAACGTCATGACATCCATTAACTTAATGCCGTCTCAGCTTTGTCGTACAGCTTCGCAAACATCCGTTGGATAAACGCAGAACTCAGCAGTAAACAAACACTTCGTAATAGCCACCACGACAAACGGAGTCGTCACCACCCTAACTCCTGTATACAGAGAAAAGTGCTGTCAAAGAACAAAGGCATCGTTGGAATAGTTCTCATTATCCAAAGTGGTCTGAATTACTTCGAAAGTACCACTAATAACGCTCAAACTTCAAAAATAATGCAAATGACTGTAACTGTCAACAAGATCTACTGCTTGCTCAAGCCAGCCACTCGTACTGAAGTTTGTCAACCGAGCTGATACAGAAGAACGATGGAAATGCAAACTACTGCATTGGAATTTTTTCTGCCATGCTCTCGATCAACCACGCGTGGAGACCGAATGAGCAGAGAGCCGTTCCTCGAAATGACGTTTATACCCACTAACTCGCGATTTCATATTGGTTGTTTCGGACGAGGTGTTCCAAGCAACAAATCACCAGTAACTTAACCAGAAGCTCGAAGTTAACTTCAGAAGATGCGGCGCTCTATTTGAAATGATCACATCGCTTGGCCACTAAGACTACTTCAACAGACGGGATCGAACATTTTCAACACACTCCATCAAAAGATCTTTGAGAGTTCAACGCCAGGGAAAATTACAATGCCCAGAGCCTGAGTGCTCATATCTTGTAACACAAGGTGAGCGAAAGAAAACTGGTCCGGAAAATGTTTACAGTAAGACTGGCGCGGAGTTGACCGTCGTCAATGAATATCACTAAAGACACAGGAAATGGCCACCGCTGAGGTCGATGCAACGGTTTCCTCGATATATCAAACTGCGAGACACAGGGGGTGACAGCAGTAGCATGCTTTACGTTCTGTTGATGCTCTTCCAGTGTGTGAGGATTGTTTGAGTACACCTGATCCTCCAGTTAGCAACATCAATCTTCAATGGGCACATATGACCCGAGCTGATTTTTGCCCCCTAGAGCAAAACAAAAGCAAATCAATCTTGAAATTATGCAACGGCTCTTGAAAGTATTGGTGGGGATTTCTTAAGTGCAAAAGACACATCTCCTGTGGGATCACATACGCCACCATGCTGCACCAAGCATCATGTGAAGAAATGAAAAACTAAAGATCTAAGACGTCTGATTCCGCTTTCACTTCACTGGGGAACCGCCGGGACAGGTGAACACGCTAAACTTCGCCTAGACGGCTTAACTCGTGCACAACAGTAAATTTGATAGAATACAAATGCGGTTTCTTTCTGATAATGTTTCGACACGACGATCTCTTAACATCCACTTGCAGCGTTGAATTTTTGTCGAAATTTGTTCTAGCCTTCCATCTCTCGATCAATGTCTTGAGGTGTTCGAACTCTTTCCGAATAGTTTCGGGTCTTTATTCGCCCATAGCCCGTTTCGTGCAATTTTGCCGTTAAGGTTTGAACTGCACACTTTGCTGGATGTTTTTTGCTGTTTTATCGTGAGCATCATTTTGTCTTGCATTCAGCTAACCACTAAACACGTCCGCCTCTGACTCAAACGTAACGACACAATGAAGAACTTGGAACACAGAACGCAGACAGGTAACGCGAACCGGTGGAGCATCGAGATCACCGTTTGCGGCATTTTCTGCGACGGGCACTTCTCCTGTTCATCAGCAGACGTCAATTCCGGGTCAGTTTTATAAATATTTTACGGAACAGTTCTATTTTGCGCAGTCTGTATATGCCGAACGCACAGTTCTAACCCAGAGATTTGTAGAACACAATAGTTGAGATGTCGTATGAACAAAAACCACGGAAGTGCAAATCACTTTGATGTAAGTAGACCGGTTAACAGAAACATGTAGAGAACTTACTATGCAAAAAAGTCTGAAATTGTACGACCTATTCTTTCTCAACAAATCGTCAGTAGAAGGTAGGCAATATTGGAATCCGGAAAATCGTTGGAACAGTCGTAAAAGGCTTCCAAAGAGGAATAAATTCTTTTCACTATTTTTTTTATAAACGCTGTATTGCCTTGAAAATGTAACTAAGTAATAATAATAATAATAATAATAATAATATTGTATGTACAATGACGGGAAAAAATAGCAACACCAAAAATAATTAATGTCGAGTGATGAAATTTCGGGAACGGATTTGTCTGCGAAACATATTGATGTGATTAACGTAGGTACCTTACTAAACCGGTGTAGCCGCCAGATTGTTGAATACAAGCATTCTAACGTGCATGCATTGTGTTGAACGGGAACCGGATGTCAGTTTGTGGGATGGAGTTCAATGCCTGTTGCATTTGGTCTGTCAAGAGAGGGACGGTTAATACCGGTTGTGGATGATGCTGGAGTTGTCGTCCGATTGTGTCCCATATGTGATCGATTGTTGGAGTCATATCTGGTGATCGAACAGGTCAAGACAACATGTCGACACTCTGTAGAGCATGTTGGGTTACAACAGTTTGCGGGCGTGCGTTATCCTGTTGGAAAGCACCCTTTGTACTGCTGTTCATTAATGGCAGTACGAGAGGTTAGAGTAATACATTACCGTACAAATTTGCAGTCAGGGTGCGAGGGATAACCACGAGAATGTTCCTGCTGTCACACAAAATCGCACTCAATCAGTAACTCCATGTGTAAGTCCAGGGAATGTAGCACGGAGACAAGCTGCTCATAGGCCCTTGAATGGTCTCCTCCCATCAAGCACACAGGGCCACCACTGGCACCGAGGCAGAACCAGCTTTCATCACAAAAAACAACAGACCACCTCCATCCTGTCTTCCGATGAGCTCTCGCTTGAGACCACTGAAGTCGCAAATGGGACTGGTTTGGGGTAGGTGGAATGCACGCTACAAGGCGTCTGGCTCGGAGCTGTTCTGGAAGTAACCTAATTGTAACAGTTCGTTCTGCCATGCCAACTGCTGCTGAAACAGCTGCTGCAGATGCAGTGCGAAGCGCCAGTCATGCACCGAACACGGTCCCCTTCCCTCTCTGCAGTGCCACGTGACACTCCGGAGCCACGTCTTCCTGCCACCGTACATTCCCGAGACCACCGCTGACAGCAATCATGTACAGTGGCTACATTTCTGCCAAGAATTTCTGCAGCATCAGAGAAAGACATCCAGCCTCTCGCAGCCCTATCACACGGCCTAGTTCAAACTCAGCGAGGTTTCGATAATAGCGTCTTTGTCGCCTTAATGCCGTTCCTGACTAACATCGGCTCACCACGCCCAGTCTTTAAGGTGACTAACGCTCACGAGCGTTACAGCGTGTGTTTAGAGCGAACCTGATTTGCATCCTCATAGTAACGCTACTTATACGACTGTCGCGAAATTTGAAGAGACATCATCTTTCAGATGTGAAGAAGCCTACCAACTTTCGTTTATGCCACAAAACCCCTGCTTGGTGTCGCGATTAGTCCCTCGACCGTTAGGGGTAAAACCCAATGGGACTCGGGGCAAGTAAGGCTAGCAACCTGCCTCGGACCTTTGGAGGTGACGGAGTCCCACCTCTAACTGACAAACTGGGGACTCCTAAGATACGACTCGGCAAACAAATGGTAATGAGATGGGGAGCTATTAAAATTAATGGGGGCTACTCTGGGAAGAAGGTAGAGCTCGCTGAGGCTGCAAGTAAGATGGGGCTGGACGTTTTAGCTGTTAGTGACATTCGGGTAAGGGGTGAGAAAGAAGAGGAAGTGGGAGAATACAAGGTCTACCTGTCAGGAGTCAAAGCAGGAATAGCACAAAGGGGTGTAGGGCTTTACATCAGGAAAGAAATGGAACCCAGTATAGTTGCAATAAGGTATGTAAACGAACGACTGATGTGGAGAGATTTGACAGTGTCTAGCAAGAAAATTAGGGCAGTGTCAGTATATTCGCATTGTGAAGGGACAGATCAAGATAAGATTGATAGCTTTTATGAGGTACTCAGTCATGTAGTTGTTAGAGTAAAGGCCAAGGACAGTGTTCTGCTCATGGGTGATTTTAACGCCAGGACTGGAAATCGAACAGAAGGGTATGAAAAGGTTATGGGTAAATTTGGAGAGGATATGGAGGCCAACAGGAACGGGAAACAACTCTTGGATTTCTGTGTCAGTATGGGCTTAGTAATCACAAACTCCTTTTTTAAACATAAGAACATTCACAGGTATACTTGGGAAGGCAGGGGAACCAGATCTGACATTGACTATATAATAACAGATCAGGAATTCAGGATGGCTGTGAGAGACACACGTGTATTCAGGGGATTCTTTGATGACACTGATCATTATTTAATCTGCAGTGAAATTGGGATTGTGAGGCCGAAAGTGCAGGAGGTCAGGTACATATGTAGGAGGATAAGAGTGGAGAAACTTCAGGATAAGGAAATCAGGCACAAGTACATAACAGCGATCTCAGAAAGGTACCAGTTAGTTGAATGTAGTCAATTACAGTCATTGGAAAAGTAATGGAAAAGGTACAGGGACACAGTACTAGAAGTGGCTAAAGAATGTCTGGAACAGTAGTGTGTAAAAGTAGGATGAAGCAAACAGCTTGGTGGAATGACACAGTCAAGGCAGCCTGTAAAAGGAAAAAGAAGGCGTATCAAAAATGGCTACATACTAGAACTCAGGTAGACAGAGAAAGTTATGTTGAAGAAAGAAACAAAGCCAAACAGATGATTGCAGCATCCAAGAAGAAATCTTGGGAAGACTTTGGAAACAGGTTGGAGACTTTGAGTCAAGCTGCTGGAAAACCATTCTGGAGTGTAATTAGCAGTCTTCAAAAGGGAGGTAAGAAGGAAATGACAAGTATTTTGTACAGGTCAGGAAAACTGCTGGTGAATCCTGTGGATGCCTTGAGCAGATGGAGGGAATATTTTGAAGAGTTGCTCAATGTAGGTGAAAATACGATCAGCAGTGTTTCAGATTTCGAGGTAGAATGGGATAGGAATGATGATGGAAATAGGATCACATTTGAGGAAGTGGAGAAAATGGTCAATAGACTGCAGTGCAATAAAGCAGCTGAGGTGGATGAAATTAAGTCGGAACTCATCAAATACAGGGGAATGTCAGGTCTTACATGGCTACACAGGATAATTGAAATGGCCTTTGAGTCGGGACAGGCTCCATCAGACTGGACAAAAGCAGTAATCACACCAATCTTTAAACATGGAAACAGAAAAGATTGTAACAACTACAGAGATATCTCTTTAATCAGCGTTGTGGGTAAAATCTTCTCAGGTATTGTTGAAAGGAAAGTGCGAGTATTAGTTGAGGACCAACTGGATGAAAATCAGTGTGGATTTAGGCCTCTTAGAGGTTGTCAGGACCAGATCTTTAGGTTACGGCAAATAATGGAGAAGTTTTATGAGTGGAACAGGGAACTGTATTTATGCTTTATAGATCTAGAAAAGGCATATGACCGGGTTCCTAGGAGGAAGTTATTGTCTGTTCTACGAGATTATGGAATAGGAGGCAAACTTTTGCAAGCAATTAAAGGTCTTTACATGGATAGATAGACAGCAGTTAGAGTTGACGGTAAATTGAGTTCAGAGTAGTTTCAGGGGCAAGACGAGGCTGCAACCTATCTCCACTGTTGTTTATATTATTTATGGATCATATGTTGAAAACAATGGACTGGCTGGGTGAGATCAAGATATGTGAACACAAAATAAGCAGTCTTGCATATGCGGATGACTTAGTTGTGGTGGCAGATTCGATTGAAAGTTTGCAAAGTAATATTTCAGAGCTAGATCAGAAATGAAAGGACTATGGTATGAAGATTAGCATCTCAAAAACGAAAGTAATGTCATTGGGAAAGAAATATAAACGGATTGAGTGCCAAATAGGAGGAACAAAGTTAGAACAGGTGGACGGTTTCAAGTACTTAGGATGCATATTCTCACAGGATGGCAACATAGCGAAAGAACTGGAAGCGAGGTGTAGCAAAGCTAATGCAGTGAGCACTCAGCTACGATCTACTCTCTTCTGCAAGAAGGAAGTCAGTACCAAGACTAAGTTATCTGCGCACCGTTCAATCTTTCGACCAACTTTGTTGTATGGGAGCGAAAGCTGGGTGGATTCAGGTTACCTTATCAACAAGGTTGAGGTCACGGATATGAAAGTAGCTAGGATGATTGCAGGTACTAGTAGATGGGAACAATGGCTGGAGGGTGTCCACAATGAGGAAATCAAAGAAAAACTGGGAATGAACTCTATAGATGTAGCAGTCAGGGCGAACAGGCTTAGATGGTGGGGTCATGTTACACGCATGGGAGAAGCTAGGTTACCGAAGAGACTCATGGGTGCAACAGCAGAGGGTAGGAGGAGTCGGGGCAGACCAACAAGAAGGTACCTGGATTCGGTTAAGAACGATTCTGAAGTAATAGGTTTAACATCAGAAGAGGCACCAACGTTAGCACTGAATAGGGGATCATGGAGGAATTTTATAAGGGGGCTATGCTCCAGACTGAATGCTGAAAGGCATAATCAGTTTTAAACGATGATGATGAGATAAAAAAAAAAAGAAGTCAAAAACGTAATCATATTTATACAGTAATCTTTATCCGTTGGCGACACACAATGGCTTAAAATCGATCTAAAAGTAGCACATCAGATTTATCCTTATCGGAATTTAAGGAGCGGAAACGTTTAAAGCGAAGAAAATAAATAAAAAATGAATTCTTAAGATAAAATGGAAATTTACCTTATTTCGGATTTTACGTGCAAAAACAACGTTTTTTTTAGAGTAGTCTTAAGCGCGCCACGTCTACGTTCCAAACTTGTGCGAATCGGTTCAAATTTTGTAACATTGTAGACAAGCCCTTCTAACGTTGTTTCGCGAAAGCTTTATCCGTTGCCACGACACAAGCAACGAGGCTCCAAATACAATAAGGAAACCTATACCGGGTCATTCGTGGCCCGAGTCAACGAAAATCGACGTTGTTTATCCTGTCAGAAAGCACCCCCTGCAGTGCGGCTCATGAATGGCAGCACAACAGGTCGAATCACCAGACTGACGTACAGATTTGCAGTCAGCGTGCGTGGAACAACCACGAGAGTGTTCCTGCTGTCATAAGAAATCGCACCGCAGTTCAAACTCAAGGTGTAGGCCCGATGTGTGCAGCACGCAGCCAAGTTGGTTGTAGGCCATCATCTCACCTCCTCCTAACCACCACACGGTCGTCACTAGCACCAAGGTAGAACCAGCATTCATCAGAAAATACCACAAAAGTCCACTGTGCCCTCTAACGAGCTCTCGCTTGACACCATTGAAGTGTCAAATGGCGGTGGTTTGGGGACAGTGGAATGCAAGCTCGGAGATGTCCTTGAAGTAATCGATTTAAACAGTTCGTTCTGTCACCGTGACGTCTGTTGCTGCTAAGACTGCTGCTTCAAATGCAGTATGATGCGTGAGAGACATACACCGAACACGGTGGGCTTCCCTCTCGATACTGCCACGTGACACTCCAGTCCCGGTCTCCTTGAGATCGCACATCCTCGAGGTCACCGCTACCAGCAATCATGAACAGTGCCTACATTCCTGCGAAGATTTTCTGCAATATCGCCGAAGGAACATCCAGCTTCTCGTAGCCCTATTACACGACCTCGTTCAAACGCTGTGAGTTTCTGGTAATGGCGTCTTTGTCTTCTTAAAGCCATTCTTAACTAACATCAACTCACCACCTCCAGTCTCAAAGGTAATTAACACTCGCGTCCCTTACGGCGTGTATTTAAAGCAAAATATAATTTGTTTCCCCGACCCCCGGGCGGTACGTATCGCCACTCTTATGCGACTGGCGTGAAGCTTGAGTAGACTTTGTCTTTCGGACGTAGAAACACGCCTACCGTACAACTCCTCCTTGTTGATGTGATTTTTTTTTTGTTAGTGTAAATATACTTAAGAGCCAAAGAAACTGGTACACCTGCATAATGTTGTGTAGGGCCGCCGCAGGCACGCAGAAGTGCCGCAGCACGACGAGGCATGGTCTCTACTAATGTCTGAAGTAGCGCTGGAAAGAATTGACACCATGAATCCTGCACCACTGTCCATAAATGAGTAAGAATACGAGGGGGTCGAGATCTCTTTTGAAGAGCACGTTGCAAGGCGTCCCAGATATGCTCAATAATTCTCATGTGTGGGGAGAATGGAGGCCAGCAGAAGTGTTTAAACTCAGAAGGGTGTCCTGGAGGCACTATGTAGCTTGGTGGATGTGTGAGGTGTCGCGTTGTCTTCCTGGAATTGCCCGAATCCGTCGGAATGCACAATGGACACGAACTGACGCATGCGATCAGTGAGGCTGCTTACGTACGTGTCACCTGTCAGAGTCGTATCTAGGCGTATCAGGGATCCCGTATCACTCCAACTGCACACGCCCCACACCATTACAGGGTCTCCACCAGTTTCAAAAGTCCCCTGCTGACAGGTCTACGGATTCATGAGGTTGTCTCCATACCCGTACACGTGCATCCGCTCTATACAATTTGAAACGAGACTCGTCCGACCAGGCAACATGTTTCCATTCATCAACAGTCCAATGTCGGAGTCGATGGGCCCAACTGAGGCGTAATGCTTTGTGTCGTGCAGTCATCAAGGGTGCATTCGGTCCCGAAAACCCGTATCGGTGATGATATGTTGAATGGTTCTCACGCTCACACTTGTTGACAGCCCCGCACTGAAAAATGCAGCACTTCGCGGAAGGGTTGCACTTCTGTCACGCTGACCGATTCTCTTGAGTCTTCGTTCGTTCCGATCTAGCAGGATCTTTTTCCGTCCGCGGCGAAGTCGGAGATTTGATGTTTTACCGGATTACTGATATTCACGCTACACTCGTGAAATGGTCGTATGGGAAAAACTACCACTTCGTCGCTCAGACGCTATGTTCCAGCGCTCGTGCGCCGTCTGTAACACCACATTCAGACTCACTTAAATCTTAGTAACCTGCCACTGTAGCGCCATTCACTTGTGTTACACAGGCGTTGCCGACCGCAGCTCCGTATTCTGCCTGTTGACGTACCTCTGTATTTGAATACCCATCCTACACCAATTTCTTTGGCACTTCAGTGCACAAGGTAGACCGACTGCGAGTGAACTCTCACGAAACTCCGGTTTTCCAGGGGCGGCACGGCGCAGCCACACAGTGACGGTGCTGTATTCGGAAGTCTGGCGAAGAAAGTGGATACAAACATCCGTCTGGCACTTCCTGCTTCAAATACCGGACTTTCACATTCGTCCGACTGTTGCTGCGGCGGGCGGAAAAATCTGAAGGGGCTACACTTATGAGTGTAGAAAGCAAAACGGTACTACAGCCGAGTTTCGCAGGAGGAGGGAACCATTACCGTGCTCCTCGACGTTATATAACGGAAGATGAAAAGTTAGTTTTAATATAGCCTACTACGAAGCACCTGGCTATACTTGTATGTGCTATTGCTGATCTGAGGGTTCCTGCTGAGCTAAGACTGACATCGTACACGGTAACACATGGCATGATGCCTAGTTCATTAATCTGTTCAAGACCGTGTCAGAGTGAACATATGTGCTGCACATATGGTCAGTAAACTACCTCACCATATGCCGTTGTTAATCCAGCATCTGCGTAACCGACGGACCGGTTTAAATGACAGAAATACGCTGACCACACGGAGAATAGACCTACTGTCAGCTGCTCCCACGTCATAAACAGCACCGGCGGTCGTGGCAAAAGTTTAGATCTGTTGACGGTACCTCTGGATCGACGATCGCGCGGGATATGAAGTAAAGTTTAAGTTGTCCAGTCCATTAGAGGTGAAACACATCGGGGATAAGCACAAGTATAGGGATGGAATTTGGCTGTTTCTTTTTCTAAGGAAAGGTGCTGGCATTTCGCTCTAAGCAGAATAGGGGATGCATAAACAACTAGATAACTGCAGTTATCAGCGCAAGGCGAACTGTTTCCAGGCGCTATATGCGACAATCTTCAGATCCATTGTTAGAAGAGAAGAAACGAAAATCATTATCAGAAAAGGTGGATGTGTTAAATTAGCCATAAAACTGCACGAAGAACATACTGTACAATAGTTACTGCAGCCAAGTTGGTGCCACCCAACACCACTTGGCATGCTGAACGGTGTTCAAAAGATGGAGGTTAGTATAGTAACCATGCGTTGTCCGCATAGAAACGCAAAGGTATGAACAACTTACGATCCCAATGACGACTTCCAGAAGAGAATTCCTTACTGCACTGCCAGGTGAGTGGCTGTTTCTCCTGGTAACCGAGGTGACGCTGGAGATACAACCGGTAACGCGGGCACTTTCTGATAGATGAAATGAAGTTCTGAGCCGTCGCGCTTTTTGGTAACAGAAGCTTTTTGTTCTAACTATGCTACGTAATGTGTCCTCTACATTTTTCATTGAATTTGCATTGTTAATAGCAATAACGTCTCTTCTTGTGTTTGATCTATACGTTGTTCAGTGGCTATTCTGTTGTTGCTTAATTTAAGGAACTTACTTTGTATTGTCATCGTTCAATACCGTGATCTTTTGTTTGCCGGCTGGTCTTTTAGTTCGGCTGTTGTCTCTACTTTTCGGATTTCTCGCATGTATTTTCAGTAGGTACGCTCAAGCATGCGCGCCACAATGCCGGCAGTGCACCTTTACTGTATTAACGCGCGAAGTACTGTACTGTACTGTACTGTACTGTACTGTACAGTGTTCAGTGTGGCAAATGGTGAACATACAAGTGCGTCGACTTGCTGCGGTAACTGGGTAACGCTTTAATCCATTGACTTTGTCTGATAAATTTCGTTTATCTGTTTTATCAATAGCCTTGAACAGCACAGTTGATAACATATCCGTATAACGATATTTTTTAGAAAAAATATAGCTATATATACGCTATCTTTGTTTCCCGATATTCCGAGATCGAAATAGCACTATCAAATGGCGATATTTTTATTTCGCATAATATGTTTTCGCAGTTTTCAGTAAATATTTGAAACTGTTCTTTTGAAATTATAGAAGATCATAATTTTAATTTCCCTGCGTGAAGCAGTCTGACTACTTTTTCAACTTTCCTCTGACTGTGTGAGCTACTTGTCAGTGTAAGAGGCACAGAGTAGTAAAATGTTTCAAATGGCTCTGAGCACTATGTGACTTAATATCTGAGATCATCAGTCCCCTACACTTAGAACTACTTAAACCTAACTAACCTAAGGATATCACACACATCCATGCCCGAGACAGGATTCGAACCTGCGACCGTACCAGTCGCACGGTTCCGGATTGCGCGCCTAGAACCGCGAGACCACAGCGGCCGGCCACAGAGTAGTAGTCCGAATGAAACAACAAGATTTCAATTATTTATTCACGTTGCTAGTATGATGTTGAGGGATTGAAACGCCCCCTTGAAAAGAAACAGTTTAATATTTCTCAATGAATACCTCTGAAACGGCAACACACATAAGAGTGTCTCAAATAAAAGTTCAATAGTATATAATGTACCTTATAACCTAGATTTCTCGAAAAAGTTATTCGTTTCAAAATCCTTTCCCTCACTCCCACTATTATTTTTCTTTTCATTTCAACATTTGACTAAAATGCTGAACATATAGCATCCTTAAATGCACATAGTACAAAGTTTCGCTACATTAACTTTGCTACAAATAAAGTCCTGTTCATTGTTTCTGTACGAGTAATAGTTCGGCAGTAGCAAG
Source organism: Schistocerca gregaria (assembly GCF_023897955.1). Classification (NCBI taxonomy): domain Eukaryota; kingdom Metazoa; phylum Arthropoda; class Insecta; order Orthoptera; family Acrididae; genus Schistocerca; species Schistocerca gregaria. The sequence goes on from NC_064923.1 coordinate 751,576,690, forward strand.
CGAGAGAATACGAAAATCTCTCGTTTTGTTGGCCAGATACAGAACTGCGGGTTGCATAACACGACGGCGGTCCGCGCAGCTGAATCACGTGGTTTACGACTGAGTTTGGTATTAACAGTGCTATACGTTATGCTATTAGTCAAATGTCGAAATGAAAAACAAAATAGTGGATTTTTCGACAAATATGGATGTATCGTTGCAAGGACGAATCAAGCCGACAGAAATCTAATTTCATGTTTTTTTTATATATCTGTTAGCGTTTCAACGGTATTCATTCAGAAATATTAAACTCAGATTTAGTTATAGGGTGTTTCACTCACTCAATTGCCGTATTGGCATCTATACAAAAATGTGCTCTTATTTTCTCTACATTACAACATATTCAAAGCTGATCAAAACTGAAGCGTATGTATGGATAGGTCCACTTGTCAGTTGGTAAGAGTGCCGCTAACAAAAGGCGGGCATGATGGAGTCCCGATATGGGTGACGATATTAATCATTCAGCAAGTATCATTACTCATACAGGATACAATAGTTTGCCGCAGTGATGAAGACGTATTGTTAAAGTATCGTCACACAGCTGTCTCCAGACTGACTGCCCAGCTCAACTCACTCCTCATGAACAGTACTAGTACTTCTATACTGAAACGTCTCTTGTAAAATATGTATTGTCTTTTTTTTTAATTCTCACGATGAAATAATTAAACTGAAAGAGAACCGTGTCATATAATGTGTGTATAACGTCAATAACTAGATAATGAGTATTGGCTGCGATTCAAAGAATGTGTGTACGAGAAATATTAAAAAAAAATTCAAATCCCATTCAATTGTTTTTGGTAAAACTAAAGATTCCGAAGCGAGACCTTCCTCTTCTTGTAATACGCTTCAGATGTTTCCTAGAGCTATGTGTAAGTAAGCTTTGTGATTTACCTCCTTCATTGAATAATAATTTTCATACTGACAATAAATGTCTCTGTATGTCCATCTTTATACAGATGGTTGACGGACCTCGGCTGTTGAGTACAGAATGCCGAATCAAAACACCTTTAATCCGTCTAAATTTCTAAATTATTATTTTATGGGGCAACAAGTTTCGGCGATTTATTACGCCATCTTCAGGGCCCCTGACCGACGTGTAGGTATGAAGATTACCACCTCTAGTCCAGTCAAAATAGGGGCAGCATTCAGTGACTGGTATACGTAGATTTTTGACACGGCGGTCGCTTCTATCGTAGTTTCTTTTCTTTCTTGAGAGCCACTGAACTGACTTTCTTCCCGCGATAAGAGCGCTCATCAGTGTGCCGATAACCTGAAATATCAGGATTTATTGCGGAAATAATTGTGTCAGATATTTTGCTGTATGTACGAACCAAAGACGTTACTCCCTGCATAAGAAAAGCGAACATCATCATTGCATTATCGATGATTTTTTACCTCTGTTGTTCACTGTAAGATTAATGACTCCGATTTTCCTTTTTTTCTTGCTCTAATGATATACACGAAGAGAACTTCTAACTGTGAGTAGGGAACGAACTTGCAAATAAACAAGGCGACTTTCTACAGACTCTAGAACACGCAACAAGAAATCTGCCACAGCTCATATAACCACCACGACAAACACACACACACACACACACACACACACACACACACACACACAAGGGGGCACGCTTGCGCGATCCTGATTGAGATAGTGTTTCAGTATATCTCATGGGCGAAACCCGATTAGTATCCTCAGACACAGCGCGGGTATTGTAACTTTAGAGAAAAATAGGATGATGCTCAAAGAAACGGTCTCCACATCTTTTAATCAACTCCATGTCTTGCGCAGATAATTTCTAAGACAAGCTTTACACTGAAGGAGCCCTCTCTGCTACAGGCGAAAGTGACGGGCTGGAAGCTGGTTGAGCGTTACTTTCGTGGTGGGAACTGGTGGTTGTGGCCTTGGAAGCTAAGGTTATTCTCTTAACAAATTTATTAGAGAGAGAGAGAGAGAGAGAGAGAGAGAGAGAGAGAGAGAGAGAGAGAGAGAGAGAGAGCATACCGACTCGTGATTAATGAACAATTTCCGAAAAACTATGCGACATCTGATGTCCGCAACATGGCTGTTAATTGTCACTTCGAAACTGAATTCTCGCTGTCGTGCATCGGGCCGTTGCTACATCGCACTAGAAACGTTACTTACCTGCCACCGTGTCTTACCATCCAAATCCGCAATTATCCTCTAAACGCTCACGATGAGCTGTTAAGTGTGACTGTCGGTCCCTGCCGTTTCCAAAAAAATTCCATTCTGTAAGGAAGCTTGTTTTCAGCCGATAGAGTCGTCTCAGATCAAACAGTGATAACTATGTCGCTGAAAAATCGGATAAAATATAATTACTGAACCTTTAAAAAAAACAGTCTTGCTTGCAAAAATATTGTTTTAACGACGCCTTTCGCCTTTGTAGGGCATCCTCAGATCATCATAGACTGAGAGACAATCGTAGAGCTATTGTGCTGTGGAAGATCGAGCTAACCGGGGCATGTGGCTCGGATACAGTCATGACGCCAGACGCGATGGTACAACGATAGAACCACACTCACAGAACTACACACGTTTTATTAAATGGAAGGTCAGCGTTGGCCGTAATATTGATGTTTTATTGATAGCAGAATCGATTTTCGATCACATGGTGATCATCTTCAGTGCTGTACAAATTAAACTCGGAGACTTGTAACGCCGGAAATGCATATCCTCCTATTTCCATCTACTGCACTGCAATTTTTTTCCATGTTTTGTTACCTCAAGATATTACATTTCTGTGTCTTTATATATTGTAATTGTTTTACTATTTGTATATGTATGCATTTATGTCGATGTATAATTGGTTTGTTTTGTAAATATTATTTGTATTTTTACGCTGGGTCTTGCCTAGGGAATACTAATCTATCGAACGAATACATCGATAGGTCGTGTGGAGAATCAAAGTGTTTAGAATCTTTGGTAGTGTGAACTCGGCCGCGTGGAGCGCGGGCAGAGCAGAGGGAGTATGGCTGGAGGAGGGCAGTGGAGCAGGCGTGTTGTGTGACGCTCCCGCGAGTTGCTGAGCTTTCGCGGTTTGGCTGCATGTAATTGCGCGCGACTTGCTATGATCGTTTCTGACACGGTGTCGCGGACGGGAAGCATTAGCTGGCGCACATCCAGAGCCCGTTTCGCCTGGTGACAGTGTCCAGAAGAAGGCGCGCCAACATCCAGCTTCTGCAACAGCGACGGCCGACAATGGGTGACTGTCGCCACCTCCTCGATCGACGACTTCAAACCTTCAGTCAACCAACAAGGAAGACTGGAAGCATGTAAAGCTTTAGAATTGTATGGCAGACCTCAGCTACTCAAACTGTTAAATTTTTCTCACTAAATTACAGCAACGTTGCATGAACCTTAGTTACTCATTGTCCCAATTTCATTACCACAACACGCGATCTAGTGTTCCGAAATGAACCCGAGTGTCGTTGAAATTCAAACGCCAGCGTTGAAGTAATATCATTCCATTTCACTGCTTTAATTTCAAAGTTCAGTTAATGTATTCATAGCTGGCTACCGTATTTAGATTACGCAAGCACAAATTAAAAGTGCGAGTTTTGTTACCATATTTTAGCTTACCTGTGACTGCAGCTCGGCTCGGTACGTACTAAATGTTACTATTGTTAATTGTTCAGAATCATTTAATTCAAGTTCAAAGTTAAATCTCTTATTTCTAAATTGCGTAGATTCAATTAGCTTTTGAGATGATTGTTGAGGTAGCCCAAGTCTAACCTTATTTTACTGAATTTCGTAGTGCTTCAGAAACAAAATTCACTATTAATTTCAGTCACTAAATTAACTTTCAGTTTTCCGATTTTATTGTTTTCCTAAATTAAGTCAGAGTGTAGCGAAATTTATTACCTCTGACAAACTTTCAGTTTTCACACAACACGTGTCAACCTTCAGTTGCCACGCTTTTAGTGCTAATTATATGTGCAACAACCTTTCTTTTTCAGTTACTATAGTAATTGTCCATAGGACTGGCGACCGTAATTTTCCCCAAATCTCAAACGTCCATTTAACGCCAATTAATTGTTAACGTAACGACCGCACATTTACTTTCTTTATTAATTTTACCCTTTTCAAAATTAATTTCCACCAATTTCATTTGCATGTTTCCTTTCATTTAGATGTAACCCTTTCCTCCCTCTTTACCGACAGATTAACTTCGGTGACGATTGCTTTTTCCCAAATTTCCATTAGGTACATGCGGTTTAATTTTTCACTGTCAATAAGGTCGGTAAGTGAGGGGGAGGTTACACACTGGTATCAAGTTACCAGTAACAAAGACTGAGAAGCGATCACAATATTGTGATCGCTTCTCAGTCTTTTTTACTGATAAGTTAATACCGGTGTCGGAGTTTAATTTGTACAGCACTGAAGATGATGACCATGTGATCGAAAATCGATTCTGTTATCAATAAAACATCAATATTACGGCCAACGCTGACCTTCCTTTTAATTTAACATATATGGTCGCTGTGCACACAGCACTCCATGGAGTCGCCAATCAATACACTCGTTTTACTACTTCGAACATACTGCAATGAAAGAGAAGACGTCGACCATGCAACTGTGTAAGTGCGTTCCTGTAGCTGCACCACTACAACTGCCGTCATCTACAGCTAAATGCATCCTCTGCAAATCACGCTTAAGTGCCTCGCAGAGGGATCAGTTCGAACCACGTTCACAATAACTCTCTATTAGTCCAGTATCGAACAGAGCGCGGAAAAAACGAACACATGATTTCCCTTATTTTATTACGATGATCGTTTCTCCCCATGTAGGTCGGCGTCAACAAAATATTTTCGCATTCGGACGAGAAAGTTGGTGAGCGAAATTTCGCGAAAAGATTCCGCCGCAACGAAAAACGCCTTTGTTTCAATGACGTCCACCCCAAATCCTGTATCATGTACCTAACATTATATCCCCTATTTATCAATAATAAAAAACGTGATTCTACTCTCCGAACTTTCTCGCTGTACTCCGGTAATCCTATCTGGTAAGGATCCCACAAAGCGCAGCAGTACTCCAAAAAGAGGACGGACAAGCGTAGTGTAGGCAGTCTCCTTAGTAGGTCTGTTACTTTTTCTAAGTGTCCTGCCGATAAAACGCAGTCTTTGGTTAGCCTTCCCCACAACATTTTCTGTGTGTTCCTTCCAATTTAAGTTGTTGGTAATTGTAATTCCTAGATATTTAGTAGCATTTACGGCCTTTAGATTAGACTGATTTATCGTGTAACGGAAGTTTAACGGATTCCTTTTAGCGTACATGTGGATAACTACACACTTTTGATTATTTAGGGTCAATTGCCAATTTACGCACCATTCACATATCTATTCTAAATCATTTTGCAATTTGTTTTGATCTTCTGATAAGTTTACTAGACGATAAAGGACAGCATCCTCGGCGAACAACCTAAGACGGCTGCTCAGATTGTCTCCTAAATTGCTTATATAGGTAAGTAACAGCAGAGCGCCTATAACACTACCTTGGGGAACGCCAGAAATCACTTCTGTTTCACTCAATGACTTTCCGTCAATTACTACGAACTGCGACTTCTCTGATAGGAAATCACGAATCCAGTCACGTAACAAAGACGATATTCCATAAGCATGCAATTTCGTTGGAAGCCGCTTGTGTTGATTTTGGAAATCGAGAAATACGTAATCAATTTGAAATTCCTTGTCAGTAGCACTCAACACTTCATGAGCTTAAAGAGCTAGCTGTGTTTCACACGAGCGATGTCTAAACCCGTGTTGATTGTGTGTACAATAGAACGTTCTCTTCGAGGTAATTCATAATGTTCGAACACAATGCATGTTCCAAAATCCAGGTGCATATCGAAGTTAATGATATCGGCCTATAATTTAGTGGATTACTTCTACTATTTTCCTTGAATATTGGTGTGACCTGTGAAACTTTCCAGTATTTGCGTACGAATCTTTCGTCGAGCGAACGGTTGTATATCATTGTTAAGTATGGAGCAATTGCATCAGCATACTCGGAAAGGAACGTAATTGTTATACACTTTGGACCGGAAGACGTGCTTTTGTTAAGTTATTTAGGTTGCTTTACTTCTCCGAGGGTGTCTACTTCTAAGCTACTTATGTTGGTAGCTTTTCTTCATGCAAAATTCTGGGATGTCTACTTCGTCGTCTTTGGCGAAGGAATTCAGAAAGGATGTGTTTAGTAGCTCTACTTTATCAGCACTGTTGCCGATACTATTTCCATTGCTATCGCGCAGAGAAGGCATTGACTCAGTCTTGCCGCTAGCATGCTTCACATTCGACCAGAATCTCTTTGGATTTTATGCCAGGTTTCGAGACAAAGTATCGTTATGGAAACTATTGTAAGCACCTCGTGATGATGTCCGCGCTAAATTTCGAGCTTCTGTAAAAGATCGCCAATCTTTGAGATTTTGCGCTCATTTAAATCTGGCAAGCTTTTTTCGTGGTTTGTGCAACAGTGTTCTCACGAGTTTTGTGTGCCAAGGGGGGATCAGCTCCGTAGTTTGTTAATTTATTTGGTATAAATCTCTCAAATGCTGTCGATACTATTTCTTTGAATTCAAGCAACATCTGGTTTACACTTACACTGTTAATTTGGAAGGAGTGGTGATTGTCATGACTCTATCAGAGGCGACGTGTGCTCATTCCACAGCGTAATAGTTGCACGAAGGTCTCTCAATGCACGATAATCGAGGAAGCCCTACAAAGGCGAAACGCGTCATTACAGCAACATTTTCGCAACGAAGACTGTTTTATTCAAAAATAATCTTTGTACTATAGCTGTACTGGCTGGCCTGATGAAGTGGGTGATGTTTTATAGCAAAATAATCATTTCTTATAGTAATGTGAGAAGCGGAACACGCACAGTAAGGCAAGACGAAAATTATCTCTTCTCAGAGTGATAGACCAACGGGTGAAGAAACAAAAGACGGAAGGGAAAGGCCAGTAGTCTGCTAAGTGCAGAACTCAGCCGCGAGAGGAGCTAAGCGCGCTCCCTGCTTACCACTGTCGTTGCGTCACGTCGGCTTCCGCTTTTATACGAGCAGATAACTCCCCCATTGTGTGGTTCGAAACCACAAGCCGTGGGGTTGTGTTATCCGGTGACGTACAGACCATTTCTAAACTTAAGTATTTCCACTACCGTCAAGGCACGTTTTCAATACGATGAAACTACATACGAAACACTTTGCTCTTTACACACCTTGTGATTTACACCGAGGAGACAAAAGTCGTGAAATACCCCCTAATATCGTGTAGGACATCCTTTTTCCTGGCGTAGAGCAGCAAACCGACGTGGCATGGTCTCAGAAAGTCGTTCGAAGTTCCCTGCAGAAATATTGAGCCATCTACGGTCGTCCATACTTGGCGAAGTATTGCCAGTGCTAGATTTTGGGCACGAACTGACCTCTCGATTAAGTCTCATAAATGTTCGATGGCATTCATGTCGGACCATTTAGGTGGCCAAACCATTCACTCGAACGGTCGACAATGTTCTCCGAACCAATAGCGAACAATTGTGGTCTAGTGACATGGCGCATTATCATCCATAACAATTCCATGTTTTTTTGGGAACATTAAAGCTATAAATGGATGCAAATGGCCTCCAAGTAGCTGAGCACAACTATTTCCAGACAACGATCGGTTCAGTTGGACGAGAGGATTCAGCCCATTCCATGCAAGCACGTCCCACACCAGTCTATAGCCGCCACCGTTACCACCAACAGCTTGCAAAGTGCCTTTGCTGACAACCCGGCTTCTACATCTACATTAATACTCCGCAAGCCATCCAACGGTGTGTGGCGGAAGGCACTTTACGTGTCACTGTCATTACCTCCCTTTCCTGAAACTTCCTGGCAGATTAAAACTGTGTGCCCGACCATCTGAGCTACCGAAGCACGACTCACGCCCGGTTCTCATCGCTTTACTTCTGCCAGTATCTCGTCTCCTATCTTCCGAAGTTTACAGAAGCTCTCCTGCGAACCTTGCAGAACTAGCACTCCTGAAAGAAAGGATACTGCAGAGACATGGGTTAGCCACAGCCTGGGGGGATGTTTCCAGAATGAGATTTTCACTCTGCAGCGGAATGTGCGCTGATATGAAACTTCCTGGCAGATTAAAACTGTGTGCCCGACCGAGACTCGAACTCCCGAGTTCGAGTCTCGGTCGGGCACTCCCTTTCCTGTTCCAGTCGCGTATGGTTCGCGGGAAGAACGACTGCCGGGAAGCCTCCGTGCGCGCTCGAATCTCTCTAATTTTACATTCGTAATCTCCTCGGGAGGTACAAGTATGGGGAAGCAATATATTCGATACCTCATCCAGAAACGCACCCTCTCGAAACCTGGGCAGCAAGCTACACCGCGATGCAGAGCGCCTCTCTTGCAGAGTCTGCCACTTGAGTTTGCTAAACATCTCCGTAACGCTATCACGGTTACCAAATAACCCTGTGACGAAACTCGCCGCTCTTCTTTGGATCTTCTCTATCTCCTCTGTCAACCCGACCTGATGCGGATCCCACACTGATGAGCGATACTCAAGTATAGGTCGAACGAGTGTTTTGTAAGCCACCTCCTTTGTTGATGGAGTACATTTTCCAAGGACTCTCCCAATCAATCTCAACCTGGCACCCGCCTTACGAACAATTAATTTTATATGATCATTCCACTTCAAATCGTTTCGTACGCATACTCTCAGATATTTTACAAAAGTAACTGCTACCAGCGTTTGTTCCACTTCATGGGGTTTGCGACGCACTAGAACCCTACACCAGCTCTTACCAACTGAAATCTGGACTCATCTGACCAGGCCACGGTTTTCTAGAGTGCAACCGATATGGTCACGAGCTGATGAGAGGCGCTGCAGGCGATGTCGTGGGCTGTTCACGAAGGCAGTCACGTCGATCGTCTGCAGCCACAGCCTATGAACGCCACATTTCACCGCTCTGTCCTAACGGATACGTCCGTTGTGCGTCCCACATTGATTTCTGCGGTTATTTCACGCAGTATTGCCTGTCTCATAGCAATCACAACTCTAAGCAAACGCCGCTGCTCTCGGTGGTTAAGTGAAGGCCGTTGCCACTGTGTTACCCGTGGTGAGAAGATATGCCTGAAATTTGGTGCTCTCGGCACACTCTTGACACAGACGATCTCGGAATACTGAATTCCGTAACGACTTCCGAAATGGAATGTTGCATGCGTCTAGCTCCAACTACCATTCCGCGTTCAAACTCTAATTCCCGTCGTGTCGGCTATAATCACTTCTGAAACCTTTTCACCTGACTGCAAATGACATCTCCGCCGACGCACTGTCCTTTTCTACATTGTGTACACGATACGCCCTCCATTCGTAGATCTGTATTTCGCTATCCCATGACTTTTGCCGTCTCAGTACAAAGGAAAGGAGCTTCTCGTATTGATGAATCGTGAGGAGATACAACGTGCTAACTATTCATTAGTTCAAAGCCGACTTTTAATCCATTCGTATGCGTTTTCGTTCTATAAACTCTGAACTCTCCTCTCCTGTAAGCAGGGTGCCACATGTTTACCCATCTCTTGTGAAGAACTGTGATGAGAATTTGTGTCGCATACTGCAGCGTAAATTGTTCGCATAGCGTAACGAGCACCGCGCTAGTTTGAGAGACAAGTAGATAGCCAGCCAGACTATGATCGCATCCGCACGCCCTATTAATGACCGGGCAGCATCAGTGTGATTTCGGGCGGTTTCGCACGCTCGGTGAAGCAAATGCTGGGCTGGTCCCCACTTTACGTCTCAGAAAACACTATTCACAGACTGGTGGAGCACGTGGCGTCCGTATATTAGGTTACCTTCGCAACTCCACCAACAGGAAGGCCACACGGTCGCAAAATGAAATAAAACAATTTTGCTAGAACTTGGGCGCAGCGGAGTTGATGCTAGACGGGCTAAACGGTAACCAACAGAAGAATAAAGTAGTAGTTTAGTGTAGTCTGTCGTAGGACAGTGTAGCGGTAGCCTTGCGTAACGTCGCGTAGTGCGAAGTAGGCTTATGTTTGGTAATGGTTGGTAATGCACTCGAAGGCAAGGGACACGGTGAATCCTGTGGTCGCGCAGACGCTGATGTGGAATTGCAGGAAGGGGACCACTCTCCATCTGACATCTGACGCTCGCAACAACGTCCACAGTCATTTGTTCTGACCCTATAGACTTCGCGGGCAGGTGTGGGTTGCACAAATCTTTACTTATGTGGCCACTATCGAATCATAACGATACGAATACTTCAGGGACTTAATAACTGATTCCGTTTATTTGTATTTATATGACAGGCGATGAAAAAAGCGATGATGGACTCCTCTTAATTCACGAAAATAAATGCAGTTTTCGTAAGTGAACATTACCGCTGAAAACTATTCAGAACTGTTCCAGTGCGGCTGTCCAATAAAGAAGCGTGGTTGCGTGTTACAGAAAACTGAAAGCAAGTGATTTTCCCGCTTTGGTCGATTATCAGCCACAAATATAAATGTCTACATTTGGTTCGTCTCTGGAATCTACGATATGTTTCTTGATGTATTCGAAAGGATGAATACAAAAAATTATATACACAAAAATAATTATTTCCAAAGATTTTAACAACATAGATACATACTGTTTATCCAGAAATGAAAATATGGATCTTTAACAGCTGCTTACTCAATGATTGCTCTGAACTTGATGCAGACGTGGCAGCTTGTAACCCGACCGTTGGCTCTTACAATATACGCAAGCAGAAGCGATAGTGGTGGAAAAATCCCTGTGGGACGTAAGCAGGTGCAACACATGCACAGAAATCCATTGCTGACTCCGGATAAAACGAATGGGGAAAAATGCTGTTTTAACTATTTCGGGTAAAACACACATTTTGATGACCTACCATCTAGAATGTTGATGTAATGTCAGTAGAAGGTAAATGAATGAGTATGAATATGTTGGCGGCCAGGCGGATGTATAAGAGACGGAACCAGCTTTGATTATTTCTGCGGGGATCCATTATCGTGTACTATGTTTAAGCTTCCGACGGAAGCCTGCATCTTCACTGCTGAAGCCCTCGCAATTAAGGCAGCCGTTCGATATGCGGTGAATCGGTTCGACGACATCCTTATTATCACAGATTCGAGGAGTGCACTGGAAAGCCTGGGGAAGCAGCAAAGAGACCCCCAACACTAACCGTCATGTACTCGATGTCATTAAGTTACTATGTCAGTATGAAAGTCAACATCAAAGTGTCCAGTTATTATGGATCAAGGGATACACTTTTTGGCCATTAACGAGATGGCGTGGCGAAACAAATTGTGACTGATGGCCAACGTCACTACGCTTGCCTTCCACATGAAGATTTTGCTGCTCGTGCAAAGAAAAAGGTCCATCGAGAATCCGTACAAAGGAAGACGTCACGCCGCATTAAAGCCAGGTATTCCGCGACAAACTTGGTTCCCCAGACACCACATCACTAGGCACATCCGGCTGGGTCGCAGATGTTACCTTCACATCTTTATAGAATGAAAGTTCAGCCACCTCTGTGCAGCAAAGTCCACCCAGCTGACATTGCAGACTTCACGCATATGATACTAGGGTGTTCACGCTATGACAGAAAACGACGCAAGTTTCTTACTGCCTTTATCAGAGCAGGAATTCACCAATCTACATCTGTGACGGACCTGTTTGGACAGCTGTCCACAACGGTCTAAGTCATTATTGCCCGGTTTCTTCAAGAAGCAGATATCCAGTTATAAGTCAGACACAAAGGATCCAGAGTGAGAAGAGGTGATATAGGGTGTGTGTTGAGTGTGTGAATATACAAAGTGTACCGTGAAGTTTGCCTGGTATTAATGTAATCACTCGTGCCTGTGCTGTACATATGATATTGAATACCAACTGTGTAATTACTAACGCCTCTGGCTACATGGTTGACGCCAAAGGCCAATAATTTTTTTAAAAAAGTGGATGGATTGCCTTGCGCTCAGGTCATCACAGATTTTTACGTATGGCAGTCTGTGTCTTGCCACTGACCCCACAGATGTTAGTTATTACAGGAGCGAACACGTAACTTCGTGACTGGACCAAACAACAATGAAAATGTGTTTTACAGTCCGGCAGAGGCACGATGCCTGTTCCATCGCGCATGCAGTCGCGTCCAAATAGGACCGTTTAAATCATCAGCTGAGCGGGACGCAACGACACAGGGCGACTGCAGAATTAATGTCTTAATGGCGACACAGGGAAATCTCTGCTGACGCTTTCAGCGACTCACAGGTGTCGTCCTCCCCACTGATGACGGCGTCTTCCACCCGGACCAGCTCGCATCCCTCTCTGTTAATGATGGCAGCGAGTGAGGCCGATTTCCAGTTGATTTCCTGCCCTCCAGATTCGCCGGATATGAACGCTATCGATCACGTCGCGGACGTCATGCTGTGGAGCCTCCGCGCTGCAAAGAAACTGCGGGGCCAACGCACGGGTATCAGGTGTCAAGCACCTCCAGCCAAATGTCAAGGACAGCTGGGGTTCTATGTGGCCCAAAGGTGGATGATCATTTTGACAGGAATGATCAGCATAGCAAAAGGAACCAAACTCGGTATAGAACTACTATTTTGTAAAATTATCTTCGTTAGCTCCTTTCTCTAACTTCAAGATGAGAAAAATATAGCAATAAATATTTCTCAAAATATGGATTAACAGAAATCACAAAAATTGTGTGTGTGTGTGTGTGTGTGTGTGTGTGAACTCGTAAGGGACAAAACTGCTGTCATCGGTTCCTAGACTTACACAGTACTTAACGTAGTTTAAACTAACTTATGCTAAGAACCCCACACACACCCATCCCCGAGGGAGGACTCGAACCTCCGGCGGGATGGGTCGCGCAATCAGACTTTTTCTGTGTGTAGAATACAATTCGAACGTAAAGTAACTATTTCATATTTTATCCCTGGTCCATAGGCGAAGAGGACGTTACCTTAACTGATTTTTAGAAGACGTGGTTCCCGTGTTAATTTCTGAAGACTGCGAATATCGTGTGGTTGTGAATTTCGATATGTATTTTGTAACTCAGCGGGGTTAAACGTTCCATGGACGACGAGGTAATTAGATACGGATTACAAAGTCTGATGGGCGAAGGGTGGCAATGAAAATCGGCTATATCCTTTCCAAATGAACCATCGCAGCTTTTACATTTAGCGATATAGGGACACAAAGAAAAAGCTAAAAATGGATATCCGGACCGAGATTTGAACCAGCGTTCCCTCGACTGCGAGTTCCAGTGTCGAGTCACAATGCCGCACCGCCAAGTGTGACTCACAATATTGGTGCCAAGCTTCGCTCCGTATCTACGTGGACTTACGCGAAAAATAATGTCACCATCATACAGGCACGCGCCAGTTCAAAACATGTTGTCACTTATCGGAACTTTGTTTATGTTAATTTTTTATATTTTTTTCCTTGTAGAGGACACCATATACCGAGTGAGGTGGCCCAGTGGCTAGCACACTGGACTCGCATTCGGGAGGACGACGGTTCAATCCCGCGTCCGGCCATCCTGATTTAGGTTTTCCGTGATTTCCCTAAATCACTCCAGGCAAATTCCGGGATGGTTCCTTTGAAAGGGCACGGCCGACTTCCTTCCCCGTCTTTCCCTAATCCGATGAGACCGATGACCTCGCTGTCTGGTCTCCTCCCCCAAACAACCCAACCCCAACACCAGAAATTAAAATCTAGTGTAAGTCAATTGTAATAAAATTAAAAGATTAAATATTTTTTGTCCAGTGAACAGTTACACAGATGGCTTTATCATCAGCTAGCTGTAAACATACAGCTTGTACTGAGGTTTGGGCGCGTAAGTTGGTGGTCTTCCTTTTGGACATTCCCGCTGTGGTTCCCCATCGAGATAGCCCCATCGGGCAATGTAATACTTGCAATTTGAGACCACGGTCCTCAGCCTGTCGAGAGGCTTCCAGTTTGTGAAGGATTTGTTACTTCCAGCCGCAAGTTCTTTCTTCAGCTCCAGGATAGGATTTAGTGTTGCCTCTTTTCATTGTTGAAATCTCCTCTCTTCGGCGGTGATGCAGATTGGCTCTGACGTCCAAAGGAAGCTCCTTCTTGAGCGGAACAGCCTCGACTATTGTCGGTGTCCGTGTAGAGGGCGACGATTATCTGTCGTCTGCTACTTCCTCTCCACATCGGCAGCTACTTGCCACCATATACCAGATGGAGGTATCACTATGACAACGCAGATCATCCCTGCAGGCGTGGGCCTCGATCATCGTGATATGGTGCGGGATGACTCGTTTACGGACACATCGACGTGTTGCAAGTGGGCCGAATTCTTCGACACAGGCGCGGCATATATTCAGCTGCCAACTGACAGTGCAATGGCTGCTGTTCGCACCACTTGTGCGTCGGCACCCCAGTTTGCGTTGATCAGGTTACGCCCTGGCCTTTTGCTCAGTGTCTCAACAGTGCTGTTTAAATGACAGAGTTCTGTCCAAACTGACCCCTCACTATCTGCGAGTGTAGCAGTGGTCTAACGCGTGCCCTTCTCAACTCACACGGTGTCTTCTCTTGGCTTCCTTATCCCTCAGGTGGAATCTGAGAACTTGCGTCTTGGCTGCGTTCGGTTTCAGGTGGTTTTGGAGAGAGTAATCCTCCAGTATTTCAAGGCTGCTAGTTAATTTCTCCTCCACTTTCTTGAAGATGCTCCCTTGGGCAGCCACCGCCGTGCCATCAGCGTATATGAACTGTCTGCCATCGGGACGCGTTGCCCTGAGCGAGACCTTTTTTTTTTGGCTTCTCCACCCACTATTTTTGTTTCCAATAATGGTAACACAGAAGCGCCTATTCTGTAGTACACCCCACACAAATCTGGAAAATCCAAAATCGTTAGTCACCTGGTAAACCTTGTATATCAGTCTCCTGTGGTTATCCCGCGTCCGGCCATCCTGATTTAGGTTTTCCGTGGTTTTCCTAAATCGCTCCAGGCAAATGCCGGGATGATTCCTTTCAAAGGGCACGGCCGACTTCCTTCCCCGTCCTTCCCTAATCCGATGAGACCGATGACCTCGCTGTCTGCTCTCCTCCCCCCAAAACAACCAACCAACAACCAGCCAACCTGTAGTTAACAGTATCACAGGTTGCGCTGAGATCAACGGAAGCCAGCCAAGTCACCTTTCATATCCACTTTAAATTAAAAATCTGCCCAGTGCATGAGCCTCCTGGTCTAAAGTCAGTTTGTTCAGGCCTTAGCAGAAGAAGAGGGATAAATAAAATAATAGAACAGATTGCATGAATGGTGAAATATTTACTTCTCGTTAATTTCTGTCTTCTTCATCGTGAGTTCTTGGGAAATGTGGTTGTAGGAAAGATCACTTTTCGCTACTTGTTTTAGTGATTAGTTGAACTACTGGCAGAAAGTGTGTTTCTGTGCTTACTTAATGTTCTCTTTTACTTACAATCTTTCACAGTTGCCTTATAAAAATGGGGGAAAATGCTTTTCTTTTCTTATAGTGGATGCTGGACTTGAAGAGACCATACGGTCATGTAGAGAAAATGAGTCTTTAGTCATAATATACTTTCACTGTCTGCGTTGGGTACAGGGCTACGAAACACGGAAAGTTAATTTAGGAAGGGAGGGAGGGAGAGAGGGAGGGGGAATGGCGTCCTCGACGAGGACATTAACACATGGAACACGAGCTGCGGGAAGTACGGTGCAGGAGATGGTCTGCGTTCTTGTCCTTGGTATCATTTTGGCATTTTACTTACTGTTATGCGATTTAGGGAAACCGAAGAGGACCTTAATCTGCACACCCGTCTAAAGAATCAC
Organism: Schistocerca gregaria; assembly: GCF_023897955.1. NCBI lineage: Eukaryota > Metazoa > Arthropoda > Insecta > Orthoptera > Acrididae > Schistocerca > Schistocerca gregaria. The sequence goes on from NC_064923.1 coordinate 751,592,579, forward strand.
CGGTCGTACGAATGAAAGTCCAATGTGTAGCCCAGACGGCCAACACGTACGTCTGTCAAACATTAACGATTTATGGCAACCGCCACAGGCGTGTTGTTATACATTTATTTCGTTAAGACCAATTTCTATCTTCAGATCGCTTGCAGTTCAACAAAAGAAAAAAATAGGGTAAACTGGAGCGTCTTATTTTAGAATCATTAATCACTAAAATTAATGTCCAGTTGTCGTGCTCAAGATGAACAAGACTATTTTCTTGTGAACACGTGTCCCTCTCCTTTCGTCTGATGTCCTCCCTCAGAAAGGCACTCGTTTATGAGGGGCTAAAAGTATAATTACATGCACTGAAGCAGTATGTTTTGTTCATAGAAACATGTTGCTAAATCAACATAGATGGTTTACATAATCAAAACAAGAATCATCAGGAAAGATCAACCTAGGCAAATCTTATTGGTCCGAATCACAGTTTTAAACACGACTCCGAAAAACATCATGGAATCAATGAACCGCACCGCACGTACAGGGGGTGGAGAAAGGAATGGAAACACTACGGGAAATGCATGCGTGAACATCAACGCCGACGCCAGCCATGCCTTGCAGGCTGCGCTGTTTTGTCTGACCGCGAACGGCGCCTATGCGATGTGCTCGGCACTTCGCAAGCGTTAGTTGTGGTCACAACGGTGTCGTGTGCAGTTGTGACTGCATTGTGTCGGAGATAAGTGAATTAGAACGTGGGCAAATTGTAGGTGTCGTGTGGTGAGTGCTTCCGTGACCACGGCAGCCGCAGTGTTTGGTGTTTCCACAGGCACCGCATCGACGAAGACTTACACTTTTCACAATATATATCTAAATGACCTAGTAGAGTGTCTGAAGTTCCATGCGGTTTTTCGCGGATGATGCTGTAGTATACAGAGAAGTTGCAGCATTAGAAAACTGCAGCGAAATGCAGGAAGAACGGCAGCAGATAGGCACTTGGTGCAGGGAGTGGCAACTGACCATTAACATAGACAAATGTAATGTATTGCAAATACATAGAAAGAAGGATCCTTTATTGTATGATTATATGATAGCGGAACAAACACTGGTAGCAGTTACTTCTGTAAAATATCTGGGAGTATGCGTACGGAACGATTTGAAGTGGAATAATCACATAAAATTTATTGTTGGGAAGACGAGTGCCAGGTTGAGATTCATTGGGAGAGTCCTTAGAAAATGTAGTCCATCAACAAAGGAGGTGGCTTACAAAACACTCATTCGGCCTATACTTGAGTATTGCTCATCAGCGTGGGATCCGTACCAGGTCGGGTTGAGAGAGGAGATAGAGAAAATCCAAAGAAGAGCGGCGCGTTTCGTCACAGGGTTATTTGGTAAGCGTGATAGCGTTACGAAGATGTTTAGCAAACTCAAGTGGCAGACTTTGCAAGAGAGGCGCTCTGCATCGCTGTGTAGCTTGCTGTCCAGGTTTCGAGAGGGTGCGTTTCTGGATGAGGTATTGAATACATTGCTTCCCCCTACTTATACCTCCCGAGGAGATCACGAATGTAAAATTAGAGAGATTCGAGCGCGCACGGAGACTTTCCGGCAGTCGTTCTTCCCGCGAACCGTACGGGACTAGAACAGGAAAGGGAGGTAACGAGAGTGGCACGTAAAGTGCTCGCCGCCACACAACGTTGGGTGGCTTGCGGAGTATAAATGTAGATGCAGATGTAGGTACAGCACGCACGAAAAGCGGGGAAAAAATCTGCTAAGTCAGAATGCGGACGGAAGAGCGTGTGTAGTGATGGTGACGCACGGCGATGAAAAGTACTGAGAAGGAAAAGTTAATTTGGCGGGATGATTGTTGTTTCGCACTGTTTCCAACTTCTGGTCGAGCACTTTTCATGTGTTAAACGTGGTCATAACAATGTCCTGTGCAGTTGTGGGTGCATTGTGTCGGTCCAGATCTCTCTCCAGACAGTTCAAGATTCGACTGTACAAAATCCTGATCCAGCCCGTTGTTCTATATGGCTGTGAGACATGGAGTATCCGGAAACAGGACTCCATAAGCTCCTTATTTTTGAGAGAAAAGTGCTTCAGAAGATGTTCGGTCCGGTTCTGGATGCAGATACAGGGGAATGGAGGATCAGATACAGCCGAGAGCTTGAGGAACTATACCAGCTGCTCAACATAGAAGGAGCTGTCAAAGCGAAACGAATGCAGTGGGCCGGCCATGAGGCCCGGATGGAGGAACACAGATGGCCTCGGAAGCTCCTGGGTTTTACAACTACAAGAAAGAGACCGCCAGGGAGACCCAAGAAGCGTTGGAGGGATGGACTCTGTGAAGATTTAAACCAAGTGTCAATAGAAGTGAACGGATGGAGGATAGCAGCAATGGACGGAATACAGTGGCGGGGGAAACTTGTAGTTGCGTGCGACCCACTGGGCCTGACCACGTAGTAGCAGCAGTAGGTCGAGTTTACGTCCCAAGTAGGAAACTTGGCGGGGCTTGGGTGGTGATCCGGGCAGCCGTTCGTGATGTTGCAGTGCCCCACGGTTAATCTGCAAGGTCGGCGACGAGTCCCTGTTCACACAGGTCGCAATGTCCAGGACTGGTTTTGTGAGCATTAAGGATGGATTGTGGCACCTCTCCATTGAGCGGACCTGGATATTATCGAGCCTTCGTGGTGTACTTTGGACAGAGGTGTGCGCGATCGCTGACCACCTCCATCAGCATTAGCTGAACTTGGCACTATTTTTTGCATGGAGAATAGTGTAAGACTGGATACATAAAGGTTGCGTACGGCTTTCAAGGCATTCAGAAACGACTGGAAGCTTTTTTAAATGCAGCGGATTTCCAACGCCGTATCAGGCGTGGTTGTGTTTTGTGTTTGTTGTGTTCCCATATTCTTGTCTACCCCCTGCAAAAAAATTCAAATGGCTCTGAGCACTATGGGACATATCATCTGAGGTCATCAGTCCCCCAGAACTCAGAATTACTTAAACCGAAGTAAGCTAGGGATACGACACACATCCATGCCCGAGGCAGTAGTCGCGCTGTCCCGAACTGAAGCGCCTAGAACCGCTTGGCCACAGCGGCCGGCGTAACCCCTGTACCTCCGCAAATATTACGACTGTACTGTTGTGGAGTAGTGGTTCTGGGGGTGTGCAGGTGCACGTGGCGCCTTCTCTATCCCGAGTAACATTTGCGGAAGTAATGGAACTGCTGTTTTCCGCCAGTTAGTCCGCGTACTGTGTTCTGCACATTTTACATCACACGCGACCTCCACGATGCAAAGGCACAGCTGCTGGTCTGGGAAAAGCGGGTTTCTTCAGAAGCGAGGACACACTGCTCACACTTCCTTTTCATTCGTAACGACGGTAATAAGTGGCCGAGCTAAAGCTTGTAGGTGTGATTTCACCGCCATAAACACCCCCTCTTCGTTCTCTAAGAGAATTATGACTTGCACTTAACACTGCCGCTCTAAGGACGTTTGCAACCGCCTTTGACGACTCAGCGCATCGAGGCTTACTCGCTCGCTGCTGCAGGGCATTTTCCCACGCTGTTGTGTGTACCGCCAGCCAGGGCCGTCTATCCACAAGTACCTCCATGCGCACACCAGGAGACTGGCCACTCCATGTAATAAAAAAACTGGCCAGGTACGAGCAGGTCTCGCGCGCTGAGGGTTCCGTACAAACCAAATTATGTACGAGGGTTGTTCCGAAAGTAAGGAACGATCGGTCGGTCGCGAAAGGGAAACCACAGTGAAAATAGATATTGGTTTTTTTTTTTTTTTTGCACATTTAGCTACACCATCCAGATAGTTCTCTACATAGTCGCCGCTCCGCCTTAGACATTTGTCAGAACGTTATACCACATTTCCAACATCATCGTCATAGAAGTGCTTTCCGATAATTCTCTACGCTGAGAGAAACAGAGATGATACTCAGGACGAGCCAATTAGGGCTGTGTTGTGGGTGATCGAACACTTCCCATCGAAAAGGCTGCAGGATCGTCTTCACTGCCCCTGCAGAGTGCGGCTGAGAATTGCCGTGAAGAAGGAAGTGCGTGGCAGTTGTGTTAGGTGGGCTGCATTCATTAAGGCGAAGCCTCTCAGCGGGCGCTCCTACTTGGTGGGAGACATCGTTGTTCTAGGCATCTTTATTCACTCACAGTGCCCTCACAACTGAAAAGAGCGTCTTGATACGACCGACGGGCATACCAGACACACTGCCCAAAACGTCTGTGAAAAGCCTTGCCGGGTTTTCACAGTAGTTTCCATTTCGCGACCGATCGTTCCTCACCTTCCGAATAGCCCTCGTATACACACAGGACGTCCATACCGCGTATAGAGGATCTCTACGGTTTGTGCCCGATATCAAAACTGATACTGGCAAGATATTGGTCAGGGGAATTCCAAAGCTTTCGAGATTGCTTTAATTTCAAGTTTGAAGTGGAATAACGAATGACAAAAGAAATATTTTTCGTGTGATTTAATTACAAACCAACATTTTTTTCTGATTTTCTGGGTTTTCTAGCTCAATCGTTAAAAACGGAAACCTTGTAGGATCGCTTTGCTGTCTGTGTCTCTCACACTGTTAACAAACCTCTGTCTCAGGGACGGGTAGATGTCTGAAGTTAAGATTTGTGTCACGTAGTAAGGTCTACGGTCCCAAGGCGGTGTAAAAAAAATTTAAGCTTCTAAGCCAATCTCATCAAAAGATAAGGCTATTTATGTCATGTTAAACACTGTGACACTCGCAAACTACTCATGAGAACCTTCAGGGAACTTCCCATCGAGTTAGAATCATGAAATAAAATGGCTCTGAGCACTATGGGACTTAACATCTCAGGTCATCAGTCCCCTAGAACTTAGAACTACTTAAACCTAACTAACCTAAGGACATCACACACAACCATGCCCGAGGCAGGATTCGAACCTGCGACCTTAGCAGTCGCACGGTTCCGGACTGCGCGCCTAGAACCGCGAGACCACCGCGGCCGGAATCATGAAATATCTTTTGCTTATGCTTACATTGCATTCATCATCCGTCAAAAGCATAACAGAAAAATATTACAGCATGCAAACTTATAAAGTATGTTGTCATATTTTAGTAACTTAGTAAGTAAAAGATATTTTATTAAATCTTGTCACACTACATACACAGACTTCAGTTACCTGCTCGCTACCTTTTGTATGCTCTGGCTACTCTCAGGAACTATTATAGAGTTTCTGATACGGTCTTGGAATTCCCGGGACCTGTATCTTTTCAGTACCGATATCGATAAGAGGCAAAAATCATCTAGATTCTCGATTTACGGGGTGGATAGACTGTGTATATGCATTATTAAGTTTATACGCAACCCTCAATACGTGTGTTCCCTCGTACTTGCTCACTTTTTTGTTTACTTGTACTGCGAAACCTCGCTTCTAGCCAAATTTCATGATTCTACGTCAACGTGAAGTACCCCACACGTTTTGATGAGTTGCGTGTATCAAAATATACTTCATAGATGTCCGTATGTTCTGATTGCATTGACTTAAGAAAGCTAAACTAAACTCGGTCCATACAAGCGCCTGTAGGCAGCGCAGTACCGACCGACCGCCGTGTCATCCTCAGGCGAGAGGCATCTCCGGGGCATGCGGCTGCACTCCGCCCTGCCGACCGTTGTTAATTTCCGTGACCAGTCGCAGCTTCTCACTTAAGAAGCTTCTCAACTGCTCTCATAAGGGCTGAGTGCACCCCGTTTGCGAACAGGGCTCAGAGAAGACCAGGAGGGTCACTCATCCAAGTGCTATCCCAGCCCGACGGCGCTTAACTCCGGTGATGTGATGGGAACCGGTGTTACACCTGCGGCAAGGCCGTTGGCGCATTGACTTACCAGGTAACGTTTATTACACAGCCAAGTGACAATAGACCACAGTATGTGACGTCTTTTTCAACTTGTTACGTCTACCCGTTTCTGAAAAAAAAGGGGTTTTTAACAGTCGGACAGACAAATTGATCATACAACAGTTCCGTTTATAGCGAATGAGGCACGGGAGCCTAAAAAACTGACTAAAGTTTCACCGTTGGAACGTGACAGATGACGTGCGACGGCCACACAGAGCTACAGAAGAGAAACGACGAAAGAGCAGATAGAAGAACAGAAGGGAAAAAAAGTGGTCAGTGTGTCTGACTGCAATGCAGAGGAACAATTATGCGGGTTCGAGTCCGGATACTGCCTGCGATTCTTCTTTGTTCAGCAGACTGTATTAAGGTGCACACAGCTTCGTGATTCCAATTGAGGAGCTACACGAACAAGTAGCGGCTGCTCTGTCTGGACAGCGGTGTGCTGACTCACACCTTGGTGGCCACACGGCAGAGGGTGACAAGGCTGCCCGGCGCCATCCTCTGGGCCTGCTAGCGACCTCTTTTTCATTTTCTACAGCGAAGGATATTGAACTGTCATTATCGTTCAAAGGTTCACGTCATTTATAATCAAACGAGGTTAATCAGGACACCACAGCGCGACAACAGTAGCCTCATTTTCCGACTAACAAGGGAACTATCAGACCTGTTAACCACGGGTTACGACGAAGCTTAAGTATATTGTGGATGGACCTGTCTTGAGTACTTGGCTAGCGCCTTTCCATGCGGCGGCCCCTAATTTCCCAGAAAATGGCGTTTGAGTTTCGTATGTATTTCCTTATACCCATAACATTCGTTATGTTTCGGAGAAGCGAGAGCAGCGCAGTGATTGAGGTTATTGCGTACTACGCTGGAGGTTGAGGTTCAAATCCTGCCTATGCACCCCGTTTTTCAATTTCATTGTACAGAATTCAATCAAGTAGTGTACGTCATGCAAAATTCCTTAGAACAATTCATTTCCGCCTTAGTAATTTCTGTAATAAATCAGTTACTACAGCAACTGTATTTAAGTATGTATTCCGTTTGTTACAGAATAGACTACAGAATTGCCTTAATCGCTATGGCTTGGATGGCAGTAGGTTCCATTAAATGTGCGTAGTGCTTTACGCATTTGCGTGCTAGCATAGAATCCTGGGTGGTACTTGTCCTGGAAACAACCGAAACACAAATTCGCAGAGCACCACGCCCGTTTAGTGAAAACTAGTGCCATGCCGGCAATGGATTTTTTAGAAGCGATTTGGGAGAAACGCAGTTCGCTTAAATTGAAAGAGATTAATTTTGGTGGAAACCATGCGTAATTGCACATTCTTCTGAAAGCTGGAGCATTAATTTGAGGCAAAATGAAACAGTACGTTGTTGTTTCTATAGAATCTTTCCTCCAAATCATTCCACTATCAGTCCTAAGCAAGTCGGGAGCATTTTGAATTTTTTCATGAAAATTTAAACCTGTCTCTGAAAGTGAACACCGCAGATGGCCAAATCAGTACGGCCAACATTCTAGCCATGAATCTTAGCCGCTGCGCCACGCTCTCTTGGTCGACAACTGGACGAACGTTACGGCTGTAGGAGATACGCATAAAACGTCAAATCTGTTTTCCCGGAAACTACGGCCTGTCGTATGAAAGTCCGCGAGCAAAGTACTCGCGACAGGTCCCTCCGTAAAATGTCTGAGACTCGTCTCTTGGTGTCCTCTTGTTACAGAATTCTTGCAATGACGGGGTCAGTAACTGCGTGAGGTAGCCTGTTGCTCAGCGACATAATTACGACTGATGTAGCACCACTTGGGTGCCTACAACGAACGGAGCGCTCACCAGCACGGATGAGTGCCTGATCGTCTGAGGAGTGCATCGCCTGGCTATAAAGTAAAAGAAAGGAACATTAATGGTAACCAGTCAGTTGACGACAAGGTTATCGGAGCAGAACAGTGGGGAAGGAAACCAGATTCGACGTTTCCAGAGTGAGATTTTCACTCTGCAGCGGAGTGTGTGCTGATAAGAAATTTCCTGGCAGATTAAAACTGTGAGGACGGGGCGTGAGTCGAACTGGGGACCTTTGCCTTTCGCGGGCAAGTACCATCTGAGCTACCCAAGCACGACTCACGCCCCGTCCTCATAGCTTTACTTGCACCAGTACCTCGTCTGCTACCTTCCAAACTTTACAGAAGCTCTCCTGCGAGCCGAACATAACCTAAACTAACCGTAACAGGAGAGATTGAAGTTTGGAAGGTGGGAGACGAGGTATTGGGGGAAGTAAAGCTGTGAGGACGGGGCGTGAGTCGTGCTTGTGTAGCTCAGTTGGCAGAGCACTTGCCCACGAGAGGCAAAGGCCCCGAATTCGAGTCTCGATCCGGCACACAGTTTTAATCTGCCAGGAAGTTTCAGATTCGACGTTTTTAAAGGAAAAAAAAGGCGACGTTTATGCGATTTAGTGAAACCAAGTAAAATTTAAATCTACATGACCCTAGGAGGATATAACCGTCGTCCTCCCGAAATGGAGACGAGCGCCGTACGTCGGTGATTACAAACCAGACTGAGCTGATGTCATGTCGACAGCAACTCTAACTTCATGCCAAGCACGTCGCTTCCTGAACGCTGTCTTCATGCTTTAACCAGTCCCCATTGTTCACAATATCGATTCTATAAGGATGTTTACTCAAATAACAAACGTCACCTATTTTCTCTAACAAGTTACATGTAAAGTATTTGCTGCAACTAAAAAAGCTCAACATGCTACTATATATGTTAAATTAATGTAGTCATTAATCCGAAAGCTTCTAGGCGCTTCAGTCTGCGACCGCGAACCGCTACGGTCGCAGGTTCGAATCCTGCCTCGGGCATGGATGTGCGTGATGTCCTTAGGTTAGTTAGGTTTAAGTAGTTCTAAGTTTTAGGGGACTGATGACCTCGGCTGTTAAGTCCCATAGTGCTCAGAGTCATCTGAACCATTTTTTGAAATATCTGAAAGTCGGCATATTTTGGCAAGGAGCGAACCATATATTTTACTTGGTATGCACCTACTAGAAGAGCTAAGCCGTTACCTTCCTCCAAACTATCAACTAATTGAACCAGCCCGTTATAAGGGGAACCTACAGTTCAACAGTGCAACTCTCGAAACGATGCATTTACAGAGAACTATGCTACTGGATGTTACAATTAAGGTGACGATGTCACGAAGTGCTGTAGTGCGGGCTGTATAATCACAGGACGCTGAAACGTCGTAGCTATGTTCATTGACTGGTGCGCTCGCGCAGTATGCTGAAAAAATAATAGTTCCACTTTCTGCCACTTGGCGAAATATGGCGCTGTAACCACACAAATGCGACGTGTTTCCTGTTTTCACGTCAGTATGCTGGCGACGCTTGTTAATTTCCTTCGTGGAGTGACTGTCCCTGTAAGGGGTTAATAATGCTGCAATGGCTACTGAGAAGAAACATTGTGCGCTGCTCGTCAAGTTGTTTCATCAGAACAGCAGTTGTAGCAGCGCTGCACTGCGGGAATATCGCCGACAGAAACAGCGCGCAAAAGCCCCATGTCAATAAATGGTCTAAAGAATATGATCAATAAATTTTACAAAACAGTTGTATCAGGTGGCGCACCAAGGAGAGGGATACAGCCCATTCCCACGGCAGTCTCTGTAGCTATACCCAACCGCGCATGACGTGCCTCAAAAGCTGCAATCAGTGCTCGAGTTGTGTCATGAGAATTGTCTCTACCCCCTGGTCAACAATTCAAAAGATTTTGCAACGCATTTTTCCACCGCTATCCCTACAACATTCAGAATGTATAAAAGTGCCAGAATCACCGTTATCATGCATGTGATCGTACCTCCCATTTTCTTGCATACACACCACATTCCGACTGCTTACAGCGCCGTAATTTCATCTGGTGGCAGACAGTGGAACTATTATTTTTCAGCATACTCCGCGGGCACACCGATAAATGAACACACCTACGATGTTTCAGCATTTTGCAATTTATACAGCCCGCACAAAACCACTCGGAACATCGTCAGTTTAATTGTAACCACCCGGTACAAACCAAAACTAGTCGCAAATATCTTCACAACAATCTGGTATTAGCTATGCAATCTGGGGGAAAAAATGGATCACAGCGTGCTTGAAAGTTCTTGGAAAATCACAGTTTTGCAATAGGTCAAGGGCGCTGCCCTGCCGTGAGAGATCTACTCGCCGAGAACAATGAACAGCTCCTTCCTCGGAGCAATAAATTCATTTCGTTCGTTTTTGGAACAATTTGAAGTTATCAGCTGGCTCGAGAATTGCGATGACTATAGCGAGGCGCCAGCAATTTATTCGACGAGGAGACCCTGGCACAAATCCGGCGTGCTGATGCTAATGTGCCTAACGGCGAGCGTAATGCTCAGGTACCGCTCCGTGACTCAGCAGGCAGCTGTTTCAGCCCACGGTTATCTCTGCTGCGGCCTTCGCTACCTGATCGGGTTTACCAGCACCGGAATGCAGAAGGCACTTGCCTCAACCATCGACGACAAAAACATTACAAAAGAACTCAAGTTGCTCGGAAGGCACCAGCACGTATGCATTTTCAGCGTACTTGTGAAGTTCACAAACGAGAACGAACATCCCAGACTCTCAGTTCTGTATGTAAGAAATACTGTGCATCACATATACAAGTGAACACAATGAGCAGGTCTTCCTACAGTCCCAAAAGGCCTTCGACACTATATGACAATCCCCACAAGGCAAAGAGGTTAAAATTAGAAGAATCTTTCAAAGTATTTACTATCTGAAGACAAATTGTTGGAAATGACATGTTAATTAGAATCAAACGCAACCTCACCTGTGTCCTATGGAAGTACAGTAGTATGCATGAGGTATATTCTTTTCTGAGTTAAGGAGGACGTGAGGAGAATCATAAAAATAACGACGGCTTGGATTGTTTCAGCTGCAACCTCTAAAAAAATTGTTCAAATGGATCTGAGCACTATGGGACTTAACATCAGAGGTCATCAGTACCGTAGAACTTAGAACTACTTAAACCTAACCAACCTAAGGACATCACACACATCCATGCCCGAGGCAGGAATCGAACCTGCGACCGTAGCGGTTGCGCGGTTCCAGACTGAAGCGCCTAGAACCGCTCGGCCACAACGGCCGACCCGCCTCTAAAATCTCTGAGCTTGTCAAGTCAGTTTGATAACACATTTTCAGCTTTAAAAATGTGAACTGCGCTTCAGATACAAAGTGTTTTGAAAGAACTTAGGAGGGACGCAGTACAGTCATTAAGAATCGTTTACCACTGGGCAAATGAACTTCGTACGTCCCTGATGCTAAACTCAGGTTTTTTCCTTAGGTAAAAATCTACGTTACTGGTATCGTCATAGAAGACTGTCTCATGAAGCATCATAATATTTCTGAGATGGTGCACACGTCTCATATGAACAAATGCGTGTTTTCTTGAATCAACTGTTGTATTTGAAAACGGAGGTGATTGCCTTTTTTTCTTTCTTTCTTTTTTTGCTCCGAAAAACCTTTCAGAATCTTGTACCAAAACGCTGAAGGAATATCCGAAATAATTCTGGCGTCGCTGTGTGACTTCATACGACACGTGGTTTCGCTACTGTACCCGCAGCGACAAAACTAAGGTAATGGAGAGGTGACAGTGACCCGAAAATACTGATAATTGTATCAACGGAGAGATCTAATATTCTACGATAATGAGGATCTTCGAGTTCACTTTTCCCGCGAGCTGTTCTAGAGCGGAACTTGCAGATGGTTCAATGAATCCTCTGCCAGGCACTTAATTATGAATTGTAGAGCAATAATGTAGATGTACTGATTTTTTTATCACTGTTCCATATAACTTTTCTTTTTCCATGATTTGGTTCAGTACATTCTATAATTCAACTGAACCTCGAACGCTTTCGAGAAGACTTCCAGGAATAAAACAGTGTAGTTTCCCTTAAAGCATCAAATTTGGAAACAAACAAAGCTTTCGACCACGCTTTTGCCTGTACAATGTTACTGTGGGCGCGGACTTGGACTTTATACGGGATGTATAATGGCTGCCACGACCAAACAGTACACCGAAATTGCAGTGTATACCGACAGTTACGACGGGGCTAGCAGGCACATTTTCAGGTGTGCATCAGAACAGGTAGCTCGATGCAGGGCGACCGCAGCGGTTTACGCTAATCAGTTTACGTTCCGGCGAGCGCGCTGGCTGTGCAAGCGACCGCGTATCACAGGCGCCAGCGAAGTCTGCGGTAACAGGGCTGCGCCACATGGTAACTAAATTCCGCACCACTCGTTGACGTCATTATGTCATAACCCGTTGACCCTGTAGCCACGGGTAGCATTTTTCAGCTGTTTGACGTTTGCTCCTGACCAATAGGAAGCGCATGCAAGTTTGCGGTTGACCAACAGAGATAGCATTATAAAATATTTTTGAAGTTATTTATTCGCTTGGCTCACGGTGTAGTAAAAACATTTCCTGTTGGAGTCACTTCGACAGATTACGCATACTGTGTAGCTTGAAAGTATGTCACTGTGCTGCCGCTAATGTTGTTGATGATGATGATCGTCAGCGCCATCTAGGATGAGCACAGAGAGGGTGAAACTCCGTAAGTTTTCCAACAGCACCTACAAGGTTTACCACACAACCCTCCCATAACAGAAAGCGAGTTCATCATTATAGGGAAGGGACAAAAATAGTAAAACGGATTTACAAAATCAAAGAACTGCTTACCGACCGCTTTACTTAAGTTACCTAGGAGGGTGGATCCTACAGCATGCTTCACAGCACCTCTTACACGGTTTCATTCTGACTGGTTGACAGCAATGTAGCGAAAACTTTTCGATAATGCCCTATCGGATTACTTTCTTGTAACATGGATTTCTCAGGTTTTATAAATTTTTTGAGTGGCATGTTTGCTCTCAGCTCTTACAGCTTTCGTTATACTTCTTCAATTTCGGCATTTGTGCCATTTGCGAGCGTCTACAAAGCATCAGTGCAACATATTGAGGACGACGCAATATGAGACTAACAGTTTCTTAACATTCACGTGCTTACAATATTTTTTCGCACTGGATGACGCTGGGCAGAGATAATACGTAATACATACGCACATCAAAGAGCAATCAGCAATATATTACTGATCATGACATATAATCTTATAAAATTACCAAATAAGCAGCAACCAGTCGCGAAAACCATTTTTTTATTCACTTTTGCAAATCGATTTCAACTGATTAACAGCCATCATCGGTGCTACAAATACAAGAATAAAAATAATTAATAACAGTGACCAAATGAATAAATATACATAAAGCAACGTAAAACCAATTAAATGTATGTAGACGCATTAGACCGTTTAAAATGCACATACAAATGTACCTTTCAACGAATATGTGCCCTGAGTAGTAATACTATCTTAAGCAGAAGTCAAACATAAAGTGATACATAGAGAATTCACTATGAGAACGGGAAATGATTAAATCATGACATACAAAGTGAAGTAAAATATGATGATATAATACTAAAATATTTACATAAAATGGATATATTGACAAAGATTTTGTCAGCTACATCGTACAGTTATATATGCCAAAAAACGCCTGTACAAATTAGTAAAAAGCAACAAACCTAGATGAGAAGCACACCATAGAAAATTATTAAAAAAAGTTATTTACCATCTTATCGAAGAGCAAAAGTTTAATCATAATGCCAAAACGTAAAACGGTGTTGGCATCCATCTAGCGTACAGTTAATGATATTCAGAAAAATAGGATTTTTTCGGCAGATGGCGCCACATTGCTGAATGCACACGTAATGTAAACTAAGTTGAGATAAGAAAGTTACGGACAGGAACGAAACAGACGTATTAAAGAAACAAGACCAAATGCAAAAGTAAAGTGCAAGCGCACTTCATACAGGAGGAAAATTAAGACAAGATCGATAGGATGAATTAAGAACTCGGGGCTCTTACGGTGTGCTCGTATCTCATGAGACATAGATCCACACCATATGTCTGTTGGTGCAGCCGACAAGACGGCAAAAGCCCAATTAAAGGGCGTCAACGCAAACAAAGTCACAATATCATTCATATTACCAATCTATTTATCTTCCTCCCCCCCCCCCTTTCGCTCTTCCCTCCTTCAACCCCCCCCCCCCCCCCCCTCTCGTCTTTCCTTGTGTCCTATGGTTTCCATTCCCATCAAGCAAATGCTCGGCGAAGAGCTCCCAAAAATGAACTCCCTCACCGTCACCTGCTCATTTAGATGGCACATGCTAGCTGCTCTATGATGTCAAAAGATCTCCATATCCTCTAGCAAATCAAGGTAATTTCCCTTTTCCGCTCTATGTAATAACCTCACATGCGTCTCAATTCGAGGAGGTTCGTTTCATGTCCACTATTTATAATGTGGGCTACAAAATTCGACCTATCAGACGCGAACTTTCTGTCAACTGCGACATGTTCAGCGAATCTAGTTTCAATTTTTCGTCCAGTTTGACCTACGTAACATGTTATATATCAGAGTAAATGCCTAAAACAACCCAATTTTTTTTATTTAGAGGTAAAAAGCTCGCTACACAGCATTCGTTATCCAGAAAAGAAAGACTACTGAAAGGTGGTATGTCATTGGATAAAACAGCTGGGGGATGGATTGCAATCCAATTTGGTGCATAGGGCCACTGCTCTGGTCTGTACAGAACTGCTGAGCAGGGAACATGATTGCGTCCTGTGGCAATGCTGTTTGTAAACGCCTGGAAGGAGATGTGGAAATTGTGGTATCATGTATCGATGCGACCCGATGGGCGTGAGAGAGTTGTGAACAGAATTGCAAGTTTCCATCAGACAGTGAGAGTGGCCGTGCGGGGTCTGCGCGCCCGCTGGGCCACGCCTGCAGCGGCTCGGCGCCACGAGCGCCCTCTGCCGCCCCAACACAGGGCAGGAGGGCGCAGCCCGCCACCACACTCCCACCTGCAGCCCCGACACCATCCTTCGTGCTCACTTCGGAGAGCCTCATCCTTGTTGATAATTGAGCCGTGGCGCTCGTTACTGGCGCGCCAGTCTCTTGGATGTCCATTATCGATCCTTCGATGTTTCTTATCCTTGCTTGCCTTGTTGTTTTCCGCATTCGTGGGGCGAGTGGCAGTTGACGTTTGCTGGGGCTTCCTGCTGGGACGCCGCGAGGTACGAGGTGGAAGCAACCACGTATATGTGGAGTTGGTTGTACGCGGTCTTCCGGTTCAGCATGGAGCATGTGTGTTGGCTAACTGCCTGTCTGCTCTCCCGATTTTGCTCGCCGTGCCTTGCGACCGCCTAGCTTGGGTTTCTGCCTGGTGTATCGCACACGAGCCATACCGGACGTCCAGCACAAGTTAAGCAACCTTCTGTTTCTTTAAAGAAAAGGAGCAAATGTGTAAGACCTTTTTGTAACCAATTTTGGTGACCTCTTATGTGTGGCCTTCGCGTTTACACTGCCTTTGGGGAGAGCCAATTCTTTTAAATTTAAATAGTTGGGCTTCCCTGGCCTTTATAATCTTTTGGGGTTTTATTTGAATTTTCTCTTTGGGGTTCCTTCCTTGTGCTTGGTTCAATGTTTACTTGTATAGCGGGAAGTGACTCCTGGTTAAAACTCGGAGAAGGTGTTTCATGTTACTGCCGCTTCCCGCATTTGTCTTTTCAGTTTTGTGTAGTCATCCCTTCTAGCGACCAGGTGTCACTCCTCGTTGATTAATGCTGGTTTATGTGTACTTAATTTTGAATTGGCCATTTGCATTAATATTTTGGAGCGCATTATAGCACTAAGGCCATCTCATTGTATACCACCTTGTGCCCTGGTCTAGTACCTTAATTTTCAGTGGCAAGAGTTAGCTCCACTACAGGTTTTACTGAAGTGTTCCCTTAAAAATCTTGTCTTGTATACGTTTGCCCCATGTGTGTCTGGGAACACAGAGATGAGCTTTAGTGTGACTGCAGTGCTAGTCAGTTAATTTCATTTTGGCTTGGCTTCCACTCAAAAGTTTGAGTGGAGCGTAGTGTGTTTGATTTGTTATTCATTTAATTACTGTAAGTTTGATTATTTAATGGGGATCAAGACATTTAAAGACTGTTGGTATTAACTGGCCTTGTTGCGGGGTGTTGCTAATTCGTTCCAAATGGCCTACTACTTATTCAATGGCAAGGCTGTTGATTAGTTGGTTACTGTGAGTACAAATTCACACTATCTACATCTACGTCTACATTTATACTCAGCAAGCCACCCAACGGTGGGTGGCGGAGGGCACTTTACGTGCCACTGTCATTACCTCCCTTTCCGGTTCCAGTCTCGTATGGTTCGCGGGAAGAACGACTGCCGGAAAGCCTCCGTGTGCGCTCGAATCTCTATAATTTTACATTTGTGATCTCCTCGGGATGTATAAGTAGGGGGAAGCAATATACTCGATACCTCATCCAGAAACGCATATGTCTGTGTGTTCATATGTGTGAAATCTTATGGTACTTAACTGCTAAGGCCATCAGTCCCTAAGCTTACACACTACTTAACCAAAACCATCCTACGGACAAACACACAGAGCCATGCCCAAGGGAGGACTCGAACCTCCGCCGGGACCAGCCTCAAAGACCATGACTGCAGCGCCCAGACCGCTCGGCTAATCCAGCGCGGCTCCAGAAACGCACCCTCTCTGAGCCTGGACAGCAAGCTACACCGCGATGCAGAGCGCCTCTCTTGCAGAGTCTGCCACTTGAGTTTGCTAAACATCTCCGTAACGCTATCACGGTTACCAAATAACCCTGTGACGAAACGCGCCGCTCTTCTTTGGATCTTCTGTATCTCCTCCGTCAACCCAACCTGGTACCGATCCCATACTGATGAGCAATACGCAAGTATAGGTCGAACGAGTGTTTTGTAAGCCACCGGCTATGTTGATGGACTACGTTTTCTAAGGACTCTCCCAATGAATCTCAACCTGGTACCCGCCTTACAAACAATTTTATATGATCGTTCCACTTCAAAAATCGTTATTTATTTGTTACCGAAATTGTTGAAGCGTCTGTGTCGTGATTCATTCACTAGCTACGTGTTTGAGGTAAATTGATATAAACCTTACATTGCCTCCTTAATATTTGTTGCCAGCAGAAACCCTTAAGACAACTAAGTTTTGTCACTGCTTATGTTAACCTTTACTGGGAGCAATATTTAATGTAGTTATAATTTGTCTTAAAATGTGTATTTCTGTGATGTGATAAACGAGTGATAAAAGAAAAAAGCAAAGGGGCGTGGTCCTTCCCAATGTGTCCGGTTTGTAACACGTATCGATAATGATAGCTGGACTCTACTTCTGGCTGCAAACTTTGTAAGTAGTCTTATTTCGCTTTGAGATATACAAGTTGAGTAAGTCTTGTGTTTACTGAGTTAACTTTTTCGTTACTCATTTCTGCTCCTGACCCGATTTCCTACGACAACAGTTGCTGCACCGCCCTGAAGGCCATTTCTCCTTACCACTGCGTACGAAGTCGCAAAAAACAAAAACCGCTGTCAAAGAAATGATGGCCATATTCTACGACGCCGTTTAATATCATTTGTAGTTGGTTGCGATAAAGGCAATTACGCTGTGTTGTAGCAGTGCGTGTTCCTTACACGGCTCTACGCATACATTACCACCTCCTCGACAGCAGTTGCCTACTTCACATTATTTAAGCGCTCCGCTGCGGCTTCGGCTACGGCAGTCCACGAGCTGCCGCCAGCTCGGGAAATCTTCCTTCACAATGCACGCGGAGAAAAGCTACTTTGCGGCTAGCGCCAGCGCCGCGTTGCCTCGGGAAGCTTCCCAGGCGCTCGCCAGCAGCCGACTGCATTGTGTGTCGCGCTTGCGGCCAGAGACCCGGAATGCCGCCCCGGGCTTCGCTAAGCATCGCGTGAACGCAGGTCGCTCGGTCTCGACAAAAGCGGCGCGTGTGGCTTCCCGCGCAATTAATGCCGAGCAGCGGCCGTCGTGCCGTCCCCCCCCCCCCCCCCCCGAACAACAAAGCGAGTTTTTCTGACTTCACCGCACGAGAAAGCCGACGCATAACGCCACCGCAACCACCCCCCCCCCCCCCCCCCCCAACACAAACCCACTGCCAGCCACAATAGAGGCGCCGCGCCGATCACACAGCAGAGCCACGGCTGCGGCTGCGCCGCTCCACCGGCGGCACTTCCGACTTGGCCCCAGAAACGACGGGTAGGATCTGCACACCAGCATGTACACACTGACGGAAAAAATAGCAACACCGTAAAGTAATTAATGTACAGTAATGAAATTTCGGGAATACACTTGTGTAGATAACTTATTTAAGTGATTAGCGTTGCAAGATCACAGGTTAATGCAAGCGCGAGGTAAGCCTCTGAAAAGTGAAATTTTGGTATATTATTAAACTGTTAAATTGTTAAGACTTTCGTCGTCACTTGCTGACACGCTGCCTATTGGCTTCTGTCTCGGATTCTTCGGCCGACGTTCATTTGGTGATTTTACTGACGTTTCGCCAGCACGAGTGTCTGGCATTGTCAAAGCTGCACCCTCTATTGTTGGTGGTGAACTGGGTGAAGCTTTGAAAATGCCAGACACTCGCGCTGGCGAAACGTCAGTAAAATCACCAGATGAACGTCGGCCGAAGAACCCGAGACATAAGCCAACAGGCAGTTTGTCAGACTGTTGAATGTCAGCATGCAAACGTGCACGCGTCCTGTTGTTCAGGTGCCGGATGTCAGTTTGTGGTATCGAGTTCGATGCCTGTTGCACTTGGTCGGTCAATACAGGGATATTCAATGCTATATTTATTTAGCTTATGGCGCTACACACATGGTTTACAATTATTACATTATGAATTTACATGATAAAATACACTATAAAATACATGCGAAGGATACATACTCAGATAAAATATAATACATAAACACAATAAAAAGCAACATCACAGCAGATATGTTGCGTTACACAAGTCTTCAAATTCTGACGTCCAAACTGGCGATCCATTCGAGGCAGGGCGGTGTACCACACTGCCTCGGAGCCACTTTTGGATAGCGCCACTCCGCGAAGCACGGTATGTCTTAACCAGGGCGACACGCGAACAGTTTACAACCCTAGCCGTCTCGGAAATCCTTCCACCCTTGGCCCGTATGCCAGTGATCAAGCCCTTTCGGGCATCAGATAAATCGCTCTGTTTCGGCATTACGACAACGACTCAATTTTTTTAATAAAATAATTTTGGGTTTTAGGCCACGCCACTGTGAAATAGTAAATCAAACAATGGTCAACAGACTTGCTGTGGTCCTCTTGAGGACGGTGAAGTGCACTGAGACCACAGTAAGGCAGTAGACACACCGGCAGTTTAGCTCCTCTAGGGTTTTACAGTGACGCGCCTTAACACCGAAAATTATTTTATTCAAAATGATTCCGACCGCAGCAGCCCGCAAACCTATAAAAACGCACTCTTCATATACCCTTAACTGCTGGTGCTGCCACCTGCCGTTACTGCACGTTGACGTCACATGTATGTGGGCTACAGTGCAAATGTTGACGGTATGCGCTGTATGTCTTGTTCCAAACAAAATTTTTCAGTTCACTCACGACACTTTCAGTGAACAGTAACATCCAATGCAGTCATCGCGCTCCAGTTTGCATTCAGTACTGCTAGGTTCAGCCTCTTTTTCTTTTCTCGGCATTGTTACTTGTGCATTAACAGTAATACACAGCAGTCTCCATATGTTTAATACATTTATCGATGAGGAGCTGCCGGGCGCCGTGACCGAGCGGTTCTAGGCGCTTCAGTCCAGAACAGCGCAACTGCAACGGTCGCAGGTTCGACTCCTGCCTCGGGCATGGATATGTGTGATGTCCTTACGTTAGTTAGGTTTAAGTAGATCTAAGTTCTAGGGGACTGATGACCTCAGATGTTAAGTCCTATAGTGCTTAGAGCCATTTGAACCAATTTGACGAGGAGTTGGCCGATATGCAGCTCGTCTAGTGTTTCACTGAATGCAATGGAAGAGCGGCGCAACGCCGTCCCCGTCACGGTACTTTGACGTATCCACGGCGAGTCGAACAAAACTGGCCCGGAAAGTATTTATACGATTGAGCCTTGCTAATGAACAGGAGAACTACCCATCATAGAAAATCCTGTAGACCCCGATTTCGATCCACCAGTCGGTTACTGTCACATGTCCGCCGGTGGTTTCTGAGCGAAATGGAATCGGGACTTTCTGATCCTCATATTTTCATTTCTTGAAATGATACCTGCCAGGGTGTGTGTACAGATCATGCACCATTATGAATTAGAAAAGCCCCACTAGCACGAGCATTATACCGAGACTGCCCTTCGTGCACAGAGTCTGATGTCCTCTTCATAAAACACGGACTTTACACCGTACTGGTAACGCTAACCTCCATGTCCAGGAGCTGTGTGATCCATATGTGGATCAATTCTCAAAAAATGAACAATTGTATGGATATTTTAAGCAGGACAGAGCAGCAGCACACACTGGCTTCACAAATTTGTCGCGGGTGTCTGAGATGTTCGTGAGGAGGCCCACTAAGATAATCCTTACACACCGTAAGAGCTACAGCGGAACACTGAAAACTCTCCTGCAGCTGTCCCTCGGGCACAGCAACTACGCTCGTCACACAGATTGCTAAATTGAGTACAGTGCTGCATCTACGTCAACGGCGGCCATTCCCAGCATCTTGTGTTACACTCATCACCAAGTGTCAATACTGCGTCGGTCCTATTGTCAGTATTTTTTGGGCAAGTTTGATTTTGCCCAAAAGAAACGCATCTGAGGACTGTATGTGTCCCCAAATCATACCCAAAACATTATTACATTCTCGATTCCTTACTTAGAAAGAACTTAAATGCCCGACAGGCAACATAAACAAAGTGGAAACAATGATTCATCCCGTCATCTTGGTTGTTTTCATTGGACTTTGAAATCTTCAATTATCGTGTATGCCTTCCATGCGTATTTATTACTGCCTGATACCTAGATCGCATGCTCCATCCAACTCTACGGAGGTCACCCTGTCGCATCCGTTTCCACTCTTCAATGAGAGCCAATTGGAGGCCTTGGAGAGTATGCGGTGGAGCAGAATTACCGCCAA
Organism: Schistocerca gregaria; assembly: GCF_023897955.1. Taxonomy (NCBI): domain Eukaryota; kingdom Metazoa; phylum Arthropoda; class Insecta; order Orthoptera; family Acrididae; genus Schistocerca; species Schistocerca gregaria. The sequence continues at coordinate 751,613,584 of NC_064923.1, forward strand.
TACGTCTCTCAAGCATGTCTCACATATGCACGATGTGCCTTAGGTCGCGACTCACCGGTGGCCATCCCTTTACTTCAAGATCCAGGCTTCGCGAGACATCCCCGTTGATGCCCGCCACATGGGCCCTGGCGTTAGAAGGAATTCAGGGCGACCACCGTACGTAGCAGCCTCCGCGCGGTCCAACAGGATCTGTTCGATCGTGGCGGTAAGGCGACCATGGAAACAAGATTTGGAAACCTGTCGATTTACTTGACAACATTTGGCAGGTACCGCACACCACAGATTTCTGCACAGGAACACAGCCATCACCTTGCGTCAGAGGATATCTGGAGTCGCCTGTGAATAACACGTTTAGGCTTTGACGCAGCTGCCAGTTTAAATGTCAGAGGCAGAACTGACGGAGATCTGGAAGGTGGTGTCGCGTCAAGGGGGTACTCGAACAGGATACCTGGTCGTAAAGTCCTTTCTCGTGCCAAGTTTATTAAACTGTGTCTGGATAAAAAAAATACCGCCCTTGCAACTTGCACTGCATTGAGATGTCGCATTGCAAGTACTCAGTTGAATACAACGTCCACAAATCACAACTACTGTACGTGTACCTCACTAGGAAACACTGGGACACCGGTATTCAATTCCTTCCGAGGGGTCACCTGACAGTGTATGCATATCACAGTCAACAGATGGTGAATGACTAATTGTTGCCTACTCTGAAAGCAAGGATACCATGCCATGCTATAGGGCAACAGGTACAGCCTGTATCAAAACGTTGATACTCGTGTTCCCACAATTCTTTTTAATAAGATACATAGGTATATCTGACCGAAAATATCCGGAATCCTATTAGTGGACACTAATATGGGGTAAGTCCACTCCTAGCCTTTATGATGGATTGAACTCTCCTGGGGACACTTCAAATGAGGTGTTTGGAGGAATGGCAGCGCATTCTTCGTCGAGAGTTAGAAACCAGACAAGATAGTTATGTCGGACGCTGTGGTCTGCAGCGGTCTATGTTCTAACTCTTCCCGAAGATGTTCCACTGGCTTCAGGTCGGGAGTCTGGACAGGCCAGTCCACTTCAGGAATGTTGTTGTCCACACAATCGCTCCTTTTATGGCAAGGTGGATCGTCACGCTGATACAAGCAACGGTCGTCTCCGAGCTGTTGCTCGACTGCTCGCAGCACACGGTGCTGTAAGATGTGTTCATATCCATCAGCATTCAGGGTTTTCACAACCACCTGAGTACCAATCGTTTCAACCTCCGATCACCATTTTATTAATTTTTTTAAAAGTAAGAGTGCCTTTAGCGTGAAACCACAGATGGTGTTGTAAGACAGACATATCTAGTGCTACACTGAGGTACCTCTACGATACAGCGTTCAAAGATACAGTGTACGCGGAAATTGTACGACGTGGTTACAGCAGATTTTGTTATGAGCCTTTTTTTGTACTGAGGAAGTCACTGCCGGTGAAAGTAAGAACATCTGGAGTAAATTAGAATTATATATTAATACCTTCAGTTGCTGAGGGGCGTTGATGTATATCAACTGGGACAGGTGAAAATGTGTGCCCCGATCGGGACTCGAACTCGGGATCTCCTGCTTACATGGCAGACGCTCTGTCCATCTGAGCCACCGAGGGTACAGAGGACAGTGCGACTGCAGGGACTATCTCGCGCACGCCTCCCGCGAGACCCACATTCTCACCTTGTATGTCCACATACTACTTTCGTAGTGTCCCAACCCAACACACTCATTAGTCGTGGAAGAGTTCAGGGAATGTGTGTGCATCCGGACAGAAGGAGGTCATAGTCGGTATTGCCAGAACTATGTACTTATATGGACATGGTGCCTGTTCTTTCGGACATGTCCGAAAGAACAAACACCATATCCATATAAGTAAATATCTGAAGTTATTCTATCGTAATCTGAGTTTGTACAACTGTTTTGTGAGTGGTTTCGAAATGAAAGTAGTTTTGACAGAAAATTTATTAACTTTCAGGTCAATTTTTGCTTGTTACTTCGGACTACAACTTTTTTAGGCATAATGAATTCATGGAAATTTATAAATGTCGCACTTTTTCTACGAAATGAGCGACATTACTCTCAAGTGTGTCGCAAGAAATGTTGGGTAATTGAAAACGTAGGTCCTCGCGGATCCGAAGTGAAACCAACTCCATAAAACAACTGATTATTTAGTTTTGCGGATTTATTATTGTATGTGTTGGTTACGACGGCCGGCCACGGTGGCCGAGCGGTTCTAGGCGCTTCAGCCCGGAACCGCGCGACCGCTACGGTCGCAGGTTCGAATGCTGCCTCGGGCATGGATGAGTGTGATGTCCTTAGGTTAGTTAGGTTTAAGTAGTTCTAAGTTCTAGGGGACTGATGACCTCAGACGTTAAGTCCCATAGTGCCCAGAGCCATTTAAACCATTTGCTTACTACGTTTGTTGAATTCTGCCTAGTCGGCAAATGTGGGGTGTCTAGGAAACCTGCTGTCCCGAATCGCTAGGCCTACAATTCAAAAAAAATCATGTTATGAGTTTTTAACTACGGAAAGTAAGTGACACTACTTAACTTCGAGAACTACATACACGTGATACACGTGTCGCAAGCAAATACTGACATCCGAAATGAACAATCTTCTTCAGCATAACAATTCTAAGTTTGAGCTACATAGAATGTACGAGCAAAGTAATGAGCCTTGACGCTTTTATTCAGGTCGCCAGTTTTGAAGCTTCTGTAGAACTGGGCCGCGACCAGTCGCGCGCGGCACTTACGTCCTCTTCGCAAAGACGCAGCTGCTGTCGCGTTGTCGTCCTGGAGAGGGGTGGGTCAGCGTGCAATTGGCTGACATCTTCTTCACAGCCCTCTCTGCTCTATCGTTCCCGACTGGCATCACGGCGCTTGACTTTACACCGTAACAACGGTAATAAATTTTAATTCTGTGAGAACTTTCAAAATTGTATTTGTCTTCATACGGTTGCAACTTAAAGAGTTAATCGCAGTAAGGGAACCCCATGCTCATCACGAAGAACACCCGCATACCATGACACCACTTCCTCCGTACCGTACCTCCACTGCTGGCACTAAACATTACGGCAGGTAACGTTTTCCGAACCCCAAACTCCTCCATCGGACTGCCACATAATAGAATATAGCACGAGTCGCGATTCATCTCTCTCTCTCTCTCTCTCTCTCTCTCTCTCTCTCTCTCTCTCTCACACACACACACACACACACACACACACACACACACACACACACACACACATATTCCTGGTCTGTTTCGCCTTGGGCAATAGCCTAACGAGAGATCGATATGACCATGTAGTCAGCCTCAAGCGTACTCGTGGGTGCGAGACAAAGTAGGCCAAAACGTTGACAACGGCCACAGCAAAATACCATGGCGGAACTTTGGAGATTCAGTTACAGTCCACTTGTTTTAGCGATGACGTCTAATCATGTTTAATGAATTAATTAATCAAGGTGTAACATCATTGTTACTCGATTGTCACGTGTCAACATATTTTGTAACAATTATTTTTATTAACATAATGGAATTTTAGGCTCTTTTTTATTATTTCCAGTACTCCACTTGTCCGGTAACCTGCATATGGCCCCTTTAATTACGAACGAAATAACGACGTCTATTATACTACTGTCTTTTTTTAAAGGATGTATCCTGCATATATTTATCGTGTGCCCTTAACACAATGATTTATCTTTTGCTTGTTTACATTTACAAATCCTTCAAAGCAAGAATGAAAACTGAAAGTACATTTGAGTTCATAAAAGGCATTTTGTGGACAATAATAAACGATTGGCACAGTTACATATCCCCCTCCCCCCCCCCCCTTCCCACACACACACACAGACACACATTGTATCATAATTCATGGCGTAAACGCATACAGTTGAAAGTACACGATACTAGAAGCAAAAAAGTCTCAGTAAACACAGGATCGAAAATGCATACCTCTAGAACTACGAGGAATTTTTCATCTTCGATACTGTGAAGCAAATCTCTTCTACTGCAAGCTCTTTGGTTTCCACATTTTTGGAAGTAGTAGTAGGCACCAAAACAAAAAAAATGTCCGGTAAACATGTGCTCTAAAATGCATACTTTAAGAGCTATGAACACCTGCTCATCTTCGCTACTTGGAAACAACTCTTCTAATGAACAATTGTTCATAACGTTCGGTCTGTGTTTACTGAGACTTTTTGCTTCTAGTATCGTGATCGTGTACTTTTAACTGTACGCGTTTACGCCATTAATTATGATACACCCTGTATAGGTTGGCAACAAATACAAATAGGTAAACATACCAAAGATGATGAATCACGTAATGGAGTCGCAATATTTACGCTGCGAAAAGCAGTGTACGATGAAATAGTTGTATCGAGTGACAAAAGAACAATAGTCCACCACAAAAAAGTGAGAAACATGGTGAACAGTGTGTGGAAGGCGAGAACACAAAGATGTGATTATATGCCGGTGATAAAAGTGGTAGTGCGACCTCCAGACCAGATGTGAAGAAACGCATTTCACCAAAGTATTTTTTTTTTACAAAAAATCGCGAAGTGAACTGTTTGATAATCTATAACTAACAAAACTGTATCGTTATAGATCCCACTGATGATGCCTTAGAACAAGAGAAGCCGAATAAATAAAGTAATTAGCAGCAGGAAAAGGCATTTTATTTACAAAACACGTATTTAAAAAATATAAGCTTCTGCGTCAACGCAGTCAAATATTGGTCACTTAAATAGTACAAGCTTCTGTATCAACGCAATATAAAGATTTTGGTCATTTATATCACATATTCTGATAATCGCAAACTCACTCAACAAAACATATCGCCGGCCGTTGCAACCGAGCGGTTGTAGGCGCTTCAGTCCGGAACCGCGCTGCTGCTACGGTCGCAGGTTTGAATCCTGGCCTCGAGCATGGATGTGTGTGATGTCCTTAGGTTAGTTACGTTTAAGTAGTTCTAAGTCTAGGGGACTGATGACCTCAAATGTAAGCCCCATAGTGCTTAGAGCCATTTGAACACAACCTACAGATCAGCTATTTACACACGCAGGTAAGTTTGTACGGAACACGCAAGAGCTCGCGTCGTACCCGCTTTCTGTCCCGTTTTTTCATTATGTAAAAGAAAACTACAACAAATATCAGTGTTCTTGGTCGGTACACTACTGGGTCGACTTTAAGTATTGAAATAATATTGCTATAACACACTGCTGCCGGCCGGAGTGGCCGTGCGGTTCTAGGCGCTACAGTCTGGAACCGAGCGACCGCTACGGTCGCAGGTTCGAATCCTGCCTCGGGCGTGTATTTGTGTGATGTCCTTAGATTAGTTAGGTTTAATTAGTTCTACGTTCTAGTCGACTGATGATCTCAGAAGTTAAGTCGCATAGTGCTCAGAGCCATTTGAACACACTGCTAGGGGGTTTTCAGATTCAAGTGATTGGGCTGCGTGTTCAAACTTGATATAAATTGCCGATAACTTTCAACAGATAACGTACAATTGTAAACAAAGATTTTCACGGCGCGTCCCTACTAAGACAAAGGTTCTTCGGATTCATACTGTGTGATTTCGAAGCTGTCTGCCGCATTTTGAGAAGCAGCTCGCTGACTTATTTCTCGAGAAGGATGTCGTCAGTAACAGGAGGTACAACAAACAACTGACGGTCGTCATCGTCAACATTTTCTTACCTAATTTTTCGTGTCATCATTTTACAGTGCGGTTGCTGGTTGTTACAGGTTGAGAAATATCGATACGTCAGGCATCACGTTAATAAACGAAGAACTGAGGGAAAAAAATGTTTCCGCCATAGATTGCACTTCGTGACACGCGTGCACACTGCGCTGCGGCAAATGGGGCCACGCCGCTTATCTGAGCCCTCACACAGCCTGCTCGAGCGAACTGCGGCAGAAAAGTTCCTGAATCGTAGTACTGGACCCTAACTGCGGAAAATGAAGAACATTACAGATTTTCTCCGATAATTTTTTTTTGGCTCTACATGTTGCACTTCTGGCAAATTTTTACAGAATCAGTTTCAAGTAGTTCTTTTAGGTACGAAGGCGAACAGAATGAGTGAAAAAGAGAGAAAAAGGAAGATGCAGAGACGCTAAAGCGGTACAATATAGAAACAGCGACGACGAGCATATAGTATGTGAAATCTTGGAAAATTGTCATAAATACTCGCGTTTCGTAGTGAAGTGTAAACAACGGTGTCAGAGCATTCCAATCATATTACTGAATAACGTCATTGAAGCATGTAAGTTGCACAATTTTCTCGTATTACGGTTCCAGGTGGCAAATATCGTTTGCCATCTCTGACTGATCTCGCGTATACTCGTTAGAAACGACAGGGGATTCTTACTTAGTCTCTTCATTTTTTGCTAATCTCCGCATATATCCTTATATCCTTCGGATCTTAGGGCGTACTCACAGAACAAGGGTTTAAATAAGGATTTCAGCCGTAAATAGAAATATTAAAAAAGGTAGGAAGATTTTTCTGTTTAGCAAAAGTGACAAAAAGCAGATTACAGAGTACCTGACGGCTCAACACAAAAGTTTTGTCTCAAGTGCAGATAGTGTTGAGGATCAGTGGACAAAGTTCAAAACCATGGTACAATATGCGTTAGATGAGTATGTGCCAAGCAAGATCGTAAGAGATGGAAAAGAGCCACCGTGGTACAACAACCGAGTTAGAAAACTGCTGCGGAAGCAAAGGGAACTTCACAGCAAACATAAACATAGCCAAAGCCTTGCAGACAAACAAAAATTACGCGAAGCGAAATGTAGTGTGAGGAGGGCTATGCGAGAGGCTTTCAATGAATTCGAAAGTAACGTTCTATGTACTGACTTGGCAGAAAATCCTAAGAAATTTTGGTCCTATGTCAAAGCGGTAGGTGGATCAAAACAAAATGTCCAGACACTCTGTGACCAAAATGGTACTGAAACAGAGGATGACAGACTAAAGGCCGAATTACTAAATGTCTTCTTCCAAAGCTGTTTCACAGAGGAAGACTGCACTGTGCTTCCTTCTCTAGATTGTCGCACAGTTGACAAAATGGTAGATATCGAAGTAGACGACAGAGGGATAGAGAAACAATTAAAATCGCTCAAAAGAGGAAAGGCCGCTGGTCCTGATGGGATACCAGTTCGATTTTACACAGAGTACGCGAAGGAACTTGCCCCCCTTCTTGCAGCGGTGTACCGTAGGTCTCTAGAAGAGCGAAGCGTTCCAAAGGATTGGAAAAGGGCACAGGTCATCCCCGTTCTCAAGAAGGGACGTCGAACAGATGTGCAGAACTATAGACCTATATCTCTAACGTCGATCAGTTGTAGAATTTTGGAACACGTATTATGTTCGAGTATAATGTCTTTTCTGGAGACTAGAAATCTACTCTGTAGGAATCAGCATGGGTTTCGAAAAAGACGATCGTGTGAAACCCAGCTCGCGCTATTCGTCCACGAGACTCAGAGGGCCTTAGACACGGGTTCACAGGTAGATGCCGTGTTTCTTGACTTCCGCAAGGCGTTTGACACAGTTCCCCATAGTCGTTTAATGAACAAAGTAAGAGCATACGGACTATCAGATCAATTGTGTGATTGGATTGAGGAGTTCCTAGATAACAGAACGCAGCACGTCATTCTCAATGGAGAGAAGTCTTCCGAAGTAAGAGTGATTTCAGGTGTGCCGCAGGGGAGTGTCATAGGACCGTTGCTATTCACAATATACATAAATGACCTGGTGGATGACATCGGAAGTTCACTGAGGCTTTTTGCAGATGATGCTGTGGTGTATCGAGAGGTTGCAACAATGGAAAATTGTACTGAAATGCAGGAGGATCTGCAGCGAATTGACGCATGGTGCACGGAATGGCAATTGAATCTCAATGTAGCGAAGTGTAATGTGATGCGAATACATAGAAAGATAGGTCCCTTATCATTTAGCTACAAAATAGCAGGTCAGCAACTGGAAGCAGTTAATTCCATAAATTATCTGGGAGTACGCATTAGGAGTGATTTAAAATGGAATGATCATATAAAGTTGATCGTCGGTAAAGCAGATGCCAGACTGAGATTCATTGGAAGAATCCTAAGGAAATGCAATCCGACAACAAAGGAAGTAGGTTACAGTACGCTTGTTCGCCCAATGCTTGAATACTGCTCAGCAGTGTGGGATCCGCACCAGGTAGGGTTGATAGAAGAGATAGAGAAGATACAACGGAGAGCAGCGCGCTTCGTTACAGGATCATTTAGTAATCGCGAAAGCGTTAAGAAGATGATGGATAAACTCCAGTGGAAGACTCTGCAAGAGAGACGCTCAGTAGCTCGGTACGGGCTTTTGTTGAAGTTTCGAGAACATACCTTCACCGAAGAGTCAAGCAGTATATTGCTCCCTCCTACGTATATCTCGCGAAGAGACCATGAGGATAAAATCAGAGAGATTAGAGCCCACACAGAAGCATACCGACAATCCTTCTTTCCACGTACAATAGGAGACTGGAATAGAAGGGAGAACCGATAGAGGTACTCAGGGTACCCTCCGCCACACACCGTCAGGTGGCTTGCGGAGTACGGATGTAGATGTAGATGTAGATTAACAGGCATGGCAATGTACGGCGATTATGTGAAAAGAAGTTTCGGGGCCAACGCCGTGTTACGATTTTATTTTTAAATTTTTTGCACTTTTAGGTCCCAACTGGCGAGATCCACAATTTGCTCTTACGTCATCAGAAATAGTACCGTGTCCTACACCTATTTATTCAACTAAAAAGTCACGTGTTCCCCAGTGTCGAAGGGAACTTAAGAAATGGCGAAATAAAGTCATATCTTAGGAATATGTCAAAAATACTCGTAATTTTGTTTCTATAATCCCTGAATATCGACCGTGAAATAGCGCACTGCATAGCAAATATTAATGCAATGTTGAAGCAAAATATTGATGAGACTGATCTCAAAAAGAAAATTAGTTTTTAGGCTACTGTAGGTGACTGTTGATAGACTACCAAAGTCAGTCTCACCGATTCGTTTTGTAGCGCTGTCTGCGCCAATCAGCTTGTCTACATATCCGGACTGTTACAAAATAACTTATTTTACATGCCATGCACGAACAAATGACTATGCAAGTTCGAGCGGTTCACTTAAAGTCGAACATGTTGCGAAGTGTATTGTGTGAGGAATCACACTATCGGCAGTAACGCTCACCGACTACAGATCGGCGTCATCACAGGCTACCAATTTTCTCAGATTATTGGGGACTGCGCGTAATTACGAACTGTTTACAACAGAATACGGGGAAACACTCAGACGGGCTACTAGCGCAGCTTCAACTGAGAAGCTGCAGAGGTCGCAGCGATATTGAAGCCGCACTCATGCTATCGGTCTCAGAAGTAGAGCGGTATTCACACGGTATCCCTAAAATGCTTGTGACAGGCTATGTCAACAAACAAGGCTGAATGGAGGTGAAAAAAAAAAAAAAAAAACTATTCACGCCGGCGAACTAGGGCTGTGGTTACCGTTAACGTTTCGATGACGTTCAGATAACGCTGCGATTCACGTAGGAAGTTTCAAACATCGCGATACCGCCATTGCAGTGTAGGATCTGACAGTTTGTTCGCCCGTGAAAATTGTCACTTCGGCCGATGTGTGCACACGTGCACCAAACTTTCGGGGGGCTTAAAACTTTGCAACATCACATTTTGTAAACAGGAAACAAGGAACGAATACGGTCACTATCAGGATGTTTGCAGGGCAACTTTACTTACAGATACTTACGCCGTTACCACCATAATTATTGACAGTTTCTGGAGTTAATTTTCAGTCTTTTTACAAGCAAAAATCCAATGAATATTCAAACGGAACACTCTAGTTTAGGGATTCCCAAACTTCTCCTCTGATGGAACACTTTGAAAATCTTGGTACTCTGATAGAATACCTTGTTTATTAAGAAGGTTAATAAAATTTTTAAAAAAATGAAAGAAACTAGTTTAATTCAGTGATTACATCAGTTTTAAACCATAACTAATAACATGGAAGTCGTTATAAAATTTTAAGAAACGATTGGTATCGTTAAAATGCCAAAAAACGCCATGTTATTATTAGTTTTTCGCGGAGCACTTACTCACTTCTCGTGGAACACGTTTTGGGGACACCTGCCCTAGTTAACGAGTCACGCAAATCACAAACTGTTTAAGATCACCGAGGAGGAGGTTGTAACGGCACTGCGTCATGATCCAAAACTAGAAGGCCCTGATTTCAGCGAGAAGACCGAATGGAGGTCAATTCTATCCCTCGGGAGCGTCTCTCACCCCGTGAAGAATGCCCTCTATTTCTCAGCGAAAATGAGGCGAAGGAACAGCACGAACCTCACGCTGAGGTGCGCTGGGAAAAAAACTTCAGCTCGTTCGTGTATCGCCGAGGACAGAAGTAATTTCACTGGAGACAGTATTAGTCACGCCATTCAAACAGGACACCAGTCGATTTGGAGCACTATAGGTGATGTAGAAGTGGCACTAGGTGGTCTTGGATCCTCCAACGCTGTCCGAAGCCATGGGAGAGAAGTTGTGGTCGTGTTCCAGTCGGTTGTCCGGAAACTGCGACTTCAACCTGGTCTACATGGAGACGTCAGAGAGTCGCAGAAGGAGCTGTCGTGTCTGGACGTGCCCAAGTCCGTACTGTGGACGAAGCTGCCCGATTTGTCGGTGTGTCAACGCAGACAGTCCAGCGCGTCTTCGAGGCATAGTGTACCACTCTCAGCCATGTAACACGGCGTAAGAACAGGGTTGCTAAATAGATCCGAACCGACATGGTTCGAACAGGAGTCACACCTTGTCGATCAGAATCGCTTTAAAACCCGAGAGAAATCGCTGCTATCGGCGAATTCTGGTCCGTCTCAGACACGTTCGCACCAAACATTTCGATGGTACATGGTGGATCTGGTGGTGGTGGTAGTGACACAATGGCACAGCCGCACGGCAGTAAGGCCTTTAGCGACCGTAATAAAATTTTATGAGATGAGTGTGGATGAAGGTTACAAAATTATTAAAATGTTAAAATTTAAAGATTAAAAACAGTCTTGATCGCAACTTTCTATTTTTATTGGAGTGACCGGTTTCGGTTCTATTTAAGAACCATCTTCAGACTCCGGAACGGTGGGTGGACTCCGTTGAGCAAGGTGCGCCGACCTTCGACGCTGGAATAACTGAGTCACTCCAATAAAAATAAAAAGTTGCGAACAAGAGTGTTTTTAATCTTTAAATTTTAATTTTTAAAGAACCCTGATAATTTCTTAGACTTTCCCGGCGATTTGATGACATCTCGTGGAAATCAGGTTTTCTGCCGGATATCAGCGTCTTCCAAACACGATATTTCGACGTCATTCAGGGAACACCTGATGAAGACGTCAAGTAATGACGTCGAAATATCGTGTTTGGAAGACGCTGATATCCGGCAGAAAACCCGATTTCCACGAGATGTCAACCCTGATAATTTTTTCAAAAATTTATATTAAAATGTTAATTGCAAATAGAAACGTAAAGAACGTCCTAAAACACACACGCACAAACGAAAATCTTGTTGCCAGATCTACGAGGGTAAATCAGAGAGACTTTGCCCCTATTTTTTATTAGCCAAAGTAAGGCACTTACAGGTGATGACCAATATACATCCTGTTCTACGTACTTTACATTATTTTTCCACGTAGTTCAAAAATGGCTCTGAGCACTATGGGACTTAACGTGTGAGGTCATCAGTCGCCTGAAACAAACCTAAGGACATCACAAACATCCATGCCCGAAGCAACATTCGAACCAGAATCATTAGCAGCAACTCGGTTCCTGATTGAAGCGCCTAGAACCGCTCGGCTACAGCGGCCGGCTTTTCCACGTAGTCCCCATACCGGTTCACACATCTATCCCGTCGCAGCACTAAATTTGAGGAGCCCCTGAGGTAGAATTCATCCGGCTGACTATGGAACTACTGTCGCACTGTTTGCTTGGTCTCACCGTTACTTGTGAATCGCTGTCCTGCCAGGACAATGTGGAAACCACTAGCGGCGAGGTCTGGACTGTATGGTGGGAGGTCCAGAATCTCCAGTGAAATGCCCACAGCTTTCCGGCACTTCTGATTGCCCCATGTCGTCTCGCATTGTCGTGGAGCAGAATCGCGTTGTCCACAACGAGAATCCCTCGGCGCCTTCGCAGCCCTCAGACGTGACGTTCCATCGCCAGTAACAATACGGTCCAGGAACCCTACACCCTCCTTGGAGTACCGTTCCAGATAATTCAGTGGAGACATCATTCGCTCGCCTTTCATCATGTCACCCACCGACATGAAACCTTCCCGTACCCTAAGGAACCGTGGATGTCGTAAGCACTCCCATAAGATACACCAAGCTCCCGCGAAATGGCCGTGATGTGCACACGCTGATGTGCTTTGACCACTGCATCCACGGCGGGAAATGTCGTCAGTCAGGAACGAACGCGGCCTACCCGACCACTCACTGTCAACGCAAGACTTCACGGCCTACGTCGAATTCACAACACTACTACCACACAGTTCTTAAAGTGAGACAGTTTTCCCCATATGTGCGCTGCATTTCCCTGTACATGGGCGTTCGTCCCTTGCTCCGTAGAAAACGAGTCACACTTCGCTGCTCTAACGATACGGACGTGTGGAGCAGCTGGAGCTCCGCAGGTAAGGCCGCCACGAACCACGGAAGGTTCAACGCTGGGAATGGATACGAGGTGCGACAATAAAGTAGTGAGACTGATGCGAGAAAAATGTTGCTACCGTTTTAGTCAAGTTTAGTGTTGTCGCCTTCAAAGTAGTTCCCTTCTGATTGCACACACTTTTTCTAGCGCTTCTGCCATTGACGGTAACATTTCTGAAACTCATCTTCTGTAATATCCTCCAAGACCCTCGTCACAGCTTTTTGGACATCTCATGTTGTTTGAAAATAGTGTCCCTTGACTGCCTTTTCGACTCTTGGAAATGCAAAAAAGTCGCATGGAGTGATATCTGGTGAATAAGGTGGCTGTGGTAGTACTGAAATTTGTTTTGAGGTTAAAAATTGCTGTACTGACAGAGCAGTATGGGATGGCGCATTGTCGTGATGCACAATCCAACTAGCAGCTATGTTGGCATGGACCCGAAGAACTCTTTTACAAAGTATTTCTAAAATTTCTTTGTAGTAATATTGGTTAACTGTTTCTCCAGGAGGCACCCATTCTTTATGAACAATTCCCTTGCAAACAAAGAAGCACACAAGCCTTCATTTCACTTTTGACTTTGACATGCGAGCTTTTTTTGGCCTGGCTGATCCCTTTGAGCACCATTGCGAACTTTGGCGTTTTGTCTCTGGATCGTACTGAAAAAAAAAAACAACTTTCATCACCAGTGATAACATGGCTCAAGAATTCCGGATTGATTTCCGTTTGCTCTAACAGATCGGCTGCCACATTTTTCCATGTTTCTCGCTGTTGTGGTGCGAGATATTTGGGGACCATTTTTGCACAAATCTTTCTCATACCAAGATCTTCAATTATTATTAGACGAACCGTTTCTCGATTGATGTTCAGTTCTTCTGCAATCATTTTCACGTGTAATCTTCGATCAGATCGTACGAGTTCACGCACCCTGGCCAAGTTGACATTCGTCTGTGAAGTTTATGGTCTTCATCTCCAACATTCGCTCTGCCTTCACTAAACATTTTATGCCAATGAACAACTTGAGCTCTTGACTTAACCTCCTCTCCAAAAGCCTTCTGAAGCTTACCGTAAGTTGACGTCACGTTTTCACCCAATTTAACGAAAAAAATGGCATATCGTTGCGCAATATTATGCAGTTCCATTTTCGTGACGAGACGCAAACACGTTATTACAGCACAACTCACGACTGAGCAGTTGCATCGATGTGCAGCTTGGACTAGAAGCAGCTTATGCACCGAGGTCAAAGATATTGTGCCTACGCGAACCTGCAGCGTTGCCATATCTTGCAAAGAAAATCAGTCTCATTACTTTATTGTCGCACCTCATATGTTGATTTCGCATTTACAGCCGTAATTTGAGTAAAGAAAATAGGGGTAATGACTTTCTGATTTGTCCTCGTGAAACAAAGGAAAAAGGGAAAGGGCAAGAGAAAGAATTAAAATAATATAACAGATGGCTGCAGATAGCTGACCGCTGGAATAAAAGGGATGAGCAAACTTTACTACACAGTAAAAGCTCCAGCCTACAAGCTTAGGCCAGAGTCGAGAGTCTTAACCGCTTGACAAGATTAATCTCATCCAGCTACAACAGAGGCCACGCATCCACCTAAATTTGTTTCTCCTGCTTATCAGAATATAAAATGCACTCACAAGGGAATCACCCATCGCCCCCCCCCCCCCCTCCCTCGGATTTAGTGGTAAAATGGGCCAGCGGATAGTACGTCAAAAACGAGACACAGGTCAAGCATGAAAACAAGGTGGTGTACTGAATTGCGAAAAGAAAGAAAAGAAAAAAGTAAAGGTTTAAGCTCAAGATGTGCAATATCGAACGAACTGCAAGAATCACGGCGTCGTGTTTGTCCAGTCATGGTGCTGGACTGCAAAGCAGAAGATCCAAGTACAAATCTCCCGCGTATCCCCCTGTTTTTTCACGAAATTATGAACTTTCCGTCCCATCATTGACCCATCTGTTCTCTTCCTATAGTCTTGGCAATTTTCATAATATACATTGGTTACGCAAGGGTGAGTCAAATGAAAACCTTAAGTTTTTTTTTATATTATTCATTGTGCAGAGGTGGTACAAAGTTGTATCACTTTTCAACATAATCTCCCCCACGCTCAATGAAGTCCTCCAGCGCTTACAAAGTGCATAAATTCCTTTAGACAAAAATTCTTTTTGGTGGTCCGCGCAACCACTCACGCATCGCGTGGCGTACCTTTTCATCAGAACGGAACTTCTTTCCTCCCATTGCGTCTTTGAGTGGTCCAAACATATGGAAATCACTTGGGGCAAGGTCTGGTGAGTATGGTGGATGAGGAAGACACTCAAAATGCAGGGCTGTGATAGTTGCAACTGTTGTATGGGCAGTTTGGGGCCTTGCATTGTTATGTTGCAAAAGGACACCTGCTGACAGCAATCCACGTCGCTTTGATTTGATTGCAGGCCGCGGATGACTTTTAGAAGATCTGTGTATGATGCACTGGTGACAGTGGTCCCTCTAGGCATATAATGATCCAAAATGAAGCCTTTTTCGTCCCAAAAGAGTGTCAGCATAACCTTTCCTGCTGATGGTTCTGTTCGAAACTCCTTTGGTTTTGGTGATGAGGAATGGCGCTATTCCTTGCTCGCTCTCTTCGTTTCCGGTCGGCGGAAGTGAGCCCAGGTTTCGTCCCCAGCAACGATTCTTGCAAGGAAGCCATCACCTTCTCGTTCAAAGCGCCGAATAAGTTCTTCACAAGCATCAACACGTCGTTCTCTCATTTCAGGAGTTAGCTGCCTTGGGACCCATCTTGCAGACACTTTGTAAAACTGGAGCACATCGTGCGCAATGTGGTGTGCTGACCCATGACTAATCTGTAAACATGCTGCAATGTCGTTCAGTGTCACTTGGCGACTTTCCTTCACTATGGCTTCAGCTGCTGCAATGTTCTGTGGAGTCACAACTCGTTGCGCCTGACCTGGACGAGGAGCATCTTCCAGTGAAGTCACACCATTTGCGAACTTCCTACTCCATTCGTAGACTTGCTGCTGTGAGAAACATGCCTCATCGTACTGAACCTTCAATCTTCGATTAATTTCAATAGGTTTCACACCTTCACTACGCAAAAACCGAATAACAGAACGTTGTTCTTCCCTGGTGCAAGTCGCAAGTGGGGCTGCCATCTTTATACTGATACTGCAACGGTATATGTGCATCTGCATTATGCTGCCACCTACAGGCCATTCTGTACGCTGTTTGTAGAGCGCTTACAAACTTACAGGATAACGGAGCGAAATTTCGATATGTTATTAGAAGTTTAAGGTTTTCATTTGAGTCACCCTCGTAGAATATGAGTCATGTGGTAAGAATATATTACCATCGCAAGCAAATGTGATGAACAAGCAGGCGGCACGCTGCATCGACTTCTTATAGAAATGAAAACAAAAACAAAAAATGGGTGTGCACTATATTACAACAAAGGAATTCAAGAGTCAAAACTTCCAAGACGAAACGCAGGAGCCATGACTGTGGTACTTTTGTACAACTATTAGGAGGTTCGTACGTCTGGGGTCCCTTCCTTCCCCCTCACTGTTGCAAACGGGCGTTTGACTACACCATCACACACACAAATTTCAATACAGCGAACAAATACGTTAATGACCGGACGGACAGTTCATAACTTTGTGGAAAAAATATGTGGCACGAGGGAGATTTGAACACGGATCTCGCCCTTCGCAGTCCAACACCGTGACCGCATAACCACGACGGCGTGGCTATTCAGTTTCGCTCGATGTTGCACGTCTTGAGCTTGGACCGTTCACTGATTCTATTTTCCTTCTTTTTTCGCAGTTCAGTACTACACCTTCCAGTCTTCATCCTTAATCAGCGTTCATTTCTTGACGGGAAATCCACTGAGCCATCTTACCACTAAACCTGAGAGCGATGCCACGGGGGAGTGTGGACACGTCTGTGACACGTGCGCCACAGTTATCACAGACATGGCAGCCCTCTCACCGGACTAAAATGTCACGCGTTAGGGCACGGTGTCCAGTGCGAAGGCGCGTCAGGGGTAACCGGCAGGAGGGTTGTCTGCAACTCACTGTCCTGCCGACATTCACAAATGAACTGCCTTTACAATCGGCTACCCCCGCAGAAAGCCATTACTCGGAGCGGCACACAAACCTGCAACTCTTCAATGGGCCAAAAACACACAGACTGGACAATGGCTAACTGGGGCAAGTAGCGTGCTTCGTAAGTCGCGACTTCCTCTCTTTTTACTTTATTTACGGCGCGTGGTGCACCGATGGCCCAATGAGGCGTTAACCCACAGAGTACGGAAATAGTTGTTCACTGGAGGCGGTTCTGTGATGCTTTGTGCTGTTGTTGCTCATACTGCAAATTTAGTGTATTGCAGAGTGGCTGACTCCTCCCCTTTTTTCCTTGCGGTCAGCCAGCCACTTCCATCTGCTACATTGTTTTAGCTTCCTCCATCATTTTCTTCTTGTGTTGTCCATGTTTTACTGCTCACGCACTGCTTCATTCCACGATTTGGTGTGGGTGAGCACATGTTTTTCAACGATTGTTACCCATGTTTTCCGTTCCGTTTTATATTCCTGTTCTGGGATTTTTCTTGACACCCGTCTCACTAAGTTACTGAACGGGCGCTGAAGACCTTGCTGTCGTGCGCCCAAAACCTCTCTACTACAAATTGGGCCCACACATTCCGGTTACCGTCAATATGAACTAGTATATTTATTTGATCATCATCAGTGACCAAGTGTTGCCCTTTCTTCTACATGTCTCTAAGTTGAGAGTGCTGTGGCCATTCCGCCTTTCAAGCCAAGAGTCGTGTTCGAACGGCTGCACGCAAACGTTCCTGGTTTGACAAACACTCCGACACACTATCCCACATCGAAAGGTCGGTTAAAACGCGCGATGTTAATCCCACAGAAAATGCTGGGGGCCATTTGTCACAGCGGGTGAAACGTACCAATCAAGTTCACCGCAGTGCGGCACCTGAGTACTCGGTGCAGCGCAACATTTCATTTCGTACTGCGGCTTGGCATTTTATGGTCGGCAGAGTTCTATTCAGCTCAGCAGAATTCTGATGTCAGCACTGTTTACCCTTCGATATTTGTCCGTTCTGTGAAGGACATTCACAAGTTCAGCTGATGTCTGAACAAAAAGAGGCAGTCTAGTGATCTATCGTTACAAGCCTTAAAAATGAATGGGAATGACAGACCTATGAGAGTTCTCAGTATCTATTATACCGTCGCATAAGTGATGGATACTGCGAATTTGCTATGAAATGATATTGCAATACCTCGCGGAAGGAATTTACAGATGTAGCTGACAACGAAAGAGCAAAAAATTACAACGATCGACAGACGATATTCATTGCTCTGTACACTAAGAAGCTAAATATGCTAAATACGCAGGCATGCAGCACGTGAACCGCTACGGTCGCAGGTTCGAATCCTCCCTCGGGCATGAATGTGTGTGATGTCCTTAGGTTAGTTAGGTTTAAGTAGTTCTACGTTCTACGGGACTGATGACCTCAGATGTTAAGTCCCATAGTGCTCAGAGCCACTTGAACCATTTTTGATTAGTGAGGTTGCACGCATTATTCCACTTTCAGTTGCAACAGTTTTCGATTGAACTGAAAGGGGTGAACCAACGACTCTCCAACACAGCAGGATCACCAGCCTAAAAGCTTAGGCCAAACACCAGACTCTTCACAAAATTTTAAAAGTTTGACAAGAGGGCATGTGCCCACCTAAATTTGGAGTATGGAGACTTTATATATGAGGCCTACTGCAAAATACTTTGGCAAAGTCATGGGACATTTGAAGCTCGGTATTGTTGAATTTATGAAGGAAAAGGAAGAGCATCCAGAACGGATTTCAGACTTCGCATTTTAAGTGCACTTGACTGCACCCAGCTCACAGGGTAAGATATTCCACGGCGAGAAACAACTTATTTCTGATTTCGCAGGAATACATTTAAAAATAAACTCGCCTTGTACAAGGGAAAAACTCTGCCAAACACAGTTCAGATCCCTAATAGGCTCACTAACATTAAAGAAAACGCGAAGTTTGAAGAATTCATTGTACCCCTGAGTGATTTACAAGGATATTTTTCTACACGTTTTGAGAACACTGCCAATCTTATATCTGTTTTTGAACTGTAATCGACGCCATTTATCGTTTCAGTTCAATGTGCCCCTGCGCAGGTGTAGATGTAACTGATTGACCTGCAAGGTAAGTCCCGTTTAATGACAAACCATTTTATGTTAAGACTGTCTAAATTGCTTTCCTCGGAGTTTGCAAGTCTTCATAATGAGGTTGCTATTTCGACTGACGTATTTGTGTGAAAGACTTTTTTCGATTGTGAAACTGCCGGCCGCTGTGGCCGAGCGGTTCTAGACGCTTCAGTCCGGAACCGCGCTGATGCTACGGTCGCAGGTTCGAATCCCGCCTCGGTCATGGATGTGTGTGATGTCCTTAGGTTAGTTAGGTTTAAGTAGTTCTAAATCTAGGGACTTGACAAGAAGAAGGGACCGGTTGGTAGGACATGTTCTGAGGCATCAAGGGATCATCAATTTAGTACTGGAGGGCAGCGTGGAGGGTAAAAATCGTAGAGGGAGAGCAAGAGATGAATACACTAAACAGATTCAGAAGGATGTAGGTTGCAGAAAGTATTGGGAGATGAAGAAAGTTGCACGGGATAGGGTAGCATGGAAAGCTGCATCAAACCAACCTCAGGACTGAAGACCACAACAACAACGCAAGTCTAGGGAACTGATGACTTCAGATGTTAAGTCCCATAGTGCTTCGAGCCATTTGAACCATTATATTGTGAAACTAAATGCCACGATTACATGGCAACCTAAGAGCGAAAATCTCTGAAGGTGTATGCGTCTGTCTGTATGCCGGCAGTTTGTACCAGCTAAAAATTATGTTATGTCTTCAGTGCGCCAATAATAACTAAACAACACTGAAAATGAAACTTCCTGGCAGATTAAAACTGTGTGTCCGACCGAGACTCGAACTCGGGACCTTTGCCTTTCGCGGGCAAGTGCTCTACCAACTGAGCTACCGAAGCACGACTCACGCCCGGTACTCACAGCTTTACTTCTGCCAGTACCTCGTGTCCTACCTTCCAAACTTTACAGAAGCTCTCCTGCGAGACATGCAGAACTAGCACTCCTGAAAGAAAGGATATTGCGGAGACATGGCTTAGCCACAGCCTGGGGGATGTTTCCAGAATGAGATTTTCACTCTGCAGCGGAGTGTGCGCTGATATGAAACTTCCTGGCAGATTAAAACTGTGTGCCCGACCGAGACTCGATCCGAGTTCGAGTCTCGGTCGGGCACACAGTTTTAATCTGCCAGGAAGTTTCATATCAGCGCACACTCCGCTGTAGAGTGAAAATCTCATTCTGAACACTGAAAATGTTTGTTTGTGGCCTATATTGTTGAGAAGTTTGAAATATGGAACAAAGTCATATGCAGTGCGAGTGGACTGCCATTTAAATGCGGTGCGTTCGCAGTTTTCCCCTCTCCCCATTCCAAGTCGTCGGACAGCACGGCGTGGCGACGGGGTAACGGGGGAAGTGTGCAGCGAGGCTGTGCGCCATTGCACACGTGCCAAATTCTTGGCTGTCCCTGCTCTAAGGGAACTAACCAACCATGACTGGCGTCAGCTGATCGTGACGTAGTACCTAAAGGAACCTGTTATCTCCTTGCTGCCGAATGGAGACCAGCAGCAAGCCTAAAGTTGGTCTCAGACAGTCCTAGTGTGGCGTTTCCTGGGGCTATCTAACTTCTTGTCCGATTTGCTTACTTGCTTCGGTGTTTAATGCACAGAACACCAGAGTTGGGGCTGACGTGAAACACATTTAAATGTTTCATGAAACTGAAGCTAAAGGTGTCTTGTGAAATGACATGAGCATAATGGTAAACACTGTTGTTACGAAATAGTAGTTTCCACAAAAATACGAAAAATTAGCAATGTTCGATAATGACACGAACAAGGTCACTGCGAGCTTAGGTAGATGCTACGGCAGACATGATAGTCGACCAAGATCTTCAGCCGTATGTTCATTACATACACAGAAACACAGAAATGTTATAGCAAAACTGTTCACTTGTGGTTCTTCTTCTGCGACATCCCTTGAGGGTAACAGACCAGCATCTGCAGGGAAACTGAAGGCAGCAACTCTAACCACATGTATATAGTGCTTGAATGAGAAGATTTAAAAATGCCACGAATCTGTTACTGCTTTATTCACACGCGAACCAACAGCGCAAAATTTTAATACTGTTGTTGTTGTTGTTGTTGTTGTTGTTGTTGTTGTGGTCTTCAGTCCTGAGACTGGTTTGATGCAGCTCTCCATGCTACTCTATCCTGTACAAGCTTCTTCATATCCCAGTACCTACTGCAACCTACATCCTTCTGAATCTGCTTAGTGTACTCATCTCTCGGTCTCCCTCTACGATTTTTACCCTCCACACTGCCCTCCAATGCTAAATTTGTGATCCCTTGATGCCTCAAAACATGTCCTACCAACCGATCCCTTCTTCTAGTCAAGTTGTGCCACAAACTTCTCTTCTCCCCAATCCTATTCAATACCTCCTCATTAGTTACGTGATCTATCCACCTTATCTTCAGTATTCTTCTGTAGCACCACATTTCGAAAGCTTCTATTCTCTTCTTGTCCAAACTAGTTATCGTCCATGTTTCACTTCCATACATGGCTATACTCCAAACAAATATTTTCAGAAATGACTTCCTGACACTTAAATCTATATTCGATGTTAACAAATTTCTCTTCTTCAGAAACGCTTTCCTTGCCATTGCCAGTCTACATTTTATATCCTCTCTACTTCGACCATCATCAGTTATTTTACTTCCTAAATAGCAAAACTCCTTTACTACTTTAAGTGTCTCATTTCCTAATCTAATTCCCTCAGCATCACCCGATTTAATTTGACTACATTCCATTATCCTCGTTTTGCTTTTGTTAATGTTCATCTTATATCCTCCTTTCAAGACACTGTCCATTCCGTTCAACTGCTCTTCCAAGTCCTTTGCCGTCTGTGACAGAATCAGAATGTCATCGGCGAACCTCAAAGTTTTTACTTCGTCTCCATGAATTTTAATACCTACTCCAAATTTTTCTTTTGTTTCCTTTACTGCTTGCTCAATATACAGATTGAATAACATCGGGGAGAGGCTACAACCCTGTCTCACTCCTTTCCCAACCACTGCTTCCCTTTCATGCCCCTCGACTCTTATGACTGCCATCTGGTTTCTGTACAAATTGTAAATAGCCTTTCGCTCCCTGTATTTTACCCCTGCCACGTTTAGAATTTGAAAAAGAGTATTCCAGTCAACATTGTCAAAAGCTTTCTCTAAGTCTACAAATGCTAGAAACGTAGGTTTGCCTTTTCTTAATCTTTCTTCTAAGATAAGTCGTAAGGTCAGTATTGCCTCACGTGTTCCAACATTTCGACGGAATCCAAACTGATCCTCCCCGAGGTCCGCATCTATCAGTTTTTCCATTCGTCTGTAAAGAATTCGCGTTAGTATTTTGCAGCTGTGACTTATTAAACTGATAGTTCGGTAATTTTCACATCTGTCAGCACCTGCTTTCTTTGGGATTGGAATTATTATATTCTTCTTGAAGTCTGAGGGTATTTGGCCTGTCTCATACATCTTGCTCACCAGCTGGTAGAGTTTTGTCATGACTGGCTCTCCCAAGGCCGTCAGTAGTTCTAATGGAATGTTGTCTACTCCGGGGGCCTTGTTCCGACTCAGGTCTTTCAGTGCTCTGTCAAACTCTTCACGCAATATCGTATCACCCATTTCGTCTTCATCTACATCTACATCCTCTTCCATTTCCATAATATTGTCCTCAAGTACATCACCCTTGTATAAACCTTCTATATACTCCTTCCACCTTTCTGCCTTCCCTTCTTTGCTTAGAACTGGGTTGCCATCTGAGCTCTTGATATTCATACACGTGGTTCTCTTCTCTCCAAAGGTCTCTTTAATTTTCCTGTAGGAAGTATCTATCTTACCCCTAGTGAGATAAGCCTCTACATCCTTACATTTATCCTCTAGCCATCCCTGTTTAGCCCTTTTGCACTTCCTCTCGATCTCATTTTTGAGACGTTTGTATTCCTTTTTGCCTGCTTCATTTACTGCATTTTTATATTTTCTCCTTTCATCAATTAAATTCAATATTTCTTCTGTTACCCAAGGATTTCTAGCAGCCCTCGTCTTTTTACCTACTTTATCCTCTGCTGCCTTCACTACTTCATCCCTCAGAGCTACCCATTCTTCTTCTACTGTATTTCTTTCCCCTATTCCTGTCAATTGTTCGCTTATGCTCTCCCTGAAACTCTGTACAACCTCTGGTTCTTTCAGTTTATCCAGGTCCCATCTCCTTAATTTCCCACATTTTTGCAGTTTCTTCAGTTTTAATCTACAGGTCATAACCAATAGATTGTGGTCAGAGTCCACATCTGCCCCTGGAAATGTCTTACAATTTAAAACCTGGTTTCTAAATCTCTGCCTTACCATTATATAATCTATCTGATACCTTTTAGTATCTCCAGGGTTCTTCCACGTATACAACCTTCTTTCATGATTCTTAAACCAAGTGTTACCTATGACTAAGTTGTGCTCTGTACAAAATTCTACTAGGCGGCTTCCTCTTTCATTTCTTAGCCCCAATCCATATTCACCTACTATGTTTCCTTCTCTCCCTTTACTTCACTCGAATTCCAGTCACCCATTACTATTAAATTTTCGTCTCCCTTCACTATCTGAATAATTTCTTTTATTTCATCGTACATTTCTTCAATTTCTTCGTCATCTGCAGAGCTAGTTGGCATATAAACTTGTACTACTGTAGTAGGTGTGGGCTTCGTATCTATCTTGGCCACAATAATGCGTTCACTATGCTGTTTGTAGTAGCTTACCCGCATTCCTATTTTCCTATTCATTATTAAACCTACTCCTGCATTACCCCTATTTGATTTTGTGTTTATAACCCTGTAATCACCTGACCAGAAGTCTTGTTCCTCCTGCCACCGAACTTCACTAATTCCCACTATATCTAACTTTAACCTATCCATTTCCCTTTTTAAATTTTCTAACCTACCTGCCCGATTAAGGGATCTGACATTCCACGCTCCGATCCGTAGAACGCCAGTTTTCTTTCTCCTGATAACGGCATCCTCCTGAGTAGTCCCCGCCCGGAGATCCGAATGGGGGACTATTTTACCTCCGGAATATTTTACCCAAGAGGATGCCATCATCATTTAATCATACAGTAAAGCTGCATGTCCTCGGGAAAAATTACGGCTGTAGTTTCCCCTTGCTTTCAGCCGTTCGCAATACCAGCACAGCAACGCCGTTTTGGTTAATGTTGCAAGGCCAGATCAGTCAATCATCCAGACTGTTGCCCCTGCAACTACTGAAAAGGCTGCTGCCCCTCTTCAGGAACCACACGTTTGTCTGGCCTCTCAACAGATACCCCTCCGTTGTGGTTGCACCTACGGTACGGCCATCTGTATCGCTGAGGCACGCAAGCCTCCCCACCAACGGCAAGGTCCATGGTTCAATTTTAATACTAAATTTTGTAAAAGGTAACGTTTACATGCTGGTATGTCTGTGTCTTAATGTTATGATCTGGATAAGCTCATTACTATAGCGAATTAATAGTATTGTTGCTTATATGCAGACAGCACTTCATTCTGATTCCAAACCGAATGGAGATCCTTTCGTCAATTCATCTATTGCTTCATCTGCTCAAATTAACAACCAATATGGGCTGTATCATTCCTCATTAGATCAGTGCCGATGCGACACGGCATCAAATATATTCCACGTGTGACAAGTAGTAGATGGGAAACCTTCGTTTCAGAACGTGGGAACTGTAGCAAAATCATCACAGATATGAAACTTCCTGGCAGATTAAAACTGTGTGCCCGACCGAGACTCGAACTCGGGACCTTTGCCTTTCGCGGGCAAGTGCTCTACCAACTGAGCTACCGAAGCACGACTCACGCAGAAGTAAAGCTGTGAGTACCGGGCGTGAGTCGTGCTTCGGTAGCTCAGTTGATAGAGCACTTGCCCGCGAAAGGCAAAGGTCCCGATTTCGAGTCTCGGTCGGGCGCACAGTTTTAATCTGCCAGGAAGTTTCATATCAGCGCACACTCCGCTGCAGAGTGAAAATCTCATTCTGGAAACATCCCCCAGGCTGTGGCTAAGACATGTCTCCACAGTATCCTTTCTTTCAGGAGTGCTAGTTCTGCATGTTTCGTAGAAGAGCTTCTGTAAAGTTTGGAAGGTAGGAGACGGATACTGGCAGAAGTAAAGCTGTGAGTACCGGGCGTGAGTCGTGCTTCGGTAGCTCAGTTGGTAGAGCACTTGCCCGCTAAAGGCAAAGGTCCCGAGTTCGAGTCTCGGTCGGGCGCACAGTTTTAATCTGCCAGGAAGTTTCATATCAGCGCACACTCCGCTGCAGAGTGAAAATCTCATTCTGGAAACATCCCCCAGGCTGTGGCTAAGACATGTCTCCACAGTATCCTTTCTTTCAGGAGTGCTAGTTCTGCATGTTTCGTAGAAGAGCTTCTGTAAAGTTTGGAAGGTAGGAGACGGATACTGGCAGAAGTAAAGCTGTGAGTACCGGGCGTGAGTCGTGCTTCGGTAGCTCAGTTGGTAGAGCACTTGCCCGCTAAAGGCAAAGGTCCCGAGTTCGAGTCTCGGTCGGGCGCACAGTTTTAATCTGCCAGGAAGTTTCATATCAGCGCACACTCCGCTGCAGAGTGAAAATCTCATTCTGGAAACATTCCCCAGGCTGTGGCTAAGCCATGTCTCCGCAATATCCTTTCTTTCAGGAGTGCTAGTTCTGCATGTCTCGCAGGAGAGCTTCTGTAAAGTTTGGAAGGTAGGACACGAGGTACTGGCAGAAGTAAAGCTGTGAGTACCGGGCGTGAGTCGTGCTTCGGTAGCTCAGTTGGTAAAGCACTTGCCCGCTAAAGGCAAAGGTCCCGAGTTCGAGTCTCGGTCGGGCACACAGTTTTAATCTGCCAGGAAGTTTCATATCAGCGCACACTCTGCTGCAGAGTGAAAATCTCATTCCCATCACAGATATTTTTAAGATTAATTTGGGGTGGTATCTACTGCAGACATTGATTCGTTTATCAGAAACAGCTTTAAAAATCACAGTTCCGTCCTTGTCAAACTTCTGACAAATAAAAGGGAAAGAACAATAATTTATTTCTTTAATTCTAATACTAACGCGAATTCTTTACAGACGAATGGAAAAACTGATAGATGCGGACCTCGGGGAGGATCAGTTTGGATTCCGTCGAAATGTTGGAACACGTGAGGCAATACTGACCTTACGACTTATCTTAGAAGAAAGATTAAGAAAAGGCAAACCTACGTTTCTAGCATTTGTAGACTTAGAGAAAGCTTTTGACAATGTTGACTGGAATACTCTTTTTCAAATTCTAAAGGTGGCAGGGGTAAAATACAGGGAGCGAAAGGCTATTTACAATTTGTACAGAAACCAGATGGCAGTCATAAGAGTCGAGGGGCATGAAAGGGAAGCAGTGGTTGGGAAAGGAGTGAGACAGGGTTGTAGCCTCTCCCCGATGTTATTCAATCTGTATATTGAGCAAGCAGTAAAGGAAACAAAAGAAAAATTTGGAGTAGGTATTAAAATTCATGGAGACGAAGTAAAAACTTTGAGGTTCGCCGATGACATTGTAATTCTGTCAGAGACGGCAAAGGACTTAGAAGAGCAGTTGAACGGAATGGACAGTGTCTTGAAAGGAGGATATAAGATGAACATTAACAAAAGCAAAACGAGGATAATGGAATGTAGTCAAATTAAATCGGGTGATGCTGAGGGAATTAGATTAGGAAATGAGACACTTAAAGTAGTAAAGGAGTTTTGCTATTTGGGGAGCAAAATAACTGATGATGGTAGAAGTAGAGAGGATACAAAATATAGACTGGATATGCCAAGGAAAGTATTTCTGAAGAAGAGAAATTTGTTAACTTCGAATATAGATTTATGTATCAGGAAGTCGTTTCTGAAAGTATTTGTTTGGAGTGTAGCCATGTATGGAAGTGAAACATGGACGATAACTAGTTTGGACAAGAAGAGAATAGAAGCTTTCGAAATGTGGTGCTACAGAAGAATACTGAAGATAAGGTGGATAGATCACGTAACTAATGAGGAGGTATTGAGTAGGATTGGGGAGAAGAGAAGTTTGTGGCACAACTTGACTAGAAGAAGGGATCGGTTGGTAGGACATGTTTTGAGGCATCAAGGGATCACAAATTTAGCATTGGAGGGCAGTGTGGAGGGTAAAAATCGTAGAGGGAGACCGAGAGATGAGTACACTAAGCAGATTCAGAAGGATGTAGGTTGCAGTAGGTACTGGGAGATGAAGAAGCTTGCACAGGATAGAGTAGCATGGAGAGCTGCATCAAACCAGTCTCAGGACTGAAGACCACAACAACAACAATTCTAGATGATTAGAAGCAGTACATCTCTACTGTTTTTGAAAGAAAGGAGTTTTCGTACCGCAGCTGCGTATTTTGTCGTCTCTCGCCGAGGCAGAACGCGAACGCCGGACGGCGTGAGCTTTCGTAATTAGGTATGGCACTGAAAGTCCAAACACAGGGGAACTAATTGTGAATGTCAACACACTCCGTTTTCATTCATCGCTGCAGTTATGAATGTAAACACAATCCCTCCGCGTTGTATTCACGCCTGTCTCTGCGTGAATCCAGTTAAAGCGAGCGCGACTAATAACGAAGTTCTCCGTTCCCTTCTTGTCGTAATCCGGTTAATTCACGGGCGTACTCATCCCAGCGAATACAATTTTATTAACCTTTTATCTGTTGTTCAGCGTATACGGGCTCTTTTGTAACTTTTAGTTGGAATCTCTTTAAAACTATGTGACAGCCTCAAAATTTGGAAGGCCGACAAGTTTGCTTTCACGCTGTACATTTTGTACAGCTGAAGGTGC
Organism: Schistocerca gregaria; assembly: GCF_023897955.1. Classification (NCBI taxonomy): domain Eukaryota; kingdom Metazoa; phylum Arthropoda; class Insecta; order Orthoptera; family Acrididae; genus Schistocerca; species Schistocerca gregaria. The sequence goes on from NC_064923.1 coordinate 751,641,354, forward strand.
AGAATTTGGAACCGAGAGGGGCTACGGGAAGTAAGCTTTTGCCGCATGCTGGTCCACATTTTACGAACGTTCTCTTATGAAGGCTGCGACATGTCGAGCGCAGTTATGAAACATTTAGAAGCAGCAGGTTGAAAGAAAAAACACGAAAGCAAAGTTAACGCTGACCCGGCGACGTTTCTTATGAGAGTAACCTGAGAAACTGTTGTTAGAACCTTAACGATTAGTGCTCTGGCACATCCGTCCAAAACGATGGGTAATACAGAGTTTTAATTATCATCTCAATACATAAGTAAAGCTACGTATTTGTGACGGTAGGCTTTCCCGGCTTAAACTATTGATGAAGGTTTGTCGGGTCTGCAGCCGGTTGGTAGCGTTGATATCTCGCGACGTTTCGGGAAGTCTGCCCATCTTCGCCAGAAGACGGGTAGTATGACAGTTCCCGAAACTTGGCGAGATATCAACGCTACCACCCGGCTGGAGACCCTAGAAACCTTCATCAAACTACGTATTTATTTATTTATTTATTGCTTTTTCTGCTTGCAGTTACATGTATGCTGTCGTCGTGCACACTGACTTTCCCAGCCCAATTCAGCAGGCCGCTAGTGGATCCCAGCTCACTGATAAAGAGCAGTATCGTGCGGTATTTCGTTTTCAACTTTTGAAGGGGGACAACGCCGCAACAAGTCGATGTTGAGTTGGTGTGAGAATACGGCAACAATGCGCCATTACACGACGCAGGGATTAGGTGGTGCAATGGTTCCAGCGGCGTCAAATAGGTCTAAATGACGGCGGAAGAAGTGGCAAACTATCTCTCTGTGAAGACCGATGAGAGCCCTAGTTCTCAAAGACCACCGCATCGCAATCGACGCGATAGTGAGGAAATCGAAAATTAGGTTTCAACAATCTGCTCCACACCCTGAAGCTGAGAAAGTTTACCGCCCGCCGAGTTCCACGGCTGCTCACACCTGTTCAAAAAGACCGACGGACGGCCACAGCACTGAAAATGCAGCCGCGTCAGTCTAATGCAGATGTCTTCTCCAAGCGTCTTATCGCCACTGAAGAGAACTAGGTGTACCACTACGAACCCCAACCAAAGGAGCAAAGCAAGCAGTGGAAACACGTGTCTCCACTACCGGCGAAAAAGGCGAAGTGTGTCTTTTGGGCCTGCCAGGATGTGGTGCTATCAGATTAACATTCGCAAGGGGGCAAACGATAACAGAAGTATACTATCTGGCGAGGTTACGGTAGACTGTCCTTAGGGAAAATGAACCACTTATCGGTAAACTTTTACAGCAAACCTGACTGGCATCCAGCTGCGGCCATACGGGCAACTAGCCGGTACAAACAGGGAAGCCGAACACGCGAAACACAACCACCCTCCCTCTTCCTCACGACTCCTACACAACGAGCGGCCGGTTTTACAATCAAAGTAACCTCTCTGATGACGACTTTGGCATGTTATAGGTTAACTGACGCTACAGCAGGACCAGGAAACCACCTACAGTGGCAACACCTCTGTACTAACATTTGCTAATACTCACGTAACAGTTGTCGCTATTGGCAGAAATCTGCCGGTAGCCCTACCACTCGCCCTGACTGCTGCAGAGGTTTTTTTCCGTCTGCCCTTAAATTCGCTACCCTTCAATCGCTTGGTGACTTACTGTCTCCTCGATGGGACCGTATAAGTGGGTGATCGCACCCACAGCACGGACATCGTCACAGGCACAAATCTTGTGACTCCTTTAGCGTACTAAAGCTTTCGCAGAGCTGACGGTAGAACTTACTATGTTCGGCAACATGCTAAAGTAAAAAAAATAAAAAAAAGAGTACGAGGTGGTGTTTTTGCTGCACGTCGACACGTCAGCTTATTGTGCTCAGGTAACTGCCACACATGCTCTTTTTTGGGGCTATGGAATTGTTCCCCCCCCCCAATACTCCTCGCTTGGCGCTCCTATTTCCTCGGATGAAGAAATCATTACAGCCGCGCGGGGTAGCTGCGTGGTCTAAGGCGTCTTGTCACGGTCCGGGCGGCTCTCCCCTTCGGAGGTTCGAGTCCTCCCTCGGGCATGGGGGTGTGTCCAATATCCATGACAGGCACTTCAAGAACGACGACACACTGATTTTTGACGTCGGACATTTTCTAAATAGTCGAAACGTAGGCGTCTACAAATAAGGTTTCTACCAAGTCGCCGCATTGAGGGGTGAATATGCAGAGAAGAACCAACACCGTGACCAAGTTTCATGGTCCCCAGATGGATTTTTCTGGGTAATAATTACAACACTGTGACTACCGCTCGTAGTTACGTCAGGCGTCGCAAAGCATTGTGCTTTAGGCAGCAGTAGATTTCATCGCATGTCTGAGAAGCGTCAGAAACGAGAACGAGCGCCTGCAGACCTGAATTTTCCACACACGAAGGGTCTCAGCACTACTACCAAGAAACTTTTCTTTCAGAGATAAAAAAATAATACATATTGAAGTCCATCATTTATCTTCACAGTTCCTGTGCAGTTATCATCTAGTAAATAGTCTAGGCTGTAATGGAGAAGGGCGACGTAGAAATAGCTCGTGTTCAAAGTACAAGTCCTAGACAGATACACTGAGCTCTCTTCTCGGGAGGGACTGACTTGGTTTATTCTTGATCGGATGCTCTTCCTTACGTCAGAAATGTTAGTGATCCAAATAGAGGGTAGCGTGCGTCGTGTGTCACTCGTGTCAACAAGTGTTCTGTGCGTGTTTATAGCCTAACGGTATCTCTACAGGGTGGAGACGCGGATCTAGCCGGACATTTTCCAACAGAACTGGGGAAAACCACCCAAAGAACGCCACTCAAACTGGCGGATGATCCTCAGGACGTCGTGTGGATTTCTGCTGGCCTTTCTCTCTCTCTCTCTCTCTCTCTCTCTCTCTCTCTCTCTCACTCACTCAGCCAGAGCTGTGCAATTTGCATTCCGGTCGATTTTCAGGGGAAACGACATTTAACTGTACCCTAGAAATCGGCACAGCGCTGTAAAAGAATTATGTCACCTTAACATCCAACAATGGAAGCAATGGTAAGCCCGACGCTGGACAGCCTGTGACAAATATGAAGTGGCGGTGCCTGACGGGCACATTGGTCTTGTAGCGAAAATGAGAACCTTTTATGGTAAAACATCGAAATAAAATACGAGTTTTTAGAGCTTTATGGTCACAAACCGACGCCGGGATTTACCCACTGCCATCAGTCGAATAAAAATTCTACACGAAGAAACTTATTTCACAGAGATTACAACAAAATGTGAATTTTACAACGCACTTGCACACCTTTACACAGAAATACACGCTGCAGCTTCTTTAACATTCATTCACCGTCCCGTGCGAGGACAACTCCTGAAAGTAAGCATCAGTTCCTACTTCACGGATAAAATGTCAAATTTAAAATGCCCTACTTCTCATACTCAGTATGACGACGTTTTGTAAAAAAATAGAACAAGTTACAGACAATTGTTTTGTTAAATTTTATGTTTTTAACTAAATTTCCTTTGAGAAAACTGCAAGCATTTATAGCTGATACACAAAAGTTGAATTCACACAGCTTTCGAATAAAATTCCAGAGTTGTCTTAGTCTTCATACCAAAGAAAGCTGGAATAAAATGAAGCCATTTTATCGCTTCATAATGGAAATCGCTATGTGAAGAAAGTTCTGATTGATGAAAACAAAGTGAAACTATGGTTTTTTCCCTTGATTTCAAACTGTTACAATCGCACACCTAACCTGTAAATCATGGTTGTTCTTTAGTTTTTAGAACAAAGAAAATCTATATTAATTTTTACATTTTATTTTCAAATTTACTGCAGTTGGTTTTACCCGATATATCCCCATCTCCACCAACACCACACATATTACGTCCGATAACTTTATATCGTAAAGAGTGAGCAATATAATAGGACAAATTATGAACTGTAGTGAGTGTGACGTGCTGGTTACACGAGTAATCGACTGTAACTACAAAGGTTCGGTGCTCAGTCGCCTGTAAGTTTTCCTACACCTCTGGCAATTATTTGTACATCGCAAAACGCCAAGCGGCACCGTGGTTCAGCGTCCAGTTTAAACTGAAGCCCCCAGCTGGTTAATGAAGGGAGCAGCACACCGCCTCCAATAGAACCCCTGACTGGCAAAGTACTGCAGTGAAAAGCTTACCGGCCAACTGTTATGATACCTCCTAAGTCTCTTAGCTCTTGTGCGTCTTCCTCTATCCTACTAACGATTATTACGTGCTTCGAAAAGTCACAACACTGTCGAGTTTACTTTTCATTTCCTCCATGGCCATCTTCTACGTAGTAACTTCGACAGATATAATCATACAGGTAAAGACTCACACGAGCTCTAACTGGCCTAGCAACATTTGACAAGTGGCTACTGAAAAATAACCAAGTGGTTGAGTAATAGACTTTGGCTGCAATATTCATTGTAACTGAACAAAGCGAACTGATATTCTGACTGAAACGGAAATTTTTTAAGGCGCCCTGAGCAGATTAACGCAGCAACTTCGCTCCTCGAATGCCAGGCGACTGAGTGGCATACAAGTTCGCCTACTGAACGACGACCGACTTCTGTATAAAGACGCGCGCAGTAGCTACATTACAAAATGGCAAAATACACAATAATTAGATTTTCAGCTATCACAAGACAGAAAAAATAGGTAATACAGTTACGCACTAAACAATGAAGTAATTTGGGTTAACTACAAGCTATATAACGTAAAAATGACAAAATGGTGGGTATTAGTTTCTGAAGAAAAAGTTTTAATACGCACTGAGATTTCCAAAGCTGGGCAAGAAATTTCTGAAAACCCTAATTTCCTAATGGGAATATTTCACAGGCAATCATGTTATTCTACGAAATTTATACACATTCGAAAGCAGAAAAATTGGGCTTACAAAAAAAAAGTGGAATTTTGACAGGATTACATTTTACGATTCGAACATTCTGGCATACGAAGTATTTGAATATGAATAACTTTTGACTCGCATTATTTTCAGAAAAGATGCGACGTTCTTCAGAAAACGGGAATGAGGGCTTTTAAAAATGGTAAGTAAATCCTAAAAAAAATTGGTGGAGCCCAATTTTGAGCGACTTGTGCTGTAAGTTAATTCTTGATTACTTCTTAAAATAAAAGGTTTTGCCACACGGTTTACGCCGTTACCACCGTTGACCTAAAAACTATACACTGAATAACAAAGTTCAGTGAAATACAGCACGGACAAGAGTTTAGCTATTTCAAGCATTCATGGTATATCCATTACGAATGAAAAGACGGAAACAAAAGAAAAAGAAATAGTATTCGCGTCAGGATAGAACAAGCAGGGCAATACAGCTCGCTCTCTTACATCTGTGTTCAAATCGATGTCCGGGTTCTGGACGGCTTTGGTACAAACAGTAACGCTGTGGTTACAGCTGTCACAGAAACCACATACAGGGACAGATGTTCGTATTACACAAATGTTAGACGAAGAGGTCAGGAGCTACCGTTTCATGACGGGTAAGAAAGGACGCCGGAACTTCCTGACATCTAGTTACCAAACAGAATTTTTCCTTCTCCCCACCAGGCCCATTGCCACCTGCAGCAGGGTGACAACACAGATGCGAACCTGAACCATGCGCCTAATTTCAGTTGTCTCTGATCTAGTCGTCGGCATTTCACTTCACCGCATCTCCCGAGTCAACTGAACAGTTTGGAAGAGCGTTCGCGTACTGCAGCACTCACTGGATAGCAGATCCATCAAGTGTTTTGCATAAAAACAAGTATAGAGAAGATCTCACAAGGCAGGCTTACACGGCCAGTGGGAAAATCTTCGGTTACTTTTCACATTTCATTCCCTTTTCCAGCATTCGCATCATAACTAATGGAAACTTCCCTAAAATCTTCGTCGGCTGTGTTTCGGGAACAGGACTCCAGTTTATTTACCATACGTCATCTGAATTTGATGACTAAGGATAGCGAAATTTCTTCCAGGCATATTGATAATTTTTACTTATGGACCGTCTGACAGCAACTGAATAAAACACAATTTTAGTGCCATACGCCTTTCGCCTTTATTTTCTGCAAGGCATCATCAGTGGCCTGGAATATGTACATATATTAGCTAATTAATTTAAATTTTTTGTCACTGTGCCTATAGGTTATAAGCAGTTCTGGTGGTAGGTATTTCCTATTAAGCAGTAATGTTTTGAACTGTACTTACAGGTTACGTGGACAATTTATTACATATTACGCTCCTGTTGCATTTTTGGTGGTGTTCTTGTTATGAATGCCGATCTGCGGTTTTTTCCCCCGCATTTCACAGCACTATGAAATGAATGCTTGTTTCAATGCAATGTTTTCGTTTCTGATGATATATATTTTGTGCTGTGTGTGTGTGTGTGTGTGTGTGTGTGTGTCTGTGTGTGTGTCCAGATGGTGTAGGGAAGAATTTTATGTTATCATTTTCTTTATTAAGTGTAGTAGGGAGCCTGTGCTGATGTGTGTGTGTGTTCATTTATCACATGTTTCAGGCAACTCCTTTCGGTGGTACTGCATACGAATACATGTGGTCACACTGACAGCTCGTCCTTGGAGCCATATTCAATCAATGTTTTATTTCACATACCACTGTTAACACTCGATTTTTATTATACAGGGCGACAATTATTGAAATATACGAAATAAAATCGTCATAACTTCTGAACGGTTTGCGTTACGACGTTCAAATTACATGGTTGGCGACAGTACAAGATGGGAATTAGTATTCGCAGTATGGTTTAGCGACGAAGCTCGCTTCCATTTGGATGGGTACGTCAATAAGCAAAAATGGCGTATGTGCGAGATCGAGACTCCGAATTCCGCGATCGAGAAGTCCCTTCACCCTCAACGGGTGACTGTGTGGTGTGCAGTGCACAGACACGGAATAATCGGTGCGATATTCCTTGATGGCACGGTGACTACCGAACGGTACGTGAAGGTTCTGGAAGATGATTACATCCCCATTAACCAAAACGACAATAATTTCGACGTGATGTAGTTCTTGCAAGACGCAGCTCGACCTCATCGAAGAAGGAGAGTGTCTGATGTCCTGGAGGAGCACTTTGGGGACCGCATTCTGGCTCTGGTGTGCCCAGAGGCGCCTGGTAAAGGCCTCGACTGGACGCCATATTGTCCGTATCTGAACACATGCCACTCCTTTTTGTGGGGCTGCATTAAAGACAAGGTGTACAGCAATAACGCCAAAAACCACTGCTCAGCTGAAAACAGCCATTCAGGAGGTCACCGATGTTCCGACACTTCAGCGGACCATGCACAATTTCGCTATTCGTCTGCGTCACATCCTCGCCAGTGATGGCAGGCATATCACACACGTCATAACCGAAATCCGAATGACGCCATAGTTTGTAACTAATTTACGTTTATTTTCATATACACTCCTGGAAATTGAAATAAGAACACCGTGAATTCATTGTCCCAGGAAGGGGAAACTTTATTGACACATTCCTGGGGTCAGATACATCACATGATCACACTGACAGAACCACAGGCACATAGACACAGGCAACAGAGCATGCACAATGTCGGCACTAATACAGTGTATATCCACCTTTCGCAGCAATGCAGGCTGCTATTCTCCCATGGAGACGATCGTAGAGATGCTGGAAGTAGTCCTGTGGAACGGCTTGCCATGCCATTTCCACCTGGCGCCTCAGTTGGACCAGCGTTCGTGCTGGACGTGCAGACCGCGTGAGACGACGCTTCATCCAGTCCCAAAGATGCTCAATGGGGGACAGATCCGGAGATCTTGCTGGCCAGGGTAGTTGATTTACACCTTCAAGAGCACGTTGGGTGGCACGGGATACATGCGGACGTGCATTGTCCTGTTGGAACAGCAAATTCCCTTGCCGGTCTAGGAATGGTAGAACGATGGGTTCGATGACGGTTTGGATGTACTGTGCACTATTCAGTGTCCCATCGACGATCACCAGAGGTGTACGGCCAGTGTAGGAGATCGCCGCCCACACCATGATGCCGGGTGTTGGCCCTGTGTGCCTCGGTCGTATGCAGTCCTGATTGTGGCGCTCACCTGCAAGGCGCCAAACACGCATACGACCATCATTGGCACCAAGGCAGAAGCGACTCTCATCGCTGAAGACGACACGTCTCCATTCGTCCCTCCATTCACGCCTGTCACGACACCACTGAAGGCGGGCTGCACGATGTTGGGGCGTGAGCGGAAGACGGCCTAACGGTGTGCGGGACCGTAGCCCAGCTTCATGGAGACGGTTGCGAATGGTCCTCGCCGATACCCCCGGAGCAACAGTGTCCCTAATTTGCTGGGAAGTGGCGGTGCGGTCCCCTACGGCACTGCGTAGGATCCTATGGTCTTGGCGTGCATCCGTGCGTCGCTGCGGTCTGGTCCCAGGTCGACGGGCACGTGCACCTATCGCCGACCACTGGCGACAACATCGATGTACTGTGGAGACCTCACGCCCCACGTGTTGAGCAATTCGGCGGTACGTCCACCCGGCCTCCCGCATGCCCACTATACGCCCTCGCTCAAAGTCCGTCAACTGCACATACGGTTCACGTCCACGCTGTCGCGGCATGCTACCAGTGTTAAAGACTGCGATGGAGCTCCGTATGCCACGGCAAACTGGCTGACACTGACGGCGGCGGTGCACAAATGCTGCGCAGCTAGCGCCATTCGACGGCCAACACCGCGGTTCCTGGTGTGTCCGCTGTCCCGTGCGTGTGATCATTGCTTGTACAGCCCTCTCGCAGTGTCTGGAGCAAATATGGTGGGTCTGACACACCGGTGTCAATGTGTTCTTTTTTCCATTTCCAGGAGTGTATTTAAATGATTGTCACCCTGTATGTGGATATCGTTATCTGTAACGGAGGAATCTCTTCCTGTGATGTGTTATCAATAAGTTCGGTCACTTACAACTGTTTGCAGATCGCAAGACTAATCAGCTGCCATGTCTTTCTAACTGAAGACGGCACGGTCAGCGAAACCTTCCTGCCGACATTCGCAGATCAGTGCGTTACTAAACCTCAGTCGATGCAGATGTTTGGGATAAGGACCGTGCCTAGTTAGTAGGGGCGCCATACCTCGAGCAGGGGCAATGACGCGCAGTTTGAGCCTGTACCTTGTGCTTGGGAACGTGCAGTGAACACGCCCCGCAGTGCTCCTAGTGTCTCAGTCAGGCTGCCATTCACGTAACTTCCAGGCTCGTAAAAGTCCCGTTCCTGTGATGTCGCACACATCATATTGCTCAGCCCCAACCAATACAGCGCTGCCCTGTAACGTACGGCGATATCCGTCGGACGTATCCCGAGGATTACCAGTAAACCCTCTACAGGTTTAGTGCGAAAGGCACTGGTGAGTTCGTGACGTACGCTCCGCCGAATTCGCCGCAGCATTGTTTTGTGGCTGCCTGGCCGAAAGCGCTGCGCCCAGACGTCGGCAGTCGGCAGCGAAGCGCCCTGCGACGCTGAAGACAGCTTCGTGGAATGAGCGCACCACATGCAACGGCAATTCATAGTCGGGCGTGCCAGCACGGGCAATCTCGTGCACAAGTTTAGCCGCTTTCTGAGGAACAGATTTTACGTGTTCTGGAAACTTTCCTCGTGCGGAAGAAAGCCTAAATATCTACAAACAGCGTTGCGTTTTAGAGGGAGTATTCCCTCCAGGAGTACGTATGTCGTTTTATCAACAGCTACAGTTAGTTTGTCGTCTTTGTGCCAATTCTGCATCTAAGCATTAAAACTATAAGGACTCTAAAAACAGATACCGATAACATTTTCGACAGATTTCTTGATACCTTCAGGGGCCGTTCTCTTTATTGGATGTGTAAGTGTACAACATCGGCCTTAGGCCATTTTGAAGTATTTTACGTACGACTGTTTAATTATATATTATGCCATGTACGTCCTATGACTGCATGTAAATGCTCGTAAAATAGCGAAAAATTGTTTCTAATTTATTCTGTGACAATTACATACAGTAATAAGAATAAGGACGTACATGGCATAATATACCATTAAAGAATCGTCCAGAAAATACTTGAAAATGACCAAAGGCTGAAATTGTACAACGGTACATCAAATAAAGAGAATGGTAGTTGAAGACATCAGAAATCATTCAAAACATTCATCGGAGCTGCAGGCCTTGCCGCAATGAAGCTTACAGACACCGATAAGTTGAAGCTCGTTACCGACGATGCGAGAGTGGTCTCCATCCTAGGAAACTCAGGTCGCCGGACAAAGAATTCGTCATCCCTCCTGAAAGAAGCGACTGTTACACTAGTTTCGGAGTGATGTACTTGACGCAGTAGTGGTACCAGCTGGTAAAGTGCTGCTCCACTGCTGAACGAAGTGATGACAGCGGAGTGATGTATACGTCCCAGATGGTGGTGTGGAACCGGTGCAGTTAATAGACCCGACGTGCAAACGTGACAATGGCAGAGAGAAGCTCTTGTGTTTGGAAGAGCCCGTGACCATGGTGTGAATGAAGATGTCCGATTTGTTGGGCTATCAATGGGGACTGTCCAAACAATTGCAATAAATTAATTTTTATCATTTAATTAATTACTATGCAGAGATATATGTATGTCGTTGATCTCCATGTATTGAGGTATTAATTTCGTTCTTCTCTTATATGAAACAAAGGGAAGTTCAGAAGAATCCTACTTACTTCCCACACCTCCTCATGTCTAGGTACACGTAAGGAAGCCATATTCTACATCTACATTCATACTCCGCAAGCCACCTGACGGTGCGTGGCGGAGGGTACCCTGAGTACCTCTATCGGTTCTCCCTTCTATTCCAGTCTCGTATTGTTCGTGGAAAGAAGAATTGTCGGTATGATTCTGTGTAGGGTCTAATCTCTCTGAATTTATCCTCATGGTCTCTTCGCGAGATAGACGTAGTGTGGAGCAATATACTGCTTGACTCTTCGGTGATGGTATGTTCTCGAAACTTTAACAAAAGCCCGTACCGAGCTACTGAGCGTCTCTCCTGCAGAGTCTTCCACTGGAGTTTATCTATCATCTCCGTAACGCTTTCGCGATTACTAAATGATCCTGTAACGAAGCGCGCTGCTCTCCGTTGGATCCTCTCTATCTTTTCTATTAACCCTATCTGGTACGGATCCCACACTGCTGAGCAGTATTGAAGCAGTGGGCGAACAAGCGTACTGTAACCTACTTCCTTTGTTTTCGGATTGCATTTTCTTAGGATTCTTCCAATCAATCTGTCTGGCATCTGCTTTACCGACGATCAACTTTATATGATCATTCCATTTTAAATCACTCCTAATGCCTACTCCCAGATAATTTATGGAATTAACTGCTTCCAGTTGCTGACCAGCTATTTTCTACCTAAATGATTAGGGATCTATCTTTCTATGTATTCGCAGCACATTACAGTTGTCTACATTGAGATTCAATTGCCATTCCCTGCACCATGCGTCAATTCTCTGCAGATCCTCCTGCATTTCAGTACAATTTTCTATTGTTACAACCTCTCGATACACCACAGCACCATCCGCAAAAAGCCTCAGTGAACTTCCGATGTCATCCACCAGGTCATTTATGTATACTGTGAATAGCAACGCTCCTACGACACTCCCCTGCGGCACACCTGAAATCAGTCTTACTTCGGAAGACTTCTCTCCATTGAGAACGACATGCTGCGTTCTGTTATCTAGGAACCCCTCAATCCAATCACACAATTGGTCTGATAGTCCATATGCTCTTACTTTCTTCATTACATGACTGTGGGGGAACTGTATCGAACGCCTTGCGGAAGTCGAGAAGCACGGCATCTACCTGTGAACCCGTGTCTATGGTCCTCTGAGTTTCGTGGACGAATAGCGCGAGCTGGGTTTCACACGACCGTCTTTTTCGAAACCCATGCTGATTCCTACAGACTAGATTTCTAGTCTCCAGAAAAGTCATTATACTCGAACATAATACGTGTTCCAAAATTCTACAACTGACCGACGTTAGAGATATAGATCTATAGTTCTGCACATCTGTTTGACATCCCTTCTTGAAAACGGGGATGATCTGTGCCCTTTTCCAATCCTTTGGAACGCTTCGCTCTTCTAGAGACCTACGGTACACCGCTGCAAGAAGGGGGGGCAAGTTCCTTCGTGTACTCTGTGTAAAATCGAACTGGTATCCCATCAGGACCAGCGGCCTTTCCTCTTTTGAGCGATTTTAATTGTTTCTCTAGCCCTCTGTCGTCTATTTCGATATCTACCATTTTGTCATTTGTGCGACAATCTAGAGAAGGAACTACAGTGCAGTCTTCCTCTGTGAAACAGCTTTGGAAGAAGACATTAAGTATTTCGGCCTTTAGTCTGTCATCCTCTGTTTCAGTACCATTTTGGTCACAGTGTGTCTGGACATTTTGTTTTGATCCACCTACCGCCTTGACATAAGACCAAAATTTCTTAGGATTTTCAGCCAAGTCAGTACATAGTTATGTATTTAAGTTGATTATGAATAATTATCTTGATATTGTGTTAAAATGACTATTGAATACGTACCTTAAATATCAGTTAACTGTCTGTACAAGCGTGTTACATCTTTCAGCTTTTTAATTCCGCTGGGAACCGAAAGTTCGTGATGTGACAATTATGCGCCATATGCTTATTTGCATCCTTCGTCTTAGAACCTGCAGTCTACTGTTCGTTGTTCGAAGTCCGATTATTGTTGACACATTTCATCGCACTATGCTGCATTTCAACACGGTCAACTATCACGCAACTTATATCTCTGCTATAGCGAATTCAGCGCCTGGCTTCATCACAGCGAGAAAAAATAATAGTAACACGCGCATGTGAGGATTGTGGCAGGGAAGGCTAAAGGTCGACTTCGGTTTATTGGGAGAATTTTAGGAAAGTGTGGTTCATCTGTTAAGGAGACGCATGAAGGATGCTTGTGCGACCTATTCTTGAGTATTGCTCAAGTGTTTGAGTGCCGCACCAGGTCGGATTGTAATTAGACATCAAAGCAATTCGGAGGCGAGCTGCTAGATTTGTTGCTGGTAGTTTCGATCAGCATCCAAGTGTTATAGGTATGCTTCGGGAGCTCAAGTGTGAATCCCTGGAGGGAAGAAGACACTACTGACAAAGTTACTTATAATCCGTCTTGATTGCATACGATGTGACGCAGCATGTGGGGGTTGCGGTGTGTGGACGGGTTACTCCTGTAACCGAAATTGCAGATCTGAAGATGGTTCTAAAGCAACCGAAACCGGTCATGTGAATAAACATTTTATGCAATCAAGACCGACTACAAGTAACATTGTAAAACCACTGATTCGGTTATCCCGTCAGACATTATGTCTGTTTTTGCAATCTACTGAGAAAGTTTAGAGAACTGACATTTGAAGCTGACTGCAGAACGGTCTTACTGCCGCCGACATAAATTGGTTGTACGGACACGAGAAATTAGGACTCATACGGAGGCATCTAGCTACTCGTTTTTCCCTCGCTCTATCTGCGAGTGGAACACGAAAGGAAAAGAATAGTTGTGGTAAAGGGTACCCTCCGCTACGCAATTGCTGTGGCTGTGGACTCGCTGCGTATGGCCGTGCCTGCAAGTAGGCAACCCAACAAACAGATTTGAGAAGCGGGCTGCTGCCGTTACGCCTTCTGGGGCGGCAGCAGCAGCAGCAGCCACTTCCGTGAATCGCACTTAAGTACTCACGTTTGCTGCGTCATTAACAGCGCCCATACTGAGCACCTGTAATGTGGGTTCATATCTCTGGAAGATGCTCAAACCACAGATATATTTTTTATGGTTTTTCGCACTGTCATCTAGTGACAGCCCAGAGGTATTAAAATGCTGCGCACTCTCCCGTCTTCCAAGTTCGCAACAGCTGTGTTCACAAGGCTTGACGAACAGTGAGGTACGCTACTGCTGCACCTCTACTGGCTCCCTAAATCGCCCGATTTAAACCCCTCTGACAGCGTAAGGGACTTATTAGTATTATGAATTACCTGCTACTTAGTAGCTCCACGAGATCTAACCATCAATGAGTAGTTTCAGATAGATATGACATAGCTAAAGAAACTTTTGGACTCTCTCGCTGAATTGACACGGCAGAGGTGGTATCAGCGTTCTTCTCAAGGAAGTGTCTAATTGTTGGTCTGGTGTATTTATTTGTGGGAGTATTAGTGTGCGACTGCTTTGCGGACATCAACTATGTCCTAACGCAGTGACACGTTTCTTCAAAATTAATGATTCCAGTTGCACTACACCAAAGATACACTGGAAATGTGTTCCTGTGTCCAGCAGGAAGGCGGAGTCTCTGCATATCCCCACGGAAAGTGAGGCCCAGAAATGTTTTCAGCTTGAGAAGGAAGGGTTGCAGGGCTGTGTGGAGTCCAGTTGTTCCAACTTTGAATGCGGCGACCACAGACTTAGCTTAATGAGTACACAAACTTGCAGTGTCATTCTGAAATTTTGCCACACATCGCACACGACATTTTCGCACTGTGCTTAAGAACTCAGCAGTGTAGAGCTGCTCGTCTACTACTACCACCAAATATATTGTTTTTGTTGAGACTCATCACAGCTTCAGGACGCGTTTCGATGTGATGTTTTATTTCCACTTTGGTGCATAAAATATGGCTGTTGTTGCTTTATAAGTTACTTTCGTTCTGTGGTAGATATTATTTACTCACTGTGAACAACGTACAAAGACTGGCCACAGTTTATCCCATCCCGTACGCTGTCTCAAGCAAATACCGTGTAGGCAAGCCCAGTCTCTGTTAACGTTATTCCACAATTAGTACCTGAAATGAATGTATTTTGCATATTCCTTGAGACCAATAACAATGCTGTTGCATGAATCAGGTGATAACTTCAAGTCACGGAAAGATTCGTTCGATAGGGTAGCGCTGATGGCATTTAATCTGCACATTCGTGCACAAGTATATTTACGTCACTGATGATGTATCGATTAACTGTACCCCTTCCTCCACCTCCATGAGAAAAACAAAACCTTTGGTGATGTATCCCTTATAGTTTGGTTATACTAATGGAGATTCAGCTTCAATCATTCGATGTTAAACGCGAAGTTAAACATCAGGAGACAGAAACAGAAGCGTACAGGGAATTTAGGGCGCTCAACATCGAGGTCATCAGAGGCCGTACTCAACCAATTGTAGACGAATGTGGATTTGTTTTGTGAAAAAATGCACCAAAAACGAAAAAATAAAACGAATTCCTCAGCCATCCTCTCCCTCCCTCACTCTCACACAGAATACCAAAGACTTATGTATGCTTCAAGGCACTTTGTAATTAAAAATTGCACAGACTGTAACTGCAGAATATCTAAAACAGTGTAACAGGAGACCGTGCGTGATTGAAGAATGAAAAAATATTAGACGAAGCAGTCGCCTTGTTAACACATTACAATCTTTTAACTGAGGTACTTCTGAGAAAATCGGACACAACACAAAACACGGACCACAGTCTATTGATCATCTCCTAAAATAGAGAGCGGGTGATCTGGTTGCAGCCGTCATTGTGCAACGACAACCTCTGACTACATACAGTGTGTGTGTGTGTGTGTGTGTGTGTGTGTGTGTGAGAGAGAGAGAGAGAGAGAGAGAGAGAGAGAGAGAACGAACTGGAGGTACACAACTACACGTCTTCTAGCACGCAAGCCTAGCCCTAAGACGACGGTGATTAACCGCAGCCCCATTCTCCAACCGCCACCGCGCACTCACCTGAAGACGCTGTCGTCGTAGTGGAGGACGATGCGCAGCGGCTGGTCGATGCTGCGCTTGCGCAACACGTGCGCCGGCTCCAAGTGAATCGGATTCAGGATCTGCAAAAGAAAGAGGGAAGCCGTCAGCAGCCAGCCCACGTGCCCACCACGTGCGATCCACAGCGACCTGTACGCCCTCTCCACCGGTACCACGCTGTTACAGAACCAGCCAATCTACTGACGCGCCCACTGCAAGCTACACTTTATTACAGCTACTGCTTCCGTTTATTTATTCGTTTACTTTGTGTTTTTGTGTAGGTTTCTGACAAGGGGGGGGGGGAGGGAGGGGCGGAGGCGCTACTACTGAAGGATGTTCCAGCCCGCTTTGAGAGGATGGAGGAAAAGCGTGAGATCTCGGAATCTTTCCTACCAGATGGTGGTGTTGGCGCTATTCTTCTTTAGATTGTTGTTTTTGTTGTTGTTGTGGTCTTAAGTTGAAACAATGATTTGATTCGGCTCTCCACGCAAGAGTATCCTGTCCGAGCTCCTTCATCTTCGCATAAATATTGCATCCCCAATCCATTCGAACCTGTTTATTGTATTCATGCTTTGGTCACACACGACAGAATTTTTTAACCCCCCCCCCCCCCTCTCTCTCTCTCTCTGGCAGACAGTTCCTTGCAGTACCAAACTGACGATTACTTGGTGTTTCAAGATGTGCCCTATCGACCGAAACCTCATTTTAATCAATTTCCTTTGTCGCCATTTAGATTCGGTACCACCTTATTAGTACCCGATCTACCCACCTAATCTATGGCAAGCTCCTGTAGCGCCACACTTCTAAAGCCTCAAAAAACTACTTATGCCCAAGGTAGCATTTCAAATGGCTCTGAGCACTATGGGACAATACCAGAGGTCATCAGTCCCCTAGAACTACTTAAACCTAACTAACCTAAGGACATCACTCTCATCCATGCCCGAGGCAGGATTCGGACCTGCTACCGTAGCGGTCGCGCGGTTCCAGTCTGTAGCGCCTAGAACCGCTCGGCCACTCCGAGCGGCGGTGTAAGCTGAGAATTTGGTTCTGGCTGGAGGTATGCTAGGGTAGCCTCAGAGGTTGTGGCGACCAGTGTCTGGACGGCGTAGTAGTCAGAGCATCAGCCTAGTAAGCAGGGGACCCGGGTTCGAATCTCTATACGACACAAATTTTGGACTCGCCCCCTTGGTGTAAATCAATGCCCACCGGCAGCTTTTAGTTTTGTGAAAAGTAAAACCATGTACAGAGAGAAAGCACCTCGTGGAAATTGGCCTGTTCACACAGCGAGCATTCCGCTGAGACTTGACGCACTGTAAGAAGCAATCACCTTCAGTAGAGCACTACGTGCGTGAAGATGTCAGCCTGCACAAGTTGGTTTTTCCCCGCACACACTCTTACTTTTGACAAACCTATCTATAAACTGCTGTATATTCTGCATCAAAATGCCGGCATTTCACCAGTGTTAAACTCATTTTTGAAGGTCAGAATATGTCAGTTTCAACTGCCGAAACCGGCCGTCAATAATAAATACTAATTAATGCGGCCGGGACTATAAAGAGCTTTTTCACGTTAAATATAGTTCGCTCCTTCCAGTTCAAATTCCTAAAGCTTCTACTGTCTTCTTGACTGAACTGTTTATCGCCCCCGTTTCACTTCAGTACAAGCCCTCGCTTCACGAAAATCGTCTCAGAGAGCACTTCCTGAACTTCAATTATATTTAGCGTTAACAACTCCCTGTTTCTCAGAAATGCTATTGCCGATCTGCTTCTGTATCTTCTGTACTTGGGCCGTCGATGGAACTGTTTTCGGCCATGTCTCTGGGAACGACAATGCCGCACAAGTCGAGCGCGCGAGTTGCCATTAGAGGCGGTGTCGCTACTGGTTTCTGCAGTCCTGCCGTCAAACGGCTCCACTTCCACACGTCGACCAGCTGCTTCCCTCACACACACACACACACACACACAGCCACCAGGTTCCCTTCCACTCCCCTCCTCTCCCCTCCCATCCCATCCCTCCTCTTCACTCCCCCCCCCCTCCTTCCGCTGGAGAAACAGCCCGCTGTGCGCCTTGCGGAGATCATAATTTAAATCGAACGACGCCCTAGCCCCAGACCACTGATAGAAACGAAAAAGGAAATAGAATATGAAAAAATAGAAATACGAATAGGAACCGGAACGTGAAAGCACAGCAAATCGGGTGCTGTCCTTCGCCGAAAAGAAATATGTACATAATAAAGATCAGACGTTCTCTGCTGTTATTTTTGCGGTATTTTCAACGACTGAGCATCTGCGTACAGAACAGGCCTCTTTCGGCACGCAAAGTCAGTAAATCGCAATAAACGGATTGCCTTTTTCATAACCACTACTGAAACAACGAACCCCATTTACCCTCCCGTTAAGACGCATTTTAGCTTTAATATTCTGAACCAACGAACGACAGTCTAAGTAATACATTACAGCTCTTTACGAAATGGTGGCAAAATCCAGAAGACTGATGCCTTTATCTTCTGTACTCTTAACACGTTGTTTGTGTGTCCAGTATCCGTAGTTCCGTTGTAATTAATGAATAAGCTTTTTTAGTTGCAAAGACTCCCCAAAATTATGGAAGAACTAAAGATGGATGGGAAAAGACCTAGAGGGTGCCCAAGAACACGGTGGAAAATGGGAGTGAGAATATCTGTTGAAAGGAGAGGTGTGACCTGGCAGCAAGTGGAGGAAGAAAAGTGGTGGGAGGACCGAGCCAAACGGAGAGGACTCGTCAGCTCCCAGACCCGGCAGTAGCTGGAGCGGGATTCGGATATAGATAGTTGCAAAGACGGATTTCAGAATCTGTAAACTATTTGTAGCAATATGAGACATCAAAATAACGCAAGTCAAAGGTGCGGAATTCATATTGGTCACAGCGAAGAAAAACGCAACATGCATATAAATAACAAACGAGAATAAAGTTCCGGATAAACAATTCCTGGTGGAACTTAGAACACGACTGATTAGCTACAAAACGGATACGTTATTCTGATATACAGGTAGCACAAGTGGCGCCATCAAGCAGCGGAGGAGGGAACCGAGCAAGCTGGGTTATCCGCGCCCACTCCAATACACGAAGGAGCGGAAGGAACGGGCGACGTGAAGCAATGGTTTCGACAATGAACTTGTATTCGTTGAGCAGAGGGGGCGGGCATCAAATCTGCGTCCGTCCATCCAGATTTAAGTTTTACGATATTTCTCTTCAGGTGAAACCGAGGTAGCGCAGTGGTTAACGCACTGGACTCGTATTCGGGAGGACGACTGTTTAAACCTGCGTCCGGCCATCCAGATTTAGGTTTTCCACGATTTCCTTAAATCGCTCCAAACAAAAGGCATAGCCGATTTCCTTCCCCATCCTTGACATAATTCGAGCTTGTCGACGGGACGTTAAACCCAATCTCTGTAACACTTTGCCCTGCCCGCAACGTAATAGCATACTATTTTCCTTTCCTATCGAAGTATCGAGAGTTAATGATACAATTTAACCACTGAGTCAATGAACTACGCTGCAAGTCAACGAATATGTACACCCAGGATAATGAGAGCGGCGTAGCATCATCATCTGTATTTTGTTCTACATAAGAATGCGCGCTCGTCTTTTCTTTCTCTTCTTTAGTCGCGCGCCTTTCCGACAGCATCTTACTCTATGGGACACTTATTTTCTTCCATTGTGTTCAGATGAACTGAAATTGAATTCCTGTTAGGAATTTGTTTAATTGTGCCATTATTATACCCAACTGCGATTACTGATATGATTTTACTATGAATACTTTTTTCTTTCGCTCCAGAGTAGGTCTAAGGTTATTGTAATTTCTACGTATTTCGCTGGAATACTGCAAAAACTCTTTGTTATGTTCAAAACTGTTAGATTAATGCACGAGATGTCAGATGTGTGTATAAAAGGCTTCTTTCGTTAAATAATAATTGTTTAATTTGGAATATATGCTTTCATTTCATAGTAACGATCATGAATACCCAATTTATAAATGTTACAGATTTTGCTTTACTACATTTTTTTTGTTACGTTGCCTACGCTATACCCACGAAATTAAACTAATTTATTCTGAATCTTCTCGCGGGGCGACAAGACAGTTATTTCCCCGAGATTGCAGAAACCCAAACTAAACGTTTTTCAGTACTCCACGAGATTACCGACCTTCACTTCAAACAATAAAAAAGGTAAAAAAGAGTAGAATTAACTAAGGAGTGATTTTTGTACGTAGTTGATAATACCGTGTACATTTTCTGACAAAAAAATTTCATTATCGAGACTAAGAAAGTGGCGCGCGCGCACGTGTGTGTGTGTGTGTGTGTGTGTGTGAGAGAGAGAGAGAGAGAGAGAGAGAGAGATTTAGGTTCATTTTACTTTTCCATTCAGTATATTTCCTTTTAATTATTTATTTATTTACTTATTATCTATTATTATTATCATATATCCTTACTTTCCTTCTTCACTTAGATGTACAGGGGTTGTTCGAAGAAATAAAACCAGCCACTTTCGTAATTTATGGGAATATTCATTTCAGCCCTTGGTCTGTTTTCAAGTGGCTTAACACATTCCATTAATATTTCGTCAAGTAAGTTAATCCACTATCACAGTCTTCAACCACCAACACCATTCATTATGAAAAAAAAAGTAAGGACGTTTCCTTTGATAAAACCACAGGCGACACCTTGTACCATCTGAAATCGATATTAGTGACATGTTAAACTTCGTCTCATTTTTTTTTTTTTTTTCCTCGCTCTTATAGCATCAACTGGCGTCCTCTCAAACTGACAGTTGCAGGTAATTATTGCCGTAGATGGGGAAATAATACTTACAAAAACTTAGCCATGTTTTACTGGAGGGCGCTACGGGATGTTGCGCCTGGAAATACGAACAACATTTTGAGTATCGCATTAGGCGTCTTTGTAACTGGAAGAGTTGACGGTGGCTCCAGAGACAGAACTTGCACACGAGTTAACTGTGTTGGGCCACGTGGGAGAAGGTTCCCCGATAAGCACCCGTCAACTTGCCCGCGAGACGCACACTTCGAAAAATACGGTATGAGCAGTACTGAAGGAGCAATTACACCCTTGTTGACAGCACGTAAAAGCTACGCATTCGAATGATTTTGAACCCGGAGTTCAACCAATTATCTAGCGCGGAACTGCAGACCGCGTGGTTCACGTTCCACAGTTCACACAAGCGTATGTTTATCACGTCAATAAAGAACTAAATGCTCATTTCATACCATTGTTCCTCACCTATATGACTGAACGGTTGAAACGGTGTACAATCCTAATTGCACGTTTCGTAACTAACAGATTCCAGGCCAACATAAATTTCATTTACAAGGTTCGTGCAATTATTGATATTATTGTTGTGGTCTTCAGTCCTGAGACTGGTTTGATGTATTTGATGAATTTCTAAAAATTTGATGAATTTAAAAAATCTACTCATTACGAGGCATAATTTTATGATAAAGGTTTAGCAAACGAAGAGAAGTACTACAGTGAGAAACTTTGAGTGTAGTCTTGAAGCAGCGTCAACACACTACGCTAAAATTACACATACTACTATATTCATCCAGTATTTGAAGAGAAGAGCACACAGCGATTCCCAAACAAACTTCATACATTATTTCAAACCTAATGAAATTTTTTTCTCTGACAACCCACCCACGCTCCCTCGCTTACTATATTTTCGCTTTTCACGCAATAAAACAAACTTCAGCGTAATAACACACATATTAATTTACTACTTCTTTACTACTAACTCCATTCGCTACAGATTTTACAGAGGGTATCTATCCACTTATACCACTGTGTGTACCTCCATAATATTGTTACACGACACATGGTTCAGGAGGTATTACTTCATAAAGGGTGAGATGCGTGAAAAACTAGGTTTTCTTAAAACTGGGTGCATAGGCCGAAGGAGGGGGGGGAACTAACTGGTATCAGACCATTCAGTTTAGGATCCTCAGAAAAGTGGTTAGTTCTGACCATAAAATTTTCCGACATGCTGTAACTTCACTGGTAATCTGTTCCTAAAGTGTTTCTTCTACTCGATACTTAAGTGGCCTTAGTAAGTGCTAATTTATAGCCTTGATGCTTGATGGATTATCGGCACGACTACAGTTTTGTGTGCTAAGAGTATGGCTTCCATAATTTTCGAAAGACTAACGGAAAAACCGAAGTCATTCTGCATTTTAATATTCTATTTGGACACAGTTATTTTAGCGTCTTTAGAAGATCTGCCACAGCCGTAAAAAAGGAACTGAAATAAATCAAACGTCGGGTCATCATAGTTATGATATTGTCTCGTTAGTAATCTTTCTTCTCACAGACTACATGCAGACAGCAATATTTTAACACATTTGCGACTCGGAGGTATCCTATAGCTGCCTGAAAAAAGGAAATGGAAAATGGCTGACCACTGATTAGCAGTTGCCAACTCTTAAAGGAATCTAGTGGCCACCGGGGAGTAATATCTAGATTCTGATACGTGGTGCTGGAAGCGATATAAACTACAATGAAACATTATCAGCTGAGACCGCTATGACGGTGCTACAGAGAACTGGATTCTTGAAATGTGCATCCTGTTTTCCAGCGTAGGGCGGACGTCAGGGCACGAAATCTTTAGGACTCTAATTGGCTTGAGTGACGTAATTTAGTGGCTGGGAGGCGGACCGATGATATGCTCTAGTTGTGGACTCAACTAGAGCGACGAAGGCCAAGCTTCCAGATCTAGGAACGATTCTTGCTCTGGTTTTCTGCTGTTTCACATTTGCACCACCTGTTCACTGTAATCGCTTTTGCAACATATGGTCCACCCGTTCTGTGGGTGATCCGGGCAGACTTTGGGGAATATACAGTAATCGTCAGCTAAAAGAGACAGGAAGGAAAATCACTTACTCTGGGTACTTTCGCAAAGATTACGGATGTATTCCGCTCGCAAAAGTGTTCATTAAAACAAATCATGTTACTACCAATAGGAAACAAGGAACGGGAAAAGTTGATGCCATAGAAACTGCATATGATCTGTTTAAGACGCCATTGTTTGCCTTCGTGGGAATATTGTTCAGGACATTTTGTACGCGGGATAGACATAATTAAGAAAGTTTCTAATATGTTATCATTGCCTTGACTGCGAGTATGTACAACGGATTACTAATTTTGACAAGACTAAGTTGTCACCTTCAAATCTACAGGGTACAGGTTACGAAATTTCTTCCGACCCACAACCTGTACTTTGAGGATGTGAAAATGGCAACTCAGTTCTGTCGAAACTAGTAATCCACTGTACATATATGCGATGAAGGTAAAAAAAAAAAAAACTTCTGTACAGAAACGTTCTTTAACATTGAATTAATTCACCGCTCTCCAGCCGACAATGTCAAGTAGTTATAATTTTTAATTATGTCCTGGAAAAAAGTTACGTATGTAATTTTTCGTCTGTTTGCAGGTGTATGAATGCGTAACTTTACTTTTTTCGGGGTGATGTTAAAAATTTCATGATAATACCTCATACGCAGACAAAGGCAACTCCGTGGCTTTTGGAAAGAGACAGAAATTACGTGGGGGAAGGAGATGAACAGCTGAGAAGTCTGTATTTCAGAAACTTTACATTGCAACTGCAAGCTTCTGCTTCTTTCAAAATCATTTCAGTCACTCCACTGTCCTATTTAGAAGAACTAATTTAACGGTGCGCTTTGTGTTGGTCTGAAATTATAACACCAAATAATTTATACTCACAAGAAAAAAAATTATACAAATAAAAACGTAAATGTTAGTTTGTTCGGAATCTTATATCTCTGAAAGTTCTTCATCGGTTGCTTTGAAATTTTGAAACAACGTTGCACTCGAATACGAGTCTCTTTTTATATGCCTACTAGAGCGCCATCTTACTCTAATAAACGTTTGGATGGACGTAGTCTATACATTTTTTAAAAGCATATACTATATACATGTATATATTATACACTAATAAACATTGATATAGACATAGGCTACATATTTTTTACTGAACAACAATGTACAGGTCTTCTATTAAAACGAGAAAGAAACCACGCCGTTGAATGGCCATAAGCTCCAGGAAATGCTGTGATTTTCTCTGCTCTGCTGTGATTGTGTGGTTTTGTTTTCTTCCTTCCAATCAATTTTAACTATAATCATAGGAAATTTAAGCAATTGGAAAAATTGTTTCTCCCATACATGTTGCTCTAGTATATAATTTTCAAACAAAGCTGTATAACCAACAGTATGCTGTTTTCTTTCCTTCTTCACAGAAAACACAAGTGTTGTACTTATTGCTTATTACATATCAAATTACAGTTAAGAATACTGCCATAGTCTGACATAGTCAGCCGCGATTCTCACTGCTGTGGAAACTGTTATCATCTGACAGTTGAAACGACACTAGCGCCTCTAGCAGCGAGAAAGGCAGCTGTAAGATTGTTTTTTAATTACTTTTCAAGTTAATTAACGAACTACTTATTAGATTTTTGCGTTCTGAGCCTTAGTTAATTATCAAGAGAAATGAATAAACGTGAAATAAATGTAAAAAAGGGCGAATCGCTCAGATGTAATTGCAGCTTACTCTACCGAAAGGAAGAGGACCATACATTTCCGGTTTTATCTGTTCTATTATCATAGGGACTTTGACACGTAGCAGTTTTGTATGGAGTCCAATGATTCGCACATCCTTACACTTCACTTTATAATGCTCGTATATTTTTGTAAATGGAATTATTTTTGTTTCAAAAGCGAGCATATTGAACATTGTTGCAGTCTGTGTGATTTTCCGTTCATATACAGCTGTGGTGGCCAATTTGGTACGTCAAATAATATACGTATTGCATTCTATGCATTCACGTATTTGACTGGTAGTTACTGGACAAAACTTCACGTCTTTGAGTAGACACAAAACGTCTTTCCGTAAAAGATGAGTCTTCTGAAGTTTACTATACTACCCCTTCAGTACACATCGGTATGTTAAAAGAGAACCGCGAATGAATTGTCCTCTAATGTGCCGTTTCATATCGCCCAGGTTCCTTGGGAAACCTTAGGAAGATATATGGGGTATAATTCTTTCGTTAGTGCGTACTTTCACGGCACTAGATACGCCCCCTCTTATAAAAACTACGTCGCAGAACAGTATACACGACACTATCCGTACTCATTGGAAGCAGGTCAGACATGACTTACTACTACGGAATCTGAATTTGCAATAACAGACAGAGGGGGAGGAGTAGGTGGACAGAGGATTTGACCTGCTTTTGGATGAGTCCACTGCACACGGAAATTCAGGCATCAATGATCGGAAATTTTCGTTTTACTTATGTGCCCAGTTGCTGCAACAAAACTATTGGATAGGTGATTTCACGCGTCTGTCTGCACCAGCTGACTTGTGTTAGCTTCAGATTCCTAGATGCATGAACGCTGTGATACGCAGATGAGCCACGTTAGCTGCTTCAAACAAGCATTTGCGGTAATGTAGCAGCCTATAGGAAATGTGTAAAAACTACTCACTAAAAGAAATCACCTCGTTTGCACTACGTAATTATTTAAATATGTCTAAACTAACGAAATTTGTTTTCAGTTTCCTCTTTTCATATACGTTGGCACCGTGGACTTAAAACGATTGTACTTGCTGGTACGTGACTGACACAGTAGCAATCGTTAACGCAAAGACTGTTTTAAGCTTCCTGATACACTGAAACTGTGTGTGTGTGTGTGTGTGTGTGTGTGTGTGTGTGTGTGTGTGTGTGTGTGTGTGTGTGTGTGTGACCCCGGACAGGGATTCAAACCCCAGACCTCTGACTTTCGCGGACCACGTTCTTCCCGAGTGAGCTATTCAGGCAATACGCGTGACTCGCCCCTAAAAGGTTTACTTCCGTCAGTACCTCCAAATCCAAAACTATCGTGTACACTTTGCTGGAAGAAAGAAAAAGTGATGCTTACGTCTCACGGGATAGACTAACATAACCAGTAAGATGAAGGTGAAAATATGGCGGAAGATATAATGAACTTACAAACACTGTAATGTGATACTTAAGCTTTCAGCATTGTTGAGACAAGCGAGCTTCAGACTACTTCTTCGAATGAGCACCGTGTGACTTTAAAAGAGCAGTTAAGACCATCTACCCAGTGCTATCGGCTACCGTAACAATAGTAATGAAGTTACAAAAATTGGCAGTGAATGGTGAAAAATCCAAGATGGGGGAGGGGGTGAGCACCGATTGTTGTTGTTGTTGTTGTTGTTGTTGTCACCAATTCCACGACTGATCTGATACAGCGCTCCATACTACTCTATCCCGACCATGCCTCTCCATCTAGGCACAAATACAGCAACTTCGGCCATTCGGTTCCCTATATTCCCCCTCTCCCCCTACCTACCTACCTACCTACCTACCATCACCCGAGAGACAATTTCTTGATGCCTCAGGGTGTTTCCTTTCAACTGATCTCTTCATTTTGTCACGGTCTCCCATGACTTTCTTTCCTGCCCAGTTACAGTTTCGCCAGCCGCTCTGGCCAAGCGGTTCTAGGCGCTTTATTCAGTCCGCAACGGCGCTGCTGCTACGGTCGCAGGTTCGAATCCTGCCTCGGGCATGGATGTGTGTGATGTCCTTAGGTTAGTTAAGTTTAAGTAATTCTAAGTCTAGGGGACTGATGACCACAGATGGTAAGTCCCATAGTGCTCAGAGCCATTAGATTTGAAGTTACAGTTTCATTAATTTTACGAGCTACTTATCTAATCTTCACATTTTTCTGTAGCGCCACATTTCAAAAGCTTCTATTCCCTTCTTGCCTGAATTGCTCATCGTGCACGTTTCACTACCGTACAAGGCTACGATCCAGACAAACAGATTGAGAAAGGTCTTCCTAGGAGTTAAATTTATAGCAGACGACGACAAATTTCTTTTTTTCAATACTGTTCCTCTTGCCATTGTCAGTTCACATTTTATGTCCTCTCTGCTTCGGCCATCACCAGTTATTTTGCTGCCCAAATAGAAAAACTCATCAACTGCTTTTCGAGTCTCGTTGTCTAATTTAACTCTCTCAGTACCGCCTGATTTAATTCGATTGCATCACATTAGCCTTGTTCTACTTTTGTTGATGTTCGTCTTAGTTCCATTATACATTCAAAAATATCGGAAGAATGCGTGTATGTTTTCTACAAAACCGTCACTATCGATTCTTTTACGGACTAAGAATGCCGGTACTCTTCCTACAACGTCGTCACTATCGATTCTTGTACGAACTGTGATCTGCATCGTTTACGATCCCCCAAACGACAACCTTACTGCCTTACGTATAGAGTATGACGAATAGTCTTTTGTCCATGTTTGTTTACAAATAAATGCGATTGGCATTGATCAACTAGAGTTTTTTTTTTAATTTACTTCCTATTGAGTAACAGGAAAATTTCTCGTATCTCCACATATGAATTTGAATTTTAAGCAAATACCCACGAATATGTATATACACATACACCTTATCTTTTATCAAATTCGTAAATACTTCCTTAAAAACTCAAATTTATATGCGTACGGGTAGTTAAACAGAAATTTTCCTTTTATTCGATAGAAATATGATTAAAAAATCACTGATGCTAGAACTACGGCGAAACATGGTTGGCTAAAACAAGAAAGATCTGCTGGCTCAACGCGAATCACATCCAAAAACAAATTTATTCTCAAAAATGGTTGAAATGGCTCTAAGCACTGTGGGACTTAACATCTGAGGTCATCAGTCCCCAACTACTTAAACCTAACTAACATAAGGACATCACACACATTCATGCCCGAGGCAGCATTCGAACCTGCGACCGTAGCAGCAGCCGCTCCGGACTGAAGCGCCTACAACCGCTCGACCACAGCGGCCGGCATTTATGCTCAAACACTGTTAATTATGAAACCCGAGTGGATATCACAGTTTCTAAAAGCACTCGCCTGTGTGTGTGTGTGTGTGTGTGTGTGTGTGTACACAGAGAGATCTGTTGCGTCGAGAACACGCCGTCTGCTAATACAACTGTAGCGCGCTTCCTTGCCGACACACGGTTACTCCGCTCTCGCTAAGGATATGCAGCGCATTGCCCTGGATCACCGGAACGGTACATCTCTTTTCCCAGGAGCCTGCGAGTCTCTCGCGTATTCATTCAAGCGGAGGGCATCTATCCGGAAAAGCTTTTAGAGCTCTAATTCCCGTTACAAGTTTCTTGCATTAATATTCTGTGACCGAGTCGCAATGTATCCCGAGGAGAAGCCATTCGTATTCATTCGCTGTCGGAGGGCCGAATGCAAAAAAATATCACCGCTCTTTCCGAAAAGGACAAAAAATAATTTTATCTCGGGAACGAGAACTTACAAGTACCGCACAACACAATGCGGTTCCGACATTTATACCAAAGCAAAACAACAGACAGGAGCAATTCTTTATAATTTCGTAATGGCCCCGACGATGCGATTAATTCAGTGTCTCTGTTTTAAGTGGTGTTCACCTGAGTCGCAGGAAACTGAAAACTAATTCACCACTGAGACTGCAGGTAGACGCTGCTGTAAATTTCGTGCACGAGCCGTTATGACACACACACACACACACACACACACACACACACACACACACACACACAATCGCCCGCTTTTAACAAAGCTTCGTAATGTATACAGGCTGTACACGAAAACTCTTCCAACGTACCCCAGGTGTGTAGGGAAAGTCGAAACGAACAGTTTGATGTATGACATCGTGGTCTACCAAGCCGGGAAACATCCCCAAATTTTCCTACAAAATCCAGCAAGCCACAGCGCATGCACGCAGCGCGATATTTTGAGTAACCTCTCGACCTCTGGCCGCATCGGTCCAGTCAATCTTAACCGTCTGAAGACAATTTTTTTCTCCTTAAAATAGTCTTAGAATATCAATTACACCTTGTTCTTGCACATAAAATCTATAAAATTGACGTTTGTGTAAATTTTATGTCAAAATTTTCTCAGTTCATCAGTGTAAATCAATAATTACATCGTTGTGTTTCTCTGGCTTTCTTTCTGCGACATTAATGTGGTTGTACAGGACAAGTTTAAATCGAATTGTAGACGTAATTAATTTCTGCGTAACGTTTACAAAGGAATGTTTTCTTTCATTATGCTCATGAGAAAGTTTCAATTACGAATGTTACCAAAATAAAAACAATTCAAAAATCTGTCCAAGACATGTCTGATTATACTGATGACTTGTTGGCTTGTACACTGTTATGTTTAAGGCTGTTGCAAGCCAGCGAGGACATTCCGAGATAGGAAGCCAGAGAGACAGTGCAGAGAGAAGGCAAATTTACCGACGTTTAGGTTACAACAGATAAACAGTGTAACAGTAGAGCCGTGACATTGCAGACGCTCTAGGCAAGTGTCCCATGACAGAAGCTTCACGCAGAGAATTAATTGGTAACTCCAGACAACGCGAGCACGCTACTGTTGAGCGTCACATGAGAAAACGGTCGCAAACATGCACGCCTTAGCAGGTGGTTGAACCTTGCTAGTGGCTAGGTACGACTGACGGAATGCAATTTTTTTTCCTTATTTTGATTTCATTCCCCTGCCCCATATGGGCAAGAATAAAATGTTAAACACATAAGGCGAGTAATGGGAGAAAATGGAGGTAAAAAATAGACTAACGCGGAGACGTTCATGGAGGACAGTTAAGTCACTAGAAAGTTAAAAAACAAAGTTGGCGAGTCTTCAAAACTCAGAGAAGACACTGAATGGACATGCACACGTTAAAAGTCGGCCACAGTAGTAAGAACACTCCGGAACAACATACTTAAAACCCACTCGGAACACACACGACAAAGAATAAAATTTCCAGGTGGGACCTGCCGAGGGAAAGGTCAAAGAGGATGGAAAAAGGAAGGGAGAGCAAGGGGTAGCAGGGGAGGAGATGGGATGAAGAGAGTAGGTGCGTCAGCAGGTACACGAAGAGTCAGGAGACACGTGGAGCAGGAAATGAAGAGGTAAGACAGGGTAGGAGGGAGTGCAGAGACACTGAAAGGGGGCACAACGGAGGAGGGGAATAGGAGGGGGAAGCCGCTCAGGAGGAGGGAGGGGGAGGAGAGGGAGCCCTGAGGAGGAGGCAGGAAGATGGGGTTAGAGTTGGTATGTAGGGTAGATGTCAGGGTGAAGCTCATCATCCAGGAGGGGTAGATGGTGGAAGTTGCGTTGAGAAAGAAGATGGAGGGTGTGGAGATGGAGAGAGGGTGGGACACAGCGGTAAAGGCGCGGCAACTGGCTGGGGGTGGAGAGGAAGGGAGACACCAGGGGGTGAGGGGGATCAAGGCGGCAGACAATATAGAGTGTGTGGATGTGTTCAAGGAAAAGGAGAAGGTGGGGGAAGGGGATGAGGTCGTAGAGGATGCGCGTGGGGGACGGAAGGCAGATGCGGAACGCGAAGGGGAGCGCATGGCGTTCGAGAATTTGGAGGGCTTTATAAAACCGGGGAGGGGCGGAAATCCAAGCTACGCTGGCATCACAGAGGATGGGGTGGATCAAGGATTTGTAGGTGTGAAGGATGGTGGAAGGATGCAGACCCCACGTCCGGCTGGACAGGAGTTTCAGGAGGTGGAGACAGTTGTGAGCTTTCTTTTGGATGGTAAGGAGATGGGGAGTCCAGGTGAGGTGGCGGTAGAGTGTGAGGCCAAGGTATTTGAGGGTAGGAGCGAGATTGATAGGACGGCCATAAATGGTGAGGTAGAAATCATGGAGGTGGAACGGAATCCACATGTCGACGCCCCTATATAGAACACGCGCACCAAGAAAACGCGGGCGCGGAAATCACGGATGCTCTACGATTTGCAGATAGATGGCGCCATAGTCAATCGCCCTCTAATGAAAATCACAGAGCGGCCCTCCTGCATGTGCGTTGTACGCTATGTTTACCGATAGTGCGGCCAGACGTTACTCACTACACAACCGTACTAGAACAATGTTATCGAAAAATCATTATTTTCACGTCGTGATTTAATGGCAGCAGCCGATGCAGGGTTCCAAGCTGAGGAAATCCCATATCCCTGTTGATGAGATTATCAGCTGTACGGATATGTATTGCTTCTTTAATGACGCAGTCTCAGAAAGATGACGCCAGGGATAAAACTTCCGTCTTTTCATAAATCATGCGATGTCTGACATTCAGAAAGTTTTCTGCAATTGTCGACTTCTCTGGTTGGCGTACGCGTCTATGACGCTGATGTTCATCGCAGCGTTCTTGTACTGACCGGCTGTGCGACATGTCTGGCCTCTATACGCCGCCCCATACTGACAAGGAATCTTACACACACCACGTTTCCCCAGGCCAAGATCATACTCAACCGAACCCAACAGGTTCCACAGTTTTGCAAATGGTCGAAACACTCACTCAATGTCATATCTTCCGAGGAGTCTTCCGATTCTTCACGACATGGCACCTAAATACGGCAGGAAGGTCAAAGTGGTGTGTGTCTTCGTATATTCATTCTGTTCCACGGATTGAACTCGCTTGGGCCTGAATGCATTACGCATCTGTCTTCAAAAGTTGCATCTCACTCCACAGGCTTTCAGGATCAGATACCACACGCGCTCAATGAACTAACGAATGCCGGACATTTGCCACACTTGCCCCTTCGCCAGATAGCTTGAGTAGCGACCCGTCAGGCAAGGGACGCCCTTCCTCGTACTACTTCTGTCCGCTTCCAAACCGCCGTCCCCACATCTTACTTGACATCTTGGCGAAATACAGAGCTTCTTTTCCGAAATCGAAATATTTGTAACTTTTGGGAAACAATAGCAATACCGACGATTATGTCAGAATGTAATTAGTTCTGCCAAGTATAAATATAGATCCCACTGTCTGTAGGGTAGCTTCCTGTCACGCTTACTGTATGCGATAGAAACAGTCCATCGGCTTGGGAGCAACAAGAAAGGAACGATGCAAAGACAATGCCAATGTACGCTAATCATTTCTTTTTGATCGCTGCATTTGCGCCTACTGTAATTACTACAACGGCATGCCCAAAAGATAATAAGGAAAGAAGGAATGGGAATGTTTGAAAAAAGAACGACATACTCCATATTAATTTACTCTCTAAAATCCGATATCCCTTGCGGCGAAACATTAGTTAATAAAGTGTAGAGGAACAATGTTCAAAACATGACTGAATACGTTCACTAAATAGAGATAAGAACATCTATGATTTATAAGTCATCTAAAGAGCACGTACAATTTTAAAATGCTAGAAATAAGGAAATGAAACAAGAAGCACAACTTAAGGATAAATTATGTAATGTGTGTTTCAGCTCACAAGCGACCTAGTATGGGCAGAGGATATATTCGACAACCGGAATAAATTAATAACTGGCTACTTTTACCGACCCCCAGTCTCAGATGAAACAGTTGCTGAACAGTTCAAAGAAAACTTGAGCCTCATCACAAATGGGTACACTACTCATACAATCATAGTTGGCAGTGACTTCAATCTACCTTCCGTATGCTGACAATAATACATTCAGACCCTACTGTACATAGAAAACAACTTCCGTAATTGTTCTAAATGCTTTTTTTTAAAATTATTTTGAACAATTAGTTCACGAGGCCATTCAAATTGTAAATGGTTACGAAAACACACTTGACCTCTTAGCCACAAATAATTCTAAGCATCACGACGGATACAGGGATTAAATAGTATCAATAGCACTCGAGAGATTCATACCACATAAATTAATAAGAGACGCAACTGATCCCCCATGGTACACAAAATGCGACAGAAAGCTGCTGCAGGAACACCGAAAAAGGCACGTATAATTTAGACGAATGCAAAATCTCCAAAATTGGCGAAGTTTTACTGAGGCTCGAAATTTGGTGCGGATTTCAATGCCAGATGCATTTAATAGTTTCCAAAACGAAAGTTTCTCTAGAAATGTGGCAGAAAATCCAAAGAGATTCTGGTACTACGTTAAGTAAACCAGCGGAAAGACTCAGTAAGTACCTTCACTGAGCGACAGAGATGATGATGATGATGAGGACGATGATGATGATGATGATGATGATGATGATGATGACGACGAGGGGGGGGGGGGGAGAGAGAATGGACCCAACCCTTCGGACCCAACGTCCGCACACCGAACTAACTACCGCATTGTGCCGGGTGATGACTGCTTGTGGGCTACAGCAATACATCTGCACGCATTGGCTTGCGATAGACGCTGTGTCCCAAGGTTCCATCTGTTTTCCTTCGTACCGAAACATGAAGGAAAGGTAAAGTACCATTTTTTTCCACTTCCACTGCGAAGTTTATATTCGGATAGTGCAAATTTATGTGCTGAAGGAACATAGGTAGAGTATCAAGTCCATGTGTCCATACCACAAACGTATCGTCCACATAGCGCAGAATACAAGAGGGTTTGAGACTGTAGTGGAGACTGTAGTGCTTTTTCTTCAAAGTCCTCCACGAAATAAGTGGCCACCACAGGAGACACAGGGTTTCCTTTGAATTTGCATGTCATCCGACGGCAAACCTGTGAGGACTATTTAAACATAGTCGCCGGGAAAGCTTGAACCAGATTCATTTAAATAACTGGTGTATTTCAGCCCTGTCGATGGCGTCGATGATCTCCGGGAACGCATTGTGGTTGGTTGTCAATGGATTCCGTGCACGTGTGGGATTTATGAGGGGACTTCCTGAAACCTGCCATCATGTCCGTGTGTATCATTTGCTGTCATGTATTTGTCCTCAAGCGCATATCTGCAGTTTGCTCCCTCGAGGGCTCTGTTACGAGGCGTTCATTTACACAGCTGTAAACCGTCGTATCAGGCAAACCATTGGTTGCCGGACCTAACTCTATTAGCGTTATTTGCTTGTTCGATTGTCTTTTACTTGCGCCTTTCTTTTGTACCTGTAATAGTCAAATAGTCTGCAGAAGCTCTATACAGTGCTATTTTAATTATTTCACGTACTGTCTTATGGCTCTTGTTTGTCTGATGGGCAGTTATCATGTATACTAAAAGCACGTACTGTGTGTGCACGGATCCCGTTTGGTCCATTAAGCCTTCTGGGCAGCAGTACTACTGTTTTCCTGACAATTCTTCAGTAGCAAAGTTCAGGGGCGGCGTTGAGTCCGCTGTGATTTGTCGCTGCTCGGCAGGTCTGTTCCACAGAGAGCGCCCACGTGCATTGCTCGCGTCCTTCGGGCTTCACCCACCGCATATGACCCCACGTTCCATCCCGCCCACTGAATTCATTACTCTTCTCCAGCATTAGGCGTTTAGGTATCACCCAAACCTGCCACGTTCCACAACTACCTGGATGCGGGCACGTAGTAATTAACACGGCCATAACAGCTTTGCTCTCTACGCTTCACGACAGCTACAATTTTGTCTCATACTCCCCCCCCCCCTTCTCTATCTATCTATCTCTCCCTCCCTCCCTCCCTCCACCCCCACCCCTTCAACCTTCAACTTCGTCGTTGCATGGTGCGCATTTATCAGTCAAAACTACTTTCAACGGTTATCAGGCTGTTGGCACAGGCGAAGATCAATACTGGGCTTTTAGCCGAGCAGACGTTTTCAGTGTTACGAAGGTTTCTTCTTATTACATGTGGTGGCTGTGAAATTTATATAAAATTTTATGCCTGGACCTTAATTTGTTCCTTGATACCGATATTGCCATCATCAGATCAAAGGCATTAGTTAAAAATCACTACATCGTACCACGTCGAGTATCATTATCGAACCAAGCATATGCTGTATGACGTAGTACAACACATTCATTCTTCATTTATGTGTTTGATCTGAAGATGGGAGACAGTCGAAACGTGTTATCCGTATGAGAATAAGGAAATATGATTAAAACAATAGAAGTGCATCACTATCGCAGACCTATACGAAGACTTCCTGTCTTTCAGTATCCATTATAGCTCCGAAAAGCAGTGTTCTTAAAATTATAACTTACCCATCACAGGGTAAAAGGAGGTCACGTATTCGAGTCGCGCCTGGGCAACTGCTACGGATTTTAAATGTAGCATTAGTATGTATGCCATATGTATACATCCCAGTGTCCACAGAGAACGTTAAGATAATTTTGTATCTATCCTACCAATACGTGTCAACCTGCCACATCGCCAGATCGGAAACCTCTGTACACACTGTGTACGCTTAGTGCAATTTCTGTTAGGGGTCGAAATTCTATTTGCACTGCCTCATCTGTTGCCTTGCAGGCAGCGTTAAATTCGTAAAAGCAAATAACGTAGTGTGTGTTCCGACATCAATAACAATTGCTACACCTTACCAGTCAGCCCTCTTCTGTTTCCTTATCTATGGTGTTTCAAGTTCCCGGACATAAATTTCATAAACCAAGAAGCCGCAGTTTAAAAAAACCAGAAAGCCTTTGAAGATAAGATTTTCGAGCACCATCAAAAATTCGTCGGTAGGTGAACTTAACAAGATAGTAACTGCGAAGTCGGTAGCTAGAATCTCACAAGCGGCATCTTTTTTTTTTTTTTTTTTTTTTTACTTCTGTTTAAATCCAATATTTATTAAAAAATGAAAATGTTACTTAATTATCATCCAATAAACTTAAAATAAAATTAACATTCTTTGATTCTTAGTAAGTATTTGTGTGAAATAGGAGTATTCACAATAAATGAAAACAGTAAAAATACGAAACATCAAAAAGGAAAGAAAAGATTTTTATTTGTAGAGAGTGAACAATATCATTCATGTAAACAGTTTCTCTCATTCAATAAAACGTATTTCACTTGTCTGTGGGAAATTTAAGTATTTTCGTAGGACCTGTAATTAAATTAAATGTGTTGTTTTTACTAAAAATTTATGATTAAATATGTTACTTGATAATCCATTTGTTAATGAGTACAGAATTTAAAAAACTGTGAAAATCGATGCAACTCTCAAAAATTCTCGAGAAAATCGTCACAGAAGTTTTGCGACAATGTTCACCACGTTAAAGTAAGATAACTTTTTCGACAAGCAGTGTGGCTCTCTGGCAAAACGCTCGCTTGATATGTGGGGCGGGAGGGGGGCTTTGTTTCGGTTACGGCGAAAGTGGAACTTCAAAACAAAGGTGCATGCTCTACGAGCATTTCCGTGAAGAGTAGAACACAGAGGTGGAAGAATCGGCAGCGCTCGAGGCTGGAGAACGCTGGATCGGTTTTCTTTCATTCATTCAGTCCGAATGCCTACGACATTTGCGTATATAATGCGTCTAATATGTGCTAAATAACACATTTGTCACTTTTATGAAAGATGCATGGCTTCCTATTTGTTATTACATATCGCACCCAAAAATCCAGTAATCATAGCAAACATGAATCCTTAATTACCGACCTTTAATAAACAGATTGTTAATCAAGATGATTTAAATATAAAAAATCGTTACAAATTAATTTTTTTCCGGTTTTATGTATTTCAAGCTTCACGACATGTACCTTTGTTTAAAAATTCGATTCCACTAGGAACTTAATCGTCCTCTTTCCCCACACCTCAGGCGAGCACTGGGCCACACAGCGACACTGCTTGTTGGGAAAATACGACCCTGCTTTAGAGCATTAAAGATGGTCGAACAACTCTAAAGTCGATTTTCTCGATAATTTTTTGAGAGTTGTCTCGAACTGCTTTAGGAAATTGATATTTGAATTCTGAGTTTCCCATACCATATATATACAAAAAAAATACAATTGCCGTATGGTCTTACTGCTACATGTTGGGAACGCTTTGAGGTCCATGTGCATAATTTTCTTACTGTTTACTTCGTTGACAGTCGTTGATAGCTAACTCGCTGATTATCAGTTTCCACAACCCGGTAATTTTGGAGCAATCTGCAGTTTGTTGTATGGCAGTGTCAAGCATTCCATGGTACTGGCAGTACACACGGCTAGTCAGTTTTATTCCGTGGCGGCGTGCAGCCGTCGGGATTAAATCATTTATAGACAGAGCCCAACCTACCGACGAATATATTAACAATACAACAGTACTTTACACATACCAGCGCTCCGAAATGTTCTAATTTTAAAAGGAAATTTCTCCGCGTTTTCATGTACATCTACACTTACATCAACATGATTACTCTGCAATTCACAATTAAGTGCCTGGCAGAGGGTTCATCGAACCATCTTCAAGCGCTCTACCATTGCACTCTCGAACAGCGCGCGGGTAAAACCAACATTTAAATCTTTCCTTGAGAGCTCTGATTTCTCTTATTTTATTGAGATGATCATTCCTCCCTATGTAGATGGCGCCAACAAAATATTTTCATACTCTGAAGAGAAAGTTGGTGATTGAAATTTCATGAGAAGATCGTGCCGCAACAAAAAATACCTTTTTTTTTTTAATGACAGTCACCACCATTCGTGTATCGCACCTGTCGCGCTCTCTCCCCTTTTTGGCGATAGTACAGAACGAGCTGCCATTCTCTGGACCTTTTCGATGTCCTCCGTCAGTTCTATCTGATGCGGATGCCACACCGCACATCAGTCCCCAAGAAGAAGGTGGATAAGCATAGTGTAAGCAGTCTCTTTAGCAAACTTGTTGCATTTTCTCAGTGTTTTGCCAATAAATCGTTCTCTTTGAATTGCTTTACCCACAATATTATATATGTGATCGTTTCAACTTAAGTCATGGTAACTACCGGACGAGGTGTTTCCGGAGGACGACGGTTCAATCCCGCATCCGGCCATCCAGATTTAGGTTTCCCGTGATTTCCGTAAGTCGCCTCAGGCGAATGCCGGGATGGTTCCTTTGAAAACGGCAGGACGGACTTCCTTCCCCACACTTCCCTAATCCGATGGGAGCCGTGACCTCACCGTTTGGTCCCATCCCCAAAATAAACCAACGTATTCGTAAATGTAATTCCTAAGTTACTTGAATTTACAGCCTTTAGATTTGTGTGATTTATCGTGCAACTGATATTTAGCGGGTTCCTATTGGTACTCATGTGGATTAATTCTTCATCATTTACAGTCAACTGCCACTTTTTGCACCAAAGCCATCGCGAGAGCGTTACAAATATCATAGAAAGTTTGAAGTGGGACACTCTTGCAGATAGACGGCGCGCTAAACAGAAGAGGCTGCTCACTAAATTCCGAAATCCGGTCGTCACCGAGGATGTAGAGCATATATTATTACCAACTTTCAAATCGCGCAATGATCACCATTCAAAGATAAGGGAAATTGGAGCTCGTGCCGTGGCATTCAGACAGTCGTTTTTCCCTCGCGCGATCCTTGAGAGGAACAGGGGGGTGGGGGTGTATGACTTTGGTGCGAATTGTGCCCTCTGCCACACACTGCTTGGTGGTTAGCGGAGTATATATGTAGATGTAGATACAGATATCTTGGCGGAATGGTTTTGCAGTTTTTGATCGTCTGATGACTGTATAAGAAGGCAAAAGACA
Organism: Schistocerca gregaria; assembly: GCF_023897955.1. Taxonomy (NCBI): domain Eukaryota; kingdom Metazoa; phylum Arthropoda; class Insecta; order Orthoptera; family Acrididae; genus Schistocerca; species Schistocerca gregaria. The sequence goes on from NC_064923.1 coordinate 751,679,567, forward strand.
CCATCATCTGCAAACAGTATAAGACGGCTGTTCACATTGTCTCCTATACCGATTTTGTAGATTATAAACAACAAATGTCATATAACTCTTTCTTGGCGAACGCCTGATATAAGTCGCGTTTTATTCGCTGACTTTTCGTCAATTACTAGGGAATGGGACGTTTCGGACAGGAAATCACGAATCCAGTCGCACACCTGAGACGATAGCCCATAGGCACGGAATTTGATTTGAAGTCGTTTTTGAGGTACGGTATCAAAAGCCTTCTGCAAATCTAAAAATATGGAATCAATTTGAAATCCCCCGTCAGTAGCACACATTACTTCGTGAGAACAGAACTAGTTGTGTTTCCCAGGAACAATATTTTCTGAATTCGTGTTGGCTATTTGTCAATAAATCGTATTTTTCCAGAACTGATAATGTTGGAACACAGTACATGTTCCAAAATCCTACTCCAAATCAAATTCCTTGAGAATTGCATCGTGTTGTGTTTGGGAAATTGATGTCCGGGCACTTGACAAGGGGAGGCCACGACGTTTGGAACGCAGACATACTGCAAACTTCGCACACTCTTAGTACTCCACGGGGACAACAAAACGTGTAAGCAGTAGCGCGTACTTCTCAAGCGTTACTGAGGAAATGGCAAGATAATTTCCGTCGTCAAATGTATACCTGTGAGTTGCCATTTTTACATGGAGCGGCGCCAGCAGAGTGGTTAGCGTTCAAGCCCCGTAATTGCTAGATCGCTGGATCAAGTCCCGTTCGTCAGTTCTTTTTTTATTTTCAACGCAGCCATTTCCTTTACTATTTATATTACAATTGATATAATGGGAAACATACGTGTAATCGGATGAACTTTTAATAAATTTACAATGTTACTTGGCAGTCTACAAATTTTTACTGTCACAAATAATATAAGATTCATAACTATCGACTATTGAACGACCAAACGCATAAACTGATAATGAAAATGTATGCTTGTCCGTTATTTGATAAATCCCTTATACCTGGAAGGAGCCCGAAGCGTTTCCTCCAAGTTTTGACCGGCACAATTAATCGTCGCTATCGAAATTAGGAGTACAAGTTGTAGGATGGTGTTTTCCTAAAAACATGGAAAACAAAGTTACACTGTACCGGCTGCATTGAATAAATGCTACGTTTCCGCATACGCAAAGTCCTTTGAGGTTTTCCGTGGGGAAACAAACCTCGTTAACATTTTCAAAAACCTCTCTTTCAGCCAATAATTTGGAAGCAAACCATGAATATCGCAATATTTCATTGAATATCGGCGCTGATAATTGGTCATGCAGATCTAGCGATTGCGGGGCTTGAACGCAACCATTTTATTTTATTTTTTAAATCTCATTTTGCTCCCTCCCTTCGTTCGATGCATCTGCTTGTGGCGGACGTCGTAAGACACCCGTGTTAACCCTCTGACCGAACACGGTGAGCTAACCACTCGGCTGCCACGCTCAGGCATATATTTGAAGACCGAAATTATCTTGCGATTTTCTCAGTAACTCCTGAGAATTACGCGCTACTGCTTACACATTTTTTGTCCTCATGGAGTACTACGAGTGGACGAAGTTTGCAGGAAATCCGCGTTCCAAACGTTGTGCCCTCCCCTTGTGAGCTTCAAATACTTTAACCCTAGGACGCCCAAGCCTTTTTTTCTAACTTGGATGCCTAAGGGAGAAAAGGGGGGGCGGGGGTTCGGCGAGTCCACAGGTATTAAAAAAATTTACTGACGAAAAATTACAACTTTCGAAATGGTTTATGAATTTTAACTAAGGCATCGGTTTATAAATGTTGTTAATTGATATGAATATTGGATTGAGTGAATAAAAAATTGACATATTACAATACACAATACAGGTGTGTTCATATACAATAGACTACTCTGAGTCCTCAACTTCAAGGCAAGAGACACACTTCACAATTTTTTTCTGAATGTGTGTTACACACATGTTTATAACAGTGTCAACAATACTGTTTTGGTTTACTTAGATTGTTGTACTTCTGCTTCTTTGTTTTAGCTTTTCTGACACAAATATGGCACCGACCTTTCCCTGCAGGAGGCTGACGTGCTTCTGTTGTCAATTATTTGATTTTCTTTTGTCGAATAGTCTCCATTGATTGAACAACTTGGTCAGATAACCCTCCTGCATTAGCACTTCGTTCTTTTACCTGCAATTTCTCTAGTTCCATCCCAGCTCGCAGAAGATAAAGTTTCCGTATGTTGTGTTTCTTTTCATTCCATCTTGGATGTTGCATTGATAGCACAAATGTCGATGAGAGAGTAAAATACAGATGGAAGCCATCTCTTTCTTCCCCTCTTGCAGGTGTGCATACGCGCCATTTGATCAATGGTATCAATTCCACCTTTAGTGGAATTATAATACGCATTTATCTCTGTTTTATTCTTCTTTCCTCCAACAGTGCCTTTATCTTGGTGCATTGTTGACAACATCAGTAAGTTTTTAATTGATTTCGTTTTTGCTGTGTAGGACACCAAAATTACTGGAGGCCTACGTGTTGGGAACTGCACTAACTCACTGAAAGTTCAAAAGATAAATAACAGCTGACTGAAAACAGTCACTTCCTCTGAAAGTAAACCAAGTGTTGTGAATATATAGGATACCAAACAACAAGAAACTAACTTGCATTGTTGTAGAGATGAGAAATACGAAATCTTTCTAAGGGAAATTTTCTATAGCATGGAAGCCAAAGGGGGGGGGGGGGGGGGAGGTTGTTGGACCCATAATTTGTTTATTTTTTCTTTCAAAGCAGTAATTTTCTATAATATATATTGACCAAACGTTTCATAAAATAGCCAACAAACAATATTTCAGAGGGAATATGTAGTATGAAAGCTACTTGGGCAAAAGTAGGGGACATAAAAAATTGTGGGTTCAACGACCCCCCCCCCCCCCCCCTTAGGCGTCCTAGGGTTAAGTATGGAGAACATCTAGTGAGAGCGTATTTACCATTCGCCAACGTGCTCGGATATTTTGATCTTTCTTTCGGATGCGGCTACTGGTACAGCGGTGTTTGGAAACAGCCAGGTGACACCGTGTGGAAATGCGACAGTTGGTGGCGAGATGCGCTGCGCAGCGCTGCCGTTTCTACGAGACCTGCAGAGTACCTGGCTGCGTTGCAGGCAGAAGCGACCTCGCTTCGCCGAAAGGTCTCCGGGGCGTGATGGCGGCTGGCGGACCTTACAGAGGAGGCGTGTGCCGTGCTGTGTGCCGGCAGTACGGCGACGCCCGCCTCTGCGGCGAGGATGCGCCAGGGGCGTGGGCTCCGGCTGTCCTCTGCACGCCGCATACCGCGGCGGCTGCAGCCCCTGCCTAACGACGCTCACCTGCTTGCACGTGTTCGGACGCACTCGTCTTCAGACCACCATCGGGCACACGATCCACCCTGACCAGACACGTTTACATCTACATCTACATCTACATCTACATGACTACTCTGCAATTCACATTTAAGTGCTTGGCAGAGGGTTCATCGAACCACAATCATACTATCTCTCTACTATTCCACTCCCGAACAGCGAGCGGGAAAAACGAACACCTAAACCTTTCTGTTCGAGCTCTGATTTCTCTTATTTTATTTTGATGATCATTCCTACCTATGTAGGTTGGGCTCAACAAAATATTTTCGCATTCGGAAGAGAAAGTTAGTGACTGAAATTTCGTAAAAAGGTCTCGCCGCCACGAAAAACGTCTATGCTGTAATGACTTCCATCCCAACTCGTGTATCATATCTGCCACACTCTCTCCCCTATAACGTGATAATACAAAACGAGCTGCCCTTTTTTGCACCCTTTCGATGTCCTCCGTCAATCCCACCTGGTAAGGATCCCACACCGCGCAGCAATATTCTAACAGAGGACGAACGAGTGTAGTGTAAGCTGTCTCTTTAGTGGACTTGTTGCATCTTCTAAGTGTCCTGTCAATGAAACGCAACCTTTGGCTCGCCTTCCCGACAATATTATCTATGTGGTCCTTCCAACTGAAGTTGTTCGTAATTTTAACACCCAGGTACTTAGTTGAATTGACAGCCTTGAGAATTGTACTATTTATCGAGTAATCGAATTCCAACGGATTTCTTTTGGAACTCATGTGGATCATCTCACACTTTCCGTTATTTAGCGTCAACTGCCACCTGACACACCATACAGCAATCTTTTCTAAATCGCTTTGCAACTGATACTGGTCTTCGGATGACCTTACTAGACGGTAAATTACAGCATCATATGCGAACAATCTAAGAGAACTGCTCAGATTGTCACCCAGGTCATTTATATAGATCAGGAACAGCAGAGGTCCCAGGACGCTTCCCTGGGGAACACCTGATATCACTTCAGTTTTACTCGATGATTTGCCGTCTATTACTACGAACTGCGGCCTTCCTGACAGGATATCACGAACCCAGTCGCACAACTGAGACGATACCCCATAGCTCCGCAGCTTGATTAGAAGTCACTTGTGAGGAACGATGTCAAAAGCTTTCCGGAAATCTAGAAATACGGAATCAACTTGAGATCCCCTGTCGATAGCGGCCATTACTTCGTGCGAATAAAGAGCTAGCTGCGTTGCACAAGAGCGATGTTTTCTGAAGCCATGCTGATTACGTGTCAATAGATCGTTCCCTTCGAGGTGATTCATAATGTTTGAATACAGTATATGCTCCAAAACCCTACTGCAAACCGACGTCAATGATATAGGTCTGTAGTTAAATGGATTACTCCTACTACCCTTCTTGAACACTGGTGCGACCTGCGGGTTGTATATGAGTGCTAAGTATGGAGCTATAGTATCAGCGTAATCTGAAAGGAACCTAATCGGTATACAATCTGGACCTGAAGACTTACCCGTATCAAGCGATTTGAGTTGCTTCGCAACCCCTAAGGTATCTACTTCTAACAAACTCATGCTAGCAGATGTTCGTGTTTCAAATTCTGGAATATTCCATTCGTCTTCCCTGGTGAAGAAATTTCGGAAAACTGCGTTCAATAACTCCGCTTTAGCGGCACAGTCGTCGATAACAGTACCATCGGCACTGCGCAGCGAAGGTATTGACTGCGTCTTACCGCTTGTGTACTTTACATACGACCAGAATTTCTTCGGATTTTCTACCAAATTTCGAGACAATGTTTCGTTGTGGAACCTATTAAAGGCATCTCGCATCGATGTGGAGACAACAGCATCCACAGGGCACTTGGCGCCTACCGTGACGTCACGGCACTTGGCGCCTACCGTGACGTCACGGCGCTGGCGGCCTCCGAGGCGCTCCTGTCGCCGTCGATTTCGATCACGCCTTTGATCGTATCGATCACAGCTTCCTTCGCGCCGTGCTCGAACGCGTGGGCCTCTCGCAGGCGTCAGAAAGGGTGATCTTACCCTTAATCCACGGGGAGCGTTCCCGCATTATGATCAACGAACACCAGACTGAAGACATCACTGTTCGACGATCGGTGCGGCCCTGGCACCTGCACTGTACGGCCTCGGCAAACGACTGGAAAGCATCAGCATTCAAGACGTGAGCTGCCGGTGTGCGGCCTTCGCAGACGACTTGGTGCTCCCGGTGCGGTCGAGCGACGACATCCAAGCGACACTTCAGTGGTTGTTCCGCTACGGCGCGGTATCGGACAGCCCCGTCAACATGCGCAACACAACATACATGTTTGTCTGGAGACGCCTTCTACAGCGCCGGCCGCGGCGGCCAAGCGGTTCTAGGCGCTTCAGTCCGTAACCGCGCGACTGCTACGACCGCAGGTTCCAATCCTGCCTCGGGTATGGGCGTGTGTGATGTCCTTTGGTTACGTAGTTCTAAGTTCTAGGGGACTGATGACCTCAGATGTTGAGTCCCATAGTGCTCAGAAGCATTTGCACCGTCTACAGCCAGCAGCGATCCCCTTCAGAAAGGTTCCCTCACTGAAAGCACAGTTCGCTGAACTCCGACAGCCACATGTCGCCGACTGCTACAAAGGGCACTGGCGCTGCTCAATGACAGCAGATACCGCAATACGGACGCGTTACGTCAACACTTACCTAGCGTCCAAACTTAATTATTTCGCGCGCATTTTACCCCTAACAGCCGCCATGGCCCGCACTTTCCCGGTGGCGTACGGACAATTTGTGAGCGCCGGTCATACAGGGTGTTTCAAAAATGACCGGTATATTTGAAACGGCAATACAAACTAAACGAGCAGCGATAGAAACACAACGTTTGTTGCAATATGCTTGGGATAACAGTACATTTTCAGGCATACAAACTTTCGAAATTACAGTAGTTACAATTAACAACAGATGGCGCTGCGGTCTGGGAAACTATAGTACGATATTTTCCACATATCCACCATGCGTAACAAAAACATGGCGTAGTCAGTGAATGAAATTACCCGAAACCTTTGACAACGTGTCTGGCGGAATGGCTTCACATGCAGATCAGATGTACTGCTTCAGCTGTTCAATTGTTTCTGGATTCTGGCGGTACACCTGGTCTTTCAAGTGTCCCCACGGAAAGAAGTCACAGGGGTTCATGTCTGGCGAATTGGGAGGCCAATCCACGCCGCCTCCTGTATGTTTCGGATAGCCCAAAGCAATCACACGATCATCGAAATATTCATTCAGGAAATTAAAGACGTCGGCCGTGCGATGTGGCCGGGCACCATCTTGCATAAACCACGAGGTGTTCGCAGTGTCGTCTAAGGCAGTTTGTACCGCCACAAATTCACGAAGAATGTCCAGATAGCGTGATGCAGTAATCGTTTCGGATTTGAAAAATGGGCCAATGATTCCTTTGGAAGAAATGGCGGCCCAGACCAGTACTTTTTGAGGATGCAGGGACGATGGGACTGCAACATGGCGCTTTTCGGTTCCCCATATGCGCCAGTTCTGTTTATTGACGAAGCATTCCAGGTAAAAATAAGCTTCGTCAGTAAACCAAATGCTGCCCACATGCATATCGCCGTCATCAATCCTGTGCACTACATCGTTAGCGAATGTCTCTCGTGCAGCAATGGTAGATGCGCTGAGGGGTTGCCGCGTTTGAATTTTGTATGGCCAGAGGTGTAAACTCTGGCGCATGAGACGATACGTGGACGTTGGCGTCATTTGGACCCCAGCTGCAACACGGCGAACGGAAACCCGAGGCCGCTGTTGGATCACCCGCTGCACTAGCTGCGCGTTGCCCTCTGTGGTTGCCGTACGCAGTCGCCCTACCTTTCCAGCACGTTCATCCTTCACGTTCCCAGTCCTTTGAAATTTTTCAAACAGGTCCTTTATTGTATCGCTTTTCGGTCGTTTGGTTACATTAAATCTCCGTTGAAAACTTCGTCTTGTTGCAACAACACTGTGTTCTAGTCGGTGGAATTCCAACACCAGAAAAATCCTCTGTTCTCAGGAATAAAGCATGTTGTCCACAGCACACTTGCACGTTGTGAACAGCACACGCTTACAGCAGAAAGACGACGTACAGAATGGCGCACCTACAGACTGCGTTGTCTTCTATATCTTTCACATCACTTGCAGCGCCATCTGTTGTTGAAACTACTGTAATTTCGAAAGTTTGTCCGCCTGAAAATGTACTGTTGTCCCAAGCATATTGCAACAAACGGTGTATTTGTATCGCTGCTCGTTTAGTTTTTATTGCCGTTTCAAATATACCCGTCATTTTTGAAACACCCTGTATATTGAAAGTTCGCTACACTACATTAACGACGCCTCCACTGCCAGGGGGCCTGCGGTTGACTCACGTCCACAACCGCGCGCCGGCGCTGTACCTACGGACGATGCGGCTCGCACGGACCGCGACCAACAGCAGCTTGACGGGGACGCCGCTACAGCTCGTCGCGTCGCGAGATCTTCGTCCACCGGTCGCCGTGCGCCACGTAGCCCCGTATCTCGTCCGTATCCGCGATTTTCAGGTCGCTCTGAGTTACGTGACCGACGATCTACCGGTGACGAGGACGCAGAGCACGAGAGATTACTACCGCATCTATCAGGCACGACAACCCCGTAACAACGTCGAACAACAACACCCAATCATCCGCTGGACCAGAGTGTGGCGAGCAGCCCACACCCCATACCTGCCCACGTACGCTCGTCCCCATGGTATATGGTGGTGAACGGCAAATTAGCCACACGCCAGCACCCCCATTCCTTCCATTTGTGTCCGCACTGTACCGTCGTCGATTCGCACGTGCACCGCCTAACATGTGCTGTGACAGGCAGATGCTGGGATCTTGTACAACGTATGCTGGCGCTCCTGTTGCCACGACAGGCAGAGCCTGTCACGCCGGACGAACCCTTACACCCAGATACCACTTACTTTCCCACTACAAGAACGAACGCCGCCAACTGGTCCTGTATTACATTTTGCAAGCAGCTCCTGAAAACGCTCTGGACTTGTGGGTCCACCTGACAACGACTCATGAGGCGTTCCGCAACCATGCATTGTACCGCAAGCGATTATCGAACTGTTTAGGAGCATTATTCCAGGATCCTCCTGCCCGTCGGTGAGTTCCGAGTACTAGAAGGCACACTTAAAAATGGTTCACGGCACAAGACTGATCCTCACAGCAAACGGTTTAGACGCAGTCCCCCTTACATTCATTACGCGAAGACGGAAGCTTCTGGTGACGGTAGTAGGTATATATACAAATAAATAAATACATGGGAAACATACGTATAGATGTACACTCATAAATAAGTGAAATTGATAACTGAATTTTATCCAATCAAGTTCTTTAGATCCTATCGAACCCCTTTCCTTTGCTTGGCGCTGGGAGGGCGGGAACGGGACACTGAGGCCAGGCCTCGGAAGGCGACCCCTGTTCTCTTTGCCCCCGACCCTTCTTTCAGGCCCTGACATTTTTTTTTAAAAAAAAGCTCCCTCCTTCCGCACATCAAAGTTCCGTGGTGCGGCGCAAACTCACGCTCTCGCAACGATGGCTCGAATCCACGCACTCTTGGTGATGTCCGGTGTGTGATTATCACGCGATGCACTGCTCCATATATTAAATCGGGAACGTTTTCTGGCGGACCCAGACAAATTCTCTGCTCTACTACGAAATCAGTCTAAATAAAGGTCGCCAGACTCGCTTTGACCCGCGAGGCACGGTTAAATGTCTCACTGGCTCTGAGCACTATGCGACTTGACTTCTGAGGTCACCAGTCCCCTAGAAATTAGAACCAGTTAAACCTAACTAACTTAAGGACATCACACACATCCACGCCCGAGGCATGATTCGAACCTGCGACCGTAGCGGTCCCTCGGCTCCAGACTGCAGCGCCTAGAACCGCTCTGCCAATCCGGCCGGCTAAATGTCTCACTGCTCCAAAGTCAATACTCAAAGCAGTGTAGCTCTCCCACTCCTTTCAGGTAGACTCTGACGTCCGGACTGGAATGTGTTCACCGCCAACAGTTAAAACAGCCACTCCTGCCGATAATCACCGCCACAACGTAGCGGGGGAACAGTAACACAGAAACCTGTCATGTACGCCTGCATTCCTGGCTTCTACCGCAGTTTCGGATGCGTCGTTGAACCATTTCTTCTTCTTCTTCTTTCGTTCTATTTCTGTCAATGTTTCTGGCTGAGGCTTGAACCATTTTTTTGAAGTCAGACCGCAGGTCACCTGTAGCTTTAGTCTCACTTTCATTCATTCTCCAGATCCGGACTTCAATTTACCTGCTCGGTGCGACTTTACAACTTGGGTTACTGTCGGAGGTTCATAATCTGAACTACTACTCATTCGCAGGCTGACAACAAAATCGACCGCTTTGGAGGAGTGATTTACAGTACACCTAACGTAACACGGTGGTGCCCCCTGATCTCCGGCTACACCAAGTTCAGTCAACAGCAGCTGCACGCGAGTTTCTTTCTGACTTTTAGGCACAGAAGAAAGTAATTAACGCCAACTAACAGAAGCTGCAGGTAGGCGGGTCGCCTGGGTAGGTGGGAGACGGGCCCGAAGCTTTGATCAGCGTCTCCCGAGGCCCCTCACCTCGAATCGATGATACGCCGCACACTGCTCGCTTTTGCGAAACGCACCATCAGTGATCACGCCGAGGCAAGAACTCTATATTCACAAAGTGCACTGTTCGTTGTAGTACTGCCTATTTCCGCTGTGTACTTCAATGTATTTACGACAATTACCTTTCTGTATATTCATGCGAAGGGAGAATCAAACACTGACGCAGGGCAGAGGAACAGAATAGAAGATGAATGGGTAGCTTAAAGAAGTGAAACAGTGACGGCAGGATCGAATCAAATAGGCAAAAATATAGGGCACAGTAGAAGCTGAACTGAAGTGACGAAAGGAGAAAATATTATGAAGTAGCAAATGAAGCAAACAGAAGAGAACAGACGTAAAAAAAGGCTGACTGGAGTGTAAAATCGCGAAGCAGAAATGGCCTGAGGAGAAATGGAAAACTGTAGAAGGATGCATGAGTATGAAAAAAATACAGATGGCACGTATAGGAAAATTAAAAAGTCCTTTAGAGAAAAAAGGAACACCTGTATTATATTTCCAGCCCAGAAGGCAAGTTAGTGCCGAGTAAACAAAGAAAAAAGAAAGGAAGGAAGGGTAGATGGGAAAAAAAGCTCAAAAATGAAGCGAATACATCGAACAGCTACACAGGGGTAACGGCAGTGAAGGCATGAAGATGAGATGGGAGTTAGGATACTGCGAGAAGATTTTGATTTAATGATGTAATACCTATGTTGGAACAAGGTTCATTGTTTCCACCTGGCAAGAAAGATATATGAGACGAAATGCCGCCACTTCTCACGAAGAACGTAATAATTCCAATTTCAAAGACGCCAGCTGCTGAAGGGCGAGAATAGTACAGAACCATCACTTCAGAAAGTCATAATTGCAAACTACTGATACGAACTTTTTCCCCCTTTCGTGTCTTCACGGAGTCCTGTTCTAATCCTCTATTTTTCCTGTCATGTACACCTGTCTTCCTGGCTTCTACCGCTGTTTCGCATGCGTCGTTGAACCGTAAGTCACACAAGAATGAAAAAACGGGTAGAAGCAACATCGGTGAAAATCAGTTTGGACTTCGGAGAAATGTCGAAACACGCGCTGCAATAACGACACAAAGACTTGTCTCAGGAGACAGACTCAACAAAGCTATGTTTATAGAATTGACAGATTTATTGCAGGTTTTTGACAGCGTCGACTGCAATACTCTGAAGTTTTCGAAGTAGCAGGAGGGAAAATACAGGGAGCGAGATGTTATCTACAACTTCCACACAACCCAGGGTGCAATTCAAATACATTGACGTGTCAAATGCCTGCGATAGCGATACGCACGTATACAGATTGCGACAGCAACGCGCACTCATGGTATACAAGGGCAGTGTGTTGGCGGAGCTGTCATTTGAATTCGAGTGATTAAAGTTAACAGGTTTCCGACCTGATTATGGCCGCACGACGGGAATTAACAGACAGTGGACGCGGAACGGTAATTGCGTCTAGATCCACGAGATATTCTTAGGGAATTCGATATTCCGATATCCAATGCCTCAAGAGTGTGCAGACAGTACCAAATCTCGGACATTACCTCTCATGACGAACAATGTAGTGGCCTAGAGGCTTCACTTAACGACCGAGAGAAGCGTCGTTTGTATAGAGTTGTCAGTGCAAACAAATAAGCAACATCGCGTGCAATAAGCTCAGGAATCAATATGGTACGTACGACGAACGCATCCGTTAGGACAATACGGCGAAATTTGGCGCTAATGGTCGATGACAGCAGACGACCGACTCGGTGGCCTTTGGTAACAGCACGACATCGTCTGTAGCGGCTCTCCTTGGCTCGTGACCATACCGGTTGGACTCTTACGACTGGAAGACCGTGGCATGGTCAGATAAACCCCGACCTCAGTTGGTAAGGGGTGATGGTAGGTTTCGAGTGTGGCGCAGACCCCACGAACCCATGGACCCAAATTGGTAATAAGGCACTGTGCAAGCTTGCGGTGGCTCCAAAATGGTGTGGGCTGTGTTTACAGTAATGGACTGGGTCCACTATTCCATCTGAGCCGATCATTGACTGGAAATGGTTACGTTCGGCTACTTGGAGACCATTTGCAGCCATTTATGGATTTCATGTTCCCAAACAAGGATGTCAAGTCACAGGGCCACAATTGTTTACGATTGGCTTGAAGAACATTCTGGACAACTGGAGCAATGATTTGGCCACCCAGATCACCCTACGTGAATCCCATCGAACATTTATGGGACACAATCGAGAGTTCAATTGGTGCACAAAGTCCTCCATTGGCAACATTTCAGGAGTTAGGGACGGCTGTAGACGCAGCATGGCTCAATATTTCTGCAGGCGACTTCCGACGGTTTGTTGAGTCCATGGCAAGTCCAGTCGCTGCACTGTACCGGGCAAATGGAGGTCCGACACGATACTAGGAGGATCCCATGACTTGTCACCTCAGTGTGCACGACAGGGCGGCCGTAGCTGAGAAGTGAGCGACATTGGTCTGTCGCCTGTCTCTGGAATTCAGTCTTTACACTGAATAAGCGGTGAAGATTACCAATGAGAAATTCTGAAAAAGGACTGGAGTTCATGGAAAAGAAATAAAAACGCTGAGGTTTGCTAATTCCTTGAAAGACAGCAGAGGATGTGGAGTGGCAGTTGAGCGGAATAGATAGCGTCTTGGTAAGAGGCCATAAGATGAACACGAACAAAAGTTAAAAAAGTGTGATGGAATTTAGTCGAAGTAAATCAGGGGATGCTGAGGGAATAAGATTTTGAAATAACACACTAAAAGTACTAGATGAGTTTAGATATTTGGCTAGGAAAACAAATGGCAATGTAGACAGGATATAAAATGCGGCCTGGCAATAGCAAGAAAAGCTTCCCCGAAGAAGATAAATTTCTTAATGTCGAGTATAAATTTAACGTTCGGAAGTCTTTACTGAAGGTATGTCTGGATTGTAACGTTGTTCGCATGTGAAGTGAATAATCATTAGCTCAGACAAATGAGAATGGAACCGTTAGAAATTTAGTGCGTCAGGAGAATGCTGAGGATTAGATGGGTATACCGGATACGTAATGAGGTGGTACTGAACCGAATTTGGGGGGAGGGGAGTTGTGGCACAGCTTGATTAAAAGAAGTGATCTGTTGGAAGGAGGCTTCCTGCGGCACCTACGAAAGGTCAACTTGGTAATGACGGGAAGTTCATGTGGTAAAAGTTGTTGTTAGAGACCAAGGCATAAATATAGTATACAGGATGTAGGTGTATGTCGCAGTAGTTATGCTTACAGAAAAGGCTTGCACGGGACAGAAGAGCGCCGATAGCTGCATCAAACGAATCGCCTGGCTGAAGGCAGAGGCGGAATCCACTTATGGTTTGAATATATTCGTGCAAATGTGTTTATTGCATGTGGAGTTAATGAGAATCGTGACAGCGCGTTATTGTCTTCTCACTTTCACTTCGCAGTGCCAGGCAGCTCATCCGCTCATCATGCATGCGGCGACCAGCGACCGCGAAAAGACGAAAGTCGTACTGTGAAGTTCTCTCGCGAGTGTCACTGTGGAAATAAGAAAATTAAACAATATCTTGTTACTGTAATATGATGAAAAAGTACTGATCGGTTGGTGACACAAATTATTTGTAATGAGAAAGCGAACAAACTGTGATTCAATACGAATAAGGCGGCCAGTGTGTCCGAGCGGTTCCGGGCGCTTCAGTCTGGAACCGCGATACAGTCTGGAACCGCGCCACCGCTACGGTCACAGGTTCGAATCCTGCCTTGGGCATGGATGTGTGTGATGTGCTTAGGTTAGTTAGGTTTAAGTAGTTCTAAGTTCTAGGGAACTGATGACCTCAGAAGTTAAGTCCCATAGTACTCAGAGCCATTGCAATACGAATAATTTTAAAAAGAAATATTCTGGAACTGCGTGTTGTTCTTTTATGTAGAAATTTATTTATTGTACAAAACTCAAATCCTACTACAGTCCGAGCCACGAACAATGGCGGTTCGCGCTTGTCGAGGCACGGGCGCGGATTGTAATATTGTCGACCATTGTAAGCGACGGCTGCGGCGTGCGCATGGGCGTGCTTTTCGCGTAGCGTATGTCCCACAAATTATGGCTCTGGCTTGCTTACGCAGAATTTTCGGCTTACCACCACAGTCAGCGATGACAACTCGCAGCAAATGTAATCGAGATTCACTAAACAACACGCCACGACCGCGTCTAATACTCGCATTAGCTACGGTATTCACAGCAGAGCGCTCAGAACATGCTGTACGGTCACTGGCTGTCCGAGAATGCGTGACGTAGGTGCGCAGAACAAGCGTAAACTCGACCGCAATCGTTAGTGCCTCCAACTACAGCTGAGGTCTGAGACCAAGCTGAAATGATAATCATGAAATGAACTGTACATACAGGGTGTTTCAAAAATGACCGGTATATTTGAAACGTCAATACAAACTAAACGAGCAGCGATAGAAATACACCGTTTGTTGCAATATGCTTGGGACAACAGTGCATATTCAGGCATACAAACTTTCGAAATTACAGTAGTTACAATTGTCAAAAACAGATGGCGCTGCGGTCTGGGAAACTCTATAGGACGATATTTTCCACATATCCGCCATGCGTAGCAATAATATGGCGTAGTCTCTGAATGAAATTACCCGAAACCTTTGACAACGCGTCTGGCGGAATGGCTTCACATGCAGATGAGATGTACTGCTTCAGCTGTTCAATTGTTTCTGGATTCTGGAGGTACACCTGGTCTTTCAAGTGTCCCACAGAAAGAAGTCACAGGGGTTCATGTCTGGCGAATAGGGAGGCCAATCCACGCCGCCTCCTGTATGTTTCGGATAGCCCAATGCAATCACACGATCATCGAAATATTCATTCAGGAAATTAAAGACGTCGGCCGTGCGATGTGGCCGGGCACCATCTTGCATAAACCACGAGGTGTTCGCAGTGTCGTCTAAGGCAGTTTGTACCGCCACAAATTCACGAAGAATGTCCAGATAACGTGATGCAGTAATCGTTTCGGATTTGAAAAATGGGCCAAGGATTCCTTTGGAAGAAATGGCGGCCCAGACCAGTACTTTTTGAGGATGCAGGGACGATGGGACTGCAACATGGGTCTTTTCGGTTCCCCATATGCGCCAGTTCTGTTTATTGACGAAGCCGTCCAGGTAAAAATAAGCTTCGTCAGTAAACCAAATGCTGCCCACATGCATATCGCCATCATGAATCCTGTGCACTATATCGTTAGCGAATGTCTCTCATGCAGCAATGGTAGACGCGCTGAGGGGTTGCCGCGTTTGAATTTTGTATGGATAGAGGTGTAAACTCTGGCGCATGAGACGATACGTGGACGTTGGCGTCATTTGGACCGCAACTGCAACACGGCGAAAGGAAACCCGAGGCCGCTGTTGGATCACCCGCTGCACTAACTGCGCGTTGCCCTCTGTGGTTGCCGTACGCAGTCGCCCTACCGTTCCAGCACGTTCATGCGCCACGTTCCCAGTCCGTTGAAATTTTTCAAACAGATCCTTTATTGTATCGCTTTTCGGTCCTTTGGTTACATTAAACCTCCGTTGAAAACTTCGTCTTGTTGCAACAACACTGTGTTCTAGGCGGTGGAATTCCAACACCAGAAAAATCCTCTGTTCTAAGGAATAAACCATGTTGTCCACAGCACACTTGCACGTTGTGCACAGCACACTTGCACGTTGTGAACAGCACACGCTTACAGCAGAAAGACGACGTACAGAATGGCGCACCCACAGACTGCGTTGTCTCCTATATCTTTCACATCACTTGCAGCGCCATCTGTTGTTGAAAATTGTAACTACTGTAATTTCGAAAGTTTGTCCGCCTGAAAATGTACTGTTGTCCCAAGCATATTGCAACAAACGGTGTTTATCTATGGCTGTTCGTTTAGTTTTTATTGCCGTTTCAAATATACCGGTCATTTTTGAAACACCCTGTACAATACACACAATTTTTCGTCGAAACGAGTGCCAACTATTTTGAGTCAGAAATTTTTAAAATAAATTTCGCAACTAATTCGTCTTTCTGAGAACTCTTCTACGAGAGTCGTTCATTAAATAATATAACACTTTTTTCTGAAAGCAGGTTGGTTTTATTCATGATTCCAGTACACCAAATTATTCGCCATTCTTTTGGCTTCAAAACGCAATTTGTCAATGTAATCTCTGTTCAGTGCTACAGCCTGCCGCCACCTTACTGGGAGGGCCCATGTATCTGCATGATACCACTCTACTGGTTGACGTATCAGTAAACTTCCTTCATCCACACACGCGAATGCAGTTCCGCACAGATGGTCCTTCGCTGCTCTTTATGGTCTTCTCTTAGGCGGCGAGGACTCCAGCGGGCAGATACGACTGGGTATCCCAACTGGTGGACGAGCATGTCAGCACTATCGACAGAGACATCCAGTTGAGCAGCGAGTGTTTGTTTGTAATCCATTGATCTCTTCGAAAGAGTGTGTCCGCACGTTCCAACATAACATGAGTTAGAGCTGTGTGCGGCTGGCTGTCAAGCGGGAGACAGGTTTGCGGGCCCTTGTTGCGATGATGACAAGACGCCTCGCGCATCCACTCACCGTGCTTTTGTTCACTGCCAGGTCTCTCTAGACGGTCTGCAAGCGCCTATTAATATCTGTGATGCTCTGGTTTCCCCGCCAAAAGGAACTCAATGACAGCTCTCTGACTGGAACGCACCTATGTTACAGAAGCCGTTTTGAAGGCTACGTATTGCGCCGCCACCTATCGGAGCTTCATGAAACTACAGGGGCTCAAGCGAAAATATTCACCGGCATTTAAAGCCTATTAAACATATGGATTTTCTTCTTTTGTCAATCAGCATATATTTTACTTTTACAGGGCTTCTCGTGCCAATAATCTCTTGTGATGTACAAATCAAGTATGAAGTAAAGGACATTTGTGTTTTCAGGTATCAGAATTGCTGGCCATTTGCCATCTGGTTCTCGAGGAAATTGAAGCCACTGAATGTTTTTCTAAGTTACTATAGCTTCAAATACAGACGGGATTTAGAGGGGGGAGGGGGGGGGGACTTGAGGAACAAATTTAGGTTAGCATCCCATCTTCGGAAACTTCATCTAGTGATACTGCAAAGCGTCCAAGCCACAGGGGTGAACGGCCGCCCGTCATTAGGCCACGCCGGGGCAGCAAAATGAGTTAGTGCAGTGACAGGACGCAAGCGGACCTCGCCGCAGTGGACATGGAGGCTGCCAGGACGTTAATTATACAGATGGCGGTGTGTGCGCAGCAGCAACAGCTCTGCAGGGTAGTGTTGCGTACACAGCGTGGAAACTGGCGTTTACTGTCGCTGCGGTGGCAGGCACTGACTGCGTCGCTTTCAGGTGGTGTTGGATGACGCTTCCGGACACGGCGTCCTGTCCTCAATTCATTCCTTAAGCTACTGTCGTATTTTTAAACTTACTCGTTCAAGTCACCTTCGACAGCTTGGGTTTTGGAACCGAACAACCATTGTCCTAACCACATTTTAATCACATTGCAAGCAAGTTATGAGAAGACAATTAGAGGTCGCCGCTACCAGCGAGTCAATTTTGTTGACTTTCGTAAATTATTTCAAGAAGCACGATGTTTCGAGATATAAACGTCCTCTTCAGGCTACAAAGGCAATACAAAAACATTTAGAAAAATTACTCACAGGTAATTGAACTACTACTGTAGTCTTAGCGTGTGATGTGATCATTCTGCGGAGAATAAAATACGAGGGAGTATTCAATTTCTTTGTTGGTCTGATGTTCGCGTAAATAATTTTAAGTAATCATTCACTCTGTCCACATGATGGTTCAAATGGTTCAAATGTAAGCACTATGGGACCCAACATCTGAGGTCATCAGTCCCCTAAAGGTAGAACTACTTAAACCTAACTAAGCTAAGGACATCATACACATCCATGCCCGAGGCAGGATTCGAACCTGCGACAGTAGCAGCAGCGCGGTTCCGGGCTGAAGCGCCTAGGACCGCTCGGCCACAGGGGCCGGCTGTCCACATGAGTTGGCTGTTTTCTTGTGGTGTGTTCAGTTGTTTCCATTGCCATCGCTCCGTGGATCTTGTTAATGCCTGTCTATAAACTTGTAAAGAACATTCCACAGCCACCTCCACTGCGTAGTGTTTTAACTATCGATGTGGCAATCCTGGTGATATCAGTTAGTTGCGATGTCTCCTGCCCATTCTGAAGTCGTGTCTCTGATGCTGATCGACGAAAATACTGTGACAATTTGAAATGATAGTCTAAAATGCATTTTGAAGAATTACGAACACATTGCTATTGGAATCAACACTCATATACCAGGTGCGACAATAAAGTAATGAGACTGATGTGAAAAAAAAAGTTCTTTACCGTTTTAGTCAAGTTTGATGTTGTCTCCTTCAAAGTAGTTCCCTTCTGATTGCACACACTTTTTCCAATGCTTATGCCATTGATGGTAACATTTCTGGAAGTCATCTTCTGTAATAATCTTCAAGACCCTCGTCACAGCTTTTTGGACGTCTTGTGTTGTTTGAAAATGGTGTCCCTTGACCGCCGTTTTGACTCTTGGAAACAGAAAAAAGTCGCACGGAGCGATATCTGGTGAATAAGGTGGCTGTGGTAGTACTGAAATTTGTTTTGAGGTTAAAAATTGCTGTACTGACAGAGCAGTATGGGCCTGGCGCATTATCGTGATGCAGGATTTTTGCACAAATCTTTCTCATACCAAGATCTTCAGTTATTATTAACGAACCGTTTCTCGACTGATGTTCAGTTCTTCTGCAATCATTTTCATGGATAATCTTACATCAGATCGTACGAATTCACGCACCCTGGCCAAGTTGACGTCCGTCCGTGGGGTTGATGGTCGTCCACTGCGTCTTCATCTTCAACATTCTTCCGACCTTCACTAAACATTTTAAGCCAACGAAAAACTTGAGCTCTTGACATAACCTCCTCTCCAAAAGCCTACTGAAGCTTACCGTAAGCTGTCGTCGCGGTATCACCCAATTTAACGCAAAAAGAAATGGCATACCGTTGCGCAATGTTATGCAGTTCCATTTCCGTGACGAGAGAGACAAACACGTGTTAACTTATTACAGCGCAACTCACGATTCAGCAGTTGCATCGATGTGCCACAGACTAGAAGCAGCTTATAGACCAAGGTCAAAGATATTGTGTCTACGCAAGCCTGCAGGGTTGCCACATCTTGCAAAGAAAATCAGTCTCATTACATTATTATCGTACCTCGTATATCCTTACCTGTCACGTACCTCGTCTTAACAAAATTGAGTTTAAGTTGGTGAAAAGATGTGCATTCTTCAAACATGTAATTTCGTTCTGGGTCTCGTTTCCCACTTTTGGATAAGAATGAATATATTCATTTTATGTAAGATGTCCATTTTTCCGCTCTCCAGCGTTGCTTCGTCTTTACGCTTCGCTTCAGCCTAATTGTTAGCTTTATGAATTACGAAACTGCCAGTATGACTTGAAACAAGTAACGCAGTTCCTGCAGCTGCCAGAATTAATGGAACATCTAAAAAATTAGGCATTTGTGTGGCTTGCATTGAGGGGGGGGGGGGGGGTTGTTTCTACGGGGAGGGAGACCAGACAGCGAGGTCATCGGTCTCATCGGATTAGGGAAGGATGGGAAGGAAGTCGGCCGTGCCCTTTCAAAGGAACCATCCCGGCAGTTGCCTGGAACGATTTAGGGAAATCACGGAAAACCTAAATCAGCGGGATTGAACCGTCGTCCTCCCGAATGCGAGTCCAGTGTGCTAACCTCTGCGCCACCTCGCTCAGTGGCTTGCTCTGACTGCCTTTTTGTATGGAGTTGGGACATGGTGGCGATTTTGATAATATCAAATACACAATTTCCAAATTAGTAATTTCCGTTATTAACGAAAGAGTTTCATATAAATTTGGATTAAGAGACCTTGATAAGAATGTCACTGCGTTCGTTGTCAATTTTAAATTGCCATTGTCACTTTTGACAAGGGAATTTTGTGCTAATTTCATTTTATAATTAAGAGAATGAGTGAAACCTGCTGTAGCACGAATACCAACATTCGTCGAAACAGCTGATTGTGAACAAAATACTCGATATCGGTTATGTTATTGACAAATATTATTCCATGTGACCGCTAGTCGATTCTTTACGAGTTTTACTGTGAAGAAGTAAGGAACACAAAAGTATTGTATTGTGCGTTCTCCGATAGCTTGAAAAGGAACTAAAAAATGTTGTAATTTAATCTCAAACATACAAGAAGAAAATTTGTATTTACCTTTTTTGTTCTGATGTGCTGGCGTAAAGACGTACTGTATACTTTCATGTCTATGTGTGTGTTAAATGAAGGTGTTAAATGATGAAAAGTGTGTTTTATAATTTCTGTCAAGATCAAGCCTGAATCCCATACCAATGGAATACAAATTATTCTGTTAATTCGAGAAGGCGAATTTTAGATGGAGGCGACGATCTTTACGACGGCGCTGCTCAACAATAAAGGTACTTCTTTCCTTTGGTGGCCACTAAGATTAATGTCGATGTGTTTTTGCCGAGACATTCAGAACCAGCGATCTTCCTTTTCGTATAAAAATAGGAGTCCGATTGAAAAAGAAATATTTTTAAATTTAAATAATTGCAATTCTTTTATCCAGGCCACGGGGAATGATAGAAAGTACGTGCCTCTACCCCGACTGTTCGTTCGCAATCTCCGAGTGTGTTACGACGTAATTACTTTACACAAAAAAAATTAATATAGCTCTCTCTCATCAGATCGCAACCACTCGGACGCGAATGTACGTACTCTCTGAATGTGTCTAGTCAGTCGTGCGCAATGCTCTAAAGCTTTTCTCTTAATATTCTGTGGGTTGCATCTCCGCAATTAATTTTTGTTTATGCCGCAAATCGCACTTCACGCGAAGTATTTATTACGCAAGTTCCAGGCTCCATTTAATGTAAAAAAAAAATCCGAAGTACGGCCGACTAAGCAAACCGCTACAATAATTTCATATCTCTACAACTACAATAACAAAAAAAAAACAATAACAGAGGGAGGGTACGTTACAAGCTGCAATGATACGAAACATGTAAGGGGCGATCAAAAAGTTTCCGTTCGAACGCTGTACTGAACAGGATCGGCTTGCCAATCAACCAAAATACCGCGTGCTTTGAGACGACCGTCCCATCGACGCACCAGGCGGAAGACACCCAATGGTGAAACATAGTGCCATGCTGCGAAGAGAAGTGCGTAACTGCCTACCGCACATCCTCGGCCGACAGGAATCGTTGACCCTTGAAGGACTTTTCTAAGCGAGCGAGGGCGCGATAAGAGCATGCGGAAGGGTTTGGATGACAGGGCGGATGGCCCCACTTTAGTTGGCCTAACTTGTACGTTACGTCACACATCGACCGGCGTCTTGTGTCAGATCGCAACCAACACGGAACTCGGCGCAACTTCCCACAACAGTGGTTTCCACAGATACGTTGCTCCATACTTGTACACATGCTATATTCCCCGCCAGAAGTCTACCGGTGTTTGTCCTTCGGCAGATACCGAAGGAACAACAGGATGTCGGTCCTGTTTGGACACATTTGGCAGTAATGTCACCATATTCACGTTTCCGCATTTACTGCACACACGTCGGAAAGACACGGATGCCACACTAATACTTTGCTTACATGTTGTTGTTGTTGGTTTGATGCAGCTCTCAAAATGGTTCAAATGGCTCTGAGCACTATGGGACTCAACTGCTGTGGTCATCAGTCCCTAGAACTTAGAACTACTTAAACCTAACTAACCTAAGGACACCACACACATCCATGCCCGAGGCAGGATCCGAACCTGCGACCGTAGAGTTGCAGCTCTCCATGATACTATATCCTGTGCAAGCTGCTTCATCTCCCAGTACCTACTGCAGCCTACATCCTTCTGAATCTGCTTAGTGTATTCATCTCTTGGTCTCTCTCTACAATTTTTACCCTCCGCGCTGCCCTCCAATTCTAAATTGGCGATCCCTTGATACCTCAGAACATGTCCTACCAACCGGTCCCTTCTTGTCAAGTTGTGCCACAAACTCCTCTTCTCCCCAATTCTATTCAATACCTCCTCATTAGTTCATTAGTTATGTGATCTACCCATCTAATCTTCAGCATTCTTCTGTAGCACCACATTTCGAAAGCTTCTATTCTCTTCTTGTCCAAACTAGTTATCGTCCATGTTTCACTTCCATACATGGCTACACTCCAAACAAATACTTTCAGAAACGAGTTCCTGACACTTAAATCTATACTCGACGTTAACAAATTTCTCTTCTTCAGAAATACTTTCCTTGGCATATCCAGTCTATATTTTATATCCTCTCTACTTCTACCATCATCAGTTATTTTGCTCCCCAAATAGCAAAACTCCTTTACTACTTTAAGTGCCTCATTTCCTCATCTAATTCCCTCAGCATCATCCGATTTAATTCGACGAGATTCCATTATCCCCCTTTTGCTTTTGTTGATGTTCATCTTATATCCTGCTTCCAGGACACTGTCCATTTCGTTCAACTGCTCTTCCAAGTCCTTTGCTGTCTCTGACAGAATTACAATGTCGGCGTTTACATACCGGCATCAGAGTCGCGCTACGTTGCCTATACCCTTCAGCAACGGCCTCATACGAAAACTTTTTGATCGCCCCATTACACATGTTATTCAGCTGATGTTGTGTATCCTGTAATTAAATTCTCAGCCGCGCGGAGTGACTGCGTGTGGTTTGAAGCGCCGTGTCACGGATTGCGCGGCCCGCTTCCACCGGAGGTTCGAGGCCTGCCCCGTGTGTGTGTATGTGTGTGTGTGGGGGGGGGGGGGGGGGGGGGTGTCTGGGTGGGTGGGTGGGTGTTATTCTTAGCATAAGTTAGTTTAAGTAGTGTGTAAGCCTAGGGATCGATGACCTCAGCAGTTTGGTCCCTTAGGAATTCACGCATAAAATTCTCAAACTTGTGTACACGTGTCGAGACAATAGAAAGCGTTTTGTGTTCTACGTTTTGCGCAGTGGTAACTGTTCAGTGCGTGCTAGGTACGGTGTGGATCCTCCTACAGGACACAACATTGGACGATGGCATGAACAATTCCGATAAACAGATTGTTTGTGGAAAGGCAAATCGCCGGGCCGTCCCCGAGTGTCTGGCACAGACTTCGAACGCATCCAAATCCATTCGCCGTGCAGCTCGACAGCTCAAAATGCCCCGATGTTTGCCTGGCGTGCGCTGCGTCGACTTTTATGCATGAAACTATACAAAACTCAGCTACCGCAAGCTCTTCGTGAAGGAGACAAACGACAACGTGTGGAGTTCTGCAATTTCGTTCTTGGCAAGATGGAGAATGATAGTTTTCTTCCAACAGAACAACTACATAAACCTGTACAACGCGGATGGGACTCTCCTACATTGTGCAGTTCCACGGGAAAAGGTGTACGGTCCATTTTCTCTGCCGAAAACACTGTTACAGAAACCACATGCCTCGATATGCTTGAAAGTTTACTTTTCCCACAGTTGGAGACTCAGGCTTACATTACAGGCCTCCAAGGTCACCGGACTTGACTAAATATGATAATTTCTTGTGGGGGTTTATAAAAGACTGTTTATGTGCCTCCGTTACCAACAACAATGAATGAACCGAGACATCGAATAACAGCAGCTGTGGAAGCTTTAACTCAAGACATGTTCGCTGCAACTCAAGACATGTTCGCTGCAATGTGGGAAAAATTTGAATACCGCACTGAAATACGCTGTGCATCTCGGAAAAAAGACAGTTTCGCGTCCACCAAAAAAATCCATTGTATATGTTTATTAGTTTCAGAAAAATAAACGAGCCAAATCGGATGATCCTTTCTGATACACCCGGTATTATATTGGCATCGAGATGACGGTTACAACTTGATGAATACCCTTCTTACTGCAGTGGCGTATTGAGGATTTAGCAGAAGGCGGGTATGGAGCTGGGCAATTGTTTAACGAGACCAAACAGTGAAGGTCACCAAGCTCTTATTCAAACCGCCCCCTCCCCCCCCAAAAAAGAAAAATGTTCAAATGTATGTGAAATCTTATGAGACTTATCTGCTAATGTCATCAGACCTTAAGCTTACACATACTTAACCTAAATTATCCTAAGGACAAACACACGCTCTCATGCCCGAGGGAGGACTCGAACCTCCGCCGGGACCAGCCACAAAGGTCATGTCTGCAGTTCCTTACACCGCTCGGCTAATCCCGCGCGGCGCCCCCCCCCCCCCCTCTCCCTCCCCTCCACTCCCCGCAACGGAGAGAAGGGTATTGAGTAAATTCCGTATGCAAGTGAGAGAAAGTGTACTAATTGTTGGCGTAATGTACACGAGGCGAAACATGGGAACTAGCCAGTTATTCACCTAGTGGGAGGCGGGAAACCGCCTAACAATCACATCCATACTGGCCGGTACACCGATCCCTCGTTGTTAATCCGCCGCGCCGATTAGATTCGGTCACAGCACAACTCCCCGTCAGGAAAGCGGTTGCGTTAACGTGCGCGGCTACCCGAACACGTGTGAGCAGAAGGAAGAGGAACTGCAAAGCTGTGTGATCTGCTTCGTATATTTTTCACATTAGAAGACATTCCGTTAAGATTTCAAAACTGTCATCATACTACCGAATCAAGTACGATTCGGTAAGTACTGCATCATGAGTTTGACGTCTCCCTACTACAATCTGCACGAGAATAAACAGAAAAATTGAAAAGATACTACACTAAAATCAAACTTCCTGGCAGATTAAAACTGTATGCCAGACCGACACTCGAACTCGGGACCTTTGCCTTTCCCAGGCAAGTGCTCTACCAACTGAGCTACCCAAGCACCACTCACGCCCCGTCCTCACAGCTTTACTTCTGCCAGCCTCATTCTAGACTAAAATCAGTTTGTTATTGGAATATGCAAAATGTATCAGAATAGTAGTAACTACCATGCGCTTGGAAACTGAAGAGAGTCACGAACATCTTGAAGACCTAGCGAGAGTCTCTGACTGTGTAATTTAATGTAGCACAGAAAAGAGAGTGTCAGATATGGCGAAAAATCTACAATAACTATAAACCGAAAATAAAAAGTCAAGAAATTCGTTGCTTAGCAGAGTGCAAGGGAAGGTTGCTGCTTATTGTCACACTTCCTTGTGTTTCATATGGAGCAAGCAGTAAAGGAAGAAGAAGTTACAGAACTAAAGTTAAGATGCCCCGTGGAGTAGATACCATTAGCACAGCATGCGAACATAGCCTTTCTCGCTAAGAGTGAGGGAGGCTTGCTCCTGTCGAATGGAATGGACAACACACCTAGCACGGACTAGCGGGGCAATCAAACGTTGTACCGCAGCTCCACTAACGACGAGGACACGAACAACCGCGGTGCGTACCAGAGTACTCACCTGCGAGCTGTTGGCGCAACGCACACTAGTAAGTGCGTGTGCGGGCCTGCCCGTCGGTCTGAGACCCGTTTAATTGGCACTGTAAGGAGTGAGAGCTACCAGTGTCAACAACTGTTAAGTGCGTGGTTCCCGCAATTAGCAGGCGGCGCTCCCAGCGGGCGGCAGCGCAAACACTGCTCCCACACCCACATCAAGACCACGGCGCGCGCCTCTTCTGGTCCGGCAAGCCGCCTCCTAATTGCGGCGCTTCCCCCGCAGACAAGCGCGCGGCGAAATCTCTGTTCACACTCGCATCCCACGAATGAGGCCGACCTCACTCCAGTAGGCCGAGTTATTTTAGCAGTCCCAATATTTGCTCCGCTGATGTACGGGAAGGTACTTGTGTAAATTACTAATATTAATTAAAGCAATACATACGCCGGCCGTTGTGGCCGAGTGATTCTAGGCGCTTCAGTCTGGAACCGTCCTGCTGCTACGGCCGCAGTTCCATTCCTGCCTCGGGCGTGGATGTGTGTGATGTCCTTAGGTTAGTTAGGTTTAAGTAGTTCTACGTCTCTTGCACTGATGACCTCAGATGTTAAGTCCCATAGTGCTCAGGGCCATTTGAACCATTTTGAGCAATACCTACTTCATATGGTAACTTACTTACTGACTGGGTTGGATGCAGAAGCTGTTCTAGAATCATACAAAAGAATAACTGCTCACTGACAGCGCCACATAAGTGTTTAAATATATTTGGGCAAAGAAAAAAAGTTTAGTTGTAAAAGCATAGTGAGTCCATTCCTGTAACTATTTCTGTGCTGTACGGAACAAATTCAGTACAGATAGTGATCATCAGTTAATAGCAAGATCTGAACTGAATCCGAAAGAAGAAAGACAAACTACCTAAATGAAAACGAAAATTTTACATTTCAAAAATATTTACAAATAGAAAGAGGAATTTCAAGAAGGAAAGAAGAGACAATGGAAAGTATGTGAAGCAGAAGAAGTAGCAAAGGTACTAATCACTAAAGCTGACTGAATGGGTGGCTTCTGCAAATCTCAAAACTAACCAAAGAAGCTGACAAATAAAACGATAAGTTTGATCCACAACAGACGAAAACTGAATGTAGAAATAGACAAAAATAAGATATAATATACGGAACTGTTGAAGTCTCTGACAAAGAGCATGAAAAAAACACATCAAGAAATATGAAGAAGATACGCCAAAGCAAGTCTGAAGTTTAAATATGCCCAATCGGAAGCTTACGACAGAAAGGAATCAGCTAATAGCGTTAGACAAATACCAAGGCCGAATTACAGATAAAAACGAAATACTCGAATATATTGAAAGGTTTTATAGTAACTTGTACAGTAAAGGCTGTGAAAATACCTTAGATAAGTTGGTTACTTAAGTTTCTAAAATACTCTCACCTTGGAAGTCAAAAATGCCTCAGACAAGATGAAAAAATCAACTGCTCCATGTAGTGACGACTTCTCAGTCGATATTTTGAAGACGATGGATGAGCAATCTATAAAGTATTTAGCTAAAATATTTTCAAGATGGTTGTACACTGGAAAATTTCCAAGGGATTTGAATAAAGCCACAATAATCCTACGACATAAGAAACGTAGTACTAAAGATATATAAAGAACTATCGCCCTACCAGCCTCTTGACCACATTGTACAACAGATCGTACCTTTACTCTATGCAAATTAATTAGTAGGACAAATGAGTACCATCTACCTATTGGCGTTGCCTTCATAGATTTTGAAACTGCATTCCATTCGATAAGTCACCCAGCTATGTTTGAGGCTTTAACAGGACAGGAAATAGAACAAGCCTATATGAAAGTCTTATACACCACCTCCAAACCATATGTGAATGTAGTTGCACCAACCAACGAATTTACTACTGAAAAGAGTGTACAAGAAGGTGATTATATCTCCAAAACTATTTTCAGAAGTCCTAGAAAAATCAATGTTTAAATTGGTGTGTAAAACAAAGGGAATCCGAATTCTGGGAAAGAGATTAAGTAACCTGACGTTTGCGGGTGATATTGTTATATTTGGAAATAGTGTAGAGGAACTTCAAACACTGGTTAGCTGGCTTCTGTAAGCTCTGAAGTTGTTCTAAAAATGAATTACGATAAAACCTAGATCATGATGAATTAATGGACACCGTAGAGAAATATATTTGTTGGAAGTACGCAACTGCAAAGGGTCACAGAATATGTCTGGATCAACTCGTAAATATAACAGAAAACTTAAACGAGAAATATTTCCACGTATTAAATTAGGCTGTAGAATACGTGGACAATGATTGATCCTTAGGCCACGTCACGCAGGCATGGTTTTTAACTGAGAACAACATGGCTAAATCAGTTCGTTTCCGTTGTTCCACATATACACTCCTGGAAATTGAAATAAGAACACCGTGAATTCATTGTCCCAGGAAGGGGAAACTTTATTGACACATTCCTGGGGTCAGATACATCACATGATCACACTGACAGAACCACAGGCACATAGACACAGGCAACAGAGCATGCACAATGTCGGTACTAGTACAGTGTATATCCACCTTTCGCACCAATGCAGGCTGCTATTCTCCCATGGAGACGATCGTAGAGATGCTGGATGTAGTCCTGTGGAACGGCTTGCCATGCCATTTCCACCTGGTGCCTCAGTTGGACCAGCGTTCGTGCTGGACGTGCAGACCGCGTGAGACGACGTTTCATCCAGTCCCAAACATGCTGAATGGGGGACAGATCCGGATATCTTGCTGGCCAGGGTAGTTGACTTACACCTTCTAGAGCACGTTGGGTGGCACGGGATACATGCGGACGTGCATTGTCCTGTTGGAACAGCAAGTTCCCTTGCCGGTCTAGGAATGGTAGAACGATGGGTTCGATGACGGTTTGGATGTACCGTGCACTATTCAGTGTCCCCTCGACGATCACCAGAGGTGTACGGCCAGTGTAGGAGATCACTCCCCACACCATGATGCCGGGTGTTGGCCCTGTGTGCCTCGGTCGTATGCAGTACTGATTGTGGCGCTCACCTGCACGGCGCCAAACACGCATACGACCATCATTGGCACCAAGGCAGAAGCGACTCTCATCGCTGAAGACGACACGTCTCCATTCGTCCCTCCATTCACGCCTGTCGCAACACCACTGGAGGCGGGCTGCACGATGCTGGGGCGTGAGCGGAAAACAGCCTAACGGTGTGCGGGACCGTAGCCCAGCTTCATGGAGACGGTTGCGAATGGTCCTCGCCGATACCCCAGGAGCAACAGTGTCCCTAATTTGCTGGGAAGTGGCGGTGCAGTCCCCTACGGCACTGCGTAGGATCCTACGGTCTTGGCGTGCATCCGTGCGTCGCTGCGGTCCGGTCCCAGGTCGACGGGCACGTGCACCTTCCGCCGACCACTGGCGACAACATCGATGTACTGTGGAGACCTCACGCCCCACGTGTTGAGCAATTCGGCGGTACGTCCACCCGGCCTCCCGCATGCCCACTATACGCCCTCGCTCAAAGTCCGTCAACTGCACATACGGTTCACGTCCACGCTGTCGCGGCATGCTACCAGTGTTAAAGACTGCGATAGAGCTCCGTATGCCACGGCAAACTGGCTGACACTGATGGCGGCGGTGCACAAATGCTGCGCAGCTAGCGCCATTCGACGGCCAACACCGCGGTTCGTGGTGTGTCCGCTGTGCCGTGCGTGTGATCATTGCTTGTACAGCCCTGTCGCAGTGTCCGGAGCAAGTATGGTGGGTCTGACACACCGGTGTCAATGTGTTCTTTTTTCCATTTCCAGGAGTGTATTTATTGGAGGAGGATTGGAATTTAATGTTCCTACGATGAAAATGTGTTTCAAGGCACAGCCTGAAGTCATTCAGTGAAACTATGGAAACTTTAACCTGGATACTTGGAGGTGGACTTCAACGCCACCCCTCTCACAGGAATTCAGTTTCGTTTAGTCATACATAGAGAGACGGTAGTTGCATCCATAGTATGCGCAGCTGAATCCATGTCTGTATCTATATTCAGCATGCTGTCTTACGGTGTGTGGCGGATAGTATTTTGGGCAACGCTATCTTCCCCCGCCCCCTGTCCCGTGAGAGTTCGAATGTCCCCATTTTCAGTCACGGTCATTTTGCGATACGCATGTAACAGGAAGTAACACGTTGCCTACCTGAGTGGAACGACCTATATCGGCACTTTCACAGTACACCACTCCGTCATGGGAAGTGCCCCTGCAGCGTCTAAAATGGAGCTTATTGGGCACCTCTCTGGTGCTGTCGCATTATTTACCAAATTCGCACAGAAGTACGGAAACCTTCTTTGAATGGTCAATCACTTTTATTAATTCTATCTGGAAATATCTCAGAGTGGCGAGCACCATTCCATAATACACCCACTAAGATTTTGTAAGGCGCCTATTGCGTAGATGAATTACATTTCTTTAGGATTCTTCCGATTGATCTCTCCCACTGAATGATGCAACGAGTTGACCCTACCAATAATTCCCCGCTAAACTCAATCCACACCGTTGAGTTACGGTAAAGAACGAATTTATGGTGTCGATACAGAGCCTAGGGTGGGGTGTATTCTGGCCACTATTTTCTCTTTCGCTCTCGCAACGCACTAGGCGAAAATCTGACTGCTGCACGAGACGAACATCGAGAATAGCATTCGTCATAGAGATGCCAGATCCAAATATTGTAATGGTACGTGGTCTATAGCAGAAAACCTCACGTTCACAATTTTGATCAACAGGTGTTTCCCTTTACCCTATATTTAGATATCTAAGCACAGAATGCAGAAGTTCGGTCAGCCGTATGCACCACTGATGAAAAAGCACATCTGAGACATCAACGTTCCAACTCTGAACAGCGACTGACGCGACTTTCTGCTCTTCAGTGTTTGTGGTGCGTGGTGCCTAAGATCGCCTGGTGAAGGGCGACGAGGAATAGGTTTCCCGGGAAGCTATAGTACAAAATTTTGCGTTTTATTACTGTCGCCGTTCTGTGCGGAAGGCCTTTACTGTGTGGAGACTGAAGGCCACTGTGTTCTTCCGGGTTCCGCAGCCTGCCTGCAGCGCGCTCCTGCCGTTTACACATATGCTTTGCGCACATGGAAGACATAACTCAAAACTGCACTTGCCATCAATCGTGATGTCAATTCTTATGGCCAGGTTTTTCTTCCTCGTTTGCATCTGTTCTCTTTCTTCCCTTTTCTCAGACTGTAGCCGCACGTGATTTTAACTACATGCAGTTCCTACCTCATTTACCAGACGTTACCAATGAAGTGGAGGATAACGAACCCACACCGAGGAGTCAAAAGCGAATAGGCGCCAAACGAACGTCGCAGTGACAACGTGGGCAGAGCAAGAGGATCCACCAGCGGTGCCACACGACGTGAGACCAGCGGCCAGTGCCGAGGCACACGTGACTGGTTAAACCTTGCAGATGGCGCAGTGATCGAGCCACGTACTCAACCGAGCGCGCACTGCCTCTGCGTAAGGAACTAGCGACTACACACTGTTATCCGCATTTACGTACGGTGTCCATCTGAAATATAAGTAAGAGCGTGACAGACTGGCGAAACGGGGCAGCCGTGTTTGGCCGTGCCCATGGCCATACGGTGTGTGAAGTAGTTGGACACGTTGGTGCTTCGCGGCGGACTGCCCAACAGTATGTAAGGCCGGTATTACACTATCAAATTTCTTTGTCCAATATCTTTGTCAAAGAAATTTGGTGGTGTAATAGAGAACTTCGTCAAATGTCGTCAAATATTTGATCAAATCTAGGGACTCGCTGTAGATTTGATCAAAGAAGTCGCTTGTCTCATAGCTGCAGCGTTCTGTCATCTGTAGTGTTTTTATAAACATTGCCGGTAAATACAACTGGTGTGTATCGACAACTACAAAATTAAGATAGATTTATGAAGCTGGTGAGGCGCTTTACAACGTGAGGCACCCTGAATACAAAAATAGATTAAGAAGATTGGAGACCTGACCTGACCTAACCTAACCCAACTTTCTCCTATAGCAAGGAATCTGAGTGTTACAGTGAGCCTGTTTTCTGCAGATATACAGGATGTTACAAAAAAGTACGGCCAAACTTTCAGGAAACATTCCTCACACACAAAGAAAGGAAATATGTTATGTGGACATGTGTCCGGAAACGCTTACTTTCCATGTTAGAGCTCATTTTATTACTTCTCTTCAAATCACATTAATCGTGGAAAGGAAACACACTGCAACAGAACGTACCAGCGTGACGTCAAACACTTTGTTACAGGAAATGTTCAAAAAGTCCTCCGTTAGCGAGGATACATGCATCCACCCTCCGTTGCATGGGATCCCTGATGCGCTGATGCAGTCCTGGAGAATGGCGTATTGTATCACAGCCATCCACAATACGAGCAAAAAGAGTGTCTACATTTGGTACCGGGGTTGCGTAGACAAGAGCTTCCAAATGCCCCCATAAATGAGTCAAGAGGGTTGAGGTCTGGAGAGCGTGGAGGCCATGGAATTGGTCCGCCTCTACCAATCCATCGGTTACCGAATCTGTTGTTGAGAAGCGTACGAACACTTCGACTGAAATGTGCAGGAGCTCCATCGTGCATGAACCACACGTTGTGTCGTACTTGTAAAGGCACATGTTCTAGCAGCACAGGTAGAGTATCCCGTATGAAATCATGATAACGTGCTCCATTGAGCGTAGGTGGACGAAACTAAAATGAGTTCTAACATGGAAATTAGCGTTTCCGGACACATGTCCACATAGCATCTTTTCTTTATTTGTGTGTGAGGAATGTTTCCTGAAAGTTTGGCCGTACCTTTTTGTAACACCCTGTAGAAATTCTTAAGTGAGTATTGTGCTTTGTGATATGACGATACGCTTCACTGAGCACATACAGAAATGTATGCTCATTCATTCTTAAGTAATTGATTTACGAGTTGACATCCTTCACTGTAAGCTCACTTATCAAGTTTTGTTGAATGCTTTTATCGTGTCGTCGTAAAACCCACGGCTTCACCCAGGTACGTTTCCTTTTTCCCCCTGCTTCTCTTCCGCATGTGTACAGAGTGCAATTGTGGTACACGCAACTGCTGCGGTTAATAATAAGTTGTTGTTGTCAGCCATCTTGAACTTTGACGAAAAATATGATGACAGTGTAATACCCCTTTTTAGGGCTACGTCAAAGATCTTTGTCATATATATTTGACGAATATTTTATCACATCTTTGATCAAATCTTTGACACAAAAATATGAGAGTGTAATACCGGCCTAAGCAATGGTGGAACACACGTGGCCACGAAACACGAACAACAGAACTGTGTTCGTAGCACATCACGACTGCGAGGAACCGGAGAGGCTTTTCACGGCTTGTAAACCGAAATCGCTTCCAGTCCTCACGGGAAATTCCACAGGCAATGAACGAACGTACAGCCCCACGTGTTGGCGAGAGAATATTGGGACGGGAACTGTATGCGATGAATACGTAGAGTCTGTCACCTCGCACGAGGACACATGCACAAAAAGCTGCGCGTCTTCAATGGGCTACAAATGTTCGAACGCGGACAGAAGCTTACTGACGGAACGTTAAGTGGTCGGACGAATTAGGTTTCTGCAGGGAGTCAAATGACGCACGTCGCCGACTGCACCGAAGGCGAAAGGAGGCATTTGATCCCGCGTGTGCGCTAGCTCAGGTGTAAGCCGGAGAACGGTGTCTGATGTACATCTACATGACTACTCTGCAATTCACATTTAAGTGCTTGGCAGAGGGTTCATCGAACCACAATCATACTATCTCTCTACAATTCAACTCCCGAACAGCGAGCGGGAAAAACGAACACCTAAACCTTTCTGTTCGAGCTCTGATTTCTCTTATTTTATTTTGATGACCATTCCTACCTATGTAGGTTGGGCTCAACAAAATATTTTCGCATTCGGAAGAGAAAGTTGGTGACTGAAATTTCGTAAAAAGGTCTCGCCGCGACGAAAAACGTCTATGCTGTAATGACTTCCATCCCAACTCGTGTATCATATCTGCCACACTCTCTCCCCTATAACGTGATAATACAAAACGAGCTGCCCTTTTTTGCACCCTTTCGATGTCCTCCGTCAATCCCACCTGGTAAGGATCCCACACTGCGCAGCAATATTCTAACAGAGGACGAACGAGTGTAGTGTAAGCTGTCTCTTTAGTGGACTTGTTGCATCTTCTAAGTGTCCTGTCAATGAAACGCAACCTTGGGCTCGCCTTCCCGACAATATTATCTATGTGGTCCTTCCAACTGAAGTTGTTCGTAATTTTAACACCCAGGTACTTAGTTGAATTGACAGCCTTGAGAATTGTACTATTTATCGAGTAATCGAATTCCAACGGATTTCTTTTGGAACTCATGTGGATCATCTCACACTTTTCGTTATTTAGCGTCAACTGCCACCTGACACACCATACAGCAATCTTTTCTAAATCGCTTTGCAACTGATACTGGTCTTCGGATGACCTTACTAGACGGTAAATTACAGCATCATCTGCAAACAATCTAAGAGAACTGCTCAGATTGTCACCCAGGTCATTTATATAGATCAGGAACAGCAGAGGTCCCAGGACGCTTCCCTGGGGAACACCTGATATCACTTCAGTTTTACTCGATGATTTGCCGTCTATTACTACGAACTGCGGCCTTCCTGACAGGAAATCACGAACCCAGTCGCACAACTGAGACGATACCCCATAGGCCCGCAGCTTAATTAGAAGTCGCTTGTGAGGAACGGTGTCAAAAGCTTTCCGGAAATCTAGAAATACGGAATCAACTTGAGATCCCCTGTCGATAGCGGCCATTACTTCGTGCGAATAAAGAGCTAGCTGCGTTGCACAAGAGCGATGTTTTCTGAAGCCATGCTGATTACGTGTCAATAGATCGTTCCCTTCGAGGTGATTCATAATGTTTGAATACAGTATATGCTCCAAAACCCTACTACAAACCGACGTCAATTATATAGGTCTGTAGTTAAATGGATTACTCCTACTACCCTTCTTGAACACTGGTGCGACCTGCGCAATTTTCCAATCTGTAGGTACAGATCTATCGGTGAGTGAGCGGCTGTATATGAGTGCTAAGCAGGGAGCTATAGTATCAGCGTAATCTAAAGGAACCTAATCGGTATACAATCTGGACCTGAAGACTTGCCCGTATCAAGCGATTTGAGTTGCTTCGCAACCCCTAAGGTATCTACTTCTAACAAACTCATGCTAGCAGATGTTCGTGTTTCAAATTCTGGAATATTCCATTCGTCTTCCCTGGTGAAGGAATTTCGGAAAACTGCGTTCAATAACTCCGCTTTAGCGGCATAGTCGTCGGTAACAGTACCATCGGCACTGCGCAGCGAAGGTATTGACTGTGTCTTGCCACTTGTGTACTTTACATACGACCAGAATTTCTTTGGATTTTCTACCAAATTTCGAGACAATGTTTCGTTGTGGAACCTATTGAAGGCATCTCGCATTGAAGTCCGTGCCAAATATCACGCGTCTGTAAATTTTAGCCAATCTTCGGGATTTCGCGATCTTCTGAACTTCGCATGCTTTTTCCGTTGCCTCTGCATCAGCGTTCGGACCTGTTTTGTGTACACTGGGGGATCAGTTCCATCTCTTACCAATTTATGACGTATGAATCTCTCGATTGCTGTTGCTACTATATCTTTGAATTTGAGCCACATCTCGTCTACATTTGCATACTCAGTTCGAAAGAAATAGAGATTGTCTCTTAGGAAGGCTTCTAGTGACACTTTATCCGCTTTTTTAAATAAAATTATTTTGCGTTTGTTTCTGATGGATTTGGAAGAAATGGTATTGAGCCTAGATACAACGACCTTGTGATCAATAGTCCCTGTATCAGTCATGATGCTCTCTATCAGCTTTGGATTGTTTGTGGCTAAGAGGTCAAGTGTGTTTTCGCAACCATGTACAATTCGCGTGGGTTCGTGGACTAACTGCTCGAAATAATTTTCGGAGAATGCATTTAGGACAATCTCGGAAGACGTTTTCTGCATACCACCGGTTTTGAACAAGTATTTTTGCCAACATACCGAGGGTAGGTTGAAGTCCCCACCAACTATAACCGTATGAGTGGGGTATTTATTTGTTACGAGACTCAAACTTTCTCTGAACTGTTCCGCAACTGTATCATCGGAGTCTGGGGGTCGATAGAAGGAGCCAATTATTAACTTAATTCGGCTGTTAAGTATAACCTCCACCCATACCAATTCGCACGGAGTATCTACTTCGACTTCACTACAAGATAAACCACTACTGACAGACACAAACACTCCACCACCAATTCTGCCTAATCTATCTTTCCTGAACACCGTCTGAGACTTCGTAAAAATTTCTGCAGAACTTATTTCAGGCTTTAGCCAGCTTTCTGCACCTATAACGATGTTTCCGGGGTGCGTCTTTCATCATGACCTGGTCCCAGCCCTTGAGGTGACCGTCAACATGAAGTAGCGTGTTTCTTTAAGCATTCTGGATGATCATGTGTCGCCATGCAGTCAACATCTGCACGATGAGTACGCTATTGATATCCCTGTAGAGCTGCATCCCTACCGAACGTGACTGCACCCCTTTGAATTGGAGACACTTAGGATCGTTCACAACCATTGGGCTAAATCTGAACGTGATCTGAAACACAATGGCAGAACGCCTCTCTAAGACCCCGAGTTTAACAATACTCTTGGCTGGACCTCCCCTCTTTTCTTGACAGTTTTAAAAATGTGACTTTATAGAGAAAACCTACAGGCAACTGGCATCAGAAGGGCGTGCTCTGCAGAGGCACATTTTTTAAATGCTCAGTAAAAATCGGATAGTGGAGTGTGTAAGCCTTGCAGACGACATGGTTGTGATGGCAGGGAGTGCAAGAGAGATGGAAGAAATGTTAAATGATCTAAACACAAAATTAGAAGAATATGGAATGAAATTTAACAAGAAGAAAAAGAAAAGCATGGCAATTGGAGTAAAGGAGAGAAAATGCCGTATGAAAATAGGGCGGACAGAAAGTAGAGTAACTGAATAACTTCAGTTACTTGTGAAGTGTAATAATGGATGATATGTATTGCTCAACAGAAATTAGGAAAATAATTGCAATGGCAAAAGGATTCAAGAGGAAACAGAAATTACTTTGTGGACCACTAAATAAAGATCTGAGGAAAAGACTTGCCAAATGTTACATCTGGAGCGTTGCACTGTATGGTGCGGAGACCTGGACATTGAAGGAGGAAGGTGAAAGAAGATTGGAGGCACTAAAGATGTGAATACGGAGAAGGATGGAAAGAGTGAAATGGGTAGACCGAGTAAGGAATGAAGAAGTATTAAAAAGAGTTGGAGAAGAAAGGAACATGCTGAAAGTCATCAGAAAGAGGAAACGGAACTGGATTGGACATTGTTTGAGGAGGGATTGTTTACTGACGGAAGGAATAGAACGAATGGTGGAGGGAAAAAGGGGAAGAGGATAAAGAAGATATCAAATGCTGGACAATATCAAAGGAGGCAAATATTCAGAAATGAAAAGGCTAGCTACGGACAGACAAAAGTGGAAGAGGCTTAACCCACGACAAGACGTGCCGTAAGGCAGATTACCATACTACACTACAATAACAGTGGGCAGGTGCAACGAAGATGTTGCTGAACTGAGGGTCTTAGAGAGTCCCTCCGCTGTCGTGTTCACGCATGTGTCAATGTCACTCGCTTCCGTGAGGCGTGAAACACAAGGTTGAAAAAGCCGTAGCACCATTTGCTACTTCAGATCACGTCGAAA
The DNA here is from genome assembly GCF_023897955.1 of Schistocerca gregaria. Taxonomy (NCBI): domain Eukaryota; kingdom Metazoa; phylum Arthropoda; class Insecta; order Orthoptera; family Acrididae; genus Schistocerca; species Schistocerca gregaria. Next base: position 751,716,870 of record NC_064923.1, read on the forward strand.
TTTCGTGGAATGACGATCCGTCGTGGTACCTACCTGTACGAGAGGAAAAATTGCGGTCGCGTTGTGCTCCAAAGTGGCGCGACCACAAACAATAGGACTGACGCTTCTGACACCCTGGGACCTTTCAATCCCTCTTTAAGGACACTGCGTGACTGCAAAGACTGTCAAGAGCTCCGTTATGTCGCTCATCGCACTGATAACTGTCGTTTGGAACAGCGAAATGTGCGCGACTCAACGCGCCAAGGAAAGGGGTGGTTTGACTGACGACATTTATACCACAGTCTGAGGCATTTTCGAGTCGACTCTGACCGGCGGTGTGTCTGAAATGTTTCCTCAGTTACCCGTAGGAAAACCGCGTTATTTCAACGCTGCAAGACGCCGTTCAGACCTCGACTGCAGAGGCGTCAAGAGAAGGGATGAAATGTGGCTAAGAGGGGCTGTAACGGCATTCCCGTCGTGTGAGACGTCCAAGGTAGCACTGAGCAGAATTCTGGTGAGATTTGGGTGCCAATGCGACGTCATTAACCCGAGCTCTGGCCTCTTTACATGTGTCGACACGTCGTTTGAAGGGTCGTAGATCTCGAGGGTTACGTCTCAGGGCTTTCCCACCATTACAGAGGAAGAGTGTAGGCACCTTTGAGACAAATTTCGTAGGTCTGCGTAGCAATGAAAGACAAATGTGGAGTTTCGAAAAAGTGATTTTTTAATTCCGTTGCGCAGTGTACTTCGTTATCTGTATGTAAAACAGTTCGATGAAGTTCTCCATATTTTCGTTTCTTGTGTACCTCTCACCGTCTATCTCCTTGACGATCGACTATGTCTTCGGCAACAAAATTTCCGCTCTATTTCCCTTACGTAGGTCTGTATTGTATAAGCACATGCTTTAGCTAACCTGTACTTCCTTCCCGTAAAAGGAGACACATGCTAATTTAATTTTGCACGGCATCTTATTGCACTTTTAACATCCTTGTAAATGTCTTTCGATTTCGGAATTTACCTTAGTTGTTACAGTTTAGGAAACTTCTGGTAGAACGGCGAAAAAAAATGATATAATTATGCTTCCACCAGTTTTTGGAAACTAATAGTTTAGAAAATAGTCTAATTATAATAATAATGATGATGATAATAATAATTTCATGAGGCCCAATGGCGTGGCACAGGTGCTCCTAACATACCGCAGCAGTTCCCACCGCGGAGGGGAGACCTACTGCTTAACGCGGCTTCCGGACCGCTTGCCGTTCCTCGCATATCTTCACGTCACTGAGAGAAGGCTAGCGTAAAGGCAGACTGAAAAATTCCCGTGGTTCGAGCCCACTATGCTTTACCACTAAACCACCAAGCGCTACTGGAAAATAGTACGTCGGCCAAACACATTGCGGCAATGAAGAATGTCAGTATAACTGACATTTGTACGGAGAGGATCAGCAACTTTAATACTATTTAAAACAATTTTGATTTATTCTTCAGAACTAATTGCATATTTTTAATTACACGTCATGGCTATGACAGTCTTAATCATCTTAACACCTAAAACAAAGTAAAACTAAATATGTACCGTCTTATATTTTACAGTAAGTTCAGAAGAATTGTACATACATGTAGAATATATCTAATTAGTTGCTTCAGCAACCCGTCTTGGCTGTTTAGAGAGTACTATGTTTTGCAACTCGGGTCAATGTTTTCAAAAGGTATCTTGCGCTGCAAATTTTTTTGCAGTTTTAGTGTAAGACTGACTGATGTTAAATCCACAAGCCCCCTCCCCCTGCATTTCTTTCCCAGCTGTCAATACTACATGTTCCAATTTATAATTTCACTATTTTCTGCCATTAACAGTTTACACACCCATTGATTTAAACTTTTAATATTTTAACGAGAATTTTTATATAATTATACTTTTTAGGAAGACCCGTCTTCTTCAACTCATTACTTCCATTCCACTTCTCTAGCCAGCTCTATTTTCTCCGCTCTCAAACAGCCTAGCTCTATTTTTTTACCTTTATCCACCGCTTCGCCCCCCCCCCTCCCCTCGCCCCCACTCACTTCCAACCTACCACCACCAGGTGCCTATATAAAACACTGACAGCAGTTGCAAAACACAGTACGTTCATAAGAGGTTCTGAAAACACAGTTGCTGACGCAACTACCTAGGTAAATTCTACATATACGTACTATTCTTTTCTGATTATTTTAAAATATTACACAAACTTTTTAGTTTTACTTTGTTTTAGGACTGGAGATCATCCCGAGTGATATAGACGCGTCGTATAATTTAAAATATGGCACTGAAACTGAAGGGTAAATAAGAATTCTTTTACTAGGGCCATTCAACAATGACGAGCACTACTAGTTTTTGTGTTCACAGGAACGACTTACTGAACAAACGAATACAGAGTATAATACAGGTATTCCCCGCCAATGTCTGTGTACTTCTGCCAGCGATGTGGCAGCTTCCGTATTTGTGCAGTAAACCACTATTTGCGGGTATCCCGGCGCCACCTGTGGACAACTGCATGGAGCTCGTCATTGGTGGTCACTGTTTAGGGTCGCACGGAGCGGGAGCCAACAAACCAGCCGTATCCATTCCTTATCCCAAAACGCAGCTGCCGTTTGTTTTTCCGCGAATGGTCCAGACCGTGACTTCTTGGGACGAGGGTCCTCAGTATGCTTGCACTCCGTAGACAGGCGTTTCTTTTATGGAGTCTGGTGGAAGAACCGTGACTCGGCAACAGCGACCAGACGCTCAAAGAACTCCGCTGCATCTGCGCAGTACTGCTGCACCAGCTGCTGGCACATCTTCCCACGCTTCTGTTCCTGCGCAATGAAGGATGGGGCACCCATTATGCACTAAACGTTTTCACCTTCAAATCCTCATGAATGATGGCATGAAAGGTTCCCCGTGACAAACCTGTTGCCTCCTTAGTTCATCGATCGTGATTCGCCTACGTCCCATTATCAAAACTCATTAACATCCTGGAATTGTCTGGTTTTGAATAAACAAGACCGCTGCGACTGTTAGAATTCTTTACTGGAGATCACGACCGGTTTCGCAAATTAAATTTTCATCTTCAGGCGCTTCGAGTCAAAGGATTAACATCGTATTTAAACCGGATAAAGCCGTTGCCAACGTTTAGATCCAGGTATTTAATACTTCTGACTCACGAGTGTGCGAGCGTCTATAAAATGTATTGGGGGGGAGGGGGGGCTAAGCCATCCTCAGCCTCATTGTAGACGGCCCTGGGAGGAAGCGCTTTATCATAGACGCTGCTACTACGCTTTACCCGGTTTAAATAGAACCTTAGTCTTTTGACTTTAAGCCCCTGAAGATGCAAATTTAATCTGCGAAACCTGTCGTGTTCTCCAACAAAGAATTCTAAAATTCGCAGCGGTCTTGTTTAGTCAAATCATGAAATATTCCGGCTGTGATTGGCCTACATTCAAAGTATTGTCTGGTTTTGCTTGCAGCTGCCGGACGTCCAGTGCTTTTGCGTTCCCCAGCGCAGTCCCCGCCATCTCTGAATTCTGAAACGGGGGTCTGCGACTAGGTTCCGTTTCCCCACATACGGCTACTAACCTTTATCGGACATCTGAAGCAGTCACTCGTTCCCTCTAGAGAAAGCACACTGCCTGCTTCCATGTTGTCTTATCGATGACCACCAGCGTACTCGCAAGCTGTACGGAGTGCTACTGCAGCGACAACATGTGGCGGCGGTAGACAGTGGTACAGTCTGTCTTCACGCATCCATCGACGACGATTTCGAACTGCTGCTCTGCAAGATTTATAGAGGGGGCGCGGCAATCAATACTGAACGAACTAAATAAATGAAGAGAATGCTGAGGAAGATAAGCAGTCACAAAATTAGCCCGCAGTAGACGAACACGTCAACAGCGCTTTTAGAATTGATATTGGCCTCAATTCGGCGATGAAGGGACTCAACGGGTTTCTTCACGTTTGCCATATCCAGTAGAGGCTACTGATTTACCATCAGATCCAGCAGAGCTACCCAATTGCTTCTATGCTGACTGCTACGTTTCGTCCGCTGTTCCAAAAAGTTGCAGACATCTCCAGTGGGATGAAGACTGCGTCATTTAGCTAGTGAGTCGAGGTGCGGAACGATGCCCCAGTGTTTGTCAAACCAGTAACGTAAGCGTGTAGCCCTTTGAATGTATTGGAAGACGGGAGTGCCCACAGCGTATTCGTCCCAGAGTGGACAAAGGGCAACTCCAGCGCAGACACACACAGAAGCACAACGGGGACTGGTATGGCCACACTACATAATCATGACCGTGCGACTGCTACGGTCGCAGGTTCGAATCCTGCCTCGGGCGTGGATGTGTGTGATGTCCTTAGGTTAGCTAGGTTTAAGTAGTTCTAAGTTCCAGGCGACTGATGACCACAGCAGTTGAGTCCCATAGTGCTCAGAGCCATTTGAACCATTTGAACATAATCATGATTCCTCTTCCTCTCTTCCCCACCCCCTCCCTCCCGGTCAGCTACTGTACGGTTTGTGATGTTTAGTCCACTGAAGACGTGCTGCCATATGTCCTCCAGGTTTGAAATCGATCGGAACTGGTAAGACGTGACACCCTTCTGCGGTCATTTCGGTTAAGTAGTAGTTGTTTTTTTTTATTATTTTACGACCACTGTTTAACGCCGTGCACGCACGCACGCCAGTGCTGACCTAATGACCTACCTCACAGCACTAGATACCAGATGCTTGAATCTGCGACAAATTATAAAATCCATAAATTGTATAAAAACTAATGGATAAAGTAAGAGTGGCTGTGCCACATCACCTAAACCACTGGGCCGATCTCAACCGTACTTGGCACTCCTATCCCTCATTGTTGGCGACAATCGGTTGCGAGCTAACATCCCAAAGATGTTCGGGCTCACATGCGGTTCCTCTTCGTCGAAATGTCTTGGCTCAAACTCGTCTACGGGTTGCACCGCACGTGTCGCATTACACGCCCTACATTACACACTTGTGACTCTTTGGTTAAATTGTCTGGCTGATGGCAGGTTTGCGAAAAATTGTATGAAACTTCCAAAGCTAGTGTAACATATAACAGTAATAAAATTAACGACCCATAAATGGTGTAGGCCACACAGTTCCGATTTGGTTAGATTAGTGTTTATTCAGAAAGAAAACTAATAGCGAATGTGGTCGTGTTAAGAATTACTATTACAGTCGAGTGCATATCCATTTGACAGTTCGATCATTCCAATACTCCACCTCGTTAACTACGCGAAAAGTTACGAGTGTTCACGCCAGGCGCGCGGCTGCTCACCGCTCAGACACTAAGCCCCGCGCCACTACACAACGCGAAATTTTTTAAGTCGTTACACTTGCTAGCTGCCTAAAGACCGACCGCCCGCTTTCGCGGCTCCGCCAGAACTGTCCCTCTGCCCGTCCCCAGCCGCGTTTCCCGCACGACGAACATTCTCGCTCAACTGAATAGGGCACTTTCCTTTCCTGAAGCCGTCCATCTGATTGTCTACAACTTATTCTACATTATTTTACATATTTAAATATTCAAACTTTGACCACTTGCACGTTCTAAATAATGTAACAATAATATCAATTACACAATAAACGTTAAATTCTTTTACATAAAACAACTTAACTTTGAATGTAGCCTTGCATGAATGCGCTTTCTGATAAATACATAAATAACGAAAGTAACTATTATGCACAAAACAAATATTCTGTTGCCTAATGATTCAATAAGATGTCATCCTGTCATCGTTCAATGTATTTTGTGGGGAGGAAATGAGGATCTGATGCTTAACTGAAAATACTGGTAATTTAAATTTACTATATCTTTTAAACCAATAAAGTTACAGAGTTGATATTTACAACATTTGTCATTTTAATGCTGCGCCTCTATATGGAATGTCGATCGTTAAGATCGACCAAAGCGTTCAGATTTTAGCACTGAGGTCTTTGTAACAAAACTTGTTGATTTCACTGTAACTGTAAATCTTAAACTATTATAGTATGATCAATATTCAAGTTTTATTGGGTTCACCATGAAAATGTATCGAGGATAGTAGATTGAAAGTAATGTGTATTCATTCCCTGCACTACTAAAGAATTAAATAGTTTCCACAAATGTTTCCCTTTATGGCCAATCTTAGGTCCGCCATATTTAACACTGCTACGTCTCCCTGGCCACAAACGGCTTCTACAGGACGTAGGTTCGCGTCTGTCTCACTCGCACACTACAGCGCTTAGGCCTCATTCAGATCAACAGACGCCTGTGAATTTCCCCATCTCGTGGCGCATCTGCGCTCTTTGTGGCACACGGTCCTGGACGACAGGGTTCGTTTCACAATTCCTGAACTCTGACTCTTTCGGCCATATATTTAAATGAGAGCGAAATGCTCGTTAACTCACATGGTGGGGGGAAGAAATAGCTACGTACCATGGTTCAACAGAGATGATGTCATAAACACTGCGATGGGTGAACAACTTCCGCATCATACATGAAGTTTCAATACATTTATATCATTTACTGCTAAGACACTCTTACAGTCGACTCAAAGAAATCCCTGACACCTGGCAGCGCTTTTGACAGCTTTGAACTGCGAAGCGCAAACGGCTGGACGAGGGAAGAACGGTCCTCTATAGAACTATGAGCAGGTATTGCCATAGAGACGTTTACAAAAACGCACTGCAGACACACGAAGCTGCTGCGCCCAGCGTACAGAAATGGTGTCATAATTTCAAAGTTGTCGTCACGAACACATGAAAAAGGAAATTTTCGAGAATACATTGCGAACAAGATTCATTTCTTTGTTTAACAGAAAACTGGCAAAATTAATACCTGGGCAACGCCTGGGTTGTTAGCTAGTAGATGTATACAGACGGTGTGCACCGACTGCGATTATTAGACGTGGATCACTGATTTAGCTAGAGGGCAAAGGGAAAGACAAGGCTGTGGCTGTTCAAAGAACCGCTCCAACATTCTACGCAACTCTCGGATAATCGGCGTCACTGGACGGCTATTCAACTCCAGAGGTTGACACAGTAACGCGTTTAGGAAAATAAGTAGTCTCACCATTTATAGAACGAAAATAGCGTCCCACAAAAAAGCAACTGTTTTGTAAATACAGGCAAACCACACTTCGACAGCGTAACTATTCAATAGGCACTGAATAATAACGAACTAATAAAATTAGTGACCGTCTGACGGGAGAGAGTTTAATTTAGCCACGCTGTATGGCCTGCTCATTAACTGCCCGCGTTGTGGTGTTTTCACGCTCTGCTTGACAAAACACAATTTGATTAGCTCTGTGGCGCCCACAAATTGCGTTGCTCCATTTAATTTATGAAGTCACAACAAAACCATCCTCCCGCGGATTTGTTAGAGATTAATTGGCAGCACCATTAATAAAGATTGAAAGGCGTTATTTAAATGCCAGATAAAAATATAAACGTTAATTATTATAACTATTACTATAACGTCTGAGGCTTAGACCCAGGCGCCAGGCGGTGCGCCAATGGTGAGCTCCCTAAAGTTTGACAAGTGTGTTACCGGCAGTTAAGTGCCTGCTGGGATGCGATGGCCACTGTGCTTTACAAGCGGACTCCAGTTTCAAAGTATTTGCTGACAAGCTCATGGCGGTTCTCCAGGCTCGTAGACGAGACTTCGAAGCTGTTCAGGAATACTGTCGGAAAATTGAGTGGGAAGAGCTTGATTCTTGACCGTAAGCTAGCGAGAGTAGTGAGTCTGCTTCTACACGAAGCTGTTATACTGTTTAGTACCGATGCACATCGAAAAGAGGTACGCGGAAGCACCCCGGATATAATTTACGTGTCTCGTCTGAGCAGAAAACTCATCAGCTGCCGGTGGGAAAGTGTTGGCCACTTTCAGGATGGATAAATTTAAGGCTCGTGCTGAAACTTATACCATCAGGTTTCAAAGATTATCTACATAGCACTTCTACGCGATGTTTCCGAAAGATTCATCAGATTTCACGAGACTAATTCTTCCACACGCAATAAGACAGAAAGTTTGGGGAAACTGTACCTTACGCATATTTTTAGAAGCACGCATGTTCGCACAACTTTGAGGTATTTTGTACGTTTAGGACCAATTCTCTTTCACCTTTCACGAATGCTCGATGTGCCCTCAGCCGTACACTCGACAAAGATCCAGGCGATGCTAAGACTCGTTCCATACTTTTGCGAGTTACTGCGTACACTGTAATTGCTATGCGGCAGTTTACAACTGGCGTCAAGGTAAACTTTTAGTTCCGATATGTAAGTTAGAATTTACAAGTTCCACCTTTCATTCATGTAGAGGATATATCGAGCCGATGCTCCAGGCCGTCAAGGCCGAAGGGATGCCAACCGCAGAAAGTATATAGATATATAGATATATAGATCACTGTGGCTTTTCATTGTGGCTATGTCATACATTTATGTGCAGAAGTGCATTTTCGTGTACGTGTGGCGATAAGTGGCGTGCACTTGGACACGAACAGGGTGTGTCGCAGCGTTGTTCACGCACGAGCCACGTTTCCAACTTAGACACGCAGGTGCCAACATGCGACAACTTTGGCTAACCGGTGGCCCTTTTTGCCGCATACTATTCGCGAACGGAACTGGAAAGGCGACGTACCTTCCGTCACACACCGTTTAGTAGAGTGCGGAGTATAGATGTAGCACTTCATCGGGATTCGTTCCACAGCAGAATTTCTTGAAGAAATGGTGGAACAGCCACAATTTCTCAGCCTTCTAATGCTGCCATATTTTTATTAACAGGACACACATTCTGAATCAAAAATAGCCGGAAACCAAGGGAGGGTAGAATTCCCATGGGACGGGTGCGCGGCCTCTACAGCTACAGTGAGACAACACGAAAGGGCAAAGCAAACCTTTCACGACGCAGCATCATCTTCACCAAGGTGAGCTTTTCAGCCTTCGCGGTCACAATACGTCTACTAGAGCTCATTTCATGACGAAGTTGAATCGTCTAAGGCTCACACGATAGCAGGCACACAACCCGTTCCGGCCTCCAGAGCAATCCCTTTTATAAACTTATTCTGACAAATCACCGAAGATCCATCTGCAAAAAGAACCCATTACGGTCCCTTGCTTGTGAATCTACTGCACAAAATCATTTTTTTAATTTTAGATCCTAAAGCGAGGTTTAGAGATTTTCAACGAAATAGTACTTCAAAGAATTGAAATGGACATCGGGAAGTTGTTTAGAAACCAACTTAAACATCTCTCTCCGTGCAGCCACACACATATCAGTACTATGTTGTAATTAAACTCCCGTTCGAGAAAGACATACAACTGCTTTTCGAGTCGGCAACCCTGTTCGAAGACACGCTTTGCGATGCTATTATGTTTTCCTTCCTGTATCTTTCGTTTTAGAGCGTTGTTTGGCTGATAAACTTTTCTGTAGTTTGAGTTGATGCTATTTTCTCATTCTCGAAAGTTATGACTCTAAAAAAAGTGTTTTGGAACTGGAAAACTAGTTATACAACAATCGGTTTATTTTGCAGGAAGTCGACACCGTGTAAGCACATCTAGAAACCAACTGGATGTTAGGACGACTCCATCAAGCGCCTCGAGGCACAATTGTCACTCTGGGTCGCTCTGCAAAAATGCTTCTACGAGAACCCATTGAGGCAATGCAACTGAATGTGATTCCATAAAAATTGCTAAACTATGTGATTTGTGTACCCTTGTAAATGATATTCCTCTGCGTGCACCCCATGAAACGAAAAGTATTAAAATACACTAAAGAGCCAAAGAAACTGGTACACCTGCCCAATATCGTGTAGGGCCCCCGCGAGCACGTAGAAGGGCCGTAACACGAAATGGCATGGCATGGCATGGCATGGACTCGAGTAAAGTCTGAAGTAGTGGCGGAGGGAACAGCCAATATGAATCCATAAATCCGCAAGAGCACGAGAGGGAGTAGATCTCTTCTGAAAAGCACGTTGCAAGGCACCCCAGATATGCTGTTCATTTTTTGAACACAACCTAAGACCAGCTCAGAGATAGAAGTGATCACAATTTCTGCACGACCTGACCATCATTTTGCAGGACAATGCTCAAGCACGTACAGTGAAAGCTGTTACTGATTTGTATGACTGATAGGGCTGCTAAGTATTATACCACCTACTGCTCTCCCCTGACTTAAGCCCTCTTGAGTTCAACTCTATTTCTAATCTGAAGGAAACACTTCACGGCATTCGCTAGAGAACTGCTACAAGTTTGTCGGGCTATACACCGCGCCGCCCGAACTGTCAACACTACTGACACTTCTAAGAGTATCCCACGACTTCCACATCGCTGGCTACGGGTTATACACAATGCTGGTGACTACTCTGAAGGTCAGTAAAACTTTCAAACACACATCTACACTACTGGTCATTAAAATTGCTACACCACGAAGATGACCTGCTACAGACGCGAAATTTAACCGACAGAAAGATGATGTGATTTGCAAATGATTAGCTTTTCAGAGCATTCACACAAGGTTGGCGCCGGTGGCGACACCTACAACGTGCTGACATGAGGAAAGTTTCTAACCGATTTCTTATACACAACAGCAGTTGATCGGCGTTGCCTGGTGAAACGCTGCTGTGATGCCTCGTGTAAGGAGGAGAAATGCTTACCATCACGTTTCCGACTTTGATAAAGGTCGGATTGTAGCCTATCTCGATTACGGTTTATCGTATCGCGACATTGCTGCTCGCATTGGTCGAGATCCAATGGCTTTTAGCAGAATATGGAATCGGTGGGTTCAGGAGGGTAATACGGAACGCCGTGCTGGATCCCAACGGCCTCGTATCATTAGCAGTCGAGATGACACGCATCTTATCCGCATGGCTGAAACGGATAGTGCAGCTACGTCTCGATCCCTGAGTCAACAGATGGGGACGTTTGCAAGACCACAACCATCTGCACGCACAGTTCGACGACGTTTGCAGCAGCGTGAACTATCAGCTCGGAGACCATAGCTGCGTTAACCCTTGACGCTGCATCACAGACAGGAGCGCCTGTGATGGTGTACTCAACGACGAACCTGGGTGCACGAATGGCAAAACGTCATTTTTTCGGATGAATCCAGGTTCCGTTAACAGCATCATGATGGTCGCATCCGTGTTTGGCGACATCGCGGCGAACGCACATTGGAAGCGTGTATTCGTCATCGCCATACTGGCGTATCACCCGGCGTGATGGTATGGGGTGCCTTTGGTTACACTCTGAACAGTGGACGTTACGTTTCAGGTGTGTTACGACCCGTGGCTCTACATTTCATTCGATCCCTATGAAACCCTACATTTCAGCAGGATAATGCACGGCCGCATGTTGCAGGTCCTGCGCGGGTCTTTCTGGATACAGAAAATGTTCGACTGCTGCCCTGGCCAGCACATTCTCCAGATCTCCGACCGAATGAAAACGTCTGATCAATGGTGGATGCGAAACTGGCTCATCACAATACACCAGTCACTACTCTTGATGAACTGTGGTATCGTGTTGAACCTGCATGGGCAGCTGTACCTGTACACGCCATCCAAGCTCTGTTTGACTTAATGCCCAGGCGTATCAAGGGCGTTATTACGGCCAGAGGTGGTTTTTCTGGGTACTGATTTCTCAGGGTCTATGCACCAAAATTTGCATGAAAATGTAATCACATGACAGTTCTAGTGTAATATATATGTCCAATGAATATCCGTTTATCATCTGCATTTCTTCTTGGTGTAGCAATTTTAATGCCTGGTAGTGTATTTTGTACGAGCTGTAAATAAATACACTCCTGGAAGTTGAAATAAGAACACCGTGAATTCATTGTCCCAGGAAGGGGAAACTTTATTGACACATTCCTGGGGTCAGATACATCACATGATCACACTGACAGAACCACAGGCACATAGACACAGGCAACAGAGCATGCACAATGTCGGCACTAGTACAGTGTATATCCACCTTTCGCAGAAATGCAGGCTGCTATTCTCCCATGGAGACGATCGTAGAGATGCTGGATGTAGTCCTGTGGAACGGCTTGCCATGCCATTTCCACCTGGCGCCTCAGTTGGACCAGCGTTCGTGCTGGACGTGCAGACCGCGTGAGACGACGCTTCATCCAGTCCCAAACATGCTCAATGGGGGACAGATCCGGAGATCTTGCTGGCCAGGGTAGTTGACTTACACCTTCTAGAGCACGTTGGGTGGCACGGGATACATGCGGACGTGCATTGTCCTGCTGGAACAGCAAGTTCCCTTGCCTGTGTAGGAATGGTAGAACGATGGGTTCGATGACAGTTTGGATGTACCGTGCACTATTCAGTGTCCCCTCGACGATCACCAGAGGTGAACGGCCAGTGTAGGAGATCGCTCCCCACACCATGATGCCGGGTGTTGGCCCTGTGTGCCTCGGTCATATGTAGTCCTGATTGTGGCGCTCACCTGCACGGCGCCAAACACGCATACGACCATCATTGGCACCAAGGCAGAAGCGACTCTCATCGCTGAAGACGACACGTCTCCATTCGTCCCTCCATTCACGCCTGTCGCGACACCACTGGAGGCGGGTTGCACGATGTTGGGGCGTGAGCGGAAGACGGCCTAACGGTGTGCGGGACCGTAGCCCAGCTTCATGGAGACGGTTGCGAATGGTCCTCGCCGATACCCCAGGAGCAACAGTGTCCCTAATTTGCTGGGAAGTGGCGGTGCGGTCCCCTACGGCACTGCGTAGGATCCTACGGTCTTGGCGTGCATCCGTGCGTCGCTGCGGTCCGGTCCCAGGTCGATGGGCACATGCACCTTCCGCCGACCACTGGCGACAACATCGATGTACTGTGGAGACCTCACGCCCCACGTGTTGAGCAATTCGGCGGTACGTCCACCCGGCCTCCCACATGCCCACTATACGCCCTCGCTCAAAGTCCGTCAACTGCACATACGGTTCACGTCCACGCTGTCGCGGCATGCTACCAGTTTTAAAGGCTGCGATGGAGCTCCGTATGCCACGGCAAACTGGCTGACACTGACGGCGGCGGTGCACAAATGCTGCGCAGCTAGCGCCATTCGACGGCCAACACCGCGGTTCCTGGTGTGTCCGCTGTGCCGTGCGTGTGATCATTGCTTGTACAGCCCTCTCGCAGTGTCCGGAGCAAGTATGGTGGGTCTCACACACCGGTGTCAATGTGTTCTTTTTTCCATTTCCAGGAGTGTAGTTGCCACTATTAAGGCTCAAACCCTCGTATTTTCGTGTTATAGCTGGTGTGTAATGTGTGTAAGTCGTTTTAAAGGAACAACTCATTCAAGGATCTTGAAAACATGTTCTTAATATGATTTATTATGTAATATGTGTGTTCTCTCTGCTCGAAGTGAGTGTGATTTGGTGAACTTTCATAAGCTGATGTCTTTCCTGAGTGGACAGGTATCTTTACATGTTTGTCTTATTACACGTTAACAGAAATTAAGATTTTTATTTATGTATACCACAGGTCTACGCGCGTCCATTTTTGTGAACGAAGTCTATGGTTTGCGAGCCAAATAAATCCGACAACCGCCAATGGAGAGCGCAAAACCGCTTCAACCAGCTCGTGCCGCGTGCCGGCGTCGTGTCCCGTGACGCTGGATATACCGCCAGCGTCGGCTGCCTCGTCCCGTGTGCCGTCGGTTAAGAGGGAGCGAGCCGACGAGTGTGAAGCTACCGCAGCGCCCCAGTTCTCAGAACGACTCGTTTCTGTACTCGCGGAACTGCAGCGGCAACGGAGGAAGCCCGTTAGCACTGACGTAACAGCGGCGCCTTGATCTGTCAAGTATGCAAGCCGCAACATTTGTTTCGCTCTCGCTCCGTTTCTGACCCCTGCTGTCTGAATGGCTCTGCGCGCCCGTCTAATGTGTCTCGCCTTACTCTCAGGATCTCTGCGCGCGATGGATGCTGGTGACAGCATAGTGGTTCTTCAGACTTCTTCGATTAAGTTCTCTGCATTAACGCAACAGGGTTGCGCGGGAAACGACATATTCCTTAAAGGGATTTCCATTTAAGTCTCTCGAGCATGTCTGTTACACTTTCCTATCGGCTAGACCGATATGTTAACCACTTGCAGCACGGCTCTGAATCGGTTACGTATCTGCTGTCACGCTTATTCCATAAGAACCAGAAACAGTGGAGCAGTAACGCCGTTCATGCAGTTTCCTTTACAGAGGCTACGCATTTTCCCAGAACTCTTCAAACAAATCCTAGTCTTCCAATCGCCTTCCATAAGACTGATTTTTCTTGACAGTCCTGCTTCACAGGTACGTGCAAATGGAAAATAATGCGCAGAAATCTTAAAAGGGAACCTCCTCATCATACCCTCCTCAGATTTAGTTATAAGTTGGCACAGTGGACAGGCCTTGAAAAACTAAACACAGATCAATCGAGAAGACAGGAAGAAAATGTGTGGAACTACGAAAAAAAAAGCAAAATATACAAACTGAGTAGTCCATGCACTGGACCGGCAACATCAAGGATAGCGTGAGCTCAGGAGCGCCGTGGTCCCGTGGTTAGCGTGAGGAGCTGCCGAACGAGAGGTCCTTGGTTCAAGTCTTGCCTCTCGTTCCGCAGCTGCTCACGCTAACCACGGGACCACGGCGCTCCTGAGCTCACATTACTCTTGATGTTGCTTATCTTGCGCCTGGACTACTCAGTTTGTTTATTTTGCTTATTTTTTTCATAGTTCCGCACAACTTCTTCCTGTTTTCTCGATTGATCTTGTTCAGTTTTTTAAGATCTACCCACCGCCAACTTATAACTAAATCTGAGGGGAGTGCGATGGGGAGGTTCCCTTGTTAGTAGCACACCCCTACACACGATCACACTGATTAATTTAAATATTTAATGCGGAAATACGTAGCGTCATGGACGGGAACGAGCGTACAAGACTACTTGTTCGACAAACAAACGAACAATTTAGATTTATTTGGAAACTTCTTCAGTGGAGTAAACTGCTACCTGCAAAGTAGAGTGCGTGCAAAAAAGTATTGTGGCGTATTCTTTAGTACTGCCCCATACTGCGGACCATTAGCCGTTCACAAAAAACTCAAAATTCGTGTTCGCAGATTTGTAACGGTTTGATTCACCTGGTACCAAAGCGTAAAGCAGATTGTACGAGTACCGACCTGTATCTTCGATTGCTTTTCTTGCCACTATTTGGTTTAGTGACCAGATAGCTAAATGGTGAAGAAGCAGTAATCTGAGGAAGACAACATTGAGCCGTATTCAGAACCACAAACAGCGCTTTGAGGATAGCGACAAAGAATGTGTACGTTTGCAACGGAGTCATCTTTGAAAATATCATACCTACGGTCGCATATAATCAAGCTGAAACTTAAAACTAATATGGGAGTTCTGTCTTCCAGAGAAGATAACATACATTTTTCTAATAAGTTGCTCAAACCAGCAAATAGTCAATTTCAAGCAACAAACAGATGAAACCTTAATAATGTCGGCACCAAATATCTCGGAATTACTTGAAAAAGTATATCTGGGTGTCCACAACATGTCTTGACATTTAATTATTTGCAGGAAAGGGCTGTAGTGCCACCTACAAATGAACGAGTCAATAAAGTAAATGACTTGATTCACTACAAATTTGAGGCCGCCATCGCAAATTTATTGCTCTGTTCGCTTGCTCTTATATAGAGAGGAAGCAGTGCATTGTAATATTGAATTTTTAAAATCACTGATGCTTCCTGGACCTCTGGCGCCTGATTAAAAAGAAGTGGCCAGATCGTTACATGGCGGAGAAGCAGTAACACGAGGAAGAGGACAGTGAGCAAGATTCAGAACCACAAACAGCACTTTGAGGACAGCGATTTAAAAAAAAAAAAGGTGTGGATTTCCAACGGAGGAAAAAGAAACAGATTTCCGTTTTAAGTAAAATATACAGCTTTGAATATATGCCCTATACTACGTATATACTTTACAAGTAATTGCTACGAGGTTAGCAAAGGTTGACGAGGTATCAGGTATCGCGCAACTGGCCAGGAGAAATGCGAAGTGCAGAACAACGGTTTCGATGTTCTGCTAGGCATCTGACGAGGTACCAGCAGTGGCGCAGTATTAGTTGTAGTGGAATTTGATCAGTACACCAAATTGTGCTGTGAATGCTGCCCTTTTGCTCCTTTATCCTTAAGTAACACTTCAGGTCCTAGGCAACGTGGAATCGCCCAGAAAATTAAACTGGTTTTGTACCAAGACAAAAGAAAGATATGGCAGGCGTGCCAGTCACAACACCTCACGTAATTACATAGCCTAATTATAATAACGACGCAATCTAATTTAACTGCCACGCCGTCCGAGAGCAAAATGTCTGCAAGCGTGTTTTCGTCGTGCCGACCAAACACGTTATCGGAGCACCACAAAACTGAGTAAATGTGAGCCACGAGACAGAACATGCAGGCTCGGTTTAACTGAAGAAAGGATTTTTTTTTGGAATGAACAGCAGTACCGGAATGCTTCTCACCGACTGCAAACGAAGATAAATATAAATAAGCGAAGTTCCGTGCCAGTGTCAATCTCAAAGACCTTCTGGGACCGCTGCAGCCTTTCTTATTATACACTAAAATGTCGCATGTTTCGGGTGTGTAGTAGCTAAAGCCTTCCTTACGTCGTAGGCGAGTCTGGCTGGAGATGATGTTATGAGAGCGTAAGAAAGGCAATATACTGCAGCACACAGTACCCGTCAGAACTAGTTTACGAGCACACCTTGAGGAAGGCTCCTACGACGTCGGATGCCATTTTATCACGTCAGTATTTTATAAGATGACACGGCCGTGCACCCAGGAGGAGTGTGATACGGAAGATGGCAAGGATGCCTCGACACGTTACTGATGCTGATGATGTAACGTTTACGTACGAGTAATAACATCCTAGGAAGACCTTGAAGACTTACTCAGTCGTCGTGTTCATTCGAATATTCTAGACTCGCTCATAAACAAAAGACGGAGGTGAAACCTTCGGCGAGTACATAAGGCCATGACGTAATGTTTCTGCATACGTAACTGCATGCGAGGAAAATCCTTGGAAACGCGCTCTGCGTGGTCTTATTGTCTTCAGGTGCTAGGTTCGCCAGACAAGCACCTGGATGCGTCCGTCCCTGCTCGTTTACCTTTGTTTTCCACTACGCGCAAGAAATTTTTATCTACACCTGTATTATCAGTTAATGACGCAGCTGCGCTTTTAGGCGACTGGAAAACCGTGATTATCGTAAGAATGCCACACAAAGGAAGGAGAATCGCGCGAAGAATGTGGACAAGGAAACGTGAAACGTGAAACGTGCGAGTATTATGGAAAGTCTGCTGCAGTAAGTGGAATTCCCTTCATAGAAGTGGTTGCGTCGCATGGGACCCAACGAGCTATATCTAGCTGATCCGCAACTCAGACCTGCGATTACAGCAGACGGGTCACGCGAACTGAACAGATTCGTTAATATGTCACGAAAACACGGCCGTAATCTGCACTGTGTGTGAAACTACTATTGCTGGTAGGGGTGTGGAGAAAGTAGCGCTTTGCTTTGGTAACCGGTTTGATACTGTCATTTATATTGCTGGCGATACAAATCGCAACATCGGGAAGAATACGAAGGAAATGAAGTTCACTTACTTTGTGTCTACAGGCTGCTAGGAAGAATATATGATTAAATGTGTAGGTAATTAGGGAGTAACAGGGTGTGAAATCTAATAGGCACAAGTTTAATACGACTTCCCTCTTCAGCAGTGTTTTCAGACAGTTGTTGCTACGGCTATGTCCCTGCACGGCGTTCGCTTCGAATGCTGTAGACTGCAAGCCTAGCGTAGCTTTACGTAATGGTGTGTTTATGTCACGCATACGCGGGAAGCATGATTACTCCGCGCTGGCGCCACCTGCGCACGGCCCACAGAGTTACGAAGCTCCGGGCAGGTCCATTACTGGAATAAAAATTGTGTTCACAGCACACCAAAAACATTTCACAATCGGGAAACATAAGAGACTCATCCGCGACCCTGCATCAGATGCGTTCTGAAAACAAACCCTTTGCATCTCAGGCAGTCAATGTGCTCACGCTGAAAAACATTCTAGAACAACGATACCACGATGTAGTACGCACCTACGGGATAGCCTGGTCGAATCAAAGTGGTATTCTCCCCACCGAACCATGTGCAATTTCCAATGCGGATTTCGTCTTTAGGATAATAAATTCAGGAGCTACGTGCGGAAACCATGATTATTAGTGGTAAAAGTGCGTTGTTATCGTGACACTCATTTGTCAAGTGAAGTATAACATATAATGCGTCAGTGCTTGTGCTAACAGTTGATATTATTATTATTATTATTATTATTATTAATTAGATATTATTGACATTATACGCAGAATATGATATCACTATGCTAAATTTCGTATTTTATTACTAGTCGGATACTTACTTAGTATCTACGACTGCGTGGTGTACCGGCGGATGATTTGTGCACATCCTACTAAAGGACCTTTTTGTACTTGGCAGATGGGTGTTTTCTCAATGCCATTGGTATTTTAGTACCCACAAAGATATTTCGGTACTGCTTCCAGTATGCTAAGAACCCCTGGAAAGATGATAACTGCGGCACAATATCCAGTGGACTGTTTATGCCACCGTTTTTTGCCTCTTCCTGCAGCCATCTGAGCGATCTTTTTGAAAGAGCTGAAGATGCGGTCGATTCTTTCCTTAGCTTCTTTGCAAAGTTTCTACCGATTTCTTCATTCTGGCTTTGATGGCCATAGTGCTGATGGCTTACTCCTGTACAGTAAAGATCGTTCAGTTACGTCCTTTATGGGCGCTAATCTTCACTATTTTGTTCTTGTGAGGTGAACGCTGGAGACAGTAAATTCTTTCTGCACTCTGCCACAAATGCCGCTTCCCGAGCCATACGACGATGAAGGGTAATCGTGTGATGTCGAGTTCAGTTCCTGTAAGGGCTTTCCATCCTTCTGACAAACAGTTCTAATGAACAGCAAGGCGGTACCTCCATTAACTTCGAATGATCTATATATAGAGACATATTACTGATATTTTATCGGATCCTCGCGGTTGAACGATTTTTACAAATATCTTGTGAGACTAAACTTAACCGTTACGGATGCTTTAGAACCCGTGACCGTTTATTCGACGTAAATACATAAAAAATGCAACCACTCTCTTTTCTGAAACAATTACTTATTCATTATTCATGATAAATAACTATTACAAAAAAGTGACTGGTTGCAGTTTTATGTATTTACTCCCTACGTATATATCTTGAGAGTTCCGAGACTGAAGGTGCGGCCACTTATGAATTTTAGAACTACCTTTCCAGAAAGCTGTACGAATGAGTGGTATTCACAGTACAAATTTTTGACATTATCGTGAGAGTAAACTTGACAGTATTGGGTACTCCGACAATGAACTAAGGCGCGACACACCACATACTTCCCGCGCCTGCGACGCAATCGTTTAGTTCTGTGGTTTGAAGTAGCTATATGCTTTTATGTTTTAGTTTCGTAGATTTTTACTCGATTAGGTACGGACTAAGCAAAACATATTTCTGCTGCAGTCATTTTTCACTTATCTATCAGGAAGAATGGAAAAAAAGAGTTAAGTCTCTCCTGGTTTGCTACAGTCTTGAAGTGCAGGCGCAAATCGAGAAGTGCACTTTTAATTGGTTCAGAGATTTCAAGAATGTACGGCGAGTTTTATAATATTTGCATTGCTTGTATCATTTACAATACCGATGACGCAAATTTAACTTCCGTTAACAAATAGTAGCAGTAGCCCCAAAACTTTTTGCAAAGAAAAAAAGGGAAAGAAACTATAACGACATAGATTTTTTGAAATTTAATTATAACTTCTCTTTTACAACTGAGTTCTGTTCGCAGGAATTAGTTTACGGAGCGCAACGTTAGTTGCTGCCTTAGCTGTGTAGATAGTTAATTGGTGACAGCCGCTTTATCAAATATTCAAATGTGTCACGTGAATAGCAACACGCGCTTAGTAGCTGGTATGAGCTCAGTAGCAACGGTAGCCGAGAGATTAGATTTAGATTAGATTAGTTTTTCGTTCCATAGAGCCGTGTTGAGGAGATCCTCGTGGATGTGGAACATGTCACCTTTTTTATTTTTTATTTTTATTTTTTTTAAGCTGAAATAACAATACTAATAGTATAAATATATACAGCACATCATTTGTTTCTATTAAAAAATTCGTCAATGGAGTAGAAGGAGTTGGCCACTAGTAAGTCTTTCAGGCTCCTTTTAAACTGATCTCTATTTGTAACTAAATTTTTTTGTATGTTTACTGGCAAATTATTGAAGATAAGTGTTCCTGAGTAGTGGATCCCTTTTTGAACTAAAGTAAGTGCTTTTAAGGCCTTGTGCAGATCATTTTTGTTCCTGGTATTGTATGTATGAACTGAGCTGTTTGTTGGAAAAAGAGATACATTATTTAGGACAAATTTCATTAAGGAGTAAATATACTGAGAGGCAGTAGTTAGTATACTCAGTTCTTTGAAGAGGTTTCTACAGGACATCCGTGAATTTACTCCACAAATAATACGTATTACACGCTTTTGGACTCTGAAAACTTTTGTTTGACTTGAAGAGTTATCCCAAGATATTATACCATATGACGTTATGGAATGAAAGTAGGCAAAGTATGCAAGCTTTTTCATTTTTATGTCGCCTATGTCTGCTAACACTCGAATTGCAAATACAGATTTGTTAAGGCGTTTCTGCAGTTCTGTGGTGTGCTCCTCCCAACTGAATTTATTGTCAAGTTGTAATCCCAGGAATTTAAGACTGTCAATCTCTTCTATCTGCTTTTCTTCGTACTTTATGCATATGCTGGGTGGAAAGCTCTTACAGGTTCTGAATTGCATATAGTGAGTCTTTTCGAAGTTTAATGTTAGTGAGTTGGCTTTAAACCATTTATTAATATCCATGAAAATATCATTAGCAGATCTTTCTAGAACTACACTCGACATACTATTTATTGCAATATTTGTGTCATCTGCAAACTAAACGAACTCTGCTTCTGGCAGTGTAACTGATGAGAGATCATTAATGTACACAAGAAAAAGCAATGGCCCTAAAATGGATCCTTGTGGGACACATGTAATTTCTTCCCATTCTGATGTTGACTGATGACTTAATTCACTAGTCCCTTGCACTGACTCCCTTTGTTTCCTGTTAGCGAGGTATGACTTGAACTATTTTGCAGCAGCGCCCGTGACACCATATAATTCTAATTTATTTAAAAGGATATTGTGGTTTACACAATCGAATGCCTTTGACAAACCACGGAAAATACCTGCTGCTTGTAACTTGTTATTTAATGAATTAAGTACATTTTCACTGTATGTGTAAATAGCCTTTTAGATATCAGAACCCTTCAGAAATCCAAACTGTATTCTTGATAATATGTTATTTGTGGTCAGATGGTTGAGAAGCTGCCTGTAGATTACTTTTTCTAAAATTTTTGAGAATGCTGGCAAAATTGAAATCGGTCTGTAGTTTGATGGCATCTCTTTATCCCCTTTCTTGAATAGAGGCTTAACATCTGCATATTTCAGCCAGTCAGGATAAGTCCCAGTTATAATTGACTGGTTACACAAGTAACTTAGAATTGTACTAAACTCACAAGAACATGCCTTAATTAACTTTGTTGATATTTCATCGTAACCACTAGAATGCTTTGTTTTTAAAGATTTTATTATGGAAGTTATTTCCTTTGGTGATGTGAGTGACATATTCATGTACCTGAAGCTATTTGTAAAGGCTAGTTTCAGATATTCAAGGGCATTATTTACTGATCCTGACAATCCCATTCTATTAGTAATAGATATAAAGTACTTGTTAAATAGATTTGCTACACTATGCCCATCGGTTACTAATGTGTCATCTACTCTTAGTGCTTTTTGCTCCTGTTCCTTTATGGTTCTACCAGTCTCCTTTTTCACTATATCCCATACTGTTTATTTTGTTCCCTGACATTGTTATCTTCTTCTCGTAGTGTATTTGTTTAGATGCCTGAATTACTTTTTTTAATATTTTACAGTATTCCTTGTATTTAGCTAAGTCATCAGCATTGGAGCTATTCTTGGTCGACAGATACATTTTCCTTTTTGTCTTACAGGAAATCTTTATTCTTTGGGTGATCCATGGTTTTATTATAGACGAGACGTGTAGTCACCCCCTCCCTTCCACCCCTTCCGTTCCGTCCCTCTCAGCTTGTGAACTAAGCGGTTCACTGCCTCAAGTGTCCGAAGCTGCAAAGGTCCGGCTACTGCCGACACGCTATTACGTTTCATGTAACATTCACTGAAGGGGTCGGCTGAATTATGTACGTGGCAAATGGGCATACCAGTATACAGGCATGGTCCATCAGGGGTAATTTCCTTGTATTGACGTTATCAACTACGTTACGGTGTGGTGGGATACTGGATGGCACAGCAGTCAGCCACGACCAGGGGAGTGAACACCTGGCCACTGCCATCGTATAGCCGAGGACCGGTCAAGGGAGCTACTGACGCTGTACTGGAGGATTATCGACGTCCGCCGCTCACAGGAATCCTGCAGTCTAACACACACTATGGACATACATTACTAGAATGTCAAAGACGTAGCTTTTACTGAAGCCTGACGTTTGCCGACGAAAGATGGCGGCGTCTAAAAGTTGGTGTATGGTACAATCACGATTTTCTGAAACGAAATGGCGTTGTAAGCCTTGCGAGATTGTTTAAAGAATTTCTGTAGTTGAGCAAATATTTGCTTACTAGCTGATTTTAACACATTCAACGTAGAATCGCGTTGGAGATGAGCATCAAGTTACATATATACACGTTTAAAGCAGACTAATTTTACTAAGAACACTCAAATGAACTAACACACTTGTTATCAACGACAAATAGCACGCCTGCCGGACTGGCCGAGGGGTTCTAGGCGCATCAGTCTGGAACCGAGCGACCGCTACGGTCGCAGGTTCGAATCCTGCCTTGGGCATGGATGTGTGTGATGTCCTTAGGTTAGTTAGGTTTAAGCAGTTCTAAGTTCTAGGGGACTGATGACCTGAGAAGTTAAGTCCCATAGTGCTCAAAGCCATTTTTGAACAAATAGCACGTTCTACTTGTAAAAGCACTTCCACAACGAGCATACTACTCGAAAAAAAAGCCCAAGTTATCAAAAGTGATTACAAGCACATCCTTAAGCTTCGTCTGTTAATACTAGATTATTAAACCCCCTAAAATATACATACACTATTTAAATATAGTCGACATTTCGGATAAGACAAACTGCAGTGTAATTATTGAGGCTTACATATAGTACAAAAGCAGAAACGCCTACGATCTTCCTAGTTATGCTTGTATTGAGAAATGTTCCTTTCCCTGCAACTTCAGTCTGTTGTATGAAAAATTACAGCTGAACGCGGCGCATGTATTGATTGATCAGTATGTCAAAACTTTAAAGGTAACGTTGTTGTATCACTTTATGCCCATACCAGTGCTTTATCAGTAAACAAACACATGAATCCGCTGAAAATGAATATAAAACATAAAAAGTCAGTCCTGTTAAGTCATCATTCCCGCAATAATCGTAAGGCGCTGTCATTTTGTTTAGTTGAATTTAGATTGTGAATTTCAAAGTAGTGAGGGATTTGACGGGGCAGTTATATGGCTAACGTGAAAATACAGAAATGTTGTTAGTTGCTTGTGTAGGTGATTTGATGGTTTAAACAGTACTGATGTGACGAGGTGAGCCGCGTGATCTCTCACGTTCGGGTTTTTTTAGTGCGGTTCTACTGAATGTACCCACAATAACTGATTAATTTGGTTTGCATGGATGTATAATATGGGAATATGGGACTGTACATTGCTTTGAAGCCTGCGCCACCATGTTACTAGCCCCTAAACGATAGCAGACCATTGTTTGCAATTGCTTCTTGTTCTTAATTTCTGTCGTGTCCACCCAACAGCTGTTTTAAATAGCAAATATCGCGGTGCTTTCGTGAATAACACTCCGTCAGGCGGGCGTTTTCGGAGATTTTTCTAGTCTTAAACACACGTCTGATCCAGTGATACGACACGTTTGCAGTCGCAAACGTAACTTACTTTTGGTTACACGTTTCGAATAACCGAGTAGGGAAGTATGTGATGTGGAAAAACTGCTTTCGTAATCAAGAATATTCCTTACAGCGGGAATGACGAAACTGATGATCTGTATGTGCCTTCTTCCCGAAAGTGCGGAGAACATATTTTGTGGACGGTTTCCAATCTTTCTACAGCTTCAACCGGAGCGCTCATCGAGTTCTACTGATAATAAATGTAAAGTCAAATTATAGAAATAAAACCACCAGAATAAAAGTACGAGTGCAACTGAAATTCATGTATATACAAGAAAATATGCTGGAATGAGTCCGCTCACGAAAGAAATTTGATTCCTTTACAATCAGAACGACTAGTACACCTGTAAATGATGCAAGCTGGCCGTTTTTTTTTTTTTTTTTATCAGAGCATTTCCACTATAACGTCACAAACTTTTAAACAAAATTTACCCAGAGTAATGTAACTATACTAAAAATCTCTGGATAATACATCGGTGATCACACAATGACCATAATGTGTAATTAGTATAAATAGCCGTGAAACAAGGGCACCGCTCTCTTTTGTTCTTTTATTTTTGCTCTTTAGTCTCTTGCCATTGTTAGCTTGATTGATGTTACGCAATTCTGCGGATTTGATGAAAAGGTCATAGGAGATCTTTCCTGGACTGTTAGTTAATTACTAGTAATCAGATATTAAGTGCGTGCGTTTGAATATCGCGCGTTTCATGTAGATGACCTTTTGTTTTAAATATTACGCTTCAAATGTTTAATGTGAGCATAAAAAATATACTGTTAAAATACACTACTGGCCATTAAAATTGCTACACCACGAAGATAACGTGCTACAGACGCGAAATTTAACCGACATGAAGAAGATGCTGTGATATGCAAATGATTAGCTTTTCAGATCATTCACACAATGTTGGTGCCGGTGGCGACACCTACAAAGTGCTGACATGAGGAAAGTTTCCAACCGATTTCTTATACACAACAGCAGTTGACCGGCGTTGGCTGGCGAAACGTCGTTGTGATGCCTCGTGTAAGGAGGAGAAATGCGTACCATCACGTTTCCGACTTTGATAAACATCGGATTGTAGCCTATCGAGATTGCGGTTTATCGAATCGCGACATTGCTGCTCGCGTCGGTCGATATCCAACGACTGTTTGCAGAATATGGAATCGGTGGGTTCAGGAGGGTAATACGGAACGCCGTGCTGGATCCCCACGGCCTCGTATCACTAGCAGTCGAGATGACAGGAATCTTATCCGCATGGCTGTAACGGATCGTGCAGCCACGTCTCGATCCCTGAGTCAACAGACGGGGGTCGTCTGCAAGACAACAACCATCTCCACGAACAGTTCGACGACGTTTCCAGCAGCATGGACTATCAGCTCGGAGACCATGGCTGCGGTTACCCTTGACGCTGCATCACAGACAGGAACGCTTGCGACGGTGTACTCAACGACGAACTTGGGTGCACGAATGGCAAAACGTCATTTTTTCGGAGGAATCCAGGTTCTGTTTACAGCATCATCATGGTCGCATCCGTGTTTGGCGACATCGCAGTGAACGCACACTGGAAGCGTGTATTCGTCATCGCCATACTGGCATATCACCCATGCGTGATGGTATGGGGTGCCTTTGGTTACACGTCTCGGTCACCTCTTGTTCGCAATGACGGCACTTTGAACAGTGGACGTTACATTTCAGATGTGTTACGACCCGTGGCTCTACCCTTCATTCGATCCCTGCGAAACCCTACATTTCAGCAGGATAATGCACGACCGCATGTTTCAGGTCCTGTACGGGCCTTTCTGGATACAGAAAATGTTAGACTACTGCCCTGACGAGCACATTCTTCACATCTCTGACCAATTGAAAACGCCCGGTCAATGGTGGCCGAGAAACTGGCTCGTCACAATACGCCAGTCATTACCCTCGATGAGCTGTTGTACCGTGTTGAAGCTGGATGGGCAGCTGTACCTGTACACGCCATCCAAGCTCTGTCTGACTCAATGCCCAGGCGTACCAAGGCCGTTATTACGGCCAGAGGTGGTTGTTCTGGGTACTGACTTCTCAGGATATATGCACCCAAATTGCGTGAGAATGTAATCACATGTCAGTTCTAGTATAATATATTTGTGCAATGAATACCCTTTTATCATCTGCATTTCTTCTTGGTGTAGTAATTTTAATGGCCAGTAGTGTATAACATGTTTCATTTACAAACGTGTTGTTCCCTTGCAGATTCATAATTTTGTGCGTTTTTTTTTAAATACGGAAGAATTTCTTTTGGTTATAGTCTGCGTGCATTATTTCATGCGTCGTAGCCTTTAGTTTGAGAAATACAACAGAGCCTACAATCATATTAATATTACGGAGTCCGCTAATCAATGTAATGCTAATTTCCGGAAGGACGCATATTTAAACTTTTTTACCAAGAGATTTGCTCACCAAGCCAAAACTGTGGGTCGTTTCTACTTTGAGAAGAAATTGCATTAACTTTGGAAAAAGTTCAGAATTGAGTAAGCCCGCGGCTCCCGGCAGCCTCGCCAGCGGTTAAGTCCCCTTCAAGGTCACCTGCCTAGCGAGCAACCTACAGAGGCACTGCCACCAAAACAAAGTTTTTTTTTTTTTTTTTTTTTTTTTTTTAAGGAAAAGGGAGGGAGATAAGGAAAGGCGATAAGGATTTTTGTCTATAATACAACATACAATCACCACTGATCTTTATTTTGCAATTGCCATTCCCTACTTTGGCCCATATAAACAAGTACTGGTCAGCATTCAATATCTTCTTTCTTCTACTAGACAATACAAATGGCATGCTGGGAACAAGAGTACCATAAGGAACTTTCGACAGAATTCCAGTTGTTTCAGAAATACTCCAAGTTTTCCATGCCAAAATATTAGCATCTGGAAAAGCTTCAAGGCCACCACAATCAGCGTGATTGTCTCAAACAACAGCCAAGGTCAGCCATGTCGAACTGCCAAACACAGCCTGTACATGACAAGTGAAGTTCAGGTGCAAAACCACGAAAAACATTCGTGCCTCCGATCAACTGCTGTTTCGAAAACTGCCCTTGAAGGTCAACATTAATCGTCTTCAAACTGCGGTACACAGGCACACTGCGCCGCCAGCGACGACGGTAACCACGTCGCAATGGCACTGCTGTGGCACGGTACGCTGCCGCCGTTGCTTTTCATTTGAATATGAGAATAGTTCAGAACCCAAAATTCCCCTCCATATTAATTGCAAATAAAATAACTGAATCCCAGTTAACGGGCGCTGACGTTAAAACACTCGTGTTGGGCGCTACTAAAATGGTAGACCTCGACTCAAAGTTTGTCACGTTATGACAACTCCCCTTATTAAACCTCTGTTTTAATTTACAAGTTACATTTGATTTATTCTGAGAAAGTGAATTATTTGTTGACTTTTGTGAATTTTTCCTGACGTGTGGTTAGACTAGTAAGGTATTGCACTCGACTTCTTTCCATAAACCGGTATTAGTCAGGGTCTGTTCCCAACTAATAAGAAAATCGCTAATGAGTAGAAGATTACATTTTTGCAATTAAGCCCCTGGTGTGTGTGTGACTAGAAGCCCTCTGTTTGAAGCAGGTCGAATTGGTAGGCGGAACGACTACGCATGAAGCTTACGCAAGACCGACTGATGCCGGAATCGCCACAAGGTGCTGAGTCTCGGTCAGTGTGGGGGCAGCGCGCCAGCCGTGGTGGCACTGCGGCATTCAGATCGATGTCGAGCATCGAAATGATGCGATCCGCATTCCACGCCGCGAGGCGGAGAGAAGGGTGCAGTTAATACACCGTCATCGCTCTACCGATGGCAAACCGTGTTCGTTTAGCGACTATGTTTTTACTAACAAAAGTAGCGAGATACTGCTGCTCATCTCAGACTGAGTATCTGTGAAGAGAGCTTAGGTACCCGAAATACTGCGATTATTGGAGTTTCTTATGTTCACTCGCTGCCTGTTAGGTGGTACGCATATGCACGTTTTCGCCAGACTGCGAAAATCGCACTGGAAGAGACAAATACATTAACATCGAACACGAAAGTCTTCTGGACGTATCTGTTGGAGTGTTGCCTTATATGGGTGTGAAGCGACTTCTGGCATTCCCCAAGGTGGCGTTATAGGCCCTCTGCTGTTCCTTACCTATATAAACGCTTTAGGAGACAATCTCAGCAGCTTTCTTAAGTTTTTTACAGATGATGCTGTCGTTTATGGACTAGTAAAGTCGCCACAAGACCAAAAAAAAATTGCAGAACGATTTAAAAAGATGTCTGTATGCTGCGAAAATTAGCAATTGACCCTAAATAACGAAAAGAATGAGGTCATCCATACGATTGCTAAAAGGAATCCGTTAAAATTTCGGTTACACCATAAATCAGTCAATCTAATGGCCTTACATTCAACTAAATACCTAGGAATTAAATTTACGCACAACTTAAATCGGAAAGGACGTACGGAAAATCTAGTGCGGAAGGCAATCCAAAGACCGCATTTTATTGGCAGGATAGTTAGAAAATTTAACAGATCTACTAGAGTGAATGCCTACACTACGCTTGTCTATCCTCTTTTGGAGTACTGCTGTGCGGTTAGGGATCCTTACCAGATAGGACTGACGGAGTAAATCGAGAAAGTTCAAAGGAGGGCAGCACGTTTTGTATGATCGCGAAATAGGTGAGAGAGTTTCACTGACGAGGTAGAGGATTTGGGGTGGACATCTTTAAAACAAAGGCGATTTTCGTTGTGATGGAATTTTCAAGAAATTTGAACCACCAACTTTCTCCTCCGACTGCGAAAATACTTTGTTGACGCCGACCTATACAGGGAAAAACGGTCATAATGATAAAATAAGGGAAATCAGAGCTTCGCACGGAAAGATATGTTAGTTTTATTCCAGGCGCTGTTGGAGATTGGAATAATAGAAAATTATTGTTACTATCCACCTTCAACACGGAGCACGCCATATCTCACCACTGATTTCTAGTATCAGCCGTAAGCAGTTGACGTCAACAAGTGTATCGATTTGAAGATGACGTTGTTACAACGTTGAAACTAGTTGCCAAAATAAAATCGACACCTTAAATACAGCTGGAGGAATTTCATCATTTGTAATATAAATTTTTATCAGCTGGCGTCCCACTGTCCTCCATTTCAACTATGGGTGTACGAAAGTTATTGTTTAAGTAGTTCGATGAACCCCGTGCCAGGCACTTAAGTGTAATTTGCAGAGTATCCGTGTAGATGAAGTATGGCGATAAAGGTGCAGTGAAGAAGGAAACAGAAGCTTTTAAAATGTGGTGCTACGGAAGGAATGCTTAAGATCAGATTGGTGGTTCGAGTAATGAATAGGATGTGGGGCAAAATTCTTAATGGTAGAAACTGACTAAAGGAAGGAATAGACAGGTAGGACACATGTAGGGAACACGTTCAAATTTATGATTTGAGCATGTGAGACTACGAGAAAAGATGGCATATTCAGTCTTAGCGAAACTATAAACGCGAAGATACGAAAACCATCCAGTAATTTGATAACACTTGCATTACTCGCCCGAAATCAGATAATTTGTGCATCAGTTAGCTGACTCTTTGAAGTCAATTCAAACACACACCTTTTTAATCTTTCTTCGATTCCTAAACGCCACGTCAGAACTGCACACGCTATTGTAATAAGGAACTGAGTGAGGTGACGGGCTAGTTTATGCACTGGACAGACATTACGGAGGTCCGCGATTCACATCACCCCCCGGCCATCAGGTTTCAGGCTGTCTTCGCGTTCACTAAATCGCGTCGCTATGGTTCCTCTGAGAACGACACGAGCGGTTCCCTCGCCCACCCGTCCACAGTACGAGACTGTGCGCCATTTATATCGACCTCGCTCCTTGTCATGCCGTTAAACTTTGATCTTTCTTTCTTTCCTTCCTGCCTTATTCCCTCCCCTACTTCCGATACAGAAGGTATAAAATCTGTCTGCATACTGGAGAGCGGCCAGCGCTCGTGGCGGGGAGTGGGTAGGGGGGGGGGGGGGGGGGGGAGAAGTGGCCTTTCCCAGAAGAGCGCTGAGCGCTGCAGGATGACTAAGGAGTAATCGCTCGCCAGCCAGTGCAATGCGGCTTTCTTTGTGTTACGTAAATTCTGCCGTGTGCGTTTCTCGCATTACCTACAATAGTTAATGATGTCTCTATTCCGTATTGTGTTTACACATTTCACGGAAAATAAACCCTACCAGACCATGCCTGCATACTGTATCGCCATCGATTCCAGAGCCTGGCTGAGGAAAGGTCGGTGTAAGCTTGCAGAACAGCGTTTAGAGATGCAGACGTATCAGAGGCCCTAGCGGTAACAAATACTTTCGACATACAAGAACATACATCCGGTATTCACAGTGCGGCCATTATTTATACAGACGGAATCAAGAATTGATATGGCAAAGGCAGTGCATATTGGGATAAGACAAGGCAATGCGGTGGGAAATTTCAACTAGAAAAGGGTAACACAGTCATGACAACGGAACTATTCACAACCTGGATGCTGTTCCTTCTATTCATTACACTACCGAAAGAAATAAGATTAATTTTTCTTGGTACGACATCTACAACTGTTATATGTAATTTTCATGATTGAAACATCCGCTACAGTTGTACAGTCATTTATTGATTGAAGTCTTTACACTACCACGTTTGAGTGACTCAGCCCCGCCTTCAGGTATGTCTTTAAATAGTAGGTCGAAGCGTCCATGTAAAACGTGTATGCCGGCTGGTCTGGCCGCGCGGTTCTAAGCCCTTCAGTCTGAAACCGCGCGACCGCAGGTTCGAATCCTGCCTGGGGCATGGTTTTATGTGATGTCTTTAGGTTAGTTAGGTTTAAGTTGTTCTAAGTCTAGGAGACTGATGACCTCATATGATAAGTCCCATAGTGCTCAGGGCCATTTGAACCAAAACGTGTATGAAGACTTCAGTCAATAACTACACATCTGTAGCGGATTTTTTAATCACGAACATTATAAATAACACTATTCTTCCAGACGCCAAATCTTCCTTTGCTCTGCATAAAAAAAGGGTCGGAAAAATGAGTGACCTGCATACCCACAGAATAGTAGACATTTTGAGAGGAATCCAAAACAAAACGGATGTCAAAAATATATTGGATCAAACGCCACTGTGGGATAAAAGGAAACGAAATTGTGGACAGTTCGGTGAACAGGCGAAGGAAAATGTCCGAAAGTATCAGAGAGCAAGTCTGTCCAAAAATATAGAAGATAAACGAAAAATGAATGTAATTAAGAATGAGAACTCTCGTGGAAATGAAGATGTCGATACTATGTCAGTATATCAGTATTACTAGCAAGCAGACCTTGGTACACTAAGTGCCTTTGTAGGAGAAATTTTGTATTCGCTATGGCACGACTGCCTCCGACAGCATCTACACCGCGATTACGCTGTTGTCTGTTGTCAGTACTTTCTGAATGTAGAATCGCGAAGGACGTGAACCACTTGTTCTTTCTATGTGATAATCGAAGACAATCCGCAACACTGATTCGGTCTCTGGTGGCGGTAAAATGTCGTTCTCCAACATACGTGCTGATACACCTGGGGACGATAGATTCCGCAGTGCATATACCTTACTCAAAATTTCTTTTTCAGCTGTCGATGATACCTCAGTTGTGTGGAGTAGAAAAACTTACATACTAGGACTAGACAAAGATACGAAAACACTTATGAATAAATATGAACACCTTTTTGAAGCTGAACCATTTGCTGAAGAAACAATACAGGTTGGTGAACAACTTATACTAGCCACATCAGCTAGAAAGAAAATTTTTGAGATCTTATGACGCAGTTCGATATGAAAGAAAATAGTAGAAAGGCATGGCAATTGCTGAAGAACCTTGGAAACGACCCAACAGCTATTCCCTCGGCCATCTCTGATGTAACACCTAACAAGATAGCACATCAGTTACTGCTGAATAGCAAAATTAATAAAAAATCGGTAACTCCAAAGATCCGGAGAATTACTGAGGAGAGTAACTATATTGACACACCATTCTCATTGGAAGAATTAGAAACCGCAATATGCTCAATGAAGAATAATAAAGCTGAGGGGTTAGATGACTTGAGGACGGAATAGATAAAAATGTTTGGACCAGCAACCAAGAAGTGGATTCTAGATATGAACACCTGTGTCTCAAAATTGCAAATACCAAAGATCTGGAGAAAAACTAAAGTTGTGGCCCTACTGACACCGGGGAAACAGCCAACAGATGCCAAAAATTTCCGACCCATATCACTCTTATCTATACAAAGTTTTAGAGAGAATGATCCTCAATCCAATCTCGGACCAAGTCGATCAAACACAGATCAGAGAACAATCTGGGTTCCGCCCAGGGAGGCCGTGTTGTGGACAGATCTTGAGCCTGCTGACAGAGGATGGGTATGAACGCGGGCAGATCACCGGTGTCACCTTTGTGGATCTTACTGCTGCATATGACACCATTCATCACAGGAAAATGTTAACAAAGATCTATGCCATCACGAGAGACTTCACCTAACACAGTTTATAAGATGCCTGCTACAAAACAGACGTTTCTTTATTATTCTACAAAACAAGAGGAGCCGGTGGAGGGCACAGGGAAATGGATTGGATTGTTTGGGGGAGGAGACCAGACAGCGAGGTCATCGGTCTCATCGGATTAGGAAAGGATGGGGAAGGAACTCGGCCGTGCCCTTTCAAAGGAACCATCCCGGCATTTGCCTGGAGCGATTTAGGGAAATCACGGAAAACCTAAATCAGGATGGTCGGACGCCGGATTGAACCGTCGTCCTCCCGAACGCGAGTCTAGTGTGCCAGCCACTGCGCCACCTCGCTCGGTACAGGGAAATGGTATCCCCCAAGGAAGTGTGCTACCCCCACTGCTGTTTAATATCTACACTAATGACCAGCCAGTCAATCCTGTCACAAGATCTTTCATTTATGCAGATGACACAGCACTTGCCGCGCAATGTAGAAGTTTTGAGAAGGTGGAAGAAAAACTCACAGTAAGTCTTGAGGCATTATCTAACTACTACGATAGCAACTACCTGAAGCCAAACCCCTCCAGAACACAAGTGTGTGCATTCCACTTACGGGGGAGAGAGGCACGGAGGGAACTGAGAATAACCTGGAGAGGTCAACAGCTGACTTACTGTGACTCCCCGAAGTACTTCGGAGTGAAGTTGGACCGGTCCCTGACCTTCAAGGACCACAGATACAAAAACGAAAGTCACTGCAAGGAACTACATTATTAGGAAATTGACGGGAAACAACTGGGGAGCACACCCACAGGTCTTCCGCACATCTGCCCTCGCTTTGTGCTTCTCCACTGCTGAATATGCAGCACCTGTATGGCAGAACTCCAGCCATGCCAAACAGGTACATATTGCCCTAAATGAAACAGGACGAACTGTAACCGGCTGTTTGCGGGCAACCCCTGTTGACAAAATCTACCACCTCATGGGCGTAGCACCTCCAAACATCCGAAGGAGAACAGCAGCTGAAGTGGAAAGAAAGAAGCAGGAGACGGATCAGAGACACCACCTGTCTGGATGCGAATATCAAACACCAAGACTCAATCCGAGAAAAAGTTTTCTCTGGACAATGCAACCAATCCAGACATCACCTGCAGACCATAGGATACAACTCTGGCGTAGCTCATCATCAGAGAAATATTGGGACAACACCAAGGAAGAAATTGCTACAGGTCATCATCTGCCATACACGACGTGGAAGGTACTCAACAGACTGAGAACTGGAATATCTCGGTGTAAGGTGAACATGAAGAAATGGGGATACATCTCAGGGGACGAACTATGTGAGTGTGGTGAACCTCAAGACGATGAGCGCCTACTCAACTGCAGGAAACTGTCACAACCTGTGTGCATGGACGATCTGATTATCGCCAGTGATAAGGCAGTCTGTGCAGTGGAATTCTGGACACCACACGGAATATAAATATGTATAAATATGCACGGATTCCCTGTAATACTTGTAATATATATGGACGATATGCTATGTATGATAAATTATATTTAATATATTATGTTCTGGACACGTATAAATAAATAAACTGCGAAGAAGTTTATGTTGGAATGACTGTATGGTCACTCAACACCAGAATAAAAGAACATATGCGACATTGCACGTTGGGGCAGGTGGAGAAATCGGCCGTGGCGGAGCACACGCTGTGGAGGCCGACCACCAAGTGAAATTCGCCGACACGGAAGTTCTGGCTGTACAGAAGAGCTATCATATCCACTTGTTCAGAGATGCTGCAGAAATAAACACAAGCATAGCTATAACAAGTAGAAGAAAGCCTCAACGTAAACGGATCCTGGGTTCCGGTGCTGCAGCGAAAGACTGTCGCAGGCAGCAGGAGAACCTCACCGGAAATGACGGCGAGAAAGCCCGTGGACGCTGGCGCGCCAGGCATACATCTAAGCTGCGAGCGCGAGCTCGGCTGCAGTCCACCACCAGCAATGGAGGGTGAAGCTTTGGCAATGCCAGCCACTCGTGCTGGCGAAACGTCAGAAAAATATTCAGACGAGCGTCGGCCGAAGAACCCTTAACAATTTTGAATTAGGAGCTGTATTTAGACGGCTGTACGGCGAGACGCCTGGAAGGCTGCGCGTGACGCGGCTGGGTTCCGGGCTGCAGGCGCCGCCGGCAGCGGCAGCGCAGTTCCGCCGAGGTGTTTCCTGGCGCCCTGCGCAGGTGGCGGCGGGGTCGGCTCCCACGGCCGCGCGACCCCTCAGTGAAAGTGCGACAGGCGGCAGGCGGCAGGCGGCAGCCACACAGCAACTCGTCTGAGTGGAGCCCAGGGACTAGGGCCGCTGATGGAATTACACTTGTCAATACATTTCCAAAAAGTATCTACATCTACGTCCATACTCCGCAAGCCACCTGACTGTGTGGCGGAGAGTACCTTCAGTACCTCTACCGGTTCTCCTTTCTATTCCAGTCTCGTATTGTTCGTGGAAAGGAGGATTGTCGGTATGCTTCTATGTGGGATCTAATCTCTCTGATTTTCTCCTCATGATCTCTTCACGAGATATACTTAGGAGGGAGCAATATACTGCTTGACTCTTCGGTGAAGGTATGTTCTCGAAACTTCAACAAAAGCCCGTACCGAGCTACTGACCGTCTCTCTTGCAGAGTCTTCCACTGGAGAGTATCTACCATCTCCGTAACGCTTTCGCGATTACTAAGTGATCCTGTAACGAAGCGTGCTGCTCTCCGTTGGATCTTCTCCATCTCTTCTATCGACCGTATCTCGTACAACACCGGTGAGTAGTATTCAAACAGTAGGCCAACAAGTGTGCTGTAACCTACTTCCTTAGTTTTCGGACTGCATTTCCTTAGGATTCTTCCAGTGAATCTCAGTTTGGCATCTGCTTTACCGAAGATTAATTTTATCTGGTCATTCCATTTTAAATCACTCCTAATGCCGACTCCCGGATAATTTATGGAATTAACTGCTTCCACTTGCTGACTTGCTATATTGTAGCTAAATGATGAAGGATCTTTCTTTCTATGTATTCGCAGCACATTACACTTGCCTACATTGAGATTCAATTTCCATCCCCTGCACCATGCGTCAATTCGTTGCAGATCCTCCTGCATTTCAGTACAATTTTCCATTGCTACAACCTCTCGATATACTACAGCATCATCCGCAAACAGCCTCAGTAAGCTTCCCATGTTATCCACAAGGTCATTTATTTATGTTTTGAACGGTCCTACGACACTCCCTTGTGGCATACCTGAAATCGCTCTTACTTCGGAAGACTTCTCTCCATTGAGAATGACATGCTGCGTTCTGTTATGAAGGAACTCTCAATCCAATCACACAATTGGTCTGATAGTCCTTATGCTCTTACTCTGTTCATTAAACGACTGTGGGGAATTGTATCAAACGCCTTCCGGAAGTCAAGAAACACGGCATCTACCTGGGAACCGTGTGTCGTGGACGAATAGCCTGGTTGGGTTCCACACGATCGTCTTTTTCGAAAAACATGCTGATTGCTACAGAGTAGACTTCTAGTGTCCATAAAAAAGGGCACATCGATATCGAAATGGCAAAACTGAGTGCCGGTATTTTTATTTTATCTTTTTCCCCATAAGATTATACAGCCAACCAGTTGCACATAACTGGTAGGTACATTGTCCTAGTTGTCGATACCTACTCTGGAAGTCTTTATTGGAATGAAATTTTGCAAAATCGTAAAACTACATTGCTAAGAAGCAATGGTCAGAATTGTCTGACGTCGTTCCCAGGTGGGCAGACGTGGCAAAGGCTAGAACATTTTGTGTTCACTTTTGAATTCAGCATAGCTGCTCTAAATTCTGACCACTCCTTTTTCAGCAATGCAATTTTTCGATTTAGCAAAATTTCATTCTGACGAAGACATCCCTAGTATGTGTCGAAATCTACGTCAATGTTATGCGCAACTCGTTGACTATATAATCCTATGCTGTAACTAGTGTACGGTTGCTAAGTAACAGCCATGTTCAAATCTGTTTTTATCTTATATTTCTTTCACAACTTTTCGTAAACATTTGAAATTTCTCTTGAAACTGTGGTAGAGCATAATTTTAGTTTCACTGTTTGAAGAAGTCTTACTACTTTTTGAGCTTTCATCACGCGCCCCCCTTCCCCCCCCCCCCCCCTCTCTCTCTCTCTCTCTCTCTCTCTCTCTCTCTCTCTCTCTCTCTCTCTCTCTCTCTCTCTCTCGACTATGTGAAGGAAGTACAGGTAGCACAAAGTAGTAAGTAGTCCGATTGCAATGGGGGGTGACGCTATGAATCAAATACTGTAACAAGATTTCCTTTGTGAAGACATAGCACACCATTTGCGTTAAAAACACTTTTTAACGCAACTACTGTGCTATTTTTTCAAACTAGCATTCTTCAAAACAATCTCTGAAAGTGATGAGCAAAAATATAAATGACAGGACTGGTCTTTGCAGTGGGCGGAGACGTATGAGGGGAAAATGCTGACGTAATCGGCGCTCGGCGCGACTAACGGAAAATACAACGTTTAACTTCGCCACGCAATTTTGACAACTGCTAGATAGCTGGCGTTTGCAGAAACGAAAAATCGGGGAAGTCGACGTGAAGTGTTCCGGACAAATCTGACGTGTGACGAAACCGAACGACGGACACATCAACACCTTTTATTGTGCCACTTACACGCTGTTACCATTGCTAGCAAAGCGGTTACCGCCAAGCGTTAACGTGCAACGTTTTCCTTTGAATTCTTGCTCGAAGGTGCGTAAACAGGCTGCTAGCTTGTTAATGGACATAATATCTAATAATATATCAATACTTAAATATACAGCTCTAAAACCGGTAGTTATTTACAATGTACAGCCAATTCTTTTATTGGCCAGTACGTCGATATTTCTTTCGTCGATGTATCGACACTTTTTCTCGATACACCGAAGGCCGATAATGAGATTTTTAAATATCAGTACATCGGATTCACGACATTTTTAAAAATATTAACAGTCCTACATCGATACCGGTTGTTTACTTCTGAATAACCGGTATTTTTTCGGTATTTGTTTGATGTCCGTTATAACAGGTATTATTTTTTACTCATAACCGCGTAAAGAACCGAAATACCAATTAGCCATAGCAGCAGCGCTAAAATTGTTCATTTTTAAATAAACCTTTAAGAAACGAGTAATTTGTAATCGCAGAACTTGCATTACTTTGAATACTGCGTAATTATAGAACACGGGAAAACTTATCAGCGCTGTTTTAATAACAATGCCGTCAAAAACGAGCAACGAACACATGGCGTAAGAATGGGTGCAGCAGTACTGAGACAACAATTACCTGACACAACGTGGCGTGGACTGATAGATGGCACACGTGTGTACACGGATTGAGCAAGACTTTCCTCACCTGGTCTTTACGGTAGTTTCTCACTGTTGACGCCGGACATCTGTTGTAATACAGAATGGCACCATGCCTAGCCTGGACGTATTTTACAAAGTGCGGTATCACTGAAGTACTACCTCCATTTGCTTTACAGCATTACGGACGGAAGTTACCACAACCAACTTGTGACATAACATAAGGAGGAAAAAAAAAAAAAAGTGGAACTTAGCAGCTGACTGCTATCTGTATGTACTCAATATGCCTTTGCCTGTAGCGCCTGAAAACGCGCACGCAAATTAAGACGAAAAATAAGAGTTCAGCTTTCAATGTTTAGCACTCACTATTCGCAATGGCCAAATAGTGCTACTATACCAGATTACAACATGGCTTTTGAGCAGTTTCAAAAAATTAGAATCAACTGATTTTTTGTAGCAGTCCATCACTTATCACTTTTCGAGAAAAGTAGCGAATGGTAGACACACTAACTTTTCTCTTATTTGCAAATTTATCATTTTGATTCTTTGTATCTTGGAACTGATGGAATGTTTTTTTTTTCAATTTTTATTCGATTTCTACGTTTATTACAGGAAATAATAGGCATAAATTAACGAAAATAGGTTTTTTTGAAATCAGATTTTTCTTCTGTTTTAAGAGACAGGTTAAACTGGCTTTGAAAAAAAAAAAACAAAAAAAACAACGATGTGGTGGTAAACCGGTGGTTTCGGCGACAACCGGCATCCCTGCCTGCCACAATCAACAGCCCGACTGCTGGTCCGCTCCGCTCAGACAGGCTGACAGCCGCCGCAGCTAATGACCTCCGAGTGAGCCTGCCACCAGCAGCGCAAGAAGTTCCTGCCTTGTGGCGGGAGTGGGGGAGGAGGGGAGGAGGCGGGCACTCCAGGCCAGGGGCCAGCGTCCTATTCCCTGTAGAACGTACACTACTACTGTTCGTGAAAAGTAGAGGTGTCATTACGAGAAGTTTATTATAAAGATTAGGGAACTGAGAAGTCAGCACAGTATGGTGTGACGAGCCACGTGTTGCAGTCTGTGCATCTAGGGAGCATGATGAGGCACGGAGTCAGTGAATGTCCGGATATCCTGCTGGGGGACGCACTGCCACGTGGTTCGTAGGCGCATCCGCCAATCACCGACAGCCGTTGCAGGAGGACCGGAGCCAACAGCTCGTCGACCAGCTACATCCCGTACACATTACACGGGCAACGTGTCAGGCGAACCTCCAGGCCAGCGAAATGGTACTGCCCGTTGTAAAACAATCTTCTTATCTAACTGCTTCGTCTGTTTTTACATAATTTCACCACCGTATAACCATGCTCTTTGATGTAAGAGCTATGTAGATGTTCTATTAATTATTTATCATCATTTATGTACTTGTAATTAATCTGCGGATGTTATTTCAGAACTTATATACTGTGAGAGAATGGAATTGCTAAAAGTTTATCTGTAATACTAGTTCATGAGTAGGGCACGTAGATTTGTAATCATGTGAAATATGGACGGAAGCCCCTCTGCAACGAAACTGGCTTGGCGGGAATAGAAAATGTGGATATTGGCGGTCGAATTGAAAAGTTCCTCTGTGGCACGAGTTATTCGGTGACTAACAGGCGAAATATTCGGATCTCGTGAACTGAACGAGGAAAGAAGAACTGCGAGATTATACAATATAGCCTCGGATGTAGACGTAATTTGGCTCGTTATTCGAGGCATCTTTGGTTAACCCTGTACTACCAAAGTCCGACGCTAAGAAGAAAGTTTTCTGGGCTTGTTACGCAGCAAGAGCAGTGGATACTTCTGCCGCCTTTTCTGAATTGCACAAGAGATCGACACGGCCTCCACCTGTATCTCAAATAATCACCAGAGTACTGCATAACTGCATGGACCAGTAATGTGGTCTCTTTTTCAATAATAAGTCTGTGTTCTGTAAACTTTGTGTTGAGCCCCCGCACTTTATCCTTAATCTTTTGCCTGGACAGTGTCCTATCCCAAGTGCTACGATATTTCCGAGTATCCTATTTTATTGAACTGGCGACTCATTTCAGTAAACTTTCACTACAATTAACAAACTTCGTGCAGAATTAAATTTCATAAATAATCAGGAAGCCTAAGTTTTGAAGTATCTCACGTGATTTTCATAAACGGATAATTAACGTTTCATCAAAGTACAATTGTGAAGGAAGGATGTAAAGTATTGAGCTTAAAGATAGTTCTTATTGAAATCTCAGAACGTGTAACGCCGGAAATGCATGTCATCCTATTTCCATCTATTGTATTATAATTTTTTTCCCTTATTTTGTTACCTGAAGATATGACGTATCTGTGTCTTTGTGTATTGTAATTGTTTTATATACTCGACTTGCTATGAGAGTTTCTGACACGGTGTCGCGGACGGGAAGCGTTAAGCTGGCACACATCAAGAGCCCGTTTCGCCTGGTGACAGTGTCCAGAAGAAGGCGCGCCAACATCCAGCTTCTGCAACAGCGACGGCCGACAATGAGTGACTGTCGCCACCTCCTCGATCGACGACTTCAAACCTTCAA
Organism: Schistocerca gregaria; assembly: GCF_023897955.1. Taxonomy (NCBI): domain Eukaryota; kingdom Metazoa; phylum Arthropoda; class Insecta; order Orthoptera; family Acrididae; genus Schistocerca; species Schistocerca gregaria. The sequence goes on from NC_064923.1 coordinate 751,757,483, forward strand.
TCAACCAACAATGAAGACTGGAAGCACGTAAAGTTTTAGAACTGTATGGCAGACCTCAGCTTTTAAAATTGTTGCATCACGAAATTACAGCAACTTAGCATGAACCTTTGTTGCTGATTGTCCCAATTGCAATACCAAGCAGGGTCCCTTCCTTTTCCGAAACGAACCCGAGTGTCGTTGAAATTCAAACGCCAGCATTAAAGTAATATCATTCCATTTCACTGCTTTAATTTCAAAGTTCAGTTAAGGTATTCATAGCTGGCTACAATATTTAGATTACACGAGAACAATTTAAGAGTGCGAGTTTTATTACCATATTTTAGCTTACCTGTGACTGCAGCTCGGCTTGGTACGTACTAAATGTTGCTACTGTTAATTGTCCAGAATCATTTAATTCAAGTTCAAAGTTAAATCTCTTATTTCTAAATTGCGTAGATTCAAGTTACTTTTGAAATGATTGTTGCGGTAGCCCAAGCCTAACCTTATTTTGCTGAATTTCGTAGTGCTTCAGAAACAAATCTCACTATTAATTTCAGTCACTAAATTAACTTTCAATTTTCCGGTTTTATAAATTCTTTTGCTAAATTAAGTCAGAGTGTAGCGAAATTTATTACTTCTGACAAACTTTCAGTTTTCACACAACACGTGTCAACCTTCAGTTGCCACGCTTTTAGTACTAATTATATGTGCAATAACCTTTCTTTTTCAGTTATTATTGTAGTTGTCTGGCGACCGTAATTTTCCCCAAATCACAAATATTTAATTAACGCCAATTAACTGTTAACGTGACGACCGCACATTTAGTTTCTTTATTAATTTAACCCTTTTCTCAAAATTAATTTCCACCAATTTTATTTGCATTTTTCCTTTCGATTGCTTTTCCCAAATTTCGATTAGGTGCACGCGGTTTAAATTTTTCACTGTCATTAAGGTCGATAAGTGAAAGAGCAGGTTACAAACGGTATTAGTATTATCTGCAAAAAACGTGATAATTCACAACAGTTACTGGCTAGTACCGTTTGAAAGACCGGCATAAGGACAATTATGGCACAGGTTTGTAGGCATGCGTGTATAGCTAGCAGTTCTGGTATTGTGTTGTGGCTAAAATATTCAGCCTTGATCTGAGTCCACTGACAGATTAGTTTCTGGGTCCACATGCTAATTGTTGAGCCGGATTTAAGTTTCATATTATGATTACAGCACTATGAAGTGCAGTTGCCAGCTATCTAAGGTTGGTTGGTTGGGTGTGGGATTGAAGGGACCAGACTGCTAAGGTCATCGGTCCCTTGTTCCACGATAAAGTCACACGAAATAAAAACTGTCAGTCGTTAAAAACGGAGAACTGAGACAAGGGACGACACAATACAAGAAAGACAGACAAAGACCAGACAAACGGAACTAAAATCACACCGAGTGTGAAGGTGGTTGGCCGACCATGAAAATAAGGAAAAGCCAACCACCAAATGACATTAAAACCCACAGTTATAACCACAGGCCAAAGGCCCAAGTCAATACAGGAAATAAAAGGACAAACACTCAAATCATACGATAAAAACCCCCTGCCCGAATAAAACTCAACACGAGGTCCGCCATAGCAACGTCATCACATAAAAGGGCAGGGAGGGTATCAGGCAGCGCAAACGTCTGCCTGAGTCCTGTTAAAAGCGGGCAGTCCACCAAAATGTGGACCACCGTCAGAGCTGCCCCGCAGCGACATAGCGGTGGGTCCTCCCGGCGCAACAAATGGCCGTGCGTCAGCCACGTGTGGCCAACGCGCAGCCGGCAGAGGACGACAGAGTCCTTCCGAGAGGCCCGCATGGAGGAGCGCCACACACCGGTCGTCTCCTTCACCTCCCGAAGTTTGTTGGGCGTGGGAAGGGTGCGCCACTCGTCACCCCAGGCACCAAGCACTTTCTGGCGCAAAAGCGACAGGAGATCACACTCCATAAGGCCGAGTTCCTGAGCCGGTGAACTCACTGCCTGTTTAGCCAGCGTGTCAACCCGCTCATTGCCCGGGATGCCGACATGACCTGGAGTCCAAACAAAGACCACGGAGCGGCCGCAACGGGCAAGAGCATGGAGCGACTCGTGGATGGCCATCACCAGACGGGAACGAGGAAAGCACTGGTCAAGAGCTCGTAAACCACTCAGGGAGTCACTACAGATGACAAAGGACTCACCTGAGCGGGAGCGGATATACTCTAGGGCGCGATAGATGGCAACCAACTCGGCAGTGTATACACTGTTCCCGGGTGCCAGCGACCGTTGCTCACAATGATCCTCTAAAGTAAGAGCGTAACCAGTGCGACCAGAGACCATCGAACCGTCGGTATAGGCCACGGCAGATCCGGGAAACTCGGCAAGGAGAGAAACAAAGCGGCGACGGAGGGCCGGAGGAGGGACCGAGTCTTTCGGACCCTGTGCCAAATCCAGCCGAATGCATGGTCGGCGCACACACCAAGGGGGCAGACGGAGATTGGCCCGGAAAACAGGCGGGAGAGGAAAAAACTCAATCCCACACAGTAGAGCCCGGATGCGAACCGCGATGGTACACCCTGACCGGGGCCGCCTGTCTGGAAGATGGACGATCGAGTGCGGGAACAGGAGACGGTAGTTGGGATGCCCTGGCAAGCTACAAACGTGGGCAGCATAAGCGGCCAGAAGTCGGTCGCGCCGGATCCGCAATGGAGGAACACCAGCCTCCACAAGTAAGCTGTCAACAGGGCTTGTCCGAAATGCTCCTGTGGCGAGTCGGATCCCGCAGTGATGGATGGGATCCAGCAATTGCAAAGCTGATGGCGATGCCGAACCATAAGCCACACACCCATAATCAAGGCGTGACTGGATCAGCGCTTGATACAGCCGGAGAAGGGTGGACCGATCGGCACCCCATCCGGTGTGGCTAAGGCAACGGAGAGCGTTTAAATGCCGCCAGCATGTTTGTTTAAGCTGCCTAATATGAGGCAGACAAGTCAACCAGGCATCAAATACCAGTCCCAAGAACCGATGCATCTCTACCACAGCAAGAGGTTCACCGTCAAGGTAAAGGCGTGGCTCAGGGTGAACCGTGCGACGCCGGCAGAAATGCATAACGCAGGTCTTAGCGGCCGAAAACTGGAAGCCGTGCGCTACAGCCCACGACTGCGCCTTGCGGATAGCGCCCTGCAGCTGGCGCTCAGCAACTGCAATGCCAGCGGAGCTGTAGTAGAGGCAGAAGTCGTCTGCATACAACGAAGCTGCGACGGACGATCCCACCCCCTCAGCGAGCCCATTGATCGCAATTAAAAACAGGGAGACACTGAGGACAGACCCCTGTGGGACCCCGTTCTCCTGGACCCGGGAGGAACTATGGGACGCAGCAACTTGCACGCGGAAGGAACGAGACGACAGAAAATTCTGAATAAAAATCGGGAGCGGGCCCCTAAGACCCCACCCATGAAGTGTGGCCACGATGTGATATCGCCAAGTCGTATCGTACGCCTTCCGCATGTCGAAGAAGACGGCAACCAGATGTTGGCGACGTGCAAAGGCTGTACGGACGGCAGACTCTAGGGAGACCACATTATCGACGGCAGAGCGGCCTTTACGGAACCCACCCTGAGACGGAGCCAGAAGGCCTCGAGACTCGAGGAGCCAACTCAACCTCCGGCTCACCATACGTTCTAGCAACTTGCAAAGAACGTTGGTTAGGCTTATGGGGCGGTAGCTGTCCACCTCCAGCGGGTTCTTGCCAGGTTTCAACACGGGGAGGACGATGCTTTCTCGCCATTGAGACGGGAAGACACCCTCAACCCAGATGCGATTGAAAACTTCTAGGAGGCGTCGCTGGCAATTCACAGAGAGGTGTTTCAGCATCTGGCTGTGGATGCGGTCTGGCCCAGGAGCCGTATCAGGGCAAGCAGATAGTGCACTCTGGAATTCCCAGTCGCTGAAAGGAGCATTGTACGACTCCGTGTGGCGCGTGTGAAAGGAAAGCCTCCAACTTTCCAACCGCTCTTTCCGGGAGCGGAAAGCCAGTGGGTAATTCGTAGATGCGGAACACTGAGCAAAATGCGCTGCTAACCGGTCCGCAATCGTGTCGGAGTCAGTACACACCACTCCATTCAGCGAAAGCCCAGGGACAGAGACAGGCGGCCGATAGCCATGGAGTCGCCTAATCTTAGCCCAAACCTGCGATGCAGAGGTACGGACGCCAATGGTGGAAACATACCGTTCCCAGCACTCCTGCTTCCGTTGGCGAATAAGGCGTCGGGCACGGGCACGGAGCTGTTTAAAAACGATGAGGGTCTCCAAGGACGGGTGCCGCTTATGGCGTTGAAGAGCCCGCCGGCGATCTCTAATCGCCTCTGCGATCTCGGGCGCCCACCAAGGCACAGTCCTCCGCCGAGGGGACCCGGATGAACAGGGAATCGCAGATGCCGCGGCAGAAACGATGCCGGTGGTGACCGACTGAACCACCGCATCAATGGTGTCATGGGAAGGAGGTGCGATAGTGGCGAGAGAGGAGAACAAGCCCCAATCAGCCTTATTCAGAGCCCATCTGGAGGGGCGTTCAGAAGAGTGACGCTGTGGTAGTGACAGAAAGATGGGGAAATGGTCACTACCACATAAGTCGTCATGGACACTCCAGTGGATGGATGGTGAAAGTCCAGGGCTGCAGATAGAAAGGTCGATGGCCGAAAATGTGCCATGGACTACGCTGAAATGTGTCGGCTCTCCCGTGTCTAAGAGGCAGAGGTCAAGCTGCGAGAGAAGAGTCTCGACATCTCTACCCCGGCCAGTAATCGCGGCGCTACCCCACAGGGGGTTATGGGCGTTAAGGTCGCCCAGTAACACAAAAGGAGGAGGCAGTTGTGCTATCAATGCAGCCAACACATGACGAGAGACATCACCATCTGGCGGAAGATACAAACTGCAGACAGTAATAGGCTGAGGCGTCCACATCCTTACAGCGACAGCCTCTAAAGTTGTGTGAAGAGGTACACATTCGCTGTAGACAGAGTTAAGGATGTAGACGCAGACTCCACCAGATACCCTCTCATAAGCTGCCCGGTTCTTGTAATAACCCCGATACCCACGTAGGGCAGGGGTCCGCATTGCCGGAAACCAAGTTTCCTGTAGGGCAATGCAGAGGAAAGGGTGACTGCTGATGAGTTGGCGAAGCTCAGCAAGGTGGTGGAAAAAAGCGCTGCAGTTCCACTGGAGTATCGCTTTGTCCATGTCCGAAAAAGGCGTGAAGGGACCGAGGAGGCAGATCACGCCACTGGGTCACCTGCTGCCACCGATGGAGGACCAGTACGATCTGCTGCCATGGTGTCTGAGGGTCCGGCGAGATCCAGGTCCTCAGCGGACGCCCGGATCTCCACCTTATCCTCGGACGCAGGGCCTGTAGGGAGCAGTGGGGTGGATGCCACCGCGTGGTCCTTGGCCTTAGAGGTCTTCTTCTTCGTCTTGTCTCTCTGGTCCTTGGGTTTCATTGGCTGGGAGGGCTCCAGCGAGTCAGTCTCCGGGACGGAGGAGGAGCGGGAAGCCCTGCGACCAGCCGCTGGTCTGCTTTTCTTCCATTGGCTGACGTCACCCTTCCCAGAGGCGGAAACCTGGGAAGGAAGGGACCCAAGGGACCCAAGGGACCCTTTCCGTGCTATTCGAGCCGGGGAAGTTTGAGGCTTCCCCAGCTTAGAAGTGGGGACTGATGTCCCCGATGGTTGGGGGGTTGCTGCTCCTGAGGCAGGTAGTGCAGGAGCAGCAGGGAGTGAAGTGCCCCCCACCATTCCGGCTCTGAGAGGTGGCAGTCTGAGGGAGAGCTAATGGGGCCATAACAGTAGTAGCCGCGGCGTAAGAGGCAGTCATTCGAACAGGATGGAGGCGTTCTAACTTCTGCCTGGCCTCAGTGTATGTCAGGCGGTCCAGGGTCTTATACTCCACGATTTTGCGCTCTTTCTGGAAGATCCTGCAGTCCGGCGAGCAAGGCGAGTGGTACTCTCCGCAGTTTACACAGATGGGAGGCGGGGCACATGGAGTATTGGGATGTGATGGGCGTCCACAATCTCGACATGTGAGGCTGGAAGTACAGCGGGAAGACATATGCCCGAACCTCCAGCACTTAAAGCACCGCATCGGGGGAGGGATATATGGCTTGACGCCACAACGATAGACCATCACCTTGACCTTCTCAGGTAAAGTATCACCCTCGAAGGCCAAGATGAAGGCACCGGTGGCAACCTGCTTATCCCTTGGACCACGATGTACGCGCCGGACGAAGTGAACACCTCGCCCCTCTAAATTGGCGCGAAGCTCGTCATCGGACTGCAATAGAAGGTCCCGATGGAATATTATGCCCTGGACCATATTAAGACTCTTATGGGGCGTGATTATAACCGGAACATCCCCCAGCTTGTTACAATCGAGTAACCGGCGGGACTGGGCGGAGGACGCCGATTTGATCAAAACCGAGCCCGAGCGCAATTTGGACAAGCCCTCCACCTCCCCGAACTTGTCCTCTAAGTGCTCGACGAAGAACTGAGGCTTCATGGATGTAAAGGATTCACCATCAGCTCTCGTACACACCAGGTAGCGGGGCGAGTATGTTTCGCTGGCATCCTTAGTCTTTTGTTCCTCCCTTGGTGTAGCCAGGGAGGGGAACGATTTGGGGTCATATGTAGTTGCGTTGTATTGAGCCCTGGAACGCTTAGAGACTGCTGGCGGCTGGCCGCCAGCAAGAGATGATGTACCACCCTTCATTGCGGGTCATCCGCCCTGATGCCACCTACTCCGACCAAGGGCCCTCCCCACGGGCGCCACCCAGCCTCAGCAACGACCACCTGGCAGGATGGCCATTGCCGGGAGTCCCAATGCCCCAAGGAGATAGGCATCTACTCCTTGGCATACGTGGGGAGTTAACGGCGCTGGCATCAGAAGAGCGATCCCTGTGTAGTCAGGGGGCTACAACCACCAGGGTACATGGCGGCCCCACCACAACGGACTGGCTACCGTGCTGGATTTCAGGTGATGTAGTCCAATATCGTCATTGGCGCATAAAGCGACACAGCATAGCAGACTGCAATAAACTGCACCCAAGAACAAATCCACGCCCAAGAGATGGTAGGTGAGCGGGACTGCTAAGCGATGACGACAAACCTGGCTAGAGATGGTAATGCATGATGGACACATCGCTCCTTGTAAGGCGCCCTTCCCCAATCGGCTCGCTCTTCGGAAAATTTAGAAGGATGGAGGTCAAACCCGTTAGGGGACCATCTCACAAGGCCAAAACGTTTGAGACTCCTTTTAGTCGCCTCTTACGACAGGCAGGAATACCGTGGGCCTATTCTTACCCCCGAACGCACAGGGGGACCAGCTATCTAACATTTGTTTACTAAAACAATTGGCTACAATTATTCAAACTATACGAGACCCAAGTACCACATGATCCATATTAGCTAAATAGTGTACAATTACCAGTAGGAACAGAGACATACTTACCTGACAAACATTTCGAGGACAATATTTTCCAATAATTAAGCTAATGAAAGAACCTCTTGTCCAGCTTAACAGTGCCCCACAATTAGTAATTATTTGCTTCTAACAATCATTGGCTTCGGGCTTTAATATACAGAGTAAGTGTTATTGAGAGCCAGTTTTTGCATAAATTATTAATATTCCTTCTGCGTTGTTCATGACAAACTACTGTTACACTGCTTAATAAAGTGCACTACAGCTTAGTATCCCATTTGCAAAACCAAGTTCGGTATCTAGTATTGTCAGTCAACTTTCTTTATGAACCGTGCCATTACTTCCTACAACTTTGCCTAACTAGTATGGCGACTGTGTTCTTTTGCGTAACTTCAGTTTACTTTATTATTAATAGAACCTTGGTTCGATTCCCGTTTGTTCTGCTACTGCTTCTCTTCATGAGAAATCTTCAGAGAACAAAAACAGTCCGATAGCTTTCCATTGCGCAAGATCACGGTCAAATAAGTATCCTTTCACAGGCGTAACACTATCGGTGTATTGCTAATTCAATAGTTGCTTTCAGTGCTACATCTTAGTTCTCCGAAGAAGGCTTTACATACTGCAGAAAGCAATTAGTCCAAAGTTTATACATTTCCATTTTTTAAAGATTATGGTTCTGAGTGTTTCAACGCATTATTTACCGCAAAAAGGAAACTTGTTTGCACGATGACAAGGGACCCGCAACGACGTCATTTTCCCGGTTACTGCAGGTATAGAACTAGCCCAGATTAAAAAAAAAAACATTCCTCAGAACGCGATAACAGATTTTCCATTGTTCAAATGATGTTGGATTATTTCATAGACTACAGTTCATGCCAGCTTCCATTCAATAAAAGAATCTGCCTGAGCGATGACTCTTACAGTGAAGTCTTTCCTAGACTCCTGAAATGGATTCTCATTATGTCAAAATACCATGAGATGAACTTTTCAGCCACAAATCCACATGGTGTTACGTGCAACACAAATATTGCTGGCTTGACGATGGACATTTATAGACTGAGAAAAGATGTTGAACTTTTAGAAATCCCTTCAGAGAAAGCCTACATATCTGTGCTGCCTATAAATAACAACAAAGTGGATGATGTCAAGAAATAATTTGTCCATATCCATGGAGATCCTGTAAGATGCAGCTTTGGAATTCTGCAACATCATATCCGACACCGACACCGACACCACCACCACCACCACCACCACCACCACCACCACCACCACCTCGTGATGCAGATATACATCCACATGATTGCTGTGCCATTCACAATTAAGTGCGTGGCAGCGGGTTCATCGATGCACCTTAAACCTAATTCTCTGCGGTTCCACTCTCTAACAGCGTACAGGAAAAAAAAAAAAAAAAACGAACACTCAAATCTTCCCGTGCGACCTCTGATTGCTTTTATTTTATCATGATGATCATTTCTCGCTGTGTAGGTGGGAGCCAACAAAATATTTTCGCATTCGGAGGAGAAAGTTGGTGCTCGAAATTTCGCAGGAAGATTCTGCCGCAACGGAACACGCCTTTGTTTTAATGACTGGCACCCTACTTCATGCATGATGTCCGTTGTACTGTCTCTCCTATTTCGCGCTAATACAAAACGAGCTGCCCATCTTTGAACTTTTTCATTGTCCTCCGTCAGTGACATCTGATGCGCACTGCAATGTTCCAGAATATAGCTGACATGTATGGTGTGCGCAATCTCTTTAGCTGATGCAAGTGTTCTGCCAAGAAATCGCACTGATTGGTTTCATTTACCCACAACATTATCTATGTGGTCGTTCCAACTGAAGTTATTCGAAACTGCAATCTCTAAGTATTTAGTCGAATTTACAGTGTTTAGATTTATGTGACATACTGTAACCGAAATTTAGAGTATTCCTTTTAGTTCTCATGTGGATAACTTCACACTTTTGATTATTCAGTGTCAATTGCCAATTCAGGTATCTTGTCTAAATCATTTTTCAGTTGGTTGTCATCTGATGACTTTACAAGACGGTAAATGATTCCATAGAGACCGGCCGCGGTGGTCTAGCGGTTCTAGGCGCGCAGTCTGGAACCGCGCGACTGCTACGGTCGCAGGTTCGAATCCTGCCTCGGGCATGGATGTGTGTGATGTCCTTAGGTTAGTTAGGTTTAAGTAGTTCTAAGTTCTAGGGGACTGATGACCACAGATGTTAAGTCCCATAGTGCTCAGAGCCATTTGAACCATTTGACTGCATAGAGAGGATAGCTGAGTAACGCAAACATGCAAAACGTAATATATTATACAGAAATACAAACAGTGTTTCTTACAATAAATAGAAGACGTTTGTAAAATGTAAATTTTCACGACCGGAATTGTCACAATTAACAAAATATTCCTGAATAGTATGTCATGGGCTAAGGGATTTTACTTCAAAACCCGACCTTTCGTCCCCATTTGCGGAGGACATTTTCAACGGGGATCGTAGCTTTGTTGAACGTCCGATTCACACCCTGGCTCGTACTCAACGGTAGTCAGTAGGGAGCCAGGGTGTGAATCGGACGTTCAACAAAGCTACGATCCCCGTTGAAAATGTCCTCCGCAAATGGGGACGAAAGGTCGGGTTTTGAAGTAAAATCCCTTAGCCCATGACATACTATTCAGGAATATTTTGTTAATTGTAATAAAAGACGTTTTCCATTTTTAAAAAAGTAATATGACCGTAACATTGACATGACAATCCGGTGTACTGCAGAAATGGAACATGTCCAGCACCAACAATGTCTCCCTCCTCTTTCTCTTTATGTCATACCTAACTTAAATTTATATAAGCTATTATATGCAGTCAAGTAAGCAGAAACAATACATGTCAGGAGAGAGATTGTGTTAAATTGGTTTTATACATATTTTGATTTGCAGCTCCTTGTATTGGCCGTGTTTGCAGTTAAACATTTTTGGATTTGACGTCCGCCAGTTATGCAAAACACCGTTTTTCTCAGTACCCAAATATGCTTCGGCACCACTGCGCCATCGTCAGTGGATTTTCGTTTTTATTTATTCTGCAATGTGAACATTTTTGTTAAATGATTATAAAATTATGTGCATTTTTAGTTCAAACAACAGATCGTTGTATTCTTGTTAAAGTTACGTGTGCGCATCGCATCATCTCAGCATGATGCGGAGATCGGAAGTGCTTGCAACGCTAAAACGTAAGTAAATACGAAAATAAGCGCGAAAACATCGCGAAAAACTAAATTACATTCTAGCCAAAAAACCTCAACATCGTTTGGTTGCAGATGACAAGCTACCTGTAGTAATTAACACACAAGTGATCCAGAAAATTCATGCACACCAAATGTAAAGGTATTTACAAAAAGAAATCATCTTTTGTTTGAACTGAAAATGCACACAATTTTACAATCATTTAACAAAAATGTTCACATTGCAGAATAAATAAAAACGAAAACCCACTGATTATGGCACAGTGGTGCCGAAACATGTTTAAGTACTGAGAAAAACGGTGCTTCGCATAACTGGCGGACCTCACATCCAACAATGTTCGTTTTATACAGTTTCTTGTCCAATGTAAAAGTAGACACTGTGGACATGTTGCCATACTGTAGTAAGCGGTTCGTTTGTGATCGGGCATTGTCCTGCTGAAATGTGGCATGTGGAGTAGCCAGCAGGAGCGGCAGTGCCTCGGGCTGTGAAACCTTGCTAGTTTAGGGGTTGCTGTCCAGACAGCCGCAGGAGGCGAGATCGCATGTCGTGGGCAACGGCGCCCAGAACCATCTCTCTCGGCGTTTGTCCGCTGCGTCACCCAGCAATGTTGTCTGCCCGACTGCGTTCACCACTGCAGAACGAGCTGAAGCGGTGACTCGTCCACAGGAACTGCACTCTGCTTCCCAGCACGCCAGTGGCGGCGTTCAAGTGAGCACCGCACTCTGGGATGGCGATGGTGTCTGGCCAATGGTGGCCAACGCAGCGGTAATGCTTACAATTGCGACACCAACTACCTGGATTCCAATGCAGTGTTACAGGATGTTGTATACGGAAAGTTCGGGTATTATAGAATACCACATACTTTTGTGGTTTTATCTCCAAACTGAACTCGTTCTTAGTTCGCAAAACGCACTTTATCATAAATTTCAACTATATGTAGTTCCCTTAATAAAGTTGTAAAAGCTAACCATGGAAAAAAAATTAGTAAAATTGCACTTGGAGGTTAATACGGAATAGACTTTGAAACATCCCCTTTGAAAAATTAATGAATTACTGTGATGATAAATCTCTAAGTTATTTGATTTTTAAACAGCTGAGCAAAACTGAACGTACTCCGACATTTCTCTCTTTACTTATTCTGATCAACACTAAACTGACACACAATATTTGCGCAACACAATCTGACTTAATAATCCCTACAAAAGACTGGCCCTGACTAACAATAACCTACACCTTTCATGAATCACTTCCCTCACAAAAATCTTCGTTACTCGAACTACTGCAATACAGCGAGCGCCACTACTGCCAGCTAAATAAAAGATTCAAACTACTGAACACACTAACTACTGATAGGCATAGTCAGCAAGTGAGAACAATGTATTTTCCTAGAGTAGCATGGAGTGCTGCATCAAACCAGTCTCAGGACTGAAGACGACAACAACAACGTTATATATATTACTTCATGATATCCAGTATTACAAATTTACTCTTTCTGGCGCACACACGTCCAGATCGTACGCTTTAAAAACTCCACCATCTCTCCCCACATCCACCACTGCTGGCGGCTCACCAACTGCGCAACGCTACGCGCTCTTCACATACAACTGCCCAACACTACAATAGCGAATACTCTAACAAACTCCAGCCACAGACTGCACACAGCACAGTCAGTGATTTTCATACAGAGAGCTATGGCGTTACCAACATAAAAACCTAAACAGCCCCATGCTCCCACAAAACATTTTACAAATTGTTTTGGGCAGTGGCCAATAATGATTTGATAAAATTTTTGATAATTACAATAACAAAGATATCCAAAGCGCACACTTATTGATGCAATGTTGCTCAAAAGCAAAAATTGTTCTCATAAAGACGGTCCTGATCATTCATCACAATAGTAATTACAGTTTTCCTTATGTTCCCAAAGTCTGAGCAGTAAAAGAAAATCCAAACGGAAGTAGTGGATTTCCATGCAGTCTTGAAGAAGTAGTGTTGTCCTTCCAACGGAAAGACAGTGCTGTCTCTTGACATGCAGACAGGTAATGGGCCACAACAGAGCAAACCCACCACAAAGTCAGTCGAAGTTTTGAAGAATATTGGTTGATAGGTCATCACATGGCAGACCCACTGTACTCCTGGTAGAGAGTATGGTATTGGTGGGCCATCAAAGGTGCAGACCCACTGCAGTCCTTGTAGCGACGGGTAGCAGCCATCTGGTGCGCTTGATCTACTATTCTTTTTGTTTAATCGTGTCCTGTAGACTGGTAATTGCAAGTACATTGACCGAAATTGATAGCGTTACACCATGGAGCACCTGTCCGGTAGTAATCAAACAGTAATGAGATTTTCGTCGCGTAAGGGGAATTAAATGAACAACTTCCATTCCATTCTGAACTGATGTCCATCACCAACATCTCTGTGTAACAGAGCAAACAGCCTTCAAATGTCATCTTGAGGAAATTCTTGTCGTGCGTGAAACACATGAAGATTGCCAGCCAGAGGCTGGTATGACAGTACATGCTTTCGCATCAGATCACACATATACTCTATTGGTGAAAAATCAAGGGATCGGCAGGCCAGTCTAGGGTGCATCCATTCTTAAAGGCATTTGTCGTGTAAACTGCACAGTGGCGTCTTGCGTTATCCTGCTGGAATGAGTCGTTTGGTAGCCTCGTCACGAAGGGACTGAGAACAAGATTTACTATTCTTGCGACATACTCTTCACCAACTAGCAAATCAGTGCTACTGTTAATAGCCAAAAGCTTCTCGTACCATAATCCCAAGAGATAGACGTCTATTGGTCCCTTGCGATCTTTCACCACTTCGTCTATGGAAACGTTATCGTCGCTCCGACCGATATAAACATAAGCAAAACTCATTGCCGAACACCACAGAACGGTACTCAGTAATCCAGATAACTCTGGTCCTAAACCGTGCAGGTTTATGATGTCTTTGATAACGGCAGACGATGCGTGGCGATTCGAGATGTTAGCTCAGCTTCCAGTTATTCGTGTCACTAAACTAGTCTAATGCCAAGTTGCCTGCAATCACGGTACTCCGTGATTCTGCCAAGCGGTCGACGTAATTTTTAAATGATCCTCCTGTTCCAGAAGTCTTTAACGTTACGTAAGAGGTTAGACTTCTTAAGTCATAATACTGGCACAATTCTGTGCAGGTTTTTATGAAAGATCGTTGGCACTGTAATCTGTTGATCTTTCTTTGGAATGAAATTAGTCTAGACATAATAAATGTGTACTAGCGCAGCTGTGGTGGTTCCTTATTTGTATTAACAAGAATCAGCTTGGGAGTCCAAGATGGTTATTTTTTGTTCGTTTGTAAGTAACACGTCTCCAGACCTGGCACACACGGTAATCCCGGTACCACAGTACCGTCGCACCAAGCTAGAGGGCGCGAAACAAATCGTCACAACCCACTCCACCTCATCAGTGGGCTGCGCCACTTTGTTCTGCAGTTGCCAACATTTCTGTAGGAGTCTGGTTTGACCACTGGACCGTCGTTGATGCAATAGCAGCAAATCAAGTGTGTGTGCGCGACCACGGAGAGTGTCTTTCATCGCCGGAAGCCGCCACACGTCGCTAGTAACTGGGTAAGGTGAGTATGGAACTTGAGCAATCACTTCAAAGTAGTTGTCACGAAGAAACTGCAGCGTCATGTTAGTCCGATGAGCTGGTGCGTTGACTTGCTGAAATAGCAGGCGTGCGGCTCTTTCCGGCTGTTTTTCACGCAACGCGGGAAGGAGTTTATTCACCTTGGTAGTAAGCACCTGTCACCGTAGCGCCCTCTGGAACGCAATCAGTATGGACTGCGCTATCGCCGTTCAGAAGATTGTCAGCATCAGTTTTTTTTTTTAAGCACTGGCGCTAACCCTGATCTTTTTTGGTTGCATTGAGTTTGTGTGCTTTCACTGAGCTGCTGCCTGCTCGCATTTCGTTTCAATATTGATAAACGGCATCTATGTGTCATCCATTGCCACAATCGATGAAACTGAAGTCGTCTTCAGGTCATCATCGCACATTAACAGCTGCGCGGTTTGAGGTCGGCCCCTCCTTCCGCGCGCGCGTGTGTATGTGTATGTGTATGTGTATGTGTGTGTGTGTGTGTTGTTCTTAGCGTAAGTTAGTTTACGCAGTGTGACACACACACACACACACACACACACACACACACACACACACACACACGCACACACACACACACACACACGCACACACACGCGCGCACACGCACACGCGCAAACGCGCACACACACATTGCCCGGCACCACGCCACGCGCGTAGCCTTGTTGTCGTACGTCAGCATTCGTGGCACCCACCTGCCGGATACATGTCGCATTTTTGGGACTTCATGCAGGATTGTGTGCATTGATCTCCCAGAAATGCTATCTTTTGAGGCAAAGTTTTGGACACTTATTCGGAAATCCTCCAAAACAACCTTCTCCACATGCTCGATGTCGTCAGCTCGACTGGTGTGAGGCCGAGATTGTTTTCGTTTGTTGTCTCACGACGTTGTACCTTCTTTGAACTGTCGCACCCACGAACGGACGTAAAAACAAATCTGTGGCCCTAGCACCACATGTACGACGACTTTCAGCCCGTGTCACACTAAGCAAATGGAGAAAACGATGATCATCAGACGCTGTTCTTGTAACGGAAACGCCGCCACTTGGGTATAAAAAAAACAATCCTTCCTTTCGCCGCTGCCGCTAAATTTGTGTTCAGTACAGTGCTGCCATCTCTGTCACGCCTTCACACGATTATTTTAAAACAAACCGCATGTTTCTGTTTCCAGCCCTGAGGAAAACAAGTAGACGTGTTGTAACTTTAATGCCTCTCGTATGTAGGGTACTGTAATGCCGGGATTACAATGTATACCAGGAGTTCAGAAATGTTGCCTACAAATATAAAAAAAGAGTAAATTATTTCAGTTTCTAGAGGTGTTAATTAAACCTTTATGACTAACCCTCTGTTATGGTTTCCGAACATCAGAGAATTTGTCACAGAGTGCTTTGAAACACCACTGCTGCGATAACGACGACGTTGGAGTAGCAGGAAATCGCTCCGACACGGTCCTGTTGAAGACGCTATAACGTCGCTTTCCTCCTGTCTCTGAACTGACTGACCGAGCCAGTTATACAGAAGGACTTACAGTTAAACATTAACTCCAAACCGCGACGCAACAAGTCACTTTTCACATTCCTCGTCACTTTCCAGGTTAACAAAGACTGTCAGACATTACCGAAGTGCTAAGTGACGGATAAAAAACCTGGGACTGCGTGGAAACGAACCCGAGACGTTTGGATTAGTAGCGTGGCACTTAAGCTCTACGCACTCTTGAAGACGAACCGAACGAGTTTTGCCATAGCCAGCAACGTCTTTTTTTTTATTTTGAAAGAATCATTTCTAAGCTCTCGCGCAATGGAACATACAGTTCAAGACACACTCTCTCTCTCTCTCTCTCTCTCTCTCTCTCTCTCTCTCTCTCTAGATCTCTCCAGTCTAAGCACATCATTTCCTTCTCCAATCGTTATAAAACTGATAGATTACTATGTTTCTACCTACGTTGGACCGGTCGCTTTTACTATGTACTCTTCAGTCAGCCATACACAATCTTAACGAAGGATCCAGCCTTGACTGCAGTCCCTTTTTGTAGCTGACGCAGTATTCTTATCATTCCTGCTCGATTATTTCGGAACTTCCAAATCCCTTCTAGGACTCTAGTGAAAGTCAACGATAAAAATCCTTTTGTAACATATTTTCGAGCTACGATGGTACTTCAAATTTCTGATTTACGAGTATGTGCATCACACTGCTAACGTTCTCCTCCATTTCTATTCAAATGAAGTTGTGCTTCACCTCCACTGCAGCTATCATCTGCAAGCCAGCACAGGAGTATTATGGCCTACCAACAGGCAACAACAAAATGTGACGGTAAATTCGGCCTTCTGCAAGGCATATTTCTTTTCTTTCCCTGTAACGTTAAAGCATTTCATGTACGTTACTTCGCATCAGAAACTGTAACACGCTTAAATAAAATGCCGAAAGAATATAGCGATTCTGTAATCTAAATTAAATAAAAACTAGAAAACTTTATCGTTAGCACATAAGCTTTCAAAACTATGTTCCACGCGACACTACCAGTACAAAATACATCTAAATCCATACTCTGCAAGCCACCTGACGGTGTGTGGCAGAGGGTACCTTGAGTACCTCCATCGGTTCTCCCTTCCATTCCAGTCTCGTATTGTTCGTGGAAAGAAAGATTGTCGGTATGCCTCTGTGTGGGCTCTAATCTCTCTGATTTTATCCTCATGGTCTCTTCGCGAGATATACGTAGGAGGGAGCAATATACTGCTTGACTCCTCGGTGAAGGTATGTTCTCGGAAACTTTAACAAAAGCCCGTACCGAGCTACTGACCGTCTCTCCTGCAGAGTCTTCCACTGGAGTTTATCTATCATCTCCGTAACGCTTTCGCGATTACTAAATGATTCTGTAACGAAGCGCGCTGCTCTCCGTTGGATCTTCTCTATCTCTTCTATCGACCCTATCTGGTACGGATCCCATATCGGTGAGTAGTATTCAAGCAGTGGGCGAACAAGTGTACTATAACCCACTTCCTTCGTTTTCGGACTACATTTCCTTATGATTCTTCCAATGAATCTCAGTCTGGCATCTGCTTTACCGACAATGAACTGTATATGATAATTCCATTTTAAATCACTCCTAATGCCTATTCGAAGATAATTTATGGAATTAACTGCTTCCGGTTGCTGACCTGCTATATTGTAGCTAAACGATAAAGGATCTTTCTCTGCATTCACAGTACATTACACTTGTCTCCATTGAGATTCAATTGCCATTCCCTCCACCATGCGTCAATTCTTTGCAGATCCTCCTGCATTTCAGTACATTTTTCCATTGTTACAACCTCTCGATATACTACAGCATCATCCGCAAAAAGTCTGAGTGAACTTCCGATGTTAGTGTTATGCACGATAAATATAGCAGTGTAACTACCTCACTTTCCATGATAGGTTAGCAATCCATTTAAAACTGTTAAATTACGATTTCTATTTATACATAAATAGATTTAACTCTAATTATCGGAACTTCCACAGCTGTGAGTCAGGTAACAAAAAATTTTTATAGCACAATTGAAAGAAAAGGACAAGCTTTGAAGGTTAAACATGAAGGGCTGGAACATTTGCGGTTAAATGAAAAATATATTAATTGAATAAAAACGGAAAATTTCCTGTTTTCCATCCCAGGAACGGGCTAGAAGAGATCTAAATACGCAAAAGAAGATTGGATTATCGTGACGGTAAGAAGTCATTAGTCCATATGTGGTCGCTGTTAAATTTCTTACTTGTGCGCGGGTATAGGAGAGTCGCTGCTATCCTTAGAGCTGTTTCTCTGTTGTGCCAGGGCTTACAACAGCCGCGCTGGGCGCGGGCAGATAGTGTCACTGTAAATGAGAACCTTTCTGACAGCGTCATGTTTCGCGGCATCGGAGCCACCACTCATAACGACAAAACCGCGCCCCCTAACCAACTTTTATAGAGGCGCTGCAGCGTAAGAGCGTACCGTGACGCAACGGGTTCTGCGTTTCCACAGCAGCAAAGTCGACACGAATAAGCCAGGTCCACCGCACTGGCCCAATTGCAACCACCACCGCGATTGGGAGCTCTTCGATAGCATCGGCCGTGTGGATCGGCGGATTATGCCCATCGAGCTGTGTAAACGGCTTAATGTCGGCAGTAATGCGCCAGAAACTATAATAGCGACTGGCTTATCACGAAATGTGCGCCGCACAAGCCTCGCGGGTCCTTCCATAGGCTCCGTACAAAAGCCGCGTGGAGCGGTCTTCCGTAAGAACGCGCAGGACCGAGACGAAACAAAAGACAGTTACATGGGCAGCATCGTCTGGGGGTGTAACACTGGGTATAACCATAGAGTAAATATCTCTGGAGTGAGCATTCACATGCGCAGAACAGATTTTGTGTTGTGTCAACATACATTGCCGACCTGGTCACGTGTTCTCGGGACGTCGTGTGTTTTTCCGTATTGCGTCCTGTATATTTAAAATGTCACTACATACCTAAGAAAGACGGATTCTTTCCGTACGTGTCGTGGATTATTTATACAGGTTGCGCAGATATTTTAACAGTGTCCATTGGATACCAGGAATCATCTACGTAACTTTTAAGGGCAAGTGATTTTACATCCTGCTTCTTAGCGATAGGTATTGCAGTTCAGATGCACTCGATTTATGTAGTTTTCGATATGATACGGAACTTTATAGTATTACAGAGCCTGACGTACATTTTTGCAGCGAGTCTTGCAAAACGACTTGACAGTACGCTAGTACTTTTGCAAGTGTCCGAAAAACACCAAAATTGGCACACATTAGCGATTATATCCCTGCTAATTCGTTCTTTTTCTGCTATTTCTGCGTGTTTATTTTCTCGTTTTTGCGACCTAAAGCACAATATTTCGTACTGGTGACACTTTGAAGTATTTATTTAAAGCATTTTACGTACTTGCTCCCAGTTTATTAAATAAATAGTAGACTGAGTAATCTATATACATAATCGAAAAGTCACTGATAAATGCATGGAGGATTGTATTTGCTGAAACAACTAACCATCCCCTTTCCTGTTCCATTAGCAAACTTACGAGAGGACGCGATTGTTTGTAAGCTTTTGTACGAGCCGTAATATCTGCTGTATAGTCATAAAATCGTAGAAAAATACGTCTACAGAATCAAGCCTTGATTATAATGCGTCTCGAAATTATTAAACATAAACAGTCTCTTACTAATATGATAACTATAATTAGAGCTACATGTTATGTACCTATGAAAAGTTACCATCCCTCCTTTCATATATTTTTCTTTGCATTCGTATCAACAACAGTAATTCTCCATCGCTATAACACTATCAACAAACGGTGAAAAACGACAAAAACTCTTGATATTATGAACTTCAAACGCTGCAGAAAACACAAAAGCACGGCGAAGTCCTGAAAACACGTGAAATCCTAGTTTAATGTTGACAACATGCGCAGAACGCAATGCTCACTCCAGAGGTATTTACTATATGGGTATAACCGATACTAATTGGCAGCTAAAAGATAGTATGAAGAACCTTTGCATAAAAGTAACCACATTTTTTAACCTGATGAGATGTTTATCTTCTCGCACGTCGTATTTTTATCAAGTGCTGCAGAGATTCTACGACTCAAACACAACACAGATGCTCATGTTTCTAATGCCACAGTCCATAACGAAAAAGAACAAAAATAAAGGCATTTTCACACGAGGCTGAATGTAAATGTGGAACGTAACAAATGGCTGTAGTTGTAATGCAAACACGATTCTGTGAGTAGCCTGTATCGATCGTTGCTTCAGTGTCACGAAGAGCTCTGATTCGTGTAGAGAAAGCCAAGTGTAAGACTTACAAGTAAGCACCAATGGTGTTCGCTGAAGAACCCTTTTGGACAAGTTGCTTCATGTCATCGAATCTGTGGGACAAAGAAGCAATGGCAGCTGCCGTTATCCGAACGACTACACATTCTTCGCCGAAATCGATAGGCATTGTCGTATTGAAAAATAGCAATTAGAACGTGCTACACCTGTTGCCGAAAACATTTTTGAGAGTGCAATTTCTGTTGGTGTTACGCTCAACAGAAAAAGGATTTTTTTTAACTTGAATAGGCACACCGTCACATCGTACCAATGTTTTACACACAAAGTAACTTTCACGTGACAGCAACTTGGAGAGGGGTCATAGTTATGTCATAAATAGCAATAAAACGAAAGTAATAGAAGTGAATAACTGATCTGAAATAAGACATAATTTATGTAATGCCATCTGCTGTAACAGCATTAACTAACAATTAACAGCAATAATACTATCGGCGCTACTTTTCACTCTGCAGCGAAGTGAGCATTGACTTCAAACTTCCGGCAGATTAAAACCGTGGGCTCGGCCGAGACTCGAACCTGGGAGCTTTGCCTTTCGAGGGCAAGGAAGTTTCGATGCTACAACTGCTGTAGCCAATACTAATAGCAACAGTTGGAGGTACAAACTGCAAAACTGAAATTTTATGACGCAGCGGGTTCCGTGGGAGAGAAATTCAGATAAATTCCGCTATCAGGAACTTTGAAAAACGAGGATGGTCTGGTAGATACGAAGGGGACTTGGTAGTAATGGAGTGAAGGGTTTGTACAGAACAAAAGCAGACGTTATTGTTTTAGTAGGTAAGTCTTAGCTATCCTCTGAAGCTGGAGATATTAATTCTATAACATAGTGAGGGGTATCATTCCAAAGCTTAGTTGCTGCTACCGGAAAGGACCTGGAGAAAACGGCTGTGAGATGATGCGGGGAGAAGTATTCAGCTCTCTCGCGGACGAGTATTTCTGCCTTTTTTTGTCATAGAAGACCGTGACGGTCGAGGAGAGATGGGTGATGTATACGTTGAAAATACGAGAAGGATTGTATGTCTGGAAACATGTGCGCTTGTCTGCTGATGGCCAGGTATCAGACGGTGAAATAAGATCAGAAAGTCTGAAATGAAAAATATAACTACGTAAGCTAGTATCACCAGCTCCGAGCGCCGCAAACTTCCACTACTATCGTAGCATGATAACATCGCTGTAATCAGGAACTGGATGTACATGGGCCTGTTGTAACCATAGGTGCACCGAAGTATTACACCTGGTGACTGTGCGCTCTGTTGTTCAACAAGGTGCGTTTTTAGATTTTGGGTGCGTCGTACGAGGAAATCGCTGGAGGCCAAGTAGGAGCAGGACTTATAAAACACTTCATATCCCACACTCTTCACTTTAGCAACACCGTCCATGCGTTCGTTATAGATACCTTCGTGACTTATAAACAATTGAAACGTCATGATGTGACTAACACTTTTATGAACTTCGCTCATAATGCTACGTCCGAAGCCACAAGGTTTTCGTTGATGCTGACGAAGTATTCTGTCACTTGCTGTGAGGTTCCAACTCAATCCGGAGACATTTCACTTGCTGGCTCTCGACGCTGCCGTGTCTGCAGGCACGCCGCCTCTCAGCTATTACCACAACTCATCCGCTCTTCACATTCTCCAAGTCTGCAATGAATGGAGACATTCTTTTCTGACGTTGCCATTTTCACAACTTTTAGTGAACGAAAGCAGAGACCGTTGGTTTCTTTTCCGCGTTAACCTACACTACAGTAACCGCACGACGTGAAGAAGCATTAACACTAAGTTAAAACAAAGTTTACTCCATGCAGCCTTTAGTGCGGGCCGTTCCAATCGTCAGAAGCGCATCTTGCTTACAGTCGCAGGGTTGAAATCAGCATAAGAAATGGGTTGTCTGCTAGCTGCGATAGCTTGGATCATGCTAGTGAAAGGAACAACCTTAGCTAGCGATCTTCGTTTCACTTCTTTCCATAATAATATTCACGCAATATTTCGTCATGTTTGGTGATAAACATAATTAAAGTGAGAAAGTTGTAAGGGCTTACGCTGTGCCGTTACACAGAAAGGCAAAATTTATAGGTACCCAACAAGCCTTGTCCAGCTAGAACTGCAATATGACTAGATGTTGGTCGGTTTGTAGATTAGAGGGACTAAACTGCAAGGTTATCAGTCTCTTTCAACTATAGCATAGTGAATAAACACTAGCGTGGATTTTCCAGATCCTGCATCTAAACTGTAGGCACATTAGTCGTGCCATCGTCTGCATACACGAACCACGCAGGCCCGCACTGCTAAGAGAGAGAGAGAGAGAGAGAGAGAGAGAGAGAGAGAGAGAGAGAGAGAGAGAGAGAGAGAGAGAGAAACAACAGTCTGTGATAAAAATTATTAGAAACGAACAGTAATTTATGACTCCGAATGTTGATACAACTTTTTGAATCTGCATAAATTTCCTGCCCAGAGCTGGTGAAACCATCAAGCAAACTTTATTTTATATATTAAACTTCGTTGTTCAAGGAATTCCCTCTGAGGTTATTGGATATAGACCAAGACGGTTTGGCGTTTGATGACAAAAGACTGGGAGAACACAGAGGATATGCGATTACCTCACAACCAAACTCATGGATAAATGTTTTCGTCATTCTAACGATGTGCATCACACTGCGCATAATATGGTTTCCTCGGTCGTTGTACTTTGTTTGTGACGGTATTAGATTTATGTAGATGGGAATATATGTGAAGGATTATGATCAGGTTCTCATAAGGAAACAATTCACAGAACGTGACCACATCTTTATCTTGTCTTACGAAGTAATACCTGCGGCAGGGGAGAGAAATTTCTACAGGCTTTATTTTAAAAAAGATCAGCCATTCCATCCTTTTTGATGCTGACGTAAATCTTTAATTTTATGCACAATTAACAAACTCGAATAATAATGATTCATATTCTTGACGATCCTTAGGTTACGAGGAAGCAGAGACGCCGAAATGCCTTTTTCTCTCGTTTTCACTGACTTTTTTAGACTTCACTTGAAGGTTCTGATATCCAAACTGCACATGTTTAACTGGTCACCACAGCTGTTTATAATTGGGCAGAGTTCCAGAGATCACTGGTGTAGCTGAGCGTGATTAATCTTTCAGAATGAGCTCACCCGCTTGAATTTTACGATTATATTCTTTTGGTGAGTCCTTCTACTGGATTATCCTCGCAGGATCAACAACGTTTGGAGCTGCTTCCAATTTCTTTGCTCCTCTGTTGATCACACAGTGTAGAACACGACGTATTGCCTGTTGGCTTTCATCTCGGGTTCTTCGTCTGATTTAAGGATTTTTCTGAAATTTGACAATGACAACCACTCGTCAAAAAGTCGCTAAACTAACGTCGTCCAAAGGGTCCTGTAAGCCTCAACAATTGTGTAATGTAGAATAGGTTGGAGATGATCGTTCTCTGTCACTTGTTATTCAATTTGTTTGCATCAAAAATGTCCGCAAACTTTCTTCGAGTCTGCAATATTTCGACACCCATTTTGTAGCGTAACACAAAGTAAGAAGTAGTGCACAACAAGGAAAGACGTCATAGAAACACCTTGTGATCACGAACCAGTAGTGTCATCTACGAGATCTGCAACGTATTATTATAGAACTGGCACCTTCTGGAGAGGGAGAGAGAGAGAGAGAGAGAGAGAGAGAGAGAGAGAGAGAGATAGAGAGCGAGAGATAGAGAGAGAGAGAGAGATAGAGAGCGAGAGATAGAGAGAGAGAGATAGATAGAGAGAGATAGATAGAGAGCGAGAGATAGAGAGAGAGAGAGAGAGAGAGAGAGAGAGAGAGAGAGAGAGAGAGAGAGAGAGATAGAGAGCGAGAGATAGAGAGCGAGAGATAGAGAGCGAGAGATAGAGAGAGAGAGATAGATAGAGAGAGATAGATAGAGAGCGAGAGATAGAGAGAGAGAGAGAGAGAGAGAGAGAGAGAGAGAGAGAGAGAGAGAGAGAGAGAGAGAGCGAGAGCGAGAGTTTTCTCGAACTTCATGTACTAATAGGTGGTGATTAATGGTTCTAGCAGTAAGAAACCAATATTTGAAATCTTGATAGTAAGCTCATTGAAACGGACGACCGTAAACCCTAGTGTTGGTTGAATGGGTGCACTAACCTAACGTCTTCGTTAAGAGAGTGACATTGCTTGCGATCCCATTTATTTCTGTGACTACGTAACACCACAGCTCTAATACTCTACTGATCTATTTTGCCTTTTGTTTTATTTAATGTTGTAACACTGAGTATCTGTAAATGTGTGTGAATCGGTAACACAAAATTGTATACTCCTTTCTTTGTTAAAACTTTGATGTCGTGGTTGGATTCTATTCAATGTAGTATATCTGTCATTGAAATTCTTTGTCCCATTTGGAGGGAACAAAACTTACTATATACAATAGTAATTTCTGTGAGATCATTTTTTTGTAGAAATGTCAATATGTGCAAATGTTCTATTTTGTTTAAAATGACTGTTTGCTGTAATGTGAACTGCTGATCCTCACTTAGGGTTCTAAGTTTGTATGTAAAAGGTGTAGTGGTTCCCCTCGGGAAAGCAACTGTGTAGCGCGCGCAAATTGTGGTTGGCCTAGGTAGAAAAGGTGGAACAAGAGTCAGCCGGGGACGAGTTGCCAAACTGTGCACTGCCATGTAAAATTTGTATATTGTGTTGGTTTCGAGAGAGGCTCTTTCTGCCACTTTCCAATGCCTCGGTTGGATGGATAAATAACTGGAACGATTCTGGAATTGGTATTCATCCTCGTCACCAACAAGGGCCAAAGTCCAGTAATTCTGTCTGCAAATCCGCCTACCAACGTGCAGTTGCCACCACATTGCGCAATCACTGTAAAGGAGTACTATAATAATGTACAGTGAAGGATCAGCTCATTGGGCGATTTAGTGTACACAAATATAAGGTAACGTATAACTGAATTTATGTACCTAGCTTGATTTTTTCCTACCACACCACCTCTCAGGTTCCTCTCCATTTGAATTATGATTACCGAGTGTCCTATGTTGTGGAAAAAATGAAAGCCTCGAAGTTAGCCAGTTAATTACATAACGTTATTTGATCTTTGATGAGAAGGGCATATTCAGATTTACTGTGGATTTAGTGAAATTGTGGGAGGCAGTAAATGTAGTTTTGTGAAGTGTCGAAGTCCCCTATTTAATCATTTACTTGAAAGTAAAATTTGCAGTTCTTTTAAGGTTAAAAGCTCTTAAAACTGAGGCTTATAAAGTTTTCCTTAGTAAATGATCACATTGCTGCCTGTAGTAAATTTTAAAAGGTGAATCACTTTCTTGTAAATTTGTCAACATCCCGTCTCACTGTAGTAGAAGTCGTGAACTGCACTTATGGAAAGTTATATACTCATGCTTGCTAAGCACTTGTTTCTTTTGGGTATTGAAAGTGCATACTAATAGTGTAATAAAATCCTTTACCATTATTTATGAAAACAATAATTTCTTTATTAAAAAGGCAGTAAGAAATAACCTGTTAGTGAATTCCATGTAACTTTCATTCTAAACAGAATAGTATCTAGTTGAGAGATACTTAACCTGTGGCTAGTTCATAATATTGCAGTGAACTACATTTATAATTTCATGCCAGCTAGGAAAAGGATGAATATTAATACTGAACCTATGTCCAATTAATGATCCTGCAGTGAATGTTAGTAGTTATGTTATAAAGACCATTCCGTTTGAACAAGCCCTGAAAGTAATACTGTTTCGGTATCGGTTATAATTTTGAAAATAGTTTGTGCTGCTCTAACTGTTAGTTTCAGTCTTACCGTAAACTATGTATGTGTCAGAGTTCATTGCACTCGCGTGTGACAAAGTATAGGTTGTGTTTATCCATTAAAGTTACTAATAACTATTTTCTTGAACGAGAATGTTAATCATTCTCTTGCCTAGTTAGGCTGGCGACCGTTTTCTTTGTCCGTTAAACAGTGCAGATAGGCAAAATTTTGTTTGTTACTGTTCAATTATTTACGTAATTCTGACTCATTTCCGATAAGCCACCTCCGTTAGTTACAACACGGTCAAGATAACAAAATTCCTCTCCGAGGGTAACACTGCTCTGTTGCTTTATACCATAATTGTTTTAACTAGATAGTTTTATTTCACGACCTGCCTCCTACTTTAGGGTTATGGCATAGCAGGAGCAGACGGTAGTGTTGTAACTAGATCAATCGAAACATGAACACTTTTCGAACTAGCTATGAATAACTTGGTAGTCCGAATTACAATCAGTCCTCTAACAGAGTGGAATCAAGCTTTACGGAGCGCACACACTGCGTGGCCAACCGTTAGCCATAGAGCAGATCCCTGGGAGGTATGCAGCTCCGTAACGCAGACGCCACTTCACCGTCTGGCGCTATTAACCACGCCGCAAACGTGCTGCCCCGTTGCGCACAGCTCACGTCAATTTGCACGCCCGGTGAGCACACTGGGGCTGCAGTGCGTTCGTGAAGTGAGCAGCCGTCGCCATTCGCGCGTAATGGCCGAGAGCCTGCCAATCTGTACAGCTGCGCACGCACCCGAGGTCCCACTGCTCGTCTCGTGCAGAGCGCCTTACACAAGCGCACGCACGTCACGGCTGTTTTACCCGTACACGGGAAAAAACGCCTTATGCGGGGTTACTATAAGTGATGAAACTTTTTCGTAATAATGACGCAAATATTTAAGACTTTTATTACGAATGCCAAAGCATTCACTGATACAGGGTTGTAATTTCTTCATGTACGGGTCTATAGTCTCAATGTATTTCTAAGTGATGGAACAATTTTTACCACCGTAGGCTGTCAGTTTCATCCATTTACGTAAATAACATGCCTAGTTAATTAAAGGTATAAAACTAATAGCCTGCGGTGGTTAAAATATTTCCATCATTTGGATAATACAAGGTATTTAAAAAACGTGCGATTTCAAAGGACCGCATCTTGTACATGGCTGAATATAGAACCTAGGGGCCAATTTTAATTTCTGCATCGACCGTTGCACCCATTGTAAGTTGCCGGTTCGTTTGGTTGTCATTAAGTAGTAGCTGCCTCGCTCATTCATTATCCGATGTGCGTCGACTGGAAGTGAAGATAACACAGCACAAGAAGGCGTATTGGCGTTCTCCTTTTCAACAGGTGCAGTGTCGGAAGTACGAAACTGCACCTCGCCCAGCTCACAACGTATGCGAAAATGGCTACGGTAGTTTCACGATACTGCATGTTTACGTATGGTGAACTCCACAGGATCCCAGCGTAATCGTTCAGGGCAGAGAGCACTCAACAAAGTTTTGCACAAAGTCCAAAAAAGTTTACTCGTTCCAGCCAACAGAGAGCCAGTCCTCGTGTGTCTGCCCAAGTGTTTTGCGGCTATATTTGTGTTTCAAACAATATAGGATTAGTCGGCCAAATAACGAACGCTGCGCTACATCAGTGCTACAGTTAAAGTATTTGTGCTAAGCGTACAAAGGCAGAAAAATACGCAACAAATTACAGAACAGAAGGAAGGCACAGCGTTCAAAATGCAGTCTACAAAAACTTCACACTGACGAAGATGCAAACGTACTACCACAAGTGAAGATGAAAAAAAAAAAAAGCTGAAACCATCTTGGCATAAAAAAGATACACAAAAGTGAATGGTTGCAGTAATTCTACAAGTAATTCAGTAGTAAATTGATTGTGATAATCAACAACTTGTAGAGCTTCATTAAAGCATTCTGGGCACAGAGATGGAAGATAATGTCCTTTCACGTTTAGCGTTCAGTGATCAGACTATGTTCCATTTAAGACGAGAAGTGAACCACCACAACTTAATAGTATGGGGAATACAAAAGCCACATACCGCTCTTGGACACGAGACATGCTGTCCAAAGCTTGATGTGTGTTGGGTTCTTTACCGCAAAAAGATTTACGGCCTCTTTTGCTAAAATCACGTACCTAGATCTGTTGGAGACGAGATCTTTTACACAATTGCGAGTACATGGCGGAAATTTCGTTGCTAAATAGAATGGAACATCGACGCATTCCTCAACGAGTTGCCTCAACTACGAATCGGCCGTAAGCGGAGTACATACCTCACTGTACAAGGTCACCTACTCAGACGGTACGTGAAATTTCTGTTTTATAGGAGTTTGTGAAAGACTCCGTCCACCTACCTTCCCTTCCAAAAACTTTTGCTGGACTCCGACACCGTACAGCAACAGCTGGGAACGCAGTTAACTTCGGACACAGTCGCAAAAGTATGGGCCGAGTTTGAGTATCATCTGGATGCTTGTCGTCTTTCCTGTGGCGGGCACACTGCACATTTGCGAAGCGTAAGTGAAAAGTTGATCCTGAACGTAATTGTAGAAAGTACCTTATAGTTGCCAGTACAAGCAGGTAAAAGATATACCTATGGAAATACGGATGGTTGTTATGAACTTTTTAGTCCCATGCCTAAGTTAAAATTTACATCAGGTTCCTATCTCCAATCATGTACAAGATAGTCTTGTGAAATCAGAGAAACCTTTTTGAGACACCTATTATTTGAAGAAAACTTATAATATATGATAAATATATGCAAATGTCTGAGTTAGTTCCTCAAAATTGACTAAAGGAAGCAAGGGAGGTTTGTGTTTAACGCCCCGTCGACAGAGAAATCATTGGAGTGGGAGGGGTAAGCAAATGGCCAGGTCGATTTCAAAGGAACCATCCCGGCATTTATCTTCCACGATTTAGGGAAACCGCGACTCTGGCGTCCTCCCGAATCTCCGACGGAGTAAAAGTAAGGTGTTCCGGGACGGAGGATCGCTATCTTGTACGGTATTCATGACGTCTCCCGGATATACTCTACGCTCAGAGATTAATCACAGTCCACAATATGTTGCCGAGATTTTCTGTGTAACAGTTTGTCCTCTTGTTAATCGATTTTAATATTCGATATACGACTGATAATAGTTGAGTGTGGTGTAGCTATTCTGTGTTTTGTATGTTACCGTGTGATCTATAATCCATGTCAGTGCAACACTTGTTCTCCATGTAGATCACAGTCTCCCTTTCCCACCAATGGCTTTCGCGGACTCTGCAATCTGTATGTGCCCGCTCATGATGCAAATACTGTCCATGTGTAAAGTTCTGTGTATGAGGATATTCACCTGACTGCTTTTCACAACATGGTCGATGCTATGCTAAAAGGACCAAAGTAATTTCCGGTGTCAATCCTTCCTTCCTTCCATCCATCCACCAAATTGGCAGTGAAGCACTGTTTCTGTTTACTGATGGCCTTTGGTAACAGTTTTACATCGCGGACACGGTTTGGTGATGTTCAGATGTTCTTTCACTGCAGCCGAGATTCATTCTGGATATGTTTCCTTTCATCACAAACCAGAAAGCGTTATACACTGTCAGTGATGTGATTTGAGCTTTACAGAATCTGCGCATGTAACACAACCTGGCCTCTGCCGCAACTTTGACAAATTCCCCTTCGAGACGTATCATTCTTAGTGCGGACATTATTTAGTATCTGCTTTCCGTTGCGGAAGTAAATCCTGTCTGGCACAGCCACAATATACAGGCCGAGAGACTTCTTTCAAGCTCTCGTATCGCACCAACAGCACATACGCTAGGCCCAGCCGGCAGCCTCACGGCGTGTGGTGGAGGGCACTGCGTCTATTTACTCCATCAGAGCTTCCTCGTCAACGTCCCATGCGGAGGGGCGACACTCAAGTATCTGTCGGATCAGGCTTTGCAAACTACCTCCTCCGCCGGAAGACTGCTCTTCTTAACGACTGACTTTTGCAGTTGTCCCACATTAAATCGCTCGGTGTGAGTATTGCCAACTATTGAGTGCACGTTACTGCTTCCAGTGGTTGTTCGACAATCGTATAATCATGAAACAACAACACATCCGCCTATACATGCGCAATACGAAACACTTGTTTACGTCGACTAACAACCGCCAACCGTCGGTCCTCTGCATCTTTTGCTACATCTCGCTACAATTTTGTGGTGTTGTGACTTCTCTGTACAGAAGAGAATCTGCCGCGAAAAGCCTCATGGTACTATCGGTGTTGCCCACTAAGTCACATATATATACTGTGAACAGTAATTTTCCTACAACACTCCCTAGTTATACGCCCGCAGTTACTTTCATGTCCGAAGATATCTCTCCGATGATAATTACATGCTATTTCCCAGGAACCCTTCAGGCTTATCTCAAAGCTGGCCTGGTTTTCGGTATACTCATGCTCCCCACAGCAGGCGACAGCGCGGAACTTCAATCGAGCCACTTCCGAAAGTCAACAAAGACTACACTAGTCGGCCCAGCGGTAACAACTGCGTCCTGGGCCTCATGGACGAAAAGTGTGTGCTCTGGCTTTCGCAAGATCTTTGCTTATGCATTCCTACCCAGGAGATTTTCTGTGTACAGATACGCGAGCAGAATACATTTTAATAAATTCTACTACATATTCACCTCACCGATGTAGTTCTGTAGATGTACGCGTCTGTTCAACAATCCCTACTGAAAGGCAGATTCATTTTTCCCCATTACTAAGAATACTTGGGTCCCCCTACGAACTACAGCAGACTGCTATTAGAAAAGGAGCCAGTTCTTTGTTATACGCTGTGTACAACAGTCTTACAGATATTCCATCGAGGTTTCTTTGCAACTGTACTCGCGCTCGTTGACAACCTATTTTTCACGTGGCTCATCTGCAAGTGGGGTTGGTGGCGAACGGTTCCCTTTACGCCCCCAACACTGACTCATATATTGGCTTGCCTTTGAACAGCAGTGAAGTGAAAACGCTGTTGTCCAAAGCACAACCTTGCGCAAAATGAGGTACACTACACAAGTTCAAATTAAAACTTATTAATTCATTTAAAAAAACCACACTTCTAACTTTGTGGCCATGGACATTAAAATTCACAAATCCGCTCTGGATAAATAATAATCGGTGCAATTCGTACACATGGTTTATTGTCTCACACCTACACACTTTCACAGTTGATTCAAATACACTGGCGTCCATGCTTACACTCGCGGCACTTTGCCGCTCCGAACATAACGACCACAACGGCCGACGACCAAAGACCTGCTTTTCCCGCTCATATCCCCAGTCCTGAGTCGCGTCACGTGACACTACATTAATCAAAATAATTCCGAAACATGACCACAACTAGTTTACAATATTTATAAGATTTAAATACTGAAACCTAAATACATTACTTGATTTTACACACATTAATCACCACATAATTTTATAATTCGTTGCAATAATAAAAAAACACTACGCAACGGAACTACGATGCTCATCAAAACACAAAACAAGTATTTTCACGTCCATTTTGCATTACACTATTTTCACTCTAATACATAATTTTATTCTTAAGCACAGAAAATTAAAATTAGAACTAATCTATGACATGCTATCAGATTTACATAATTATGAATAACTACATGTTTTGGTACAGTCTCGACCTCTCCCTTCATTTAATGACGTCTTTGCACGAAATATGAAACATACAAATACTAAACTGGCACTACAAAGATCGTAACTGAATGGTGTCTTCATAATAAAATAACGATTTAATTTGCAGTTGTTCTAAACATCTTTTTAACTTAATTCTACTATGAAACATTTTGATTGAAGTACACCAGGCCAACATATTTCTGCTGCTGTGCTTTAAATTATGAACTACTTGGGAGAGCTCCATATTATCCCCCGTTACCTTACACCTTATTTTCACCTTATACTATTTTCTATCTGCTGTAAGGTAGTCTTCGACTTCTTTAATTAGGCGCCTGTGACCGCTGCCAACTACTACAGAATACGCGACGCCTTGCTCGGTGGAGACAGCTACATTATACGACGTCATCGGCATTCGCGATACAGGAGGTGGCCGTTCTGAGCGGACGCCGGTTTTAGTCGGTGGACGAAGTGCAGCAGTGCGTTGGGTTGTGCATTCGCCAGCGGCCGACTGCGTTGTGCGAAACAGAGACCGATCGTCTCGTCTGCCAATGGGATATACATCTTAATGTGTGCGGTAACTGCTTCTGAATGTGTGGCGGGTGTTCCCGTTTCATTTGACAGTCCATTATGTATTCGAACATGGAATATGCGCGAGAGTTTTGCAGCGAAGACGTGCACCCGTGTTTGTGCGCGTCGTTCTTCCACCCTTGTTAGATACGGGGCTGCCGCTCGCGCTTTTCGCCAGTCGCTTGGAGTTTATTATTTTTTGAATTCTTTATTACAAACCATAGTAATTATACAATGTTAACCCACTTCCTTATCTGATTAGTGGGTCATAATAAGAATAGAACTGATGTAATTATGTTGCAGCTAATTACAATTTTGAAGTGAGCTACAGTTGGTATTACATACAATGGGCATTTAATATCTCATACCTACGACTTATATCTATTTCTTATAACTAGTTCCTATCGCCTGCAGCGTCACTTGCGTGCCAGTGAGAGATATAAACCTACTTTGATAGCCTTGCTCATCGAGCTAAACCCGAAGAGCATGCCCCTGGCACTGGACAAGCCAAGATGTTTATTCGCTGCAGTTCCCTAACTTAATTTTCCTAAACTAAGTCCTACAAAATAACTTATCCTACGTCATATCCGGTGCATGTCCTTATCGGTAGCATTGACCCCCACTTCCTCTAATCCTGCGCGTGGCGTATTCCAACTATGACGGAAAGTCGGCTAGTCCACGCACAGGCGGTATGGGAATAGGGCTCTGGACGCAATCGGTGTTGGTTGTGTCAGTTATGTCACTCAAGTATTCTGTTAAAACTTTCCGCGATACCTCGTTAGCCAATGTATTTAGCAGTTGGAAAGTGTCTTCACGCCTAAGCAGTTGATGTGTGTCATGGTTTGGAAGTCTGTCTCGAAGTGTAGTCGCATCATCATTGAAGAGGGGGCACCCGCTTGGGAGTTTGCGACTAGGCGGGGAAGCGCAACGCGCCGCCTTCCGGCGACTGCCTCTCGCACAGTGCAGCGTCTAAGGCCGCGCTGCACTTTTCCCGCGCCCGTGGCTGCAGCTCGCCGCCGTGGGATATTCCGCCGCTTCCCACGAGCCCGCCAGCTCATTCCACGTAAACGGCCGAAGCTGGTTACACCTTTCACCGAGCTCTTCGTCCGACGCTCGGAACATGCGAACACCATCTACACCTTCAGAAAAAAAAAAATCCTGAAGCAAAACGAAATGTCACCGACGTAACCGCACCTCGTAAAATATCGACAAGTACTCTACTGGAACAACGTTTTGTAACACTCCAACCCTAACAGTGATGCCCTTCCAAACTTACCTAATCCTTCCGCAAACAGAAAGTCAAACACCATTTTGATATACGAGGTGACAATTACTGAGCTATATCAGGTGTCCCCAAACTAATGCCCGCGGGCCGGCAAACCGGCCCGCGTTAGCTGGCCGGATATCCCCGGTATCCGGCCCGTCAAATATTTGAGGTGGTACCTATACTGCCAACAATTGAGTTTCGAGGAGTATCGCGACCAATACACCGCGACATTGGCTCTGCTACTCGCTACAAGACCACATAACTACACTTATTGTTGCGCCGCTTGAAATAACAATCCGTTGACATACTCTACCTCTGTTACGTCTTGCAGTAATAGTGTTGCTAACAATGATTTTGAAATTTCCGTAACTTTGCAGGACGCTTTCGTGAACAATGTGCAGTGACATACTTTTTTGGCGGTGAAAATACGCCAGAATTTCGGTCAGGTACGTCCACCAATCAAAATTATGTAATTAAATAAAAATGGTAGTTCGTTTCAGTGCTAGCTACTCCCACAACCTTAGATTTTTGCGATTTCATCTTTCCTTTAGCCTTGCATTACGGTGATCATCGAGTGCTTTAATCCCACTAGGTAGATCTTGGCCCTTATGACTCCGTGGAGGAGTCAATGTGGCCCGTGGACTAAAAAGTTTGGAGACACCTGAGCTATATGAAAAAAACGTAAATTAGTTACAAACCACGTACAACACTATCGTGCCGTGAAACATGCTGATGTTATCCTCTGAGAGGCTTTCGAAATTCGACCGTGCGTATGTTTAATGAAAGGGGTATCGGTCTATAATTTCGAATTTTTATTAACAATGACGTTTTTCCAGCTGTACTTAAGATTTTATATTTACTTCGCTATTAGTTTTATTAAAATGAAATTGCTCCAGCTGTACTTAAGATTTTATATTTACTTCGGTATTAGTTTCGACGTTGCGTCAACGCCATCTTCAGGCCCGTACACTTTGATGAAATCAGTTGGGTGTGGCTCAGTGGAGAAGTCCAACAGGGGCTCCACATGGATCCATGTGGAGCAGGGGTTGGTGTCACCGCGGACGTCTAGACTGAGCCACAAACAACTGATTTCATCAAAGTGTACGGGCCTAAAGATGGCGTTGACGCAACGTCGAAACTAATACCGAAGTAAATATAAAATCTTTAGTATAGCTGGAGCAATTTCATTTTAATAAAAATTATACCAGCTGCGTCCCACATTCATCCACTTTAAATGTGGATGTACGAACAAAATTTCGAACTCTGTGAAGCTGACAGTAAAACCAAAAGGACCTTGACCTTGAGATTTACCAGAAGTAGTAAAATTATAAGTGAATGAAAAAGAAATGAACGGTCGCCAGCCTAACTAGGCACATTAATTTTATAGAGATTTCCCTTTGAGAAGCTAACAGGATACGAACTGATACAGTGCACTGTGTACTGCGTGTAGCAGCAGTTACCAATAAAACACACACACACACACACACACACACACACACACACACACACACACACACCAGTAAATTATGTGGGACAAAATTACACCCAGCTCATGCTAACGACGGCCACAACCATTAGCATTACTTAATCAAAATACTGAAACATCACTGCATGAAGTGCAGAATATGAGGGGCTTCTATCTTGACTGAAATGAATAACATGAATAAAGATGAGTAACATCTTAAATACACTGTTTAAACTCCTCTGCATATAGCAGTTTTCCTTAGTAACAGATATAGTTCACTTTTTCTTAATAGGAGGACAATGTGACGGGGACCCATAAACAGTTATAGTTTCACTAGCCAAGGTTCTCTGATTATTATAAAAATAAGAACTATCTCTAAAAGCTAGTCATTCACTTAAATTACTTTGCAAGGTAATAAAATACAAAACTACACACGATTGTCTCAATGGGAATTCCGCGATCGTTCATTACATAAAATATGGCGTTTCAGTCTTCGATCGCTATTCTTTATTTTCAATTACCGGTTTCGGGCTAGCTGCCCATCTTCAGATCTGTTAGACAAAGTTAAAAATGTAATTAATAAGAGAGATACAGTTTACGACTGAAGTATCTTAGTTCACAAAAAGAAATTTTGGAACGTATTAAATGCCAACATACCATATATTGTACTTACAGAGTAACTTGTCCGTACAGAACACTCGGTTCGCTGTCATAAGTAAATTTCAATCTGTTAAAACCTTATATCGCAGTTTTTAAGAGTAACCTGATTGGTAAAAGTAAAAAGTGCCCTTTACCTATAACATTGTGCATCTGTTATTATTTCACCGTATATATTAATGGGGAATATTCTTTTTAATAAAACAATTTTTAAGGTAACAGCATATGAATAATCTTTTTTGAGTGGATCACGAGAAACACAAAATATAATTAAAATGTTGATATTCTTCCGAAAACGTCCGTTTCCTCTTCTTTGTTTTGATTGGTGGTGGAGTGGATTTCCCTGCGTCAGAACGTATACAACGCCACGCCGGGTCCTCTTCTGCCGCGCCCAATTCACGTCGCCGCCAGTACGCTGAGTGCCGTTCCGCTGCAGCTGTTTCTTACTGGGGCGTGCTGTTGCGTTCAAGAGTAAGCCTACAACAGGTCTTTAACAATCTCATAGTAATTCCTGTGCATAAAATCACTTTGCTCATTAAGTAGTAGGCCTGGGGTTTTTCTTTGATGAGCGAGTATTTCAATCTCTTCGAGCACGTTGAGATAGAGACTTTTTGGAGCTTTATGTAGCACCTCCATTTGTTCATTTATATTACTCACTTCATGTCTACTCTCTTTTACATGTGCTCCAAATGCTGTTCGATTGCTATGACTGCAACGTTCCCTGTTTGAAATTCGATACAGGGAACATTGCAGACAGCAAGACTATTACGAAATAGTTTCCTCGCTGCTTCACGTGGTGAAAAGCAGTCAAATTAAGCAACGTATGTAACAATGGAAAACAGATATAAAATCAACTAGAAATTGGGGTAGCAACGAAGCATCTCATGATACATATGCTAGCGTTTTCTACCGCACAGAGAGAAATAATCGAGGATCACCAGCCGAATGACACCAACATGTCAAGGTATTTACGGCTCTTGTGCTTCAGGGGAAGTGTCAAACTTCCTGTGGAATCTGATGTTTTATAGTTACTGCCGACGCAGTTGGTGCCTGAGGGGGTGGGGGTGGGGGGGTGGAGGTCTCTTCCTGCCTTAAGACCCTTCCTTCTCAGGACGAAACCGCTTTAGCTGAATCATCTATCTATTGCTGATGGCCACTCACTGTGACTCATTGTCTTATTGCCGCGATGTTCCAGGACGAAGAACGCTTCACTGGCTGCGCGCGCCGTAACGGCAGCGCCTCCTGCCCATAATCGCGGTGTCAGTCGCCGGTGCCGGCGAGCCTCGTTACGCAAGGTTTCGTTAACGAGGCGATTGCGTAACGGCCGTCGGCGTCGTCGCAGCCTGCTTTGTGACAAAGCGGTGCGGCAGCTGGTCGCTTTGGCGTCACCTGAAGCGAGGCGAGCGCGCGCTAACGGAAGGGGGACGGGAAGCTAGCCCAGCCTCCTCCAACCGGCCGCGGACAGCTGAAGGCGACGCCGACGCCACGCGCAGCAGCTCTGCGGCCGACAACCCCTCATCTCCGTCTATACCTCGCAGACTAC
Source organism: Schistocerca gregaria (assembly GCF_023897955.1). Lineage (NCBI taxonomy): Eukaryota > Metazoa > Arthropoda > Insecta > Orthoptera > Acrididae > Schistocerca > Schistocerca gregaria. The sequence continues at coordinate 751,794,637 of NC_064923.1, forward strand.
AATGGGGTGTCTGGCGGAGGGTTCTTCAGCTATTTCCTGCGCCAGTGGACAGAACACCTGTCAGATCCGTAGCGGACCGAATTTTACAAATTTTAACATCCTCCGTTTTTCTCGAGAACACCCAGAAGGTAGCAAAGTACTGGCTGAGTACTAAATTGTTGAGTCTTTTGTGCCCACTTGCTGGAGTACTGCCCCTTGGCTTTCTTAATTGGTATCTTTCGTCGACGATATCTTAATGGTTTTCCTTGGCGTTTCGGCAATAGTAGAGACTGTCTTTGACAAAAATTGCTGACGGTGCATGTAAGATACCACTAAGGCTCTGAGTTGCCGTTGTACAACATTTTCCAGTACTCAGAATGTTAAAGCGCTACGTATTTTTTGAAGAATTAAGAAAACGAAGATTTTTGCATTTTATAATGTATGTTAATTGTCGTTGTAACTATTCTGTTGCATGTACTATATGATGCCTGAACGAGATGGGGCGATAGCAGAGCCACCTACCAACGAGAACCTGGGCCACAGACGCTGACGGTACGCCAAAGTTAAACCGCCGAAAAATTATGTAAGTACGCGAGGAGATATTATAGGGACCGCATTTTAATTCTCAGCTTAGACGTGGTATGTGACTACGATTTACGGAATCTTTGATATTATCATATTGGGTGATGTTTCAGTTAGTGGCAACTCATAGAGAGAAATTTTTATTTTTTTGTTTTTATAGAATAGGAAGTGGCGGTGCCAAGTAGGACTAGAAATTTTTATCTTATGTTTATGATGATGAAGTTTACTGTCGAGACAGTGCACAAGAAGTTAGATTATTTTTTCTCAACACCACGCCAATCGATCAATAAAATTAGAACGAATATCTTGACGCTAAGAAAACGCTTTCAGTACCTAACTAAAACAAAAGTCAGATGACATGGAAATTTCCAGTAATCATCCAGTAATGAATCTTCCCAGCTATTTATGGCCAGTACGTTGATTTGTCTATGTTCGAAGCTAACACCCCATTCCTGCACGAAGCGTCGATGCCCCGCAGCTCTTAATGCATTTGCCTACAATTTCCTAGCGTCGCGACCTACCTGAATTTTATGACAACATAATCATGGAGCTCCGGACGTTATCCACTAGGTCGCTTATATTCTTAGTAATGGGCCTGTAACACTTCCTTGGAGTAGACCCAGATCTACATTTACGTGTGAAGATTTCTCTCCGTTAATAATTGCTGGCTGAGTTCTGTTTGCTAGGAATTCTTCAGTTCGGTAGCACAAAACGGGTCCGATATTCCACAAGTTGTCCACTACGCGACGCTGCGGAACTGTATCGGATGCCTCTCAGGAGCCAGGGAACATGAGCGACTTCAGGTTCTCATTGTCGAACAGTTTCTTGTATAAACTCTTTTCGCACTATAAAAAAAAAATCATTGCCATTAACTCTACTCTGGACCACGACCGCTTTAGGAAGCCACATGCCTGTCATTTTCCCACTCCCGAGATCTGGAACGCTACAGATTAACGGCGTCAAGTAAATCACCCTTTCTCGACTTTTGGGAGGCATTCTCACGCAACGTATTCCCCCAGCATCGCAAAGTGGACCCACGGGTTCGACTCTCTGCAAGTATGGTTGTAGGTTTCAAATCTACCGGATATGCCCGAATGCCAGCGACGAATCTTCGGAGGTTGTTCAGGTATAGTTTCTGGGTTATTCCCGTATAAGGGACTCTTGCTCTGTTTTGGTTCTTTACAGCCTATAGTCCGATCCACGAACGATGGCGGTTGACGCATGTCGAGGCGTACGGGTGGGGGATGGCTTTGTTGGCGATTCCTAGCGACAGTGGCGGTCCGTGCTTTCCCCTCGAAGGAAGCGTATATCCTTAAAATTACGCCTCTCGCTTGCTTATGGAGAATTTATCACTTATCACCATCAGCGATAACAACCCGCAACAGCGAAATAGAAACTCACCAAACAACTCGCTACGATCACGTTTGGTGCTCGCCTCGGCTACGGCATTCAGAGCAGAGCACTCGGAACACTGCTGAACGCTCATTGCCCCTCTGAGTATACGTGACGTAGGTGCGCAGAACACTCCAACTATAACACATTAATAACTGTTTATTGAGCTCGTTATTCGTCACCTTGACAACAGGCAAACAGCCTATGATACACTATCGCCACAACGTGCAGAGCGGCGCAAGAGTTCCGTGACGTGACGTGACTGCCGTAGCTGCCGGAACAGACCGAAATAGCGCCGTTTAGCCGGTGCTCCTCCGCACTCGCAAAGAGCCGCTTCAGTGCGAGGTCGTCAAAGGCCAATGGCATTCGACGCTCCACGCTGCGTCTACCGTGCAGCCGCAATGGCTGCAGGGGGCGGGACCGGAGGAAACCGGTGGTGCGCGCAGCACGAGGCTACGGAGCGCACTTCTTAGCAGAGTTGCGGCGTTCATTTGAACGACTCTAAATAGAGAATCGTAAGAATCGAATCGTGATACGGACGAATCGTCGTTCAAAAGAATAGTAACGACGATTGTGTGTTTCCGAGTCGTGACGATTCCAAGTTCCCACGATTCATCGATCCTTAGCACGCTATGCTTCGAAGGCAACTTCCGATCATGCCGAGTCGTGCCGAATAATTACGACCGCCAGATGCTTCTGCCACTGCTATTTATGTGAGAAAACGACGTACTTCTAAAGTGTAGGATACAATCGCATACAGCTACATTACTTCACTGCTAATTTGCTAAATCTGTTAGTTCCAGCATTGCTGCCACTAAATGGCTGTCGCACTAGGCCAATATTGGTTCAAATGGCTCTGAGCACTATGGGACTTAACATCTTAGGTCATCAGTCCCCTAGAACTTAGAACTACTTAAACCTAACTAATCTAAGGACATCACACACATCCATGCCCGTGGCAGGGTTCGAACCTGCGACCGTAGCAGTCCCGCGGTTCCGGACTGCAGCGCCTAGAACCGCAAGACCACCGCGGCCGGCAGACCAATATTACAGAGCTCTCTAACCAATACCTTTCCTGGCGGATGGCCGTGTAATACCGTCTTCAAACATAAGCTTTTTAATTAATAATTTCAAGTTCGAGTTTTCGAATGTTATCGTGTTCAGATTCATATTAAATTTTAGTGAAGTAATGTCGCTGTATACGATTGAGTCCTACTGTTCAGAAGTATGTCGTCTTCTCACGTAAATAGTAGTGACAGCGGCAAGTTCTCAGACAAATTAAAAGCAAAATACCTATGCTTTGTATTTAGAAGAAATGAAAGTTAAGCTAAATTTGCTGTGTGGGAGGGCTGTCAGCTGCGTTATGAATTACAAGGGTGATGTGGACTTCGAAAGACATCTTAGCACAGAAAAACATAGGATGATATGAGCCAAACCACGTCTGCCTCACTGCTACATTTTGTTAATAAAAAACAGACCTCTGTAGTTAGGCACGTTCAAGCCACACCACCAAACTGGCATACCATACAATTTTGTACCACCTTTCGCACAAATCGACTCCTCTTTCCTAGTATACTGAAATAAAACAATAGATGCAATCAAATCAAACGTGACCTTTCATCAATTAAGGCATTACACGTATAAATCGAGAATCACACTTGTGATTGCATGTTTACTCATAAATAAACTATTTCTGGCATATCTTATCATGACACAGTTCGATTCTAACCCCATTGACAATTTCAGACATGTCCTGCCAACTGTGAGTAAGATGTAGAACTTTTTGCATTCCGTAAGAATCGTGCCATCGCAGACTACAATGAATCGTGAAAGAATCGTAGGCGAATCGTAGGAATCGATCCGAGATGTGAGATTGAATCGTAGGAATCGAATCGGGAAAAAGAATCGTGTTGCCCAACTCTACTTCTTAGTTAACGATTAACTCACAACAGTGCAACAGTGCTAGTGGCGTTGATACAAATCTGAACAATGGCAACAAAAAACAAAGCAAACATTGTTGTACATACACAACAACAGTTGCCGAAGCAGACATTTCGGCAGAACGGAACCCAAGGACTTTGGCACACTGAGAAAGAAGTGCCACATGAAATATTGTCGTTTATGCAAAACGAGTCAGTGGAATGTGTGGTGTTGTATAGGCTTGACTGTACGGACAATATACATGAGGAATGCAGTGATGGCTACGCGAGGTTAACAAGTGAAAGTAATATGGGAACAAGTGTAGAGCTACGTTGTTCATCATCCTCGTCGTTCAGAGATGCATAAACCTCGTCTCCAGTGAAAAGTAGTAAAGAACAATCGATGTTCACGGGGCAGACACTACACGTAATTACGTACCCGGAGATCATCCGCAGCATACTAAAAAACAATTATGAATAGAACAAAGCTGATACTGAGCGAGTGTCGCACACGGCCGCTGCAAACGGAACACCTCATCTCTACACTGTTGGCTTGTCAGTAAGACTCGTCTCCCCACGCTCGTAACTCAGAAGACGAATCATTTTCATGAAACCACGGAATAGTCACCCGCTCTACAGATTCTTCCGAACGCCGACGAACCATATTTTAGTCTTTTGTCGTCCAGCACGGAAAGTGTGCGAGGAAATACCTACACTCATACAATCAAGAAGAATATAATAATTCCAATCCCAAAGAAAGCAGGTGTTAACAGATGTGAAAATTACCGAACTATCAGTTTAATAAGTCACAGCTGCAAAATACTAACGCGAATTCTTTATAGACGAATGGAAAATCTGGTAAAATTAGACCTCGGGGAAGATCAGTTTGGATTCCGTAGAAATGTTGGAACTCGTGAGGCAATACTGACCTTACGACTTATCTTACAAGAAAGATTAAGGAAAGGCAAACCTACGTTTCTAGCATTTGTAGACCTAGAGAAAGATTTTGACAATGTTAACTGGAATACTCTTACAAATTCTGAAGGTGGCAGGGGTAAAATACAGGGAGCGAAAGGCTATTAACAATTTGTACACAAACCAGATGGCAGTTATAAGAGACGAGGGGCACGAAAGGGAAACAGTGATTGGGATGGGAGTGAGACAGGGTTGTAGCCTCTCCCCGATGTTATTCAATCTGTATATTGAGCAAGCAGTAAAGGAAACAAACGAAAAATTCGGAATAGGTATTAAAATCCATGGAGAAGAAATAAAAACTTTGAGGTTCGCCGATGACATTGTAATTCTGTCAGAGACAGCAAAGGACTTGGAAGAGCAGTTGAACGGAATGGATAGTGTCTTGAAAGAAGGATATAAGATGAACATTAACAAAAGCAAAACGAGGATAATGGAATGTAGTCGAATTAAGTCGGGTGATGCTGAGGGAATTAGATTAGGAAATGACACACTTAAAGTAGTAAATGAGTTTTGCTATTTGGGGAGCAAAAGAACTGATGATGGTCGAAGTAGAGAGGATATAAAATGTAGACTGGCAATGGCAAGGAAAGCGTTTCTGAAGAAGAGAAATCCGTTAACATGGAGTATAGATTGAAGTTCAGGAAGTCATTTCTGAAAGTATTTGTATGGAGCTTAGCCATGTATGGAAGTGAAACATGGACGATAAATAGTTTGGACAAGAAGAGAATAGAAGCTTCCGAAATGTGGTGCTACAGAAGAATGCTGAAGATGATATGGGTAGATCACATAACTAACGAGGAGGTATTGAATAAAATTGGGGAGGAGTTTGTGGCACAACTTGATGAGAAGAAGGGACCGGTTGGTAGGACATGTTCTGAGGCATCAAGAAATGACAAACTTAGTACTGGAGGGCAGCGTGGAGGGTAAAAATCGTTGAGGGAGACCAAGCTATGAGTACAGAAGGATGTAGGTTGCAGTAGGTACTGGGAGATGAAGAAGCTTGCACAGGAGAGAGTAGCATGGAGAGCTGCATCAAACCAATCTCAGGACTGAAGAGAACAACAACAAACAATGGTACGCTTCCAAGTAAAAATCCTTGGAAATAACCCAGCCTGCGTGATTTCCGAGGTGACACTTCCTCGTTCCTCTCAACTGCGTCCAAGATTTGCACAGTTCCTGGCTATCCTTCCGGTCCCGCTACAAAACCGGCCGACTGCCACTCTATTGCGCTGCCGCACTCAGGTGTCCAGACTGCCTTGGCACTTCCTCTGTCAAGCAGGAGCAGCACACCTGTGCGGTCTTTTTCCACCCAAGGCTTTAGTTCCGCCTGCCGTTTCATCTCCATTGGCGTTCCAACCTCTACTAGTATAGGCAATCATTCATTATATAAGAATATACAGCCTACAGTTGCAGATTAACTTTATCGTTTACCTAGGTTTCAACGTTAGTAATAACGTCTTTTTCAGAACATAAATTATTATTAAAATGTTTGGCCAAAACAGGCCATGTCCTAAGTCTACTTCATAAAACTTGATGCATAACCATAAGGTTTTGTCACTTCTATTACACCAACTGTAGAAATTCACTTTAAGCTCGTTGTATGGGCCTCGTCGTGTGACTAGAGACGTGACAATGACAGTCTCCTTTAAAGATTCATATATACGATGTACAAACTATCAAATGATATGTAATTGTGGTTGTAGATCACGGCAAACTATGTAGATGAGTGCTTGTGAGGGGCAAAATTATAGCCAGCTTACAAGGTGACAGTCTGACGTAGTATGCGTCATCCTGACCACACTACCACATACCAGGACAAGCAACTCTGAGACACCTCTTTCCCCTCAGCAGACAGCAGACGTGGACGCGTTACCATACGAACTAAAACCGTCGTAGAACGGAAACGGTACGTTTGCAGATATGGGATCTTATTCAAAATATTGTGTACTCACTCCCCTCGACACATCCTAGACATTTGTAGCGGATATTTTCGAACACCCTGTAGCGGTGCTGAACAATAATGAGGCACGTATAACAGAGATCGAAAACTAAATGTTCTGACAATGGCAGTACCCAAAGACACGCAGTTGTACACCATTAGTAGCAGCTACTGTTACCTTCTTTATGCCAAAAATAAAAAATTTTCGATTGAACATTTTTTGTTTCGTGTCAAACAGGAAAAAGGTAAGAGACTGCATAGCACTTTGTCACGACCGCAGCAATATTTCGCTTCAACCGTTTCTTCGTCTAAAGCGTTTTCGTGTCAGCTACCTGACGAATCTTTTGAAACAGACATAAAAAACGGAACAGCATCAGAGGCAATGAAATGCACATATCGGCGATTTTGTGTTCACAGCGGTTACTTGAAGGCTTCCTTGTAGGACATCAGATTTCAGAAGATAGAATCAGTACGATAGGGGGAAGAGTGGTATTTTTAAGGCGCTAAGCTGATCGGATAAACACGCTACTACAGGCTGGAGCAGTTACACCAAAAACCTGTGAAACTCGTGGCTTTTGCGAATTGAAACAAATGTTGTGACTTCTTGTGGCAACACGGACGTCATTGCATATATTTAAAGCAGGGTCTTTAGCCGTGCTGATTTTGTGGTTACGCGGGAAATCAGGTTTCACTCTGAGCGCCTCTCCAGCTAACTGGCGCGTCCGCGAAGCTCTCACTTGTGGTAAATATTATGGAAAAGCGGGGAAACTCTCCGCCACGGAACTCTCGTAAGGCAGTATTGAGTAATGGCAATTTCTGCGGTCTACCCCCCCCCCCCCCCCAAGCTGCAACTGTTATGACAGCATATTTTTTAACACTTAACTGTGACTTGCACTAAATAACACCGAACTGTAAACTGAATTGCTCTATGGCGCTGATACAGTTAACGAGAGCGATTGGTGAGAATTATTAAAGGGTGCACTAGAGAATGAATTTTGTGTTATAGTTTCAGAAACAATACGTCTTAAGATCAGGCAGAGAATAAGATATTCTGTAACAGGGGAATCATAGAAGTCCGAATCCAATGCGATATCTTTTTTCAGGCTGTTTTAAACGTCATCTTTGATTTTATGTCAATTTTTGACAACAGCAGGTTTCTTACGCCAAAGAATAGTTTATTTGCCTGTAGCAGTCTGTTAATTACCTCTTCTCTGCCGATGTCAGTTTCACCATTTAGCACTAATTTACCTAGTGTGTATGAGTTAACAAGTTGTCACTGATGTTTGCTTTCTGTTTTATTTTAGTCAGCTTTAAAGTAATTGCTTCAGTCAATTTAACGGTTCTCATTTGTCTGTCTTTTCGCCAAAATGATAATGCCATCCGAACATTTCGCTATTCCTGGAATCCCCTCCTCGGATATTTTCTACTCTCCAGCGGTAACTTTCGAGGCCTGTGACAGCTACCACGTAAAGCAGGTCGCTTTCCTGCCAACTGTCAAGTGGCATTTCCTGCCTGCGTGGCTGCATACCGCGTCCGGGCAGCAAGAAGAGCCGCATACAAGGCAGGAGATATGAGGCCGCAGCCTGCCACAAGAGGACGAACATACGGCGCTCACAAAAGGCAAAGGGGACAGTGCACCAGCTGGCAGCGGAAGTCTGCGTTTCCACGTTCTGAATGCACTTTTAGACGTAGACTCATTTCAGCTCACTGCAATTTTTCCTACGTTTTACCACCGAGTAGATCATCAAATGGAAGTTACATAGTGACAAATCTAACGAAGAGTGTATCTCCTAGCAGTTTATATGTAAAGGTCCGAAGCACCTTTGCCGGAAGTACGGGAGGTAGTCGAAGATTCAGTAATCATAAAGGGAAAAAAATGGTAGATCATGCAGGAACGCAATGAGAAACTCGCACAGACCAATACGTGATGACATTAACAGTGGATAGCGTCTTGGTCAGGATGAAGATGATCGTAACATTGAAACTAGCAAAAAAAAAGCATACACAGTAAAGACATCGAACTTACAAATAATATGAGGAGGACTGAAAACACTGGGAGGGACGATTACTTGAAGTATAAATAAAAAACGAAGAAAAGGAAGACGCTGAGGAAAGCTGAGCAAAATTCGAATGTGCTATAACCCAAACACCATAGGACAAATAGGATGCTTCCACGAATAAATGTTCGAATGTGTATGAAATCTTATGGGACTTAACTGCTAAGGTCATCAGTCCCTAAGCTTACACACTATTTAACCTAAATTATCCTTCGGACAAACACACACACCCATGCCCGAGGGAGGACTCGAACCTCCACCGGGACCAGCCGCACAGACCATGACTGCAGCGCCTCAGACCGTGCGGCCTTCCACGGATACCTGACGTTTTAATTTCGCAGTACGGGCATATGATTACTGAAACTGAACAGTTCAAATTCCTAGGTTTTCAGATAGTAAACCGTCGTGGAAAGCCCACGTTCAGGATCTTGTTGAAAGACTTAATGCTGCCATTTTTGCTATTCGAACGGTATCTGAAGTGAGTGGTCGGTCGACACGAAATTTAGTCTACTTTGCTTATTTCCATTCGCTCATGTCGTATAGTATTATATTTTGGGGTAACTCTTCCCAAGGAAGGATATTTTTGGCTCAGAAACTGGTGGTTAGGGTAATACACTCCTGGAAATGGAAAAAAGAACACATTGACACCGGTGTGTCAGACCCACCATACTTGCTCCGGACACTGCGAGAGGGCTGTACAAGCAATGATCACACGCACGGCACAGCGGACACACCAGGAACCGCGGTGTTGGCCGTCGAATGGCGCTAGCTGCGCAGCATTTGTGCACCGCCGCCGTCAGTGTCAGCCAGTTTGCCGTGGCATACGGAGCTCCATCGCAGTCTTTAACACTGGTAGCATGCCGCGACAGCGTGGACGTGAACCGTATGTGCAGTTGACGGACTTTGAGCGAGGGAGTATACTGGGCATGCGGAAGGCCGGGTGGATGTACCGCCGAATTGCTCAACACGTGGGGCGTGAGGTCTCCACAGTACATCGATGTTGTCGCCAGTGGTCAGCGGAAGGTGCACGTGCCCGTCGACCTGGGACCGGACCGCAGCGACGCACGGATGCACGCCAAGACCGTAGGATCCTAGGCAGTGCCGTAGTGGACCGCACCGCCACTTCCCAGCAAATTAGGGACACTGTTGCTCCTGGGGTATCGGCGAGGACCATTCGCAACCGTCTCCATGAAGCTGGGCTACGGTCCCGCACACCGTTAGGCCGTCTTCCGCTCACGCCCCAACATCGTGCTGCCCGCCTCCAGTGGTGTCGCGACAGGCGTGAATGGAGGGACGACTGGAGACGTGTCGTCTTCAGCGATGAGAGTCGCTTCTGCCTTGGTGCCAATGATGGTCGTATGCGTGTTTGGCGCCGTGCAGGTGAGCGCCACAATCAGGACTGCATACGACCGAGGCACACAGGGCAAACACCCGGCATCATAGTGTGGGGAGCGATCTCCTACACTGGCCGTACACCTCTGGTGATCGTCGAGTGGACACTGAATAGTGCACGGTACATCCAAACCGTCATCGAACCCATAGTTCTACCATTCCTAGACCGGCAAGGGAACTTGCTGTTCCAACAGGACAATGCACGTCCGCATGTATCCCGTGCCACCCAACGTGCTCTAGAAGGTGTAAGTCAACTACCCGGGCCAGCAAGATCTCCGGATCTGTCCCCCATTGAGCATGTTTGGGACTGGATGAAGCGTCGTCTCACACGGTCTGCACGACCAGCACGAACGCTGGTCCAACTGAGGCGCCAGGTGGAAATGGCATGGCAAGCCGTTCCACAGGACTACATCCAGCATCTCTACGATCGTCTCCATGGGAGAATAGCAGCCTGCATTGCTGCGAAAGGTGGATATACACTGTACTAGTGCCGACATTGTGCATGCTCTGTTGCCTGTGTCTATTTGCCTGTGGTTCTGTCAGTGTGATCATGTGATGTATCTGACCCCAGGAATGTGTCAATAAAGTTTCCCCTTCCTGGGATAATGAATTCACGGTGTTCTTATTTCAATTTCCAGCAGTGTAAGTGGTGCGAGTTCACGAACCTCTTGTGGACCTCTGTTCACGAGTCTGGGTATTTTGACATTGGCCTCCCAATATGTATATTCCTTATTGTCGTTACTTGTTACCAATATTAGTTTATTCCCAAGAATAATCAGCTTTCACTCAGTTAATACTAGACATAAACCAAACCTGCATTTGCCTCGCACTTCCTTAGCTCTTGTGCAGAAAGGTGTGCAGTATACTGCTGCCTCCATTTTCAATAAGCTACCGCTCGAATTCAAAAATCTTAGCAGTAATCCACGCGCTTTCAGATCGAAACTGAAGAGTTCCCTCATGGGTCACTCCCTCTATTCTGTCAAGGAAATCCTTGAAAAATTAAGCTCATTCTTGTTGTATCGTTCATTGAGTTTACTTAAACTTATGGCTTGACTTTTTCGGGTTCATAAACATTTTGACTTTATCTGTTATTACTTTTATGCTGCAATTTCATGTACGGACACGTTCCATGACCTTGGAGATTTGCTCCTCTGTTTGGTCCTACGGAACTTTACGTGTAAATAAAAAATTAATACAGAGCAAAGAAACCATGGGTAACAACAGAGACGATAATGAAGATTAAAGAAAGGTAAAAACATGGAATCCACAAAAACTCTGCTATCAAGAAATTCACAGAATAGAGAAAAATGAGTGTAGCATTTTATGCTGTCAGAATTATGCGGAGAGTATTTAACAGCAGACTGGTACGTATAATGGAAGAATACGTCGGAAGAGAGTAATTTCGTTTCAGAAAACAGACAGGTACAAGAGATTCTACTGAGCAAATCAGAATGATTGGTATATAGCAAGGGGGGAAAATGAGTGTGATTCATTGATCTAGAAATGCCTTTGACCGAGTCAAATTGGGAAAGATGACTGAAGTTCTAAAATTCAAGAAAGTAAACAGGAAGGACAAGAGCCTTATTAAAACCAAAGATAGGAGACTAGTACTCAAGCCAGCTAGCATTCCTGAAGCTACGACACGCCAGATTTGTTTGAAACTGGAAGAGGAATAAGGCAAGGTTGTTGTCTTTTACCAATTCTGTTTACGAAACAAATATATCGAAGACTTGATGATGGAGACGCTAGAAGTATATAAGAAGAAATAGGAGACCGGAAGATTAGCTGCAACATATTTGTTGATGACCTGGAACTGCTTGCACATAAAACAGTATGGTTTCGAAGAACACTATCCAGACTATTGCAAATTTACGGAATGAAAATAAACACAAAGAAATTAAGGTGATGAGAGCACATGACATTGATGATATGAAAGTGAAAAGAACAGAAGGTGAATTTGAACATGTGGGACATTCCAGATATTTAGGGAACATGTTAACTGGTAACTCAAGAAATGAATAAGAAGTAAAATCAACTGCAATGGCAAAGCAAGCTTTCCAGAAAAATAAACGTTTATTATGCAGAAAATTGTAGTTTAGAGTTGATAGAAAGGTTAGTTAAATGCGTCGTGTGAGATGTTATTCTTTACGGCTCTGAGAACTGGTCACTGCAGGAGAGAGAAAGTTAAAGCATTCGAGAAGTGTATTTGCAGGACAATCTTGAAAATAAAATGGGTAGCTAAATACACACTGGTAATCAAAATTAAAGAGAAAACCGTTAGTTCCCTTTCTGTGTCTGACTTACGATATCATAAAAACTGTCAACCATGTGTCTGTACGATCTTGATCTGCACAGAAGATTGAATTCCGGTCAACGGAGAACCACGACAACGATGACGTCAGGGCGCCTATGAAACGAGTTGGTGTTTGCCAGGTGGCCCCACATCCACATTCGCTGTTTGCACATTCACAGACAGAGAAAATGTCTACCAGACACTCCGCGGAGGAGAGCTATGGAAAGAACGGAAGCAGGACAGTCGCTATCTGATTTGGCCAGAAGCATTAGTGTGAATCGTTCTGTTGTTTTTCGGATGTGGCGACAGTTTAGAGAGACAGAAACCGTATCCCAAAGACCTGGGCAGGGCCGGCCACGTGTGACTTCAGAATAGAGGACCGTCATTTGGGTGTATGAATATCTTCACAAGAATTATACCTCATAACTCTGAGGCCATCGGTCTCTAGGTTTATACACTAGCATGGAGAGCTGCATCAAACCAGTCTCAGGACTGAAGACCACCACCACCACCACCACCACCACCACCACAACAACAACAACAACTGTCTGCGTTAGACTTGTACAATACCATTGTATCTGACTAAAAAACTGACTCTTTCCACATCCCAGAAACTCCTCTCGAAGGGATCCACGGAAAACGATAATGTATGTGCGTGACAGTACCGCCTTTGTACTGCACGGCAACTGGCATGTGAGCTCGTAGCATTCGCAGGACGTGGAGGCAGAGGGTGTGCAGATGGTTTCGGTAGAGTGGCCTTTCTTGTCGGAGATCTGCTGCTGCATGTGTGCCTACGACGGGAATGTCTACTAGAGTCGAGTCATCAGCATGCCACCTGAGCCGTCGAACAGTGGGCCAATGTTTTCACGGATGAGTCCCGATTTATCCTGGGGTGTGTTTCTCGTCTGGAGGGAACGTGGAACACAATGTTGGGACCGAAACATCGTGGAAAGAGACCAACATCGAGGAGGATCCAAAAAGGAGTGGAAAGGGGTTATGTTTACCGCTAGAACCGCTGTTCATGAAATTGTACAGAATTATCAGGTATTGTGACGGGATCTTGGAACCTCATTGGCGGTTGTTTCTAGGTGCTGTGGACCCAAACTACGTAATGGCTCTGAGCACTATGGGACTCAACTGCTGTGGTCATTAGTCTCCTAGAACTTAGAACTACTTAAACCTAACTAACCTAAGGACATCACACACATCCATGCCCGAGGCAGGATTTGAACCTGCGACCGTAACAGTCGCACGGTTCCGGACTGCGCGCCTAGAACCGCGAGACCACCGCGGCCGGCCCCAAACTACGTATTGATGGACGATTGTTGGTTGGTTGTTTTGGGGAAGAAAGTCAGACAGCGAGGTCATCGGTCTGATCGGATTAGGGAAGGACGGAGAAGGAAGTCGGCCGTGCCCTTTGAAAGGAACCATCCCGGCATTTGCCTGGAGCGATTTAGGGAAATCACGGAAAACCTAAATCAGGATGGCCGGATGCGGGATTGAACCGTCGTCCTCCCGAATGCGAGTCCAGTGTCTAACTTGATGGACGATAATGCTCCACCTTATAGAGCACGGGTGGTTCCTATGGGACCAACCTGTTGAGGTCATCGGTCTCTAGGCTGACAAACTACATAATATAACTTTAACTAACTTGCGCTAAGGACAACACACACACCCATGCGCCAGGGAGGACTCGAACCTCCCCGACGTGGGGAGCCGCGCGAACCGTGGCAAGGAGCGCTAGACAGCGCGGCAGCACGGGTGGGTGATATTTTCTTGGAAACGGAAGATACTGCACGCATGGCGTGGCCTGCTCGCTCTCCCGATTTGAACCCCATAGAGTATGTTTGGGATGCACTATGGAAATGGCTACTATCACGTCAGCCTCCACCAACCACTCTCCAAGACAACGAGCAGCTCTGCAGGAAGTATGGGTGTTATTGCCTCAACATGGGGCAATTGGCAGAAAATCCTAAGACATTTTGGTCTTACTTCAAAGCGGTAGGTGGATCAAAACAAAATGTCCAGACACTCTGTGACCAAAATGGTACTGAAACAGAGGATGACAGACTAAAGGCCGAAATACTAAATGTCTTCTTCCAAAGCTGTTTCACAGAGGAAGACTGCACTGTAGTTCCTTCTCTAGATTGTCGCCCAGATGACAAAATGGTAGATATCGAAATAGACGACAGAGGGATAGAGAAACAATTAAAATCGCTCAAAAGAGGAAAGGCCGCTGGACCTGATGGGATACCAGTTCGATTTTACACAGAGTACACGAAGGAACTTGCCCCCCTTCTTGCAGCGGTGTACCGTAGGTCTCTGCAAGAGCGAAGCGTTCCAAAGGATTGGAAAAGGGCACAGGTGATCCCCGTTTTCAAGAAGGGATGTCGAACAGATGTGCAGAACTATAGACCTATATCTCTAACATCGATCAGTTGTAGAATTTTGGAAACCGTATTATGTTCGAGTATAATGACTTTTCTGGAGACTAGAAATCTATTCTGTAGGAATTAGCATGGGTTTCGAAAAAGACGATCGTGTGAAACCCAGGTCGCACTATTCGTCCACGAGACTCAGAGGGCCTTAGACACGGGTTCACAGGTAGATGCCGTGTTTCTTGACTTTCGCAAGGCGTTCGAAACTGTTCTCAACAGTCGTTTAATGAACAAAGTAAGAGCATACGGATTATCAGACCAATTGTGTGATTGGATTGAGGAGTTCCTAGATAACAGAACGTAGCATGTTATTCTCAATGGAGAGAAGTCTTCCGAAGTAAGAGTGATTTCAGGTGTGCCGCAGGGGAGTGTCATAGGACCGTTGCTATTCACAATATACATAAATGACCTGGTGTATGACATCGGAAGTTCACTGAGGCTTTTTGCAGATGATGCTGTGATGTATCGAAAGGTTGCAACAATGAAAAATTGTACTGAAATGCAGGAGGATCTGCTGCGAATTGACGCATGGTGCAGGGAATGGCAATTGAATCTCAATGTAGACAAGTGTAATGTGCTGCGAATACATAGAAAGATAGATCCCTTATCATTTAGCTACAAAATAGCAGGTCAGCAACTGGAAGCAGTTAATTCCATAAATTATCTGGGAGTTCGCATTAGGAGTGATTTAAAATGGAATCATCAAATAAAGTTGATCGTCGGTAAAGCAGATGCCAGACAGATTCATTGGAAGAATCCTAAGAAAATGCAATCCGAAAACAAAGGAAGTAGGTTACAGTACGCTTGTTCGCCCACTGCTTGAATACTGCTCAGCAATGTGAGATCCGTACCAGATAGGGTTGATAGAAGAGATAGAGAAGATCCAACGGAGAGCAGCGAGCTTCGTTACAGAATCATTTAGTAATCGCGAAAGCGTTACGGAGATGATAAACTCCAGTGGAAGACTCTGCAGGAGAGACGCTCAGTAGCTCGGTACGGGCTTTTGTTAAAGTTTCGAGAACATACCTTCACCGAGGAGTCAAGCAGTATATTGCTCCCTCCTACGTATATCTCGCGAAGAGACCACGAGGATAAAATCAGGGAGATTAGAGCCCGCACAGAAGCATACCGACAATCCTCCTTTCTACGAACAATACGAGACTGGAATAGAGGGGAGAATCGATAGAGGTACTCAGGGTACCCTCCGCCACACACCGTCAGGTGGCTTGCAGAGTATGGATGCAGACGTCGATGTAGACTGGTGACATCACTCACAGCATGTCGAGTCGTTGTCAGGCCTGTATTGCTGCCAGGATCGTCAGCACACTAACCAGTATGTGTAAATCCGTTAAGCTGGAAACAAACGAAGAACATTTCTGTATACCGTTATGCGTGTTGCAGTTTTTTACGTTCTTGTTGTTGGGTTGTTTTGGGGGAAGAGACCAAAGAGTGAGGTCATCGGTCTCATCGGATTAGGGAAGGACGGTGAAGGAAGTCGGCCGTGCCCTTACAAAGGAGCCATCCCGGCATTTGCCTGGAGCGATTTTAGGGAAATCACGGAAAACCTAAATCAGGCTGGCCGGACAAGGGATTGAGTCCTCATCATCCCGAATACGAGTCCAGTGTGCTAACCACTGCGCCACCTCGCTCGGTAGTTGTTTACGTTCAAAATTCTTTGCATTGTTTCTACTTTACTACCTCTTGTTTATACTGTTTCGTGGCACAATAAAATCAAGTTTGCAAAATTTCCGTTTGTTGCTTTAATTTTTGACACCAGTGTAGTTAACTAAAGAATGGGAGGGGCATTACTGCGAGGAAGAAGAGGTTCAGTGGATGGACAGAAGAAAATAGGAAGGAGGGGAATAAAAATACTTGTTAAGTGAAAACGAGAAGCGGCTGTCCCGGAGGCGGATCCGACTGAGGCAACAACGGTGCCAGGAACCTGCCGATGCACACACCACCTTACGATGGTGAAGACGATTGCGTCTGTAAGTACTGTACAGCGGGGCAGGGCCGCCTCCACCGCATACCCATATGGAATCCTATCAACACGGCACTCAGGCGTGACGAGAATTCGTACCTTAGCGCCTCGTATGGAAGGAGAAAACAGCGCCTTGCTGGCAACACTACCTTACTGGCAGGCACGTCGCATTTCGAAACTGAACATTAAGGACACGATAGCGACGTAACGCCGGCTTATGCAAGGAAGACGCGTCATTTTCAACGATGAGTATGCGGTCTAGCTGTAATATCTATTTGTCATGCCGCTCAGCAACTCCACATCACCAGCCTGCAAACCAATGTCCCTCTTCTCCTAGGGTTTTCTCCACCAGAGATGCAAAATCTCGGAACAACTAAGTGCGCCTAACGTTCTATGTACGTTCCGTGCTCACGTCTCTAACCTAATCACCATCTGAGATACACTTCATATCGTGTCAACATGTTTTTGGGAGCAGCGTCTTATCAAGCTTGCAACAAAACTATAGATAAAAAACAAAGCCACAGACACACCGTTTTACATAAATCACTGGATGAATAGACATTTTTCAGCTAAATCGATACTACCTCGATTATAACGCCCAGAATGTTATATCCTGCAGGGACATACATCGATAACACAGCTGAACAGTGGAGATTCATAGTTACAAAAGCAAGGAAAGTCTGTCTTACAGTAGGGCACTATAGCATTAACATTAGGAAAAGAGGCGTACTTTCAACTCGCTATTAGTAACGATTTTATAATTTTAAATGGTATTGTTTGTAGAAACGCAGTGTCACTGAAAATGTCCCTACCGGTTACGAAATATCATTGGATAACATACTAAAATACACCGAAGCGTCAAAGAACCTGGTATAGGCATGCGTATTCAAATATAGTGATATGTAAACAGGCAGAATACTGCGCTGCGGTCAGCAACGCCTATATAAGACACCAAGTGACTGGCGCAGTTGTTAGATCTGTTACTGCTGCTACAGTGGCAGATTATCAAGATTTAAGCGAGTTTGAACGTGGTGTTATAGTTGGCACACGAGATATGGGACACAGCATCTCCGAGGTAGAGAGTAAGTGCGACCATTTCCCGAGTGTACGGTACCAGGAACCTGGTAAAACATGAAACCCTCGACATCGCTGCGGCCGGAAAAAACGTCCTGCAAGAACGGGACCAACGACGACTGAAGAGAAACGTTCAACGATACAGGAATGCAGCCCTTCCGCAAATTGCTGCTGATTCAAATGATGGGCTATCACCAAGTATCAGCGTACGAACCATACAACGAAACATCATATATACATAGCTTCCCCACACGATTAAAGATAACACATGAATGTTTTCATTACGTCATAGCTATGTTATATTGTTAATAATGAATTTTTTAACCTGTGAGGTTCCTAGGGAAGTACTAGTCTTTTTTTAAAACTGAATGGTTTATTTGTCATAATGGTACCCGATAACCCAAGAAAACAACATAGAGATGAATGCCCGTGCGCTCTCTAAAATGTTTACGAACTATTATAGTCGAAACGAAACTATGAAGAGAGCTGGATAGCTGAAAGAGGTACCATCAAAACTAATGACTTGACACGGTTACTGAGTCCGCCAAAGTTCATATTACTCGAAGCTTGAATTAATTCTCGCTGTCGACGAAGAGAGGCAGTAGCTGTACCAGTGCAGCACAGCCGACAGCGACACGAGGCCTATTTAACAACAGAAACATTAACTTTTCCGATCTGTGTGTGACTTTCGAGTGGAGTGAAAAGAATATGTGTATTTAGTGCCTTGAACGATTCGTGTTTAGTGCTTAACAAAAGCATTTGAAGGAAGTAGCACTCTTATGCAATCAAATCAACACGTCAGCTGCGGAAATGCATTGTTTGCTAGTGGAAGCGTATGGAGAACATGCTCTGTCGGAGACAGCTCTGACGATTCAAATACAACGGTTCTGAGGTGAATGACGGATGCGTCCTTGTCGGTGTCGCGTGCCATGAGCTGATGCAGCCGGGACAAACGGTGTGGACGCTGAACGCTACGAAGCGCAGTTAATCTGAATCGTGGAATATCCACAGAGATAAGACAAAGTCAATCTGCTTCAAGACAACGCCACACCACACGATGGAAACCGAGTGGAGGTAGCCCTGATGTGACTTCGATGCGATGTCTTACAATCCCCCCCCCCCCCACCTCTCTCTCTCTCTCTCTCTCTCTCTCTCTCTCTCTCTCTCTCTCTCTCTCTCTCTCTCTCACCACGCGCGCGTACACACACAGCCGTATTGCACATGACACCACTTGTGTCGCTCCATGCAGCATGAGCCTTCTGAACCACACTTCACACCCTTGAACGATCTCGAAAACTGGCTCCATGAGAGGATCACCTCAAAAGAACCTTAATTTATTTTTTTTATCGCGGTATCCATTTGTTACCCGAAAGGTGGGGAAAGATTGTAGCTGTCGAACGATACTAATTTCAGTAAATTATCTTACAAATTCGCATGTGTATTCTGACCAACAAACAAAAATGGTTCAAATGGCTCTGAGCACTATGCGACTTCTGAGGTCATCAGTCGCCTAGAACTTAGAACTAATTAAACCTAACTAACCTAAGGACATCACACACATCTATGCCCGAGGCAGGATTCGAACCTTCGGTCGTAGCGGTCGCTCGGCTCCAGACTGTAGCGCCCAGAACAGCACGGCCACTCCCCCCATGAACCATGGACCTTGCCGTTGGTGGGGAGGCTTGCGTGCCTCAGCGATACAGATGGCCGTACCGTAAGTGCAACCACAACGGAGGGGTATCTGTTGAGAGGCCAGACAAACGTGTGGTTCCTGAAGAGGGGCAGCAGCCTTTTCAGTAGTTGCAGGGGCAACAGTCTGGATGATTGACTGATCTGGCCTTGCAACATTAACCAAAACGGCCTTGCTGTGCTGGTACTGCGAACGGCTGAAAGCAAGGGGAAACTACAGCCGTAATTTTTCCCGAGGACATGCAGCTTTACTGTAGGATTAAATGACGATGGCGTCCTCTTGGGTAAAATATTCCGGAGGTAAAATAGTCCCCCATTCGGATCTCCGGGCGGGGACTACTCAGGAGGATGTCGTTATCAGGAGAAAGAAAACTGGCGTTCTACGGATCGGAGCGTGGAATGTCAGATCCCTTAATCGGGCAGGTAGGTTAGAAAATTTAAAAAGGGAAATGGATAGGTTAAAGCTAGATATAGTGGGAATTAGTGATGTTCGGTGGCAGGAGGAACAAGACTTCTGGTCAGGTGACTACAGGGTTATAAACACAAAATCAAATAGGGGTAATGCAGGAGTAGGTTTAATAATGAATAGGAAAATAGGAATGCGGGTAAGCTACTACAAACAGCATAGTGAACGCATTATTGTGGCCAAGATAGATACGAAGCCCACACCTACTACAGTAGTACAAGTTTATATGCCAACTAGCTCTGCAGATGATGAAGAAATTGAAGAAATGTACGATGAAATAAAAGAAATTGTTCAGATAGTGAAGGGAGACGAAAATTTAATACTAATGGGTGACTGGAATTCGGCAGTAGGAAAAGGGAGAGAAGGAAACATAGTAGGTGAATATGGATTGGGGCTAAGAAATGAAAGAGGAAGCCGCCTAGTAGAATTTTGCACAGAGCACAACTTAATCATAGCTAACACTTGGTTTAAGAATCATGAAAGAAGGTTGTATACGTGGAAGAACCCTGGAGATACTAAAAGGTATCAAATAGATTATATAATGGTAAGACAGAGATTTAGGAACCAGGTTTTAAGTTGTAAGACATTTCCAGGGGCAGATGTGGACTCGGACCACAATCTATTGGTTATGACCTGTAGATTAAAACTGAAGAAACTGCAAAAATGTGGGAAATTAAGGAGATGGGACCTGGATAAACTGAAAGAACCAGAGGTTGTACAGAGTTTCAGGGAGAGCATAAGGGGTCAATTGACAGGAATAGGGGAAAGAAATACCGTAGAAGAAGAATGGGTAGCTCTGAGGGATGAAGTAGTGAAGGCAGCAGAGGATAAAGTAGGTAAAAAGACGAGGGCTGCTAGAAATCCTTGGGTAACAGAAGAAATATTGAATTTAATTGATGAAAGGAGAAAATATAAAAATGCAGTAAATGAAGCAGGCAAAAAGGAATACAGACGTCTCAAAAATGAGATCGACAGGAAGTGCAAAATGGCTAAACAGGGATGGCTAGAGGACAAATGTAAGGATGTAGAAGCTTATCTCACTAGGGGTAAGATAGATACTGCCTACAGGAAAATTAAAGAGACCTTTGGAGAGAAGAGAACCACGTGTATGAATATCAAGAGCTCAGATGGCAACCCAGTTCTAAGCAAAGAAGGGAAGGCAGAAAGGTGGAAGGAGTATATAGAAGGTTTATACAAGGGTGATGTACTTGAGGACAATATTATGGAAATGGAAGAGGATATAGATGAAGACGAAATGGGAGATACGATACTGCGAGAAGAGTTTGACAGAGCACTGGAAGACCTGAGTCGAAACAAGGCCCCCGGAGTAGACAACATTCCATTAGAACTACTGACGGCCTTGGGAGAGCCAGTCATGACAAAACTCTACCAGCTGGTGAGCAAGATGTATGAGACAGGCGAAATACCCTCAGACTTCAAGAAGAATATAATAATTCCAATCCCAAAGAAAGCAGGTGCTGACAGATGTGAAAATTACCCAACTATCAGTTTAATAAGCCACGGCTGCAAAATACTAACGCGAATTCTTTACAGACGAATGGAAAAACTGGTAGATGCAGACCTCGGGGAGGATCAGTTTGGATTCCGTCGAAATGTTGGAACACGTGAGGCAATACCGACCTTACGACTTATCTTAGAAGAAAGATTAAGAAAAGGCAAACCTACGTTTCTAACATTTGTAGACTTAGAGAAAGCTTTTGACAATGTTGACTGGAATACTCTTTTTCAAATTCTAAAGGTGGCAGGGGTAAAATACAGGGAGCGAAAGGCTATTTACAATTTGTACAGAAACCAGACGGCGGTCATAAGAGTCGAGGGGCATGAAAGGGAAGCAGTGGTTGGGAAAGGAGTGAGACAGGGTTGTAGCCTCTCCCCGATGTTATTCAATCTGTATATTGAGCAAGCAGTAAAGGAAACAAAAGAAAAATTTGGAGTAGGTATTAAAATTCATGGAGACGAAGTAAAAACTTTGAGGTTCGCCGATGACATTGTGATTCTGTCAGAGACGGCAAAGGACTTGGAAGAGCAGTTGAACGGAATGGACAGTGTCTTGCAAGGAGGATATAAGATGAACATCAACAAAAGCAAAACGAGGATAATGGAATGTAGTCAAATTAAATCGGGTGATGCTGAGGGAATTAGATTAGGAAATGAGACACTTAAAGTAGTAAAGGAGTTTTGCTATTTAGGAAGTAAAATAACTGATGATGGTCGAAGTAGAGAGGATATAAAATGTAGACTGGCAATGGCAAGGAAAGCATTTCTGAAGAAGAGAAATTTGTTAACATCGAATATAGATTTATGTATCAGGAAGTCGTTTCTGAAAGTATTTGTTTGGAGTGTAGCCATGTATGGAAGTGAAACATGGACGATAACTAGTTTGGACAAGAAGAGAATAGAAGCTTTCGAAATGTGGTGCTACAGAAGAATACTGAAGATAAGGTGGATAGATCACGTAGCTAATGAGGAGGTATTGAATAGGATTGGGGAGAAGAGAAGTTTGTGGCACAACTTGACTAGAAGAAGGGATCGGTTGGTAGGACATGTTTTGAGGCATCAAGGGATCACAAATTTAGCATTGGAGGGCAGCGTGGAGGGTAAAAATCGTAGAGGGAGACCGAGAGATGAGTACACTAAGCAGATTCAGAAGGATGTAGGTTGCAGTAGGTACTGGGAGATGAAGCAGCTTGCACAGGATAGAGTAGCATGGAGAGCTGCATCAAACCAGTTTCAGGACTGAAGACCACAACAACAACAACTCCGGCCGGCACCAACAAAAACAGAGAGAATTAACTGAAATACACAATAACTTTTGATGTCGCACTCTGTGACGACTGAAACAGAGATAGAATTATAAGGTAGTGACGAGATGGTGAGGTGGGCGTGTTTATTTCGGTTGTCCTATCTCTGAGGCGTGTACCGGCAGTATACCTAGCAGTGCACCACCAAAGGCAAAGATTCGCGCTCGAATTTCGGCACTAAGTTTCGACCTGTTACAGACGGGGCCACGGCTTTGCTACATGTCTTATGTGAGGATAGTGACACTGTGCAACATATTTTTTTTTTACGTTGCACGCGGAATTCTCGGTGCATTTGTTTCTCTTCCGACAAGTGAATAAGTAAAACAAAACGTAAGCGAAATAAGAAACGTTAGTTTTTCTGAGAGTAATTATTATAGAAGTGTTTTGCTACTGCAATGTCATTGTCGTTGACATTATTTTCGTGTATAATTGCGTAGGCTTCCGCGGCCGGAGTCAGTCGACATAAAAGTTTTCAGGGTTTGGTACCGCGTCATAATGTAAAAACTACTGCTGCTGCTACAGAAAAACCAAGACGACCCAGAAGTTGGCCGCTGCAATCGTGGCAGAAACGTTGGTTTTTCTAAAGACCCAGAAGAAGACCGCTGCAATCGTGGCCGAAGCGTTGGTTTTTCTATAGCAGCAGTAGTTTTTACATTATGACGCGGTACCAAGCCCAGAAAACTTTTATGTCGACTGTTTTCGTGTAGTTGAATAGTTGTATACTTAACAACAGAACCATTCTCAACTGGTTCACCAATTGATACTGGATCAGTGGGAATCTGAAAATCTGGACGCTTGGAACATAAAAAAAAGAGAGGAATAGAAGTTCTGCTGTGACGAGTGAGATTGTGAAGACCAAGCAACTGGCCATATTCTAATAAACACAAGTATGCAGCGAGTGAGCTGAGCACATGCACATACACATGACAACAGTACTAAGTACAATAAGGTGAAATATCCGTCAATTCACTGAAAGATTGTGAAATCAACCGCTATTTTCATTTGACATTCTTTCTACGATGATTCTGATTATTTTTGCTGAAAAAATAGCTATTTGTTACTGCTTTATGTCTTAAGGGAATCACAGAAAATTGCTAAGCTACTAAGCGTCAATCTAAGTAGTGTATGTACGTGAACTGTTCATGTCATCGTATGAAATTCTTATTATTGGGAAATTAGCGGAATGAAGTTGAAATTAGCTATCACCCATTTAAGTGATGTACTTCTATTTCTTTGAAATGTCACAGGATATAAATTTATAAGATCGTCAGAATAATTTAAAGTGAGCACACTCGCTAATTTCTGCGACTACTCTTGTATGCTCATTATCAACAAAGAATACATTAGTCTACCGCAATATTCGTATCGTTGACTTATTTTTCAATTCATATGCAAAACGCTTTCGACACTAAAAATGGCTCGAGAGTAATATGGATGTGATCACCGACAACGGACCCACTTGGATGTAAGCTTCAACAGTTATTTCCTGACAAACTCATTCTCCAACAACTCATACTCTCGTGGGACAAAACAAAAATATCGACGGATCTTTCCAACTGGCAAGTTTCGCCGCATACCGCGGCCACTGTCTCTTGGGAAAATGTGGAAAGGAAGAGTCAAGCACAAACTACACACCAGTGTATTTTATACAGAAACGGAACTAATGCATGTTTTAAATTCCACGTTTAAGAAATCATTCACGCAGGAGAATCGTACAAACGTACCTCCGTTTTGACCATCGAACAGACTCCCTTATGGACGACACAGTATTAAGCCTGGCGCAGAAAAACAACTGAAACAGTTGAAAATAAGTAAGTCGCCAGGTCCAGATGGAATCCCAGTTCGGTTTTATGAAGAGTAGTCTCTCATAAACAAGAAGGGTGAAAGAACGGGCCCAGAAAATTACATACCTATATCCTTAACATCGGTTTGCTGCAGAATTCTAGAGCATATTCTGAGTTCGAATATAATAAATTTTCTGGAGACCGAAAAGCTCGTGTCCACGAATCAGCGCAGCTTTAGAAAGTATAGCTCCTGCGACAACCAGCTTGATCTTTTCTGACATGATATACTGTGAGCTATGGATGAAAGGCAACAGGAAGATTCCACATTTCTAGATTTCCGGAAAGCGTTCGACTCGAAATCCCACTGCAGGCTCTTAACGGAGGTACGTTCATAAAGATTAGGCTTGCAGATATGTATGTGACTGGTTCGAAGACTTCTACAAGGTGTACAACTTTGCTTCCGCCCTTTGCCGATAGGTGGCGACAACGGTAAGCAGCGGTCGAAAGAAATAGATTGCAGGCGTCAGGCAGTTAGCTTGGACCTCGGTCAACATAACCTCATTCAAACAGTCTATTTGTGTCTGCATCACGAAGTTGTTCTTGATTGAAAATATCAGTTTACGAGCCTAATTCTCGTCATTTGCGAAAGTTGTTAGTGTTTTGTTTCAATATGAAGAAAACAGTGGCCGAGTCTCATCGAATGTTCTAAAGTACGTATGGCAAGGACGCTAATAGTGGAGGAAAGTGTCGCGAGTGGTTTCAACGCTTCAAGAACGGTGATTTTAACGTCGTAGACCGGCATAGTGGCGGAAGAGAGAATGTTTTCAAAGATGCAGAACTGGAGACATTGCTAAGTGAAGACTCGCGTCAAACTGAAGAAGAATTGGCACGATTAGTGGGAGTGACGCAACAAGCCATTTCAAAACGTCTCAATGCTATGGGCATGATTCGGAAAGAAGGAACTTGGGTCCCGTAAGAGCTGAAACCAAGAGACGTTGAACGGCGTGTGTGTGTTTGTGAACAGTTGCTTCAGAGGCAAAAACGGAAGGCTTTTCTGCATCGCATTGTGACAGACGACGAAAAATGGGTTCATTACGATAACGCTAATCGCAAAAAATCATGGTGATATCCCTTGCCATGCTTCCACGTCGACGGCCAAACCGAATATTTAAGGCTCCAAGATCATGCTCTGCATTTGGTGGGACCAGCTCGGCGTCGTGTACTATGACGTGTCAAAACCAAGTGAAACTATCACAGGTGCCCGTTATCGAACACAGTTAATGCGTTTGAGCAGAGCATTAAATGACAAGCGGCCGCGATACAGCGAGTGGCACGATAAAGTGATTTTGCAGCACGACAACGCTCGACCCCACGCCGCAAAAGAGGTCAAAAAGTACTTGGAAACGTTAAAATGGGATGTCCTAACCCCACCCACCGTATTCTCCAGACATTGCTCCCTCTATCATCTATTTATATCAGTGGCGCATGGCCTGGCTGACCAACACTTCCGATCTCATGAAGAGTCACAAACTGGATCGATTCGTGGATCGGTGCACAAAATGAACAATTTTTTCGACGCGGGATTCGCCCACTGCCCAAAAGATGGGACAAAGTAGTGGCCAGCGACGAAAAATAATTTGCATAATACGTGTGTAACCAATTAGCTTAATTAAAGCCTAAAATGTTGGGGGAAAAACCGGGGTAGCGAAGTTGTACACCTTGTAATAGAACCCAGTACGTTGTCCTCGATGGCTAGTGTTCACCGGAGACGGAGGTAACATCACAGCTGTGCGACGGAAGTCTCAAACGACCGTTACTATTTTCTATGTACATAAATGATCTGGCAAACAGGGTGGGCACGAATCTGCAGTAGTTCGCTGATGATGCTGTGGTGTACAGGAAAGTGTCGAAGAAAAGTAACTTTAGATTGATACAATATGACCTAGACAAAATTACTAGTTGGTGTGATGAATGACAGCCGGCTCTAAATGTAGAAAAATGTAAGTTAATGCGGATGTGTAGGAAAAATAAGCCCGTAATGTTGGGGCACAGTATAATTAGTGTCCTGCTGGACACAGGCATGTTGTTTAAACATCTGGGCGTAGCGTTGCGAAGCGATGTGAAATGGAACGAGCGTGTGAGAACTGTGGAAGGGAAGGCGAAAGGTCGACTTCGATTTACTGGGAAAGTTTTAGTAAAGTGTGGTTCATCTGTAAAGGGGACCGCATGTAGGACGCTAGCACGACCTTTTCTTGTGTACTGCTCGTGTGTGTGGGATCCGCACCACGTCGGACTGAAAGAAGACATCGAAGCAATTCAGAGGCGAGCTGCCAGATTTGTTACCGGTAGGTTCGATCAGCATACAAGTGTTACGGATATGCTTCGGGAAGTGAATTGGGAACCCCTGGAGCGAAGAAGGCATTCATTTCGAGGAACACTGCTGAGAAAGTTTGCAGAACCAACTGCATGAGAGCTGTGCGTGGTTCGGACACTGTAACGGTAGCCAGCTTATTGATTACATCGTCCTAGTTTTCGCCAGAACTGATAAGAGAAATCACGTAAAACATAAATCAGGATGGGTGGACAAGGACCTGAAGACAGTGCCTAGAACACCCATATGTTTTGAGGTTACGCCAGCTCACTAAGTAGAGACATTTCTAAGTGTCTACTGATAATGATACCATTACTTTTAAGTAGCGGCTCATGCACTTTATACCCAGCGTCACAAAACCTAACGGTAGCTGTCGGTAACAATAAAGTGGAATGGTTCGCAAATTAAACCCCCACATTGACGGAACGGCGTTGCTTACCTTCACATGCGTTTTTGCACTCTTTTGCATGTGCAAGGACCTCATAAAGCCTTTGAATGTTATTTACATAACTGCACAGAGTCAGTACGAGATTTGGCACAGATGATCATCTCCCGTGGCCTGATCCTTTTTATCTATAGGTTACCTTTCTTTGAAGTATCAGTGTCGGCGACACTGGAAAATCCTCTGCTGCATGCGTTAGGATTGTTCCTCCTCCTCCTCTCCAGAACGACAACGTCGGTCGAACGAAATGGAAGAACAGGAGGAAGTTGCAGCTTACAGGCCCGTCGACGATAAGGTCATCAGAGGCGCTTAACTTGTCAAGGGCAGCAAAGAAAAACGGTAAAGTCCTTTTTCGAACGATGAATCCTTGCATCCACATTCTCCCGGAATGTATCTTATATGACCTGCCAGATGCATTTGTAGCTCAGGAGGAAATGGGAACGGCAGTTTTTCGGCGACCCCCGTCAGATGACACCGCAAAGTCGAATTTCCGAATCCAATTTCAATCTAATAGACTGCGCTTTCAACTATGGTGCAATTATTTTTGACTGTCGCGAGAGTTTTCAGTACTGGGAATGTTATCACCGCCTCCACTTCCACCTTCTTACTTGCCTTTATGATCTCTGGATATTTAGCATCACGCCGGCAGCGTTTCCTCTGCGCTCTCCTGCACAAAGTCTTCATTCACGTTCCTTTCGTTACACCAAATTACACAGAGATTTCTACTTCAAAGGGAAATTACATTTCCATTGAAATAACGACAACTCCCCCAGCGTTCAGAGGGAACACTCCGTACTGAATGACCTTTTTTGCTCTCGCATTCTATTAGGTTTCGCGTCTGCTTCCAATGAAGACGTAACCGATTTTCAGATACACTCTGCATGTTTGCAGCAAAACTAACGAAGAAAATAATATAAAATGCTTATCCAGTAAATGAGCTAGAACTTTTTAATTTTTTTTATTTACGCATCAAATAACCTGTGTAATGTAATTTCCATACGTACACAGTGTGTCATTCTGTACACATTATGCCTGGAAAACAGAGGTGGGGAGACAGTTATTTCTGATCGTCATTACAGAGTAATCTTTAGCACAGGAGCGTCCATGTAATTAACAACAGGGACGTTGCTAGTTCATTTCTGCAACGTGCACCAAGCGGTTCTATGGTTTAATGTGGAAATCGAGTAAATATCTTTATTCGCGAGAGCGGGGACAGGAAAGGCATGGACGAAATTCTTCTAACAAGAGGGGGCAAGACTTCGAAATTATTTTTTTATATAAATGCTTTGATGAGTTTGATGAGACGTCGTGCCCCCACAACTACGTTTTACAAGACCTACTCAAAAGTTATTTTATCTCAGAACCGCTCCTCCACCCAATATGTTTTGAAGGTAGGTACGTAGACTACATTACCTTGACACGCATGAGTCATTTCATTAATATTTGCCAATTACATCTTTCTATGTCATTAGTACGGTTATGGATGACACCTCTCTGAATTAACGTGTTAAATTATATATTACAATAAAAAAGATATTTTTATTCATACACCTTCTGAGTCGGTTCACAAACGAAATTACAAATCTGAAATACAGAAGAGTCAGCAAGGTTGAGAAAATCGTATTCGATACCCATAAACATAACGAGAAGAAGTACGGAAACAAGAAATGAACTCCAAAAACGCTTAGAAACTGATACGCATCCATTATATTATTGTCATATTTATAACGCCGATAGTTTCACAGCTTCTGTCCATAAAGGTTAGTCTATATTAGATAGGAGACAGGGGAACAACATTCGAGACATAACCTCAAAAAATCTTTTCACGCATCGCGTGAGGCTGTAATTTAACCAACGGTGTGTAAGAAACATCCACCTCATGAAGACGCATTTTTCTGAAACGCGTTGTGCCAGTAAATATTGCAAAATGATAGTGACTGTTTCCAGACATGCTGCTTAGGAATGCTTGGTGCGCAACTACTTAATAACGAGGAAAATTTGATAAATCTTTATTTTATTCGTCTGAGTTGCATGAATGTACAATTTACTGCTGCAGTGGTTACAGGTTACGGGCTGACTCGCCCATTCTCAAAGCGCGCACCTTCTTATTAACCATAACTAGTTACGCAACGTGGTGCCAAAAGGCACGATCTGCTTCATACAACATAGTCAAAACTATGAGCAACAGATACGCTCATTGATGCGAGAGCCTCTGTTTCACCTGAATGACCGTCAAACGGACACGTAGGCTGTTATCAATGGGCGTATCTGTTGCTCACAGTTTGACTATCTTGTATGAAGCAGCTCGTGGTTTTTGGCACCATGTTATGTAACTAGATACGTTTAACAAGAAAGTGTGTGGTTTGAGAATGAGCGATTCAGGCCGAAACCGGTAACCACACGGCAGCGTTAAGTTGTATATTCATGCAACTGACACGGACAAAATTAAAAGTTATCAAATTTTCCTGAAAAAGTGTTTTTATGAATTTCGCTATACAGTCGCAGACCGAGGAATTCCGCGCAACATGGACAATTTAAAAGCATTCGCACATGTTCAATTTTTTTATGATGACTGGCATAATTTAGGATTGAACAAATGTTTTGAAAGCCACATTTTTTTAGTTGTTTGTATCTGGTGTAGACGAAAGTAGAAAAACGTCCGAAAGCTACACTCAGTTGGGATAGTCTCATGGCCACAGTAACAGCCTGGGACGAAATGGAGACCGTCTTCGTCTGCCCAGTTTGAGAGCGTATTGCGCAGAAATGCCAGCTGAAACGCAGGAAGACTGAGCTTTATCACAGCTGGTTCCGCTGTGTTACAACACCAAGGAGATCCGAAAGGTGCCAATACGTGCAACACATATTTACGGCACCGAAGTTTCGCGGTATTTTTACCGCTCTCTTCTAGGCTAGAGCAGGAAATGATGATGTCTATCTTCGCCTGATGATTTTTTGACTACATAGGAAAGTGTCTACAGTATAGCGTGGTGCCATCCTTCACAGTCTTCTATAATCTCTGCCGTGTAAAACTGAAGGTAATCTCGCCAAGCCGTGTTGTCTGTCCATGGACAAAATGTAAACTGCTGTTATGAGTTTCTGTCCATCGATGGCGGGGGAGGGGGGATGTCCTTTGTCGTTGTGGTCAGTGGGGGAAGATGTACAGGCCTCGTTCAAATGGCTCTAAGTACTATGGGACTTAACATCTGAGGTCATCAGTCCCCTAGACTTAGAACTTCTTAAACCTAACTAACCTAAGGACATCACACACAACCATGCCCGAGGCAGGAATCGAACCTGCGACCGTAGCAGCAGCGTGGTTCCAGACTGAAGTGCCTACAACCGCTCGGCCACAGCGGCCGGCTGCGGCCTCGTACAGTAGAGCCATGTGTATGTTGTAATGTTGAGAGACGAGGGGATGTCTAGCGTACCTTACGGCGTTTTCCAAGCAGCCGTCTGCTAGATCAGTCGATTTCTGCAGCTCGACGAGAGTTGTATTAGAAAGCGGCAGTCGAAATATTTCAGCTTTGTTTTCCTGCCTTGACTATAAATCGCCCACCGCACCATGGCAACGGCACAATGGCCTGTGAGCAGCGTGGCCAACCAAGCAGACCTCATCTCATCTCCCAAATATCTAGAACTGACATGTCTGCCCATGATATAATTTTCGTGACTACCTAGAATGTTCCAGAAAAAAGCCACAACTGACTATATACCGGCATTTATCGGATCTTTTAACTGAGGGGCAAAAAATAGTTTGGGAGACGACATCTGCTCCCTTCTCCGACAGAAACAAAAAGCTTCATCGATTTATCAACAAACTAGCTTAACTATATGAGAAATATGCTCGCCTAAAGACCGGAAAAGTGAAATGCAACATAGGGGCGCACGAACTACGTCATATAACAGAAAATCATATTGCAGCAGCGGAAGAGTGACTGTCAAGCTGTGAGAAATTCTGAATTCAGGCATGCCCGTACATGAACTGACAACAGATATAGACCAGCCGTCCTGCAGGAAACCTGCGTGTTCTGCGTATAGGCAAAGTAAAACCTGCGCCTGATCCGATTGCCCAACCGCAAACGAACCAGAGACGCACTGAGTACTTCATGAGGATACACGACAGCAGCCACCAAAAAATCTATCTGAAACATGTTACTTTGCAAAACCGTCAAAAACGCCACAATGCGTATCAGATCAGCAACTACTGGTCACGATGGCACCACAGTCCAAATGATGAACATTATTATTGACTCACTACTGCCCCCTGTAACATATTTTCGAACACTCCTCAACGACAACTGCTTTCCCTGTGGCCTGGAAACGGGGGCTAGCTAACGCACCATCTAGAAAAAACGTTGCTACAGCATCCTTTGATTATAAACTTATCTGCATTCTTTCTGCACTGTCTACGGCCATAGAATACATAGCCCACAACCAGCTAACAAATTACTTAACTACAAAAAACTTTTTTGAAAGTCGGATTTTATTATTTTATTATTATTGTTAATATCAGAATCCACGCCATTCGAGATGACAGCACTATGAATTAATGGTCTTCCACGCGACGCACTGATCGTTAATGCTAGTTTAAATATAGGTGGTAATCTTGGTCAGAAAAATGGAAAAATGACATTAATGAAAATCTATAAAAATGATTCTAGTACGGAAAGGAAAGATTGTAGATGAACATATGAAAAAAAAAACTTTTAAGGAAACTCCGCAAGACACTGTTCACCGTGTGACCCCCCTTAAATAAACTGTCAACACCATTCCGACCTCCCCCTTTCCCTATTCCATTCGCTGACAAATTTAACTACTCGACAGTTCTTAATCCAACGACAATCGAAGAGCTAAGAAGAAAACAGAAAGCAGGGAAAACAAGGTCTATACGACGGTTGGTAAAATAAATTAACTGTAATGATAAACAATGCAAGATCACAGGTTAATGTAAGCTCGAGGAAAGTGACTGCAAGTATGAAATGCTCGTACATTGACAACCGATGTAACCGTCAGGATGTTGAATGCAAGCGTGCAGAACGTGAATGCGTTGCGTTGTACAGGTGCCGGATGTCAGTTTGTGGGACAGAGTTCCATGCCTGCTACACGTGGTCAGTCCACACAGGGATGGATGTTGATGGATGACGCTGGAGTTGTCGCCCGATGATGTCCCACATGTGCCCGACTGGAGAAAGGTACGGTTATCGAGTAGGCCACGGCAGCACGTGGGCGCTCTGTAGAGCACGTTGGATTAAAACAGCGGTATGAGGGGGAGAGTTCTCCTGTTGGAAAACACTCCTCAGAATGATGTTTACAACAGGTCGAATCATCAGATCAAAGTACAAATCTGCAGTGAGGGTGCATGGGATGACAAGGAAAGTGCTCCTGCTGTCACACGAAATTGCACCCCAGGTGACAGCTGCAGGTGCAGGTCCAGGTCCAGCGTGTTTAGCACGCAGACATGTTGGTTGTCGGCCCTTAACTGAACTCTTCCTAACCAGCACCGAGGTAGAACCAGTTTTCATTAGAAAAACAACAGACCTCCACCTTGCCCTCCGATGAGCTCTCGCTTAAGTCTGAGATGGCTGTAGTTTGGGGTCAGTGGAATGCGCATTACGGGGCGTCTGGCTCGGATTTGTCCTGAAGTACCCTATTTGTAACAGACCGTTGCGTGACTGGTGCCAACTGCTGCTGCTCAAGTTGCTGCTACGGATGCAGAACGTTTACACCGGAGCAATACGCCGAACACGATTGTCTTCTCTCTCGGTAGTGGCGCCAGCCAATGTGGCCGAGCGGATCTAGGCGCTTCAGTCAGGTTAGAATCCTGCCTCGGGCGTGGATGTGTGTGATGTCCTTAGGTTAGTTAGGTTTAAGTACTTCTAAGTTCTAGGGGACTAATGACCTCAGATGTTAAGTCCCATAGTGCTCAGAGCCATTTCGGTAATGGCATGTGGCCATAACCCAGTCTTCTTGCGACCGTACATTCTCGTGATCGCCGCTGCCAGCAATCATTACAGTGTCTACATTTCTGCCAAGTCTCTCTGCAGTATTGCAGAAGGAACATCCAGCTTCTCGCAGCCCTGTTACACGGCCTCGTCCAGTGAGGTGTTGATAATGGCATCTTTGTCACCTTGAAGGCATTCTTGACTAACATCAACTCACCACGCTCAGTTTCGAAGATAAGTAACGCCAATGACCGTTACAGTGTTTGTTTAAAGCAAACCCGATTTGCATCCTCACAGTGGCACGAAAGTGATTTTCATTTTTTTTTCTCTTTTTTACGTCAGCGTATTTGTACGAGGAATAAAATTAGACCTCTAACGTTCGTCATTGGGGAACCGATGTAAGGTATTAAAAACTACTTCGTAAAATCCATCTTTGATTTGCAGCTCCTTGTATTGGCCGTGTTTGCAGTTAAACATTTTTGGATTTGACGTCCGCCAGTTATGCAAAATACCGTTTTTCTCAGTGCCCAAACATGTTTCGGCACCACTGTGCCATCATCAGTGGGTTTTCGTTTTTATTTATTCTGCTATGTGAACATTCTTGTTAAATGATTAAAAATTGTGTGCATTTTTAGTTCAAACAACAGATCATTACTTTTTGTAAATACCTTTACATTTGGTGTGCATGAATTTTCTGGATCACTTTTGTGTTAATTACTACTGGTAGCTTGTCATCTGCAACCAAACGATGTTGTTGAGAAGGTTTTTTGCTGGGAGTTAACCTATATTCTAGAATGTAATTTCGGTTTACCCTATGTTTTCGCTCATTTTCATATTTTCTTACGTTTTCGTGTGGCAAGCACTTCCATTCTCTACATCATGCTGAGATGTTGTCATGCGTACGTAACAACAAGTATTTTCTACAAATAACGTAGTAAAACAATTTTTCACTACACTAGAACACAGTGTAAGGCACACAAAGAACGGGAAATATCGCCTTTGCAGAAGGCGGTATTTTGAAAAACCCAAATCTAATTCGCAAATACAGCAAAGTGGCATCAGAGGTTTGCAGGCGCGGCAGGATGATTACGGGGGCCACATTCTCGGCAGCGAGTGTCGCGCGCGGCGAAGCGGCAGGTGGCGGCGGCGGTGGCGCGCCGAATACAAAGCAGCGGGCCTCTAGGAGCCAGGCGGGCTGTATAGGCAGGCCTTCCTCACGGGCTCCACTCTGCCGCCGGCGGTCACGCTCTGGCTGACTCACGCACGCCACAGACCCAAGAGACAACCGCGCCGACAGCCCACTGATAACGTCGACAATCGTACGCTGTTTTGAGCGAGCTGTGTTCAGACACCAATGGACCACCTTCAAATGAATACTTAAATGGAAACAGAAAACTCTGGTTTCACCAACTGCTACATGGTTGCGTATACGAACAGTGATCCAATACTGTCAAATGTTTTTTATTCCCGTCTTTGATCACAATATGAATTCTTTAGACGATGACCGGTTTCAGTCCGTAATGACCATCCTCAGATCTATAATATACGAGTATATACACCTAGTGAGCAGTGTGTCTTTCAATATAATACAGCAATACGTATCACAATATACTATCCTACAACCAAGGAAATGTACAGAAATACGGTGAAACGTACCTTTTTTTCCACCATTCCTAAAGTGATAATGGCATCGTCAAAACATATAAATATAATCAGCATAGCATCGTCACATATCTAAAATAAGGTGTAGAATAGGCCACATCATCCACACAGACATTATTGCAACTGGCTACTGAAATATAGTAGCTACCAGAAATCTGGCTACATCCTCCCTAGATGTCGCTACTATCGGCTTAGATGTAGTCATCATTTACGCAAAAAACATAATCTGATAAAAACACGTTATGTAAAATACACATAGCAGACTTTTAAAATTGATAACAATCATAGAAACCAATTGTCATACATTAAAAGACGAATACAGTTATCCATAAAAAATTATTAAAAGGAAATACATGAATAGAATAGGGCCGATCCTTTTTATAGTGAATTTACGTTTAACAAGTAATATACGTATTACATATAAATTGTCTATGAAAGATAAAATGTCTATATGACAACTGAAAAAAAGGGCAGATCAATGATCAGCGCCCTCTGTTGGGTCGGCCGCCAGGATGTTATTTAGGCGCGCACCGATCGTAACTTAACCACTAGACGGCTTTACATGCAACGTGATATGTCTTCGGCAGAAAACTTTTAAACAACATATTAACAGTCAGTAAATAAAATTATATAGTCTGGTTATACATTAAATGAGTAAGTAGGACAATCAGTTACAGGATTAGTGCGATTAATGTATGGAAGTAAGGCAAATACCTACTGTTCTCGACATAAATCCTCAAGTAAGGCTTGGTATAAATATGCGAGGCATTATTTGGTTATCGTAGTACGTTATCAAACAAAGCAAAGTAGGCGTTGTGCACAAAATCGCTTTGTCCATTGAGCACCCTGGTGGGCTCATGCTTTTTCGCTTTGTAAATCTTCAACTCCTCCAAGATTTTTGGTAGCTACTGTACTTCAGTAGCCAGTTGCAATAATGACTATGTGGCCTATTCTGCACCTTATTTTAGATCTATATGACGATGCTATGCTGATTATATTTATATGTTTTGACGATGCCATTATCACTTTAGGGCATGGTGAAAAAAAGGTACGTTTTACCGTATTTTCTGTACATTTCCCTGGTTGTATGATAGCATATTGTGATACGTATTGCTGCATTATGTTGAAAGACGCACTGCTCACTACGTGTATATATTTGTATATTATAGATCTGATGATGGTCATTACGGACTGAAACCGGTCATCGTCTAAAGAATTCATATTGTGATCAAAGACTGGAATAAAAAACATCAGAAAACTCTGGGACAAATCGCCATTTTCCTTTTTCTCTGTCCGGTTCTTCAACATTACAATTTCTTTTATATAAACAATACTTAATATCACTCTTACTTTGTTTCCGCAGTGTCGACATCAGTGTCGTACCTGCCAGAAAACGTCATCAATTTTCTTTTCTCCGCTGGCACTTGGGGCAGCTGCCGTGCCTCACTCTTGGGTCTTACAAACTCAGTCATTACAGTTTCCAGCTTGTTATCGGCGCTTCCATGCGAGGACGAAGACCGTTTCCTTCTGTTTATCTGGCCAGCACACCTTGATGTCGTACGACTGGCAGGGAAGGAGGTCCTGCGATACACCGTGGATGGACCAATTTCAACACCATCGTTTTCTTCTCCATTTACACCAGCATCTAGAAAACTTTGAACGTTGATAAAAGACTCACGGTTTTTGAGGAAACTGCATTAAATGCTGCATTTCATCTTCCAGTCTCCGTTTCTTTACCTACTTTGCAGCCCGGCCAGAAGTGGTTCGGCGTCTAGTACGAGCTCGAATATAATACGATCTCACTAGAGCCCATTTGGCTCAGCATTCATCACTTACAAGTAACCAAAGTTACAGCTGAATGTCAAAAATGTTGTCACCGTTACCTTCAGGAAGCACAATAAAACTTAACACGAAGAGGGAAACAAAACGTATACTTACTGGATTTGTTAAACATCTTACCGATGTCCCTCCACGTATTTTCTTTGACAAGAGTATTGTCGTAATTATGCGACAAATCGCAGAGTTCTGGACGCTGAAGAACAAGTATTACAAGCTCCGCGTCCGTGTTCACGAAAAACATGCAGAGCCTAGTGTGACGTCAGACAGGACACGTGCGTTCCAGGGAAATTGGTAGCAGTTCGGGCAAAGCCGGAAAGAGCCGAACACCGAACGACCACCAAAAGGTGACGTACGGGCGCCTTGATGTAGTTCCACAGGAACGTACAGTGTTTGCGGTGTGTAGCGGTCGTGGACTCGCTCGCCCGACAGCCAGCCTACAGCCCTACAGGCGCAACGCATAGACACAGCAGCGACGCTGGACACGTGAAAACGAGGTGTATGAGGCCTGTGCAAACTGAACCGGACGCGTGCAGTCGCAATCCGCTGCGTCATGACACAGTCGCAGCACAGTCAGAACACGGACCCCATCATGTGGAAACCTGCCTCTATGACTCAGTCACGCGGCGCAGACGCTTTCAGTGTGGTCTAACAGGGTCTGAATCACGAAGAAAAGACTGGCAGACTACCCACACTTCTCTGTGAACAACAGGGAGTTGCAAGAGAAGCGCTCCACTTTTTCAACATCTTGCACGCCATTTTGAACATGACAGAGCCAGCACCTGCTGTGTTTCGCGATTTCCATATTAAAAACCTTCCAACCGATGCAGCAGCTGAAATATTGCACCTGTGTCCGACCAATAAAGGCAACTCTTTAGGCGCTTATCACCATTATGTCTTGCTTTATTTTTATTTTACACGTGTAGTTCCGTAGCACTAAATAGAAGAGAAAATTTGGAAGGTAATGGAACGTGAAATTACGACACAGATAAAATAAAACGTTCATCAACCTACAAAAAAAAGAGAAGCCGTAAGCTTAAGTAAACGTAATCAACATGTAACATAGGAATCAGCTTCCTTTTTTCCAAGTAACTTCTCGAAAGAATAGAAAAGTGACCCATGAGGCAACTCTTCAGTTTAGATTTGAAAACGTGTGGTTTACTGCTAAGATTTCTGATTTCTTGTGATAGCTTACTAAAAATGAATGCAGCAGTATACTGCACACCTTTCTACACAGGCGTCAAGGAAGTACGATGCAAATGCAGATTGGATTTCTGCTAGTACGAGAGTTGAACTTTAATAGTGGCAACTATTTATTTACAGCTCGTACAAAATAGATACGTGTTTCAAAGTTTTACTGACCTTCAAAATAGTCACCAGCATTGCGTATAACCAGTTGCCAGCGATGTGGAAGTCGTAGGATACTCTTAGCAGTGCCAGTTGTATTGGCAGTTCGAGAGGCGTGGTCTATTGCTCGACGAATTTGTTGCAGTTAACGCTCTTACTGAGTTGTATGTATTAAGCAATTAAGGCATTCCACGCTCGATATGTTAAAATTTTAGCAGGGTACAATACAACAACAGGTAAGCGAGTTTACCTGATTCACCTTCATTTTGGACTTTTCCTTTTGCTGTTAAAATTTCAGTAATTTTAAACAAGTCAACACCATTGGTGTGGTGGGCAGCCTCAGAGTCGCGGCGCAGATTGCTCTGTGCGGTCACGGTGTTACTCGCGCGCCTGCACCGGATGTCCCACTGCGGTTTGCGGCTGATCCCCGCGACAGCTGCCACTCACCGGTGGCTCCATTCGGGCAGGGCGCAGCAGGCTGCAACTCGCGGCGGGGAGGTATCCCTTCCCCGGTAGCGGTCGTGACAGGGGCACACTTTAGACAAGCAGATGCGCGAGCTGCGCCGACGTTCCACAAAGCGGATGCACACCTACATGACCCGCAGAACACCTAAGTGCATGGCACAGGCTACTTAGCACTGTACATTTGTTAGTCTTTCTCCCCATTTTTGTAGCGTTTCGAGAGCGATAAGAAAGAATGCTCGGATACCTGAACGCACGCTGTAATTGTCTAATTTCGTCTTCGCTGTCCCTACAGCAGCAGCACCTACGGGCTGAAGATACACCAAACCAAGTAGGCTTTTGTGATGTAATTGCAAATTCGTATTTTTCAGTATTTCCGTTACGTTCCCCTTCAAGTCTTACAAGCCTGTGTACATTCGCGCTGCCCTCTCTTAATATTAATTTGCTATGGATGTAACACACTTCACCAATATTCTAGGTTGTGTCGCACGGGAGTTAGAAGGGCACTGTGCTCTGTAAACTGACTGCATTTTCCCTGTTTCTCACCAATGAACCTAAGTCTGCAACATGCTTTACCAACGACTGGTCCCGTGTGACATTTTCATTTCATATCCCAGTAAACTGTTACATTTGTATAAGTTGACTAATTCTAACTGCGAGCCATCGATAGTCTTTCTAGTCACGGGTTACTCTATTTCTTTTATTTTGCGAAGAGTACAATTATAGATTTCTGAACATTTAAAGCATGACATTAAGCTTTCCTCCACTTTGAAACCTTATGCTCTGACTAGATATAAACGCAGATATAATTACACGCATAATCTGCAGAAAGTCAGGGCCTACTGATCACAAGTTTTTCTCTCCGCGACTGATTATTGGTGTACTTCCGGAAGAACACCACCAGTCAGAGGTTATTTTACAAGGATGGTGTCAGAAAGGTCGTAAATATTTCAACAACGTCATGGCTCTGAGCACTATGGGACTTAACTGCTGAGGTCATCAGTCCCCCAGAACTTAGAACTACTTAAACCTAACTAACCTAAGGATATCACACACACCCATGCCCGAGGCAGGATTCAAACCTGCGACCGTAGCGGTCGCGCGGTTCCAGACTGTAGCGCCTAGAACAGCTCGGCCACTCCGGCCGGCAACAACGTCATGAAACTTTGCCACGAGCTACTCATAAAAATTTTTTATGGTGCAATCATCGGTCAAGAGACCACCAGGTTCACTTTATTATTTGACGCCGTCGATTGTATTACCTAGTATCACGAAAATATGTTTAGAAACGTGGTGGCGGTCTGTGGAGCGGAACTGGTTGTTCACTCATGAAATGTTATCAACAGCTCTTGGCGGTAAATCATGAGTCCTTCGTTCAGACGTTGCTATTAATACTGTACCTCATGTCATTAACATACATCTTGAAGAGCAAGAATCCACACACTTCCCTGGGGCATGATTAAAGTTACTTCTACTTCTGTCAATGAGTAACATGCTGTTTTCTCCCTGTCAATAACTTAATACTTCGAATAATCTTAATTTCTGTCAATAAACAAGTTACGTGCATTCTTGACTACAGTCCTGTACCCCCACATTATGCAAATTTCATGAACTATAGGAAAGCAAAGTGTACAAGATTACATTCAGTTTTGTAATTGTATGAGGTCAACAATAATGAACATAAGAAAGAAAACTAATTCATTCAGACCTTTTTCCTGTTAGAGACGAAGCTAGCAGGTGCACAGTGCGATAGTAGTAATCAACCACTATGTTTCAAAACATGGGTCAAATCGGTTGTGAAAGGTGTTGTCACAACAGAACTTTTATTATTTTTTATTCGTCCAAGTATCTGTGATCCTCATTTAGCTTTCTCATACACTTATGTTCTCACTTCGTATTTTACAAGCTTCGGCGTGTTTCACGGCCTACGTGAAACTTGTCAATTAGTAGGATTGTGGAACCTATTATTTGCTTGGAACCGGGACGTTGTAAACTATTACTAGTACCATCCCTAAAGAATCGTTAACTTTGTATGTTGAGGATTACGCTTGGCTGACTTACACTCATATGAATTGAGGTATTGGAGGAGACAAGACACTTCACGTAAAGGCAAGTTCCGCTACAAAAAAAGGTAAATTTGCCAACAGACACTGGACTGGTTGGAACACAACAGTGTAGAACTAGGCACGGCGTCACCGGCTTCCTCTGGCCTTTAAACTGACTCGCCCAGGCAGTTGTCTAGAAGGACAAACAGCTTAACGTGGGCGCCGAACCACCGTGCAACTCGGCATTGTTGACATTACTGCAGGTGTGGCGGAGGAGTGTTGTGGGGCCATTGCTTTACACCGTATATATAAATGACCTAGTAGGATCATTTAGTAATCGCGAAAGCGTTACGGAGATGATAGATAAACTCCAGTGGAAGACTCTGCAGGAGAGACGCTCAGTAGCTCGGTACAGGCTTCTGTTAAAGTTTCGAGAACATACCTTCACCGAAGAGTCAAGCAGTATACAGTTCCCTCCTACGTATGTCTCGCGAAGAGACCATGAGGATAAAATCCGAGAGATTAGAGCCCACACACAAGCATACTGACAATCCTTCTTTACACGAACAATACGAGACTGGAATAGAACGGAGAACCGATAGAGGTACTCAGGGTATCCTCCGCCACACACCTTCAGGTGGCTTGCGGAGTATGGGTGTAGATGTAGATGTACATGTAGGCAGTGTCGGAAGTTCCATGCGGCTTTTCGTGGATGATGCTGTAGTATACAGAGAAGTTGTAGCATTAGAAAATTGTAGCGAAATGCAGGAAGATCTGCAGCGGATAGGCACTTGGTGTAGGGGGTGGCAACTGACCTTTAACATAGACAAATGTAATGTATTGCGAATACGTAGAAAGAAGGATCCTTTATTGTATGATTATATGATAGCGGAACAAACATTGGTAGCAGTTACTTCTGTAAAATATCTGGGAGTATGCGTACGGAACGATTTGAAGTGGAATGATCATATAAAATTAATTGTTGGTAAGGCAGGTGCCAGGTTGAGATTCATTGGGAGAGTCCTTAGAAAATGTAGTCCATCAACAAAGCAGGTAGCTTACAAAACACTCGTTCGACCTGTACTTGACTATTGCTCATCAGTGTGGGATCCGTACCAGATCGGGTTGACGAAGGAGATAGAGAAGATCCCATGAAAAGCGGCGCGTTTCGTCACAGGGTTATTTGGTAAGCGTGATAGCGTTACGGGGATGTTTAGCAAACTCAAGTGGCAGACTCTGCAAGAGAGGCGCTCTGCATCGCGGTGTAGCTTGCTGTACAGGTTTCGAGAGGGTGCGTTTCTGGATGAGGTATCGAAAATATTGCTTGCCCCTACTCATACCTCCCGAGGAGATCACGAATGTAAAATTAGAGAGATAAGAGGGTGGACGGAGGCTTTCCGGCAGTCGTTCTTTCCACGAACCATACGCGATTGGAACAGGAAAGGGAGGTAATGACAGTGGCACGTAAAGTGCCCTCCGCCACACACCGTTGGGTGGCTTGCAGAGTATAAATGTAATGTAGATGAAAGAAATAATAAGGGGCAGATAAACATACTTGAATTAACCCGAGACCTTTGATCACGCACTTATCATTCCTTTACCTCTGGCAACGTTTGAGAATGTGAGAA
The DNA here is from genome assembly GCF_023897955.1 of Schistocerca gregaria. Lineage (NCBI taxonomy): Eukaryota > Metazoa > Arthropoda > Insecta > Orthoptera > Acrididae > Schistocerca > Schistocerca gregaria. The sequence goes on from NC_064923.1 coordinate 751,837,154, forward strand.
ATACCGAATTGCACTGGGCTTCTAAGTCCACTTTAAATTGTAGTTCCCCTGAAATTGGCTGTGTCAAGTCTGTTCAAAGGTTGTAGGAAGGCAAAAGCGTAACACCTCCAGTAGCAACTCGTCCCGTAAAGCAGTGAGTGGTGTGTACAAGCTTTTGGATTGACGATAGCTTTACCTTAAGCTCAGGTGCCACGTGCAAAATCCAATGACGGGGGACATTATTTCTCTGATCTAGTGACATAAGGCAGATTGTGGTGAAGAGCTACTAATTCATTCGTCAGTTCTGTACGGCCCTCGGCAGGGACACGCTGGGGCACCGAGATCACTGCTCCGTCAGCCTGCGGGAAGTGCCTGGTGACGGGTTACCGCCAGCTGGCGGCAGAGCGCAGCAGCAGACACACAAAGAGCGCCGGCGGGGCTGCCCTTGGCTCGGCTCGGCCCGCGACCCTGGCCGCCACTTTCACTCGCTCCTCCAACCAGTTCGCGCGCGCGCACAACCTGTCGCTGTCCTCAGAGCGCTTGCGGCCGCAGTGCATCGCAGGCCATCTGGTTCCACACTGGAGGACGATCGATCTCCGGCACTTCCTCCGGTTCGCGGCACAAGTAGCGCGTCACGCATCTACAGCTACTCTGCAATTCACACTTAAGTGCCTGGCAGAGGGTTCATCGAACCATTGTCATACTACTTTTCTACCATTTCCCTCTCGAATGGCGCGTGGGAAAAAGGAACACCTAAATCTTTTTGTTCGAGCTCTGCATCTACGTGATTACTCTGCTATTAGCATAAAGTGCCTGGCAGAGAGTTCAATGATCCACCTTCGAGCTGTCTCTCTACCGTTCCACTCTCAAATGGCACGAGCGAAAAGCGAGCACATAATTTTTTCCGTGCGAGCCCTGATTTCTCTCATTTTATCGTTATCATCATTGCTCTCTATGTAGATGGGTGCCAACACAATGTTTTCACAATCGGAGGAGAGAATTCGCGATTCAAACTTAATGAGGAGATCCCGTCGCAACGAAAAACGCCCTTGTTTTAACGATTGCGACTCCAATTCACGTATCATGTCTGTGACACTATCTCCCCTATTTCGCGATAATACAAAACGAGCTGCCCTTCTTTGTACTTTTTCGATGTCATCCGTCAGTCCCACCTGATGCGGATCAGGAGAACGTACCTCGTAACGCATGCATTCTTGATCCTGGTCTCAAGCGGAAGGAGAGTGTCACCATTAACCTGTTAAGAGCAGGCCAACGTCGCAACCGACGAAACTAACCACCTGCTCAAGTCCTCTCCGAATTGCGATTTCTGTTATACATTACCGTTTTTGGAAATTTGCCACACCAAGAAGCAAACGCCTGAATTCAATTAATTTAATACCAGAGGTTAGGTACATTGCAAGTCACAAATGATTACCTTTTCAAAACTGTACATGTCCTTAAAGCACTACTATTCAGTATGTCGCGTGGCCGCCATGCGCTGCAATTAAGAGCTGTCATACGCCGCGGCATTGAATCAGTTTGGTTCTGAATACGTTCCTGAGGGATTTCCCTCCACGCTGTTTGTATCCGAGCCCACAAATTCGTGGCACCAGTTACTGGAGGGCCGTGACGCACCAGGTGCCGACCAACCGTATCCCAGACATGTTCAATGGGCGACATGTCTGGCGAACGTTAAGACCAGGGAAGCAATGGTTACCCCGTCGCTCTTCGAAGAAGGCCCGTACATTCCTCGAAATATGTGGCCGGGCATTGTCCTGCTGAAATGTGGCCTGTGGAGATGCCTGAAGCAAGTGGGAGCGGGGTGGGTACCTCAGACTCCACCACCTCCGTTACGTACCGGTTGCTCTTTAAAGTGCCCTCAATACGTACGAGGCGAGATCGGTTACTGTAACCAATGGCGGCCCAAACCATCACACCTGGTTGTCCGCTATGCCGCTCCACAATGCAGCCCTCCAGGTTCCGTTCACCACGGTACCGCCGGACACGTATGCCGCCATCACTGTAGGACACGATGAAGCGGGACTCATACGAAAAGATTACATGTTGCTACTCAGCACCTCAGCGACGGTGTTCACGCGCCCATTTCAGTCGGAGGAGCTTGTGGTTTCTGGACAATGGAAGCCGACGCAAAGGCATGCGTGCAATCAGTCCAACCTGCAGCAGAGGGCGACGAACAGTCGATGTAGACGAGTTCATACCTGCTGCAGTGCTCCAGCGATGAACCAACACTGTGGCAGACGCTGTACGGTCCGTAATGGACATGCAGTCTAGATGACGGTGATCCCGTGCTGTGGTCATGTGTTCCGTGGCCCAGTTCCCGCTCGTCAGTGCATACCGGCCTTCCTACCATTGCTTCCACACACGCATCACTGCCGCAGCAGCATGCCCTGGGCGAGCCGAAATGTCACGTATGACAACCCCGTTTCCCGGAGACCGGTCATTCTGCCCTCTTCGAACTCGCTCACACGCCGATATGGCACCCTTTGACGTCTACGAGGCGCACTGCCACTCACTGTACTGTTTCCACCTTCTGTGACCTCACTGCACCGACTACACCAGGCGCAACACAGACCCTGTCGGACCGACACGAGGGGGCTCAGTTCAGCCTACGTGTACCCCATCTCGCTGCAAAACGTATTAAGTATTGAAACTTCCTGGCAGATGAAAACTGTGTGCCGGACCGAGACTCGAACTCGGGACCTTTGCCTTTCGCGGACAAGTGCTGTACCAACTGAGCTACCCAAGCACGAATCACGCCCCGTCCTCACAGCTTTACTTCTGCCAGTACCTCGTGTTCTACTTTCCAAACTTAACAGAAGTTATCCTGCGAACCTTGCAGAACTAGCACTCCTGAAAGAAAGGATATTGCGGAGGCATGGATTAGCCACAGCCTGGGGGATGTTTCCAGAACGAGATTTTCACTCTGCAGCAAGGTCCCGAGTTCGAGTCTCGGTCCCGTACGCAGTTTTAATCTGCCCGGAAGATTCATATCAGCGCACACTCCGCTGCAGAGTGAAAATCTCATTCTGGTGCATTCGATGTCGAAACGCGCAAACGGTGCGACTTGCTTGAAGTCCAAAGAACATTTGCTTTCGGGCCAACAGTGGGAGCTTTCCGAGATAGTTAACTTTGTAAACTGTTCCGGTACCGCCGTGGTTGAAGCATACCGGGCACCGTCGAAGCATACCAAGCATGGTAAAACGGCGCTAGTGAAAACCGGCGTCGAGGCAGCTGTGGTCCACCACAGGTATTAACATGACAGGGGCGAACGACGGGGCCACCGACACACTGTCTCCTCGGCGAAAGTCGCAGCGTTTGGGACTCCGCGGCACGCGTTGAGTTCAAGCAAACGCGCTGATTGCCGTTTACAGGCGACGAAGGCTGGAATCTGCACGCGACTACCGCAACTGGACGTCCTCTGGGTGGCGGCAGGTGGTCTTTTCAGATGAATCACGTTTCGTGCTCCACCGGACAGATCGCCGTTTATGTGTGGCTCTGCAACAATAGTGGGGAGGTTCCTGACCGGAGGTGGAACCGTTATGGTCTGGGGGACCGTTGCCGTGGTATTTCCTGGATGATCTAGTTATTCTGCAAGGCACAATGGATAAACAAAACTATGCTTCTATCCTCGAGAACAACGTCCATACCTACGCGCGGTCTGTTATTCCACGGCACGAAGGCAACTACCGGCCGTCTGTAAGTGGTTGACGTGGAACAGGGGGCGGTGGTCTCAGTAGCGTGACTGGGCCGTGTAGCCAGGTACACATCAGGGGAATCACGTGGAGGCTGGCGCGACCCCCTCTGGCTCAGACGGTTAAGCCTTACAAAAGCCCGCCAGAGTACATTAAGCCGTCGGCACAGGGACCGTGCTGTCGAACATTAAAATTGAGCGTGCCAAGTCAACGTGCTGCTGAACGCTCAGGAACAACGTGACTTGTGCATACGGTATGTGGGCCCCAACGTTGTATACGCGATCGCAACGCACTCCAGCGGCAGTTGAGGCATGTTTCTAGTTCGTTTACTCAACGGGCGCGCGTAAAATTCCCGTGTTTGCTCTATTAAAACGCACATTTCCTCCATCGTCCACGAAAAGGAAAGTACCACGTCCAATCAATAAGGACACATGCTTAAAGTTCTATTACGAACAGTGAGGTACAAATTTGGAACACTTCTCCGCATAAGATAAACATTATTTCGTCATTCCCACATTTTAGTAAAACCCCAAGCTCAGCCTTACTTCAAAAAATGGTTCAAATGGCTCTGAGCACTATCGGACTTAACGTCTGAGGTCATCAGTCCTCTAGAACTTACAACTGCTTAAACGTAACTAACCTGAGGACATCACACAACATCCAGTCATCACGAGGCAGAGAAAATCACTGATCCCGCCGGGAATCGAACGCGGGAACCCGGGCGTGGGAAGCGAGCAGCCTTACTTGATCACTGTTCCTACCCAGTAGCAGAATCTTTGCAACATGTGAATTACGAAGCTTAAAAGAAAAAGGAGCTAAATATCTTTATACAAGTAGCGCAAGCTGTCCTGTAGATTAAGCCAATCGAACAGTCACCCCTCAAAGAAGTTGAACTTGTATTTACATAACATCAAATGTTATAGTGTATGCTTATATTAAACTAATAATAAAGTATCATAACCTAATAAAAACGCGACTGTTGGGGGAAACATTTGGAAGTGTCACGATGCGAACTACTGCCCCCATCAAACTCTCGTTACTGGGCGGAGACGCTACTCACTACGCCAGACCAACAACAGGCTCCTTGCATCTAATCATACTATGTCACCCCCTTGCTAAAAACGTTGATCGTAGATAATTATGTTACTAACTGCAATTTAATTATAACAAAATGTACCGAGAACAACGCGTTTTGGGTGGGTCGTCAGTGTGTCGCTGCCTTCAAATAGCCTACTCTCCTAATATGTAAGTTACAATAATTCTTTGGCTTCGCATATGATGTTTCTCATTATTATCGAATCACACAACTAACAACGGGTTTCCCAGTAATCCTCAATTTGCTGGTGGTCAGAAACGGCATATATACATATAGGGTTGAAATGAATGCCAATATAGCGCCTCACAACTCTCTACTGAAGGCAGACGGCGTGCGTGTGACGTACGAGGCGTTTTTCCATCCCGCTGGTCAACGCTCAGACGCACCCTCAGAATATCTGACATGCCAGATATTGCTCTGCACGTTCGGAAAGCTCACAAGTCGGCACTACGAAATATTTCTATCTCCCGCACCACGTGCAAGCTGCTCAACACTCTCCGAGTATTTCCTGCGACCGTCCGTCCCGCCTTCCTGTCCAACACCCCCCAGTGTCCTGTGCGACCGACCGACGCGCCTTCGTTAGTCGCCTACCGTAGTGAAGAGCGCTGTGACTGGCTAGAGCGCTCCCGCCTTGTCTCAAAGCCAACGCACACTCACAAACATTTTGAAACATATACGAAACACTTGATTTACATTTAAATATCTTGAAATTAAATAAATATTCCTACAGTTGGACCATAAACACGCTCTAACACACATTATTAAATACATAAACAAATCAAATATACATATATCAAAGGAGTAGAAACAAAAGTAGGAGAGTAGCCTAACAGCTCTGTGCTTTCTAAAACGCAGTAAATATCTGACCAATTTCTTCATGAATAGTATATATCGGATATAACCAAAGACATAGACGAATAAATATATTCATATGTCGAGGGACACGAAAGGGAAGCAGTGGTTGGGAAGGGAGTGAGACAGGGTCGTAGCCTGTCCCCGATGTTATTCAATCTGTATATTGAGCAAGCAGTAAAGGAAACAAAAGAAAAATTCGGAAGAGGTATTAAAATCCGTGGAGAAGAAATAAAAACTTTGAGGTTCGCCGATGACATTGTAATTCTGTCAGAGACAGCAAAGGACTTGGAAGAGCAGTTGAACGGAATGGACAGTGTCTTGAAAGGTGGATATAAGATGAACATCAACAAAAGCAAAACGAGAATAATGGAATGTAGTCGAATTAAGTTGGGTGATGTCGAGGGAATTAGATTAAGAAATGAGACTCTTAAAGTAGTAAAGGAGTTTTCCTATTTGGGGAGCAAAATAACTAATGCTGGTCGAAGTAGAGAGGATATAAAATGTAGACTGGCAATGGCAAGGAAAGCGTTTCTGAAGAAGAGAAATTTGTTAACATCGAGTATAGATATAAGTGTCAGGAAGTCATTTCTGAAAGAATTTGTATGGAATGTAGCCATGTATGGAAGTGAAACATGGACGATAAATAGTTTGGACAAGAAGAGAATAGAAGCTTTCGAAATGTGGTACCAATTTGGTACTGGAAGGCAGCGTGGAGGGTAAAAATTGTAGAGGGTGACCAAGAGATTTGAATACACTAAACACATTCAGAAGGATGTAGGTTGCAGAAGGTACTGCGAGATGAAGAATCTTTCACAGGATAGAGTAGCATGGAGAGCTGCATCAAACCAGTCTCAGGACTGAAGACCACAACAACAACAACAACAACAACAACAAGCATGCTGCTACCGTTTTTTCGTGTAAATGTGGAGTACTCATGGCCTGACTCAATCAATAGTCATCAGTGACATGCTTGTAATTCACACCAATTGAGGTTTACACTAATAGACACGTTGATCGACAAAATCGAATGAACCGCTTAGATTTTGGAAATTCGTTGATGTGTGTTACTTTTATAATTTACAGTCAGATACCAAACTTTAAACTAATAAAGATATTGAAAATATGATTACACAATCAGAATCGTCGTGCAAATAATGGTAATGTACATGTTTCTTTTTGAGGTATCATGATTCCTCTGGCTATTATTAATTTCTACATGAACTGTGAAATGTCTGCCATTATGGTTTGACGAAGTCCGCCATCTTTGGCACTCCCGGCTAACAGATCTCCTTGGATTGGGTTGGCTTGTTTGGGGGAAGAGACGAAACAGCGAGGTCATCGGTCTCACGGGATTAGGGAAGGACGGCATGCCCTTTCAAAGGAAACATCCCGGCATCTGCATGGAGCGAACAGATCTCCTTCATCGACACAAAGCACATCCCTTGACACAGCGTCAACATGGAATTCCCAGCCACGCGGTCGTCCTGGACCACATGCTGGGGCCAGCCCTACTGCTCCAGCTAACGTGCGGCACCACACGGTTGCTAACGAGCCCCGGCTTGCCGAGCGGCCCTTGCTGCCATGCCAACTCCTAACTCGGGGACGCCACAGCTCGCCCGTCACCTCACTTCACAACACCCACTCGCGCCGAAGCCCCGCCGGCGCCGCCCGATACGCTTCCACGCGCCAGCATTGCTGTCGCCTCCTCATTCCTAAGAATTCCCTCCCTCGGCGGCAGCGTTTGTACGGTGATTCTGCGTGTCCCCACCCACGTCCTTTCTACTTTGTCAACAACTAAAGTGAAAAAGCAGCAGAAGCCCTTATACACAATAATCAATTGCGAATTGCGACGAATCATTTTGAGCTTGAAGACCTTGTGTCCATGTTTGCTTACAAACACAATTGTTTTCGAGGAGGTGAGTCTCGAGCAAAACACAATTTCATCTTTTATTTCCCAGACATGTTTCGCTGCAGTTTCAGCATCATCGGTGAGCTTTTATCATCTCCCTTTCAAATAGAAAAAAATGCTCTTCACTACTTGTAAACATACAAATTTGACATTTTAAGACAGTATTTACAAATCTGAAGAAATGGTTTTCTACATATACCTTGTCACTAAATATTGTTGTTTTCCTGGATTTTTATGGTCTTTTTTTACAACTGTTTTCTTTCACAGTTTCTCATCTGCAACCAGTTATTTACTTCGAAATTTTACGACTGAGAATGTTATGGTTTGCGAACATGAACTAATTCAATGTGGAAGGGTGTGTGTGTGTGTGTGTGTGTGTGTGTGTGTGTGTGTGTGTGTGTGTGTGTGTGTGTGTGTGTGCGCGCGCGCAGAGAGAGAGAGAGAGAGAGAGAGAGAGAGAGAGAGAGAGAGAGAGAGAGAGAGAGAGAGGCGCAGGGAGGGGGAGGTAAGAGGGTTGGCCCGTTTACGGGTTGGTGACAGGGCACAGAACAGTATATTCATTTATTACTTGTTTTCGTTCAAATGCGGTTTTTTCTATGGGGACACCTAACACACAACAATAAACAGCTCGTCACCAACTTACAAATACAGACACACAGACAACAAAAGAAAAAAATATAAACACACAAAACACACGCAGGAGCACATATGAACAAGAAACACCCGCAACAATGAGCACAGAAACACAGAACATGAAACAATCATAACAACAAACAAATAGTACAGACTCACAACAACAAAGCAACATACTAAAAAGGCAATGGCAACAAACAAATAGCCTAGACGACAGACAACGCAATACAAAGAAAAATAAGGGCAGCCAATACAAGCACGGACTAACCCAACACATTTGGTAGCCAAACAACATACCACCAACGGTGTTGCCGCAGACGTAACACCGCTTCCCGTCAGATCAGCCATGTTAATCGGTGTCGGGCTGGGTTAGCACTTGGATGGGTGACCACCAGGTCAGCCGAGCGCTGTTGGAAAATGGTGTGCACTCGGCCCTTGTGAGGCAAAGTCAGGAGCTACTTGATTGAGAAGTAGCGGCTCCGGTCTCGTAAACTGACATACGGCCGGGAGAGTGGTGTGCTGACCACGTGCCCCTTCACATCCGCATCCAGTGACGCCTGTGGTCTGATGTTGACACGGTGGCCGGTCGGTACCGTTGGGCCTTCATAGTCTGACCAAGCGAGGTGGCGCACTGGTTAGCACACAGGACTCGCATTCGGGGGGACGTGTTCGGCCATCCTGATTTACGTTTTCCGTGATTTCCCTAAATCGCTCCAGGCGAATGCTGGGATGGTTCCTTTGAAAGGGCACGACCGACTTCCTTCCCTCATGCGATGAGACGGATGACCTCGCTGATTGGTCTCCTTCCCCAAAACAACCCAACCCAACCTAACCTTCATGGTCTATTCGGGCGGAGTTTAGTTTCTAACTGACATGCGAGGACTGCGCACCAATCTATACAGGGCAGACTAACAGAAACCTTAATTCCAGACGCACAGAACGTAGAAGAGCGTTAGAAAGTAACAGCCCTCATTCCATTAATTGTTGAACACCTTATGGACATGAAACAGTCCAGCAAACGTCAATACTTACTTGAAAATTCTCAAAGGCAGCAACAGCCCCCACAAAAACGAATAACTGAAGTAAGCTATCAAGCAAACAAAGCTATAGCTGAAGGAAAAACAAATGAATACACAGTTCCCTGCAATGGAACTCGGTCCGCTGTCCTCAAAGATCAAAACACACACACACACACACACACACACACACACACACACACACACACACACACACACACACACAGAGGAAAGGAAACTGAAAAAATCCAGGAAAAGCCCAGTAAGTGGTAACAAGGTATCACAGGCCAACAGAAACTACCGATACCAAATCATGAAACCCAAAACTACAATCACGTCCACAATCATCACTGCCTGAAAAAAAAAACAACAAACCAACAAAACATTCTCTTCCTCAAATTTCGAAATCAGGTTAGGGTTCTCATTCTTTAATTTGCTCAAATTCGTCTTGGTTTGCACGCCAATAAAACTAGCAGTCTTCCTTTCAGTCAGGCATCACTTATCGAGACTTTATTCTGCATGCTTTTTATATATATTTTTTTCAAACAGAGTCAAGTTTCACTGTAGAAACATGACGCAAATTTCACTGATCTGACTACTGAAAAACTCTGAAATTATTGTAGGTGACCTGTGTTCGGCATCAAAATTTGTTTTAATCAAATCCAAAGCTTAAGAACGCTCGGAACTGCGGGAATTAATGACAGCCATCTTGTTTTTGAGTGAGGTAGAAGAGTCTTGATGATTGTCATCAACGTGTAACTACAACTCTTTCAGCTTCTTTGTTCTTACTGTGTATACCGAAAAATAATTAAATATTTTCATGACGATTACTTCAATGTCGACAGTTAAAACTTCGGCAGTGCTTGATATAGTATTGTGGAGGGCATGGGCAGGGCATCCATTTCACTCTGCATTTTTTCGTAGTTCTTTAATTTGGTGAAACGCATCCCGTTAGCAGCGTCGATGAAACCTCCGAAGTTGGTATTGTTGCCGACTCCACAAAAAGCGATTAATTTATCAAATGGAATTTTCAGTTGTATTAAACTGGCTAGACAAAACTTTGCAATTGCCCCGATGTTTCGTTGTTTAGCACATCGAACTTCAACAGCTTCTACTGGATTCCGTCAGTTTCAGCAAAATATTGAACAACCAAAGGAAACATTTTTTCAGTTTTGTGGTTCGACGCCTCGATGTCTATGCCGTAAAATGAAACTTCTTGCAATTGTTTTAGGTATTCGCTCACGTTGCGTGGTGCGGGAACATTTTTAACAATCGCTGTAGCTTTGGTCCAGACTAGATATTGCTTTGCGGCGACTTTGGAGTCAGGATACATGGCGGCATTCAGTTTCACGGTACACTCAGGACAACTGAAGGACTAATAATGCCTGAAATCCTTATAAGCTGCTGTTAGTTCTGCAGCAGCCTCGACCAATTCTTCCTGGGATCGTCTTTAATTATTAATGTAGAAGTAGACTTAGATGTCGATGCCACCGCGAATCTATTCCGTATTATTCTTCGTAGAAATCTGATGCCTCACATTTGCCTTACCGCCGTGAGTTACTAAAAAGCTACAAATCTCACACAACGCTTCCCAACCTACAAAAGAGACTGCCTACACTACGCTTGTCCGTCCTCTTTTAGAATACTGCTGCACGGTGTGGGATCCTTACCAGATAGGACTGGGAGTACATCGAAAAAGTTCAAAGAAAGGCAGTACGTTTCGTATTGTCGCGAAATGTGGGCGAGAGTGTCACAGAAATGGTACAGGATTTGGGCTGGAAATCGTTAAAAGAAAGGCATTTTTCGTTGCTACGGAATCTTCTCACGAAATTCCAATCACCAACTTTCCCCTCCAAATGCGAAAATATTTTGTTGTCACCGACCTACATAAGGGAGGAACGATCACCACGATATAATATGGGAAATGAGAGCTCGTACGGAAAGATATAGGTGTTCATTCTTTCCGCGCACTATACGAGATTGGAATAATACAGAATTGTGAAGGTGGTTCGATGAACGCTCTGCCAGGCACTTAAATGAGATTTGCAGAGTATCGATGTAGATGTAGAATCCGTACTTCCTTTCTTGACAGAACACCACTCTTTTGTGTTATCACCCGAAAAGTGGCACTTCCTCTTTCCAGCCTTAGGCAATTTCCCAAGATATAAGGGGCGCTCAAAAGAAACGAGCCGGAGTCTGGAATGCGCAAACCGGTGACAGGAGGGTAATATCGGGGCGTGTGTTAACGAGGGGTGGTTCCGACCAGAGCGTGGAAGTTCACCGCCCGTCGCTAGAGGGCACGCGTGCACGTCACGTGACTACTCAGAACTAGCAGCAATTATCGAAGGCTGCCAGTGGCATTGCAAACAGTGACACGGAGGCGTCAAAAGAAGAGCAAAGAGGTGGTGTTCGTTTTCTGACAGCGGAAGGAGGAGGAGGAGGAACGGACATTCATCGACGAATGTCACAAGTATAAGGCGTACACTGCATGTCCCTGGCACGGGTCAAGGCGTGGTACAAACGCTTCAGGGAAGGACGGGTGTCGTTAGCCGATGATGCACGGTCTGGAGCACCACACTGAATTTCCGATGACATCGTCCATCGAGTGGATGCGCTCATTATCCAGGACCACCGAGTGACAGTGAAGGCCAAGCCACGGACTAAGCGACGGAAGTGTTTAACACCATCATGAAGGAACGACTGCACATGCGCAAAGTGTGTGCCCAATAGGTGCTCCACAGCATTCATGTCCGCTTCGAACTCGAATCAAAACGACAGTCTCCAGTGGAAATAAAAAAAAAAAAAAATAGCTTCTTTGACCAAGATGACCCCACTTCTAAATCACTACCTGCAGCACGAGACAACAGTGAACGCCCAACGTTACACACCTCGACCACCTTTCGCAAAGCAATCAAATCAAAACGACCAGGAAATCTCACCCGTGGGGTCGTTCTCCTCGACTACAATCCAAAGCCTCATACGGCCAACACAGTTCCGGCACTTCTTCGGAAATTCAAATGGGAAGTTCTCTGCCACCCTCCATACAGTCCGGACCTTTCTCTACCTGTGATTAGGCTATTTTTGGTCCCGTAAAAAGACTCTGAGGGGGGGGGGCAAATGATTCACCTCGAACGACGACGTCCAGCTCATGTGCAGAACTGGTTAACATCGCAGCCCCGAGAATTTTATGAGACAGCCATTCGCCACCTCATGTCACAGTGGGACAAGCGTCTCAACAGCCAGGGTCAATACTTCTAACATACAGGTACTGGTTTCTGTAACTATGTCTCCGGCTCGTTTCTTTTTGAACGCCTCTTATATGATAACTTTATTAGACGGTAAATAGTCGACAGTAACACTATAGTTATGTAAGTACACTTAACGCTCTATATACCTGCAATGAACTCTTCAGACATGACTAACTTGGTCTCGTTTTTTGCATTATGTTCAGACAGAATCGTCTTCTCAGATCGCTATTCAAATGGGAACTGCGATTGTTTGGCGAGGGCGCTGCTTAAATAGTTCCAGCCCCATACTGCTGGAGAAATCTGGTATTTTCTCGGATAATGGCGCTAGATGTAGAAAGTGTGTGCATCATCGATACAGGATGCACAACATGCAACGCCATCTGTGAGGTGATCTTGCTAATATGAACTTGTTGACATAAATAAAACAAACTGAGGCTGCATTTACACGTTGCGCTAACAGATAGCGTTACTTCAGTACCTGAGCCAAGCTCATAAAAATATTTTGCAAAATCGGGACAAATATTGGATCTTGTCAGGATGTCGGGACAAGAAGGTCCACAACGATGACGGTTGGTTTGTTTAAAAGGTGTGTGTTTGTGTGTGTGTGTGTGGGGGGGGGGGGGGGGGGGGGACCAAACTGCTAGGTCACCGGTCCCTCGTTCTGATTAAAATAATTCCACAAGGGTGGAAGAAAAACAAACGAGACAACACAAAACAAAGCTGGAAGAATGGAAAAACCACAAGAACGACAGAATGGGAATGAACACTAAAATAGACAAAAGTGGACAAGAAAACCAGAGAAAGACGCAAGAAACAGGTAGAAGGGATAAAAAGAAATGTGTCTGGCCAACCACGAGAATAAAAAGGATAAGCCAGCCACTCTGCGACACATTAAAACATTCAGCCTAAAAGCACTATGGTGGAGAACGCAAAGGGACAAAGGACATGCACTAAGACATCAAATGACAACACCCACCCTCACGTATAAAACGTAAAACTGAATTAGACGGTGAGGTGTTGTCAGTTAAAATGAATGGTAACGAGTCCGGTAACTGAAGAGTCCATCACAGGGCTGCCAAAGGAGAACAGCTCAACAAGACATATGCCACTGTCAGCCGGGTGCCACACTAACACTGAGGTGGGTTATCATGCAGGGTGTCACCCGAGCATGGCCGATGCGGCGCCAACAGAGAACCACCGAGTCCCTGCGAGAGGCCCACATGGAGCTCCTCCACACATTCGTAGTCTCGTTAAGGGCACACAATTTGTTCTGCGTACTGAGATTATGCCATTCTGTCTCCCAAAGCTGAAAAACCTTGCGGCGTAATAATGATGGCAGGTCAGTTACAGGAGTGCCGATCTCCAGAAGCGGTTTCTGTATAGCCTGTTTGTCCAGCCTATCGCCAAGTTCATTTCCTGGGATTCCGACGTGGCCTGGGGTTCACACAAACATCACAGAACGACTGGACCGTTCCCAGGACATAGATGGACTCCTGGATAGTCGCTACCAAAGGATAGCGGGGGTAGCACTGGTCGATAGCTTGTAGGCTGCTCAAGGAGTCAGTACACAGAAGAAACGATTCCTCAGGGCATGAACGGATATACTGAAGTGCAGAAGATATGGCCACCAGCTCTGCAGCGAATACACTGCAACCATTGGGCAAGGAATGCTGTTCAATATGGCCTCTGAGGACAAAGGCTCAAATGTCTCTGAGCACTATGGGACTTAACATCTGAGGTCATCAGTCCCCTAGAACGTAGAACAACTTAAACCTAACTAACCTAAGGACATCACACACATCCATGCCCCAGGCAGGATTCGAACTTTCGACCGTAGCGGTCGCGCGGTTCCGGACTGAAGCGCCTAGAACCGCTCGGCCACAACGGCCGGCGAGGACAAAGGCAAAGCCAACATTACCATCAGTCATTGAGCCATTGGTGTAAACCAGAGCCCTGGAAACTACAAGAATCAAGAGGAAGTAACAGCGGAGAGTCACAGGGTTAACGGAGTCCTTAGGGCCATGCGAAAGGTCCAGGCGAAGCTTTGGCTTACAGCTACAACACGGAGGAGTATGTGAATGGACCTCGACGAGAGGTGGTCAAGGGAAGGGCTCCAGTTCTGACAGAAGCGAACGCACGCGAACTGCAATCGTTAGACCTGACCTAGGCCACCTATGCGGGAGGTGACTTCCTTCATTGGGGAAAGGAGACAATAATTAGAATGTTCAGGAGAGCTAGGAATGTGTTCAATGTAACTGGCGAGCAGTTGTGCACGTCTGATCTTCAACGGAGGGACTCCAGCCTCTACCAGTATGCTTGTCACCGGACTTAGCCTAAAACCACCCGTCGCTAGTGGAACGCCACAGTGGTGCACTGGATCGAGTAAACTTAGTGCTGAGGGCGACGCCAAACCAAAAACCAGACTTCCATAGTCAAGGCGGGTTTGGACAAGGGCTCTGTCGAGCTGCAGTAGCATAGAGCGACCTGCACCCCAGTTGGTGTTGCTCAGGCTCAGTGATCAATCGCCAAATATGTGCCATACTGAAATGTGTGGGGGAACCTTTATTTAAGAGGCTGAGGTCGAGTTGTGACAATAAAGCCTCGGCCAGTAAGCATGGTGCCACTCCACAAAGGGTTATGGACATTGAAATGTCCCGAAAGTAGGAAGGGTTTAGGGAGTTGATCAATCAGTGCAGCCAATACGTTCAGGGGTACTGCACCATCTGCAGGGAGATATACGTTGCAGACAGTTATTTCCTGCGTCGTCCATATCCTGACAGCTACAGCATCAAGATTAAATTGAAGGGGCACGTGTTCACTACATACCGAGTTCAGGACAGACGCAAACTCCACCTGACACACTATTATAGTCGCTACAGTTCCTGTAATATCCCTTATAGGCACAGAGGGCAGGGTTTCATATTGCCGGAAACCAGGTTTCCTGGAGGGCAATGCAGAAAGCAGGTCTAAAGCTGAACAGTTGCCGTAGCTCCACCAGGCGGTGAAAAAAAAGTTCCACTGGAGGATGATGTGATCATGAGGCTAGGTCACCTGCTGCTACCGACTTATTGCCTGAGCAGTCTTGTCTTGTGTCTGATAGTACAGCGAGATCTAGGTCCTCAGCGGACGCCAGAATCGCCACCTCATCCTCAGATGCAGATTGTAGGTAGCGATGGTGTGGGTGCCGCCGCAATTCCCTTGGTCTTGGGGGTCTTCTTTTTGGATTTCTCTCGCTGCTCTTCGGGTTTCCCTGGCTGGGAGGGCTTCACCGATTTAGTCTCCAGGACTGAGGATGAGCGTGAATCCCGACAACCAGTTGCTTTTGGGCACGTCACCCACTGGTGGGTGTCATCTTGCCCACTAGCAGAAACCTGGGAAGGATGTGACCCAAGGGACCCCTTCCTAGCGAGATAAACCGAAGAAGACTTATGCTTCTGACTTATGCTTCTCCGGCTGAGATGTGGGGACTGATATCTCCGTTGGTTTGGGGGTGCTGCTCCCTAAGTAGGTGGTGTGGGAGCAACAGGGGGCAAAGTGCCACCCACCATCAAGAGGGCTGGTGTGGTCTTACTGTGCTGAGAGACGACTGGAATTGGTGCAACGGACGGGGCTGGAACAGTAGTTATAGCAGCAGCGTAAGTTGTCATGCACACGGGGTGAAGCCTTTCAAATTTCCTCTTAGCCTGAGTGTAGGTTAGTCGGTCCAGAGTCTTGTATTCCATTATTTTCCTTTCCTTCTGTAGAACGCTACAATCCAGCGAGCATGGGGAATGGGGCTCTCCGCAATTGACAAAGATGGCGGGCACATGGAGTATTGGGATGTGATGGACGTCCACAATCTCGACATGTGACGCTGAAGTACAGCGGGAAGACATATGCCCGAAATTCCAGCACCCCATCGGGGGAGGGATATATGGTTCGACATCACAGTGGCAGACCATCACCTTGACCTTCTCGGGTAATGTGTCACGCTTGAAGGCCACCGGTGGCAACCTGATTATCCCTTGGGCCCGCTGGACGAAATGGACATCTCGTCGCTCTAAGTTGGCACGCAGCTTGTCATCGGATTGTAAAAGAAGGTCCCTGTGGAAAAGAATACCCTGGACTGTATTTAAGCTCTTATGGGGTGTGATGGTGACAGAAACATCCCCCAGCTCGTGAAAAGCGAGTAATGCCCGTGACTGGGCAGAGGATGCCGTTTTTATGAAGACTGACCCTGACCGCATTTTGGACTAGCCCCACTCCTCCCAAAACTTGTCCTCTAAATGCTCTACAAAAAACTGAGACTTCACTGACAGGGAGGATCCCCATTAACTCTCATACGTATGAGGTATCGGGCTGAATAAACTTCGCTGCCATTCTTAGCCTGGAGGATTTGAGGTTGTATTTCTTAGCATTGAAGTTAGCCCTTAATCGCTTAGAGACTGCTGGTGTTTGACCACCAGCAAGAGATGATATACTACGATTCATGGCGTGTCATCCGCCCTGATGCCACGCATTCTTACAAGGGGCCCTCCCCACAGGCGCCATCCATCTGCAGAAAGGCCACCTGGCAGGATGACCATTGCCGGGAGTCCCAATTCCCCAGGGTGACGGGCATCTTCTCCTTGGTATATGTGGGCAGTTAACGGCACAGGCATCAGCAGAGCAATCCCTGTGTGGTCAGGGGGCTACAACGAACAGGGTACATGGTGGCCCCCCCACAACAGACTGGCTACCATGCTGGATATCAGGTGCAAATGAGCTAAGAAGGCCATTATTGTCGTCAGCATAGAAAGCGATACTGCACAGTAGATGGAGGAAAACGCACCCAGGAGGGTGATCTCACCCAATAGCTGGAGAATTGGCAGAAGTGCAGATCCACTTCGACAAAGGATGCGAGAGACCTCAGTGCATGATGGACACGATGCACCATGTAAGGCGCCGTTCCGCAATTGGCTAGCTCTTCAGGAAAATTCAGGCAGAAATACCTCCGACTTATTGTAACCCCCAGACCCGCAGGGGGACAATGGTGACGGTCCCAATGTATCGGAAGGGATGGCAGCCCTACCCCCAGTGGAAAATAAGCATTAATGGTATGCTCTTCCCACACCTACTTGGAAGCAGCCTGATTCAACAGATGGGGACGTTTTCAAGACAACAACCATCTGCACAAACAGTTCGATGACGTTTGCAGCAGCACGGACTATCAGCTCGGAAACTGTGGCTGCGGTTACCCTTGACGCTGCATCACAGACAGGAACGCCTGCGATGGTGTACTCAACGGCGAACCTGGATGCACGAATGGGAAAACGTCATTTTTTCGGATGAATCCAGGTTCTCTTTACAGCTTCATGATTGTCGTATCCGTGTTTGACGACATCGAGGTGAACTCACATTGGAAGCGTGTATTCGTCATCGCCAGACTGGCGTAACACCCGGCGTGATGGTATGGGGTGCCATTGGTTACACGTCTCGGTCACCTCTTGTTCGCATTGATGGCACTTTGAACAGTGGACGTTAAGTTCACATGTGTTACGACCCGTGGCTCTACCCTTCATTCGATCCCTGCGAAACCCTACATTTCAGCAGGATAATGCACGACCGAATGTTGCAGGTCCTGTATGGGCCATTCTGGATACAGAAAATGTTCGACTGCTGCCCTGGCCAGCACATTCTCCAGATCTCTCACCAACTGAAATCGTCTGGTCAATGGTGGCCGTGCAACTGGCTCGTCACAATATGCCAGTCACTACTCTTGATGAACTGTGGTATCGTGTTGAAGCTGCATGGGCAGCTATACCTGTGCACGCCATCCAATCTCTGTTTGACTCAATGCCCAGGCGTGTCAAGGCCGTTATTACGGTCAAAGGTGGTTGTTCTGGGTACTGATTTCTCAGGATCTATGCACTCAAATTGCGTGAAAATTTAATCACATGTCAGTTCTAGTATAATGTATTTGTCCAATGAATACCCGTTTATCATCTGCATTTCTTCTTGGTGTAGCAATTTTAATGGCCAGTATGGTTTCACTGTCTTCGGGCAACAGCACGAATCTGGACGGGTTCTTCTGTAAACACTTGTGCGGACCGGTCTGGGCACTACCTGACAAGCTACAAGGGCTCCGCGGTATATTTGGTAAGGGCAACGCGTCTGTTATTTATCAGCTGAGCACCGTACTCTGCTGCACAGGTCAGAACGGTTCCAGCGTTGCGTCAGCGCGGCACAGAGAAGTCGGAGCATTCCGCGGCGCGGAAGGATCCAACGGAAGCGGGCAGCACCAACCAGCCGAGCCGGTCTGTCGGCCGGCAAATGTCACAGGCGTGGGCGGCGGTCACGTGAGGCGCGCACGCGACCGCCACCACAACAACAGGTGAAGGGGCAGCGGAGCGTTTCCAGCACTCGCTCCGTCCCATCGCCGTCAACAGAGTTCTTAAACAATGATAAGAAATAATTTTGTAATCTTACCTAACGACGTTTCATCAACCGAAAATCTGACGGGTCTCCAGATATCTTTTGAAAAGACAGACTACATGACCTGCAACAAACAAGCGTCAGAAATCATGGAGATGAAAGATTACTCAATCAAGATTTCCCACATGTTAAACATCTCGGAGAAACCATTCAGGAAAACTGAATGTCAACAAAAGCAAACGAAATTAACTCTCAGAAGATGGAAACTGCATGCCGCTTTACCAAAAACATCCATAACATGAAGTGTATCTCCATGCACACAGACCCGAGACATTACAACAGAGCTACAAACCAGACTGCGTCTATGCGCCAGAAACAATTATTTTGAACGCAAAAAAAAGCTACTGAGTAAAAGGAACGCCAAAGTCCAGAAAAATTATAGGCCCAAAATTTATAGACGAACAATCGACTCAGAGGCAAACAAGAAATTAAACAATACACACACGTCCTTGATGATAGAAAAAACAGGTTACGATTATATATAAACATTGAAAGAATTAAGCCAGACATGCTGACAAAAAATAGTCGAATTCTTTGACAGGAGGAGTAAAGCCAAAACGAACACGATGAAATTGATTTGCGGGATCAAAACTGACCTGAATTTGGCACTAACTACATCAACCGATTTCCAAAACCGTAAAAATCTTGATGTCCTAAATTAGCAAATGGCATTTTGAACAAGAGGAAAAATCGCAGAAGAAGACTGCAACAACATGGCCAGAAGACAGAAAGGAAGCGCAAAGGGTGGGAATGAAATAGGGGTAGAAAGGAAAGCAAATTCTCACGTTTATTAACTCTGCCTAGGCCTAGTCGTAATGGGCTTATTCGCAAATAATAATAACAACAAGGTCGATGCCAACAGAAAAACCGCCGCTCTGTTGCAGTAGCTAAGAATGCACTAAAAGCCTTCCATTGTTCATCCACTTCATGCTTTCAGGGTGACAGTATGGCAACAAGTTATGTTAGGGACAGACAGGCAAAGAAAATTTAATTTATAGAGTGATCATTATAAAATATAACTTCTTCCTTTGTGTTCTGCCTTACGGCGGGTCTTGTCATGGGGGAAGCCTCGTCAGAGAGGTCCACCGAATGAGCGTCTAGGGAAGTGATTTCAGTGGTGGTCTCCCGTTGCCTTCCATTGATGGTGATGAAATGATAATAAGGACAACACCACCCAGTCCCTGAGCGGAGAAGAATCTTCGACCCAGCCGGGAATCGAACCCAAGCTCCTTGCGTAACAGACCGCCGCGCTGACCACTCAGCTATCGGGGCTGACAAAATACAACAGAAGCGTAATTTGCAAACTCGAACAGAAACGGCTCTAATTAGCTCAGTTATTATCTGAAAAAAAAACAGCATTTTATATCCTAAACAAGACCCATTACAAGCATGGAATCAGTCATCGGTGCTATCAAAAGCTACGAAAAGCTGAACTAAAGTACAGGGTAATTCAAAAAGAATACCACAACTTTAAAAATGTGTATTTAATGAAAGAAACATAATATAACCTTCTGTTATACATCATTTCAACGAGTATTTAAAAAGGTTTTTTTTTACTCAAAAACAAGTTCAGAGATGTTCAATATGGCCCCCTCAAGACACTCGAGCAATATCAACCCGATACTCCAACTCGTTCCACACTCTCTGTAGCATATCAGGCGTAACAGTTTAGATAGCTGCTGTTATTTCTCGTTTCAAATCATCAATGGTGGCTGGGAGAGGTGGCCGAAACACCATATCCTTAACATACCCCCATAAGAAAAAATCGCAGGGGGTAAGATCAGGGCTTCTTGGAGGCCAGTGATGAAGTGCTCTGTCACGGGCTGCCTGGCGGCCGATCCATCGCCTCAGGTAGGTGACGTTCAGGTAGTTACGCCCAGATAAGTGCCAATGTGGTGGCGCTCCATCCTGCTGAAATATGAATTGTTGTGCTTCTTGTTCGAGCTGAGGAAACAGCCAATTCTCTAACATCTCCAGATACTGTAGTCCAGTTACAGTAGCACCTTTGAAGAAAAAGGGACCAAAAACTTTATTGGCTGAAATGGCACAGAAAATGTTCACCTTTGGCGAATCACGTTCATACTGAGTTGTTTCCCGCGGATTCTCAGTGCCCCATACACAGACATTGTGACGGTTGACTTTCCCATTAGTGTGGAAAGTTGCTTCATCACTAAACACAATCTTTGAAACGAAAGATTCATCTGTTTCCATTTGAGCAAGGATAAAATCACAGAAATCGATTCTTTCAATCCTATCAGCTGCAGACAGCGCTTGAACCAATTTCAGACGATAAGGTTTCATAACTAACCTTTTTCGTAGGACTCTCCATACAGTTGATTGTGGAATTTGCAGCTCTCTGCTAGCTCTGCGAGTCGATTTTCCTGGGCTGCGAACAAATGCTTGCTGGATGCGTGCTACATTTTCATCACTCGTTCTCGGCCGTCCAGAACTTTTCCCTTTGCACAGACACCCATTATCTGTAAATTGTTTATACCAACGTTTAATACACCACCTATCAGGAGGTTTAACACCATACTTCGTTCGAAATGCACGCTGAACAACTGTCGTCGATTCACTTCTGCCGTACTCAATAACACAAAAAGCTTTCTGTTGAGCGGTCGCCATCTTAGCATCAACTGACGCTGACGCCTAGTCAACAGCGCCTCAAGCGAACAAATGTACAACAAAAAGAAACTTTATAGCTCCCTTAATTCGCCAACAGATAGTGCTTAGCTCTGCCTTTTGTCGTTGCAGAGTTTTAAATTCCTAAAGTTGTGGTATTCTTTTTGAATCACCCTGTATTTCAACTGCATAGCCACATGGCCAGCTGCAGAAACATTGTTCCTCAAAAGCAGGATGTCCAACTACGAAACAGACTAAGAGGATACTTCTCTTGAAATGTTTTCGCACTCTGTAGACAAAAAGTTGTGGGATACGTAATGTAAACTGATGCTGTATTTATGGGTTAATAAATGTGATGATATACGTATTTGTATCAGGCATTCTATATATTCATCATTTAACGTCGATTTTCTGGCGTAAGTTATCATCAGCCACCAGTGTTTAGACGCCGATATGAAATCTAAATCAGCATCCACATGCGATTTGTCAACATCGCTGGTAAGTACCCCTGTTTTCGACCTGCTACGCAACGTGTAACGTCTCGTCGATGGTAGATGAGAACATTTTGATACGAATGTGCAAACTTCCACAACTCTTACGTGAATCTCGCCAACTTATCGCCACCGCTGTGCTGCCATACGGTCACTAAATACACCGGTGGGCAAAACTCAAGGACCAATGTAACTTTCGCCTGATGTGTATCTACCTGGTAACTCGATGAAACTTGTGCCATACATGTAACTATTACAGTACAGCACAGAAAGGTAACTGAAAGAAATAGCTACGCAATGAAACTAACAGGAATAAAAGCACTCCGTCTTCAGTCCACGAGTGGCCTACAGGGACCATCCGACCGCCGCGTCATCCTCGTGGAGGATGCGGATAGGAGGGGCGTGGGGTCAGCACTCCGCTCTCCCGGTTGTTATGATGGTATTCTGGACCGAAGCCGCTACTAATCGGTCGAGTAGCACCTCAATTGGCATCACGAAGCTGAGTGCACCCAGAAAAATGGCAACAGCGCATGGCGGCCTGGACGGTCACCCATCCAACTTCGGTGATCTCACGGAAACCGGTGAAGCAATTGCGGCAAGGCCAGGAGAGTAACAGGAATAACATTTTTATTTAAAAACAGTAAGTAAAGCTGTGAGGACGGGGCGTGAGTCGTGATTGGGTAGCTCAGATGGTAGAGCACTTGCCCGCGAAAGGCAAAGGTCCCGAGTTCGAGTCTCGGCCGGGCACACAGTTGTAATTTGCTAGGAAGTTTCAGTAATTACACTGATGTCACAGCGATTTTTGATGGTCCCATGGATATTGCAAAAGGCGGGACATGGTTGTTAATAGACCACGGACGGCAGTAAATGCTCTGTAACGTCCTGCCATGCTAGCCACAAAGTTGGTAACGGGTTTTTGCGGTAAGGCGTTCCATTCCTCCACCAGTGCGGTCTTTGGTACTCGTGGATATGCTGCATTACGTCCCTCCAACGATCTCTCACGCGATCGATGGGGAAAGTGGAGAGAACGGGCAAGCCGGTCCATTTGCCAGAAGTCCAAGAGCGCCTCTACCCGCGCAGTTCGATGCGGCCGCGCGCTGTCATTCATGAAACGATGTCAGGTAAGGATGCGATCCTCAAAAGACGCTCATGGAATGGTAGTCAAGTTTCACAATAACACTGATCAGTGAGTGTAACATGTTTACAGATCTGGGGGCCAGTAGGCCCACGTAACATTATGCCTCCCCACACCATAACAGCAGGACCATCAAAACTATCATCTTCAACAATGGTCCTGGGTGCGTTAGGTGCTCCACCTATCGCCCTATGACGGTACGTCCAGAATCACTATTCAGACTGTATCTGCCTTTCACCCGAGAACAGCACGAGACCGCACTTCCTCGTTATCCAGTCGCTATGCTTTTGGCACTATCGCAAACGCTGCCGCCGATGTCTGTGTGTCAATGGAATACAACGTACTGAAGTCGTCGGGCAAGAGAGACCACCCGCGTGCAGTCGTCGCGCCAATGGGGAGCCTAAGACTGCAACTGGAGCCGCTGTCCAAATAGGTCCCTTCTAGCCTGTTGCATAATGCAGCTCTAGTTGTCCGTGGTCGACCACTTCCTCTTCTCCTGTCAGCAGTGCCTGTGATTCGGAACGCACGTGAAACAATGCTGCGAGCAATACCAAACACGAGGGCTGCACTCGTGACGCTTAGTCCTCCTTCCACTTTCCAGACGATGCTTCCCCGTGTGAAGCCACCCAGCTCTTGTCTCCGGGCCATGACCACCACCACCACCACTGTGCAGTGCACCGTCATTGCTCCCCGACTGACAGACACTGTCTTTTCCCTCTCCTTCAACTGCCTCGTGTTGCGGGGCCAGCCCCATTTGGCTCTATTGCCACGCCTTCTGTGCATGACTGCGAGACATCAGCAACACAATCCCACACAGTCATTCACTTCCACCGAGTAGTTAACACATATAAAGGTCGTAAGGACAGCACTGTAAATTATATCTCTGGATTTTGTGTAGTTTTCTCTACTAGCATTGCTTTCTGTACTTCATTTATCTCGTCCTTATGTTTCGATGAGTTGAAAAATTCCCTCTGCATAAAATTATCTCTCTGAGATTGTGACCAGCTCGTGACAACATTTGAAGCTCATCAGTGTCAAAGCGTTAGCAGCCAGTATAGTTTATCCTGTGCAAGACGAGATTGTGAGACAGCTGAGTTAGACGAAAGGCCACCTTTCACGATCTTCTCGCCGCGGTCACTTCCGTCATTGCAATGACCGTTCGGTCTCAAACGCTTTTAAGTGACGCCACTGTCGCATGACAACTTCAGTCTTCTCATTCGAGCCGTAAACGGCACAAATTTCGCGACGAATGTCAGTAGCTTTAAGATTTTTTTTTTTACCCCTATAAACGGCAATGCAGATTCGATTTCACATTCTGCGTGATTTTAAATTGTACCGCTCGTTTAGGAACAGCTACTGTACCGGAAGGTTTCAGGTCGTATAATGGTAAGACAGATTTCGAAACCGGATTTTAAACTACAAAAGATTTGTGGCTCTACATTTGAACTCCTCACGCAGTCAGATGGTGCTTGACGGAGGGTACTTCTGGCACCACCATATATATAATCCCCCCTTCCTCCCTCTTCTCTGTTCCATTCGCGAGTGGTACGTGAAAGGAGTGATGGTCGGTAAAAATTCGTAATAAGCTCCGATTTCCCTGACTGGTACATGTATGGCATGAGAGGTTGTAACGTTTGTGATGTCGATCTATTACCAATGAAATAATGGAACATGAAGTCTTTCTATCTGTAATGTTAAATTATTTGATATTACGGTGTGTGATACGTAATATCACACATCTGCTTCAAATGACTTACAGTCGAAATTTGCTAATTGCACGATTTAAATAAACATCGTTTGCACCACAGCCTCCTGCGAACCATGTTTTCTTTTATTAAAAACTAGTTAGTTTTGTAGTTCTTAGATTACTAAAAACTCTGCACAGTTATTCCTTGCTGTTTATTTTTTCTGCCCACTCAGTCATCATCCTAAACGACCATCATTTCCTGCTATCCTGCGTCAGACTACATTTTTGTGCATGCGATGAATCGCCATCCCTCCCTCTCACTTACAGAAACTTCAGAAAAAAATATGTCCTTCGAATATTTTAGCACTGTTTTTGCGCCTTACACTGGCTTAATATATAAACTTTTGCAGTCTTATATTTCGGATAACTCCATTTCTCTTAAGTTTGTCCAGATTTCACTTAGTTCTTTACAACGGAAGACAGTCTTTACGGAGACCTGCGAATTCTGTAGCGTCGTTGGATGACGTTTCCGCACACGGCTTTCTATTCTCAGTGTTTTCCTCAAGACACCCTCCATGTTTGTCGCAATATTTCTGGGGCACACTGTAGATCAAGGAATACGTGTCCTCCGTTGTAACGACCTATTAGAGTTATGGCCAAAGCAGCAACAAAATGTAATTTTTGCATAAAAGGAGGTAGCTGAATACTGCTAGTGGAATAAATTTTCGCCTCTCTCTTGCAGCAGGAAAGGAAACTTGTGTTTGTCGTCAATCTGTAGAGCAGTGGCGTTAATGTCGATTTTTGTGAGGCGGAATTGGGTTTTATAGGCCTACTCTCCTGTGACTTCATTCCATATTCCAGTTTTAAAAAAAAATTGTCGTCTGCTTTCACTAGACATAGAACTGACGAGTTTTCTTTACGAGCAAACAACTTCCTCAGGAGAACACAGCAGGAATTCCAAATCACGAACACCGAAGGTCAGCATGCTTTATTCGTCCAAGAATCACTGGAGGCTTTACATCGGTGTTAAAAGTTGAAACAGCGGTTAGTTACTTTCGGAATACCCGGTCGGCAATGGGAGGGGGACTGAGGATTTAGCGACAAACAGAAGCATAAGCATAAGCGTAATTATGTATGAACTTCATTCACTCTATGACTAACATACATGGGATCTTTAACAAGTGTTGCCAGATTTTTAACCTTCAAGAGACAAATGTTCAGTTGGGTAACAGAAAAGGGCGTTTCATTCTTTTACTAGTGAAAAATGAAAAGTACATTTTTCTGTGATTTATTGGCCTTCACTAATTTTAATGACGAATTTGTAAGGCTTAAAATGCTTTCGTTTTATTTTACATATTAATATATATATATATGACGTGAAAAATACTTGAGGTTCTATTCTTGGAAAACCCATCATTTCCTTCAATTTCTCAATCGTACCCTTTTTTGTCATCAAAAGACTGTGCCACGTTCAGGCCTCTTAATTATTTAAAAGTCTTCGTATACGGTGTCCATCTTCAGTTGCTCAATCCTTGCGTTAGTGCTTAATTCACCCATTGTTTCTCTTGTCTTACTTTTATTCTTTGCTCAATCGTTTCGCGAATCCCGTGCATTTCAGCGACTGATAGAGAATATGATCCAATCTTCTTCCTTTTCGTTTCTACCTATAACATACCGTTAGGCAGAAACGAAAAAGACGCCGAAGTTTTTTTTCTCCTCCTGCTCCTCCTCCTTCTTAACAACATGTGATTACCTTTCTTGATAGACGAGAACATTCATCGCGGAATTCCAGAAAAAATTAGATTTTCGCGCAGGTCAAATTGTTAATATCATTTAGACAGCAGGCCCAAGAGATAAAAATCTCGTGGCATCTTCTTTTATTATTTCTTCCCATTGCATCTCATGCGTTCCAAACTGGAGTTGCAAGTCCGCTCTTAAGTTTCGCAGATCTACTGAAAAGACTCCATATTTTTGGTATCAAGCTTTCTACATCCTCTTCCAGTGTATCATTACTGTATTTTGCAGCACTGTTGAGAGTATGGACGGCGCAATCGGCCTTCGACAATATATCTTTTTCAGCCAAAAGAAGTGTATAAATGGAATAGTTTAGGCTGAAATTTACATTTGTGTAGTCGGCGGCGAATGCCGAAACTTTGCAGAACAATCTGTTCTTCTTCCATGTATCTTCGAAACTTGATGAGCACATTCATCTATACATTCTGCATATTCCAGTAGACGGTTTACAACCCCAGTATCATTATCAAACAATTGGTTTTTTTTTATTAGTGGCATCTGTCGCAAGAGAAAGTATAGAGTTTTTTGGATGGTCTTTAAAATATTCTTCGACCATTACTTCGCATACAATAGCTTCCGCTTTTTTCTTGCGCAGCTAACATTTTAAGCGATTTCTGAATCACTGCAGATATATGGTAATAATTCGTGTGAACAAACTATACTGTTATAACTACGAGAATACTTTACCGTGTGATAAGACGAGAGTTGTCCAGAAGTAATCTTGTATGACTCCCAGGCATATGGTTCAGGCTTCGAGAAATATTTGGATAAGGTACTTGACACTGTCTTCAACAAGTCACGTGAGATTTAGTAAATGTGCGTTGCTTTACATCAGCAACGTCCCATAAGCTCAAGAGAAATGTTTATTGCATAACCATTTTTCTAGTTCGGATTGTATTTAGTAAGCCTTTTGGCTTTCTTAGAAGGTATTCGACCACTTCTAGATGAAGTATCTATGTCACTGTCACTTAAACCGCTCGTTTTGTCTAAACGTTTAGAAATAATTCACAAGCGTAACACGTTTAAACTCAGCAGTTTTGCAAAACAATGAACAAAGTGTTACACTAGAATGACAGTCAAGAAGGGAATTAAAAAATCGTTCCACTATTTTTGACATGTGTTGTAGAAAGAAAGCGAATTGCATAATAAACAACGAGAAGAATGTAAAACAGATGGCCGCGCGAAAGGGCGGGAATCGAAAATAACGGCCGCGCGACGGCACTCTCAATAGTGTACACCTCTGAAATTGTCACATGAACTGTACTCCAGGGTCGCAAATTATTTACTGGAGAAGTTGCCAGGGTACAGGACATTTTCTAATGAAATTAGACTCTCATACACTGAACGCGTTTTATTTCACCTCTGTCATGTACTGCTCCGAACAGTATTAATACCTCCAAAATTGGAGATTACGTAAAAACTGAAATGGAAGCTTTTCAGTGAGGTATCTTAAAAGTGACCCGGATTTACATCCACGTGGATACTCTGCAATTCACTTTTAAGTGCCTAGCACAGGGTTCACCCATCCACCTTCACAATAATTCTCTATTGTGCCAATCACGTACAGCGCGCGGAAAAAACGAACACCTGTATCTTCCCAAGAGAACTCTGATTGCCCTTATTTTATTATGATGATGGTTTATCCCTATGTATGTTGGTGTCAACAAAATATTTTCGCATTCGAAGGAGAAAATTGGTGATTGAAATTTCGTGATAAGATTCTGCCATAACGAAAAACGCCTTCGTTTTAACGATGTCCACCCAAAATCCTGTGTCACTGCAGCGACACTCTTTCCCCTATTCTCTTCTTGTCTAAACTATTTACCGTCCATGTTTCACTTCCGTACATGGCTACGCTCCATACAAATACTTTCAGAAACGACTTCTTGACAGTTAAATCTATACTTGATGTTAACAAATTTCTCTTCTTCAGAAACGCTTTCCTTGCCATTGCCAGTCTACATTTTATATCCTCTCTACTTCGACCATCAACAGTTATTTTGCTACCCAAATAGCAAAACTCCTTTACTACTTTGTCTCATTTCCAAATCTAATTCCCTCAGTATCACCCGACTTAATTCTCCGTTAGGGACAGCAGTGATCCAACAATGACCATTCTTTCTTCATTGCTGTCAAATTCGGCAGATTGATCATTTTCGACACTGTCGCAGGATCATCAGCTTAAGAATGACTATCATCACGAAAGTCACTTTTCATTATTCTGTTGTTCTAACACCGTTTTCAGTGTAGCATCTTCCGTTAGTGAAGTGCCATTCCAACATGGCATTTTCATTTACACTCGGCGATAAAATAGTTATTACGATGTGTACTCAAGTGTCAAATTAATTACATAATGTCTCACAATTTCGATCGCCCGTCCTTTTACTAGGTCTCACTCAAAGCTGAATTTACATTGGTGGCGGACTATTTATGTGCAGTAACAAACAAACTCCAGGGTCAGGACGACACCGACGTACACTTCTATCTGTTCGATCAGACTATCGTTCCAGTTAGCATTACAGAGTCAGTTGTTATACCGTTGTGGAATCTCTATAAGAAAGGTATTAAGTATAACGAAAAAAGGTCTGAAACAATTATCATTGAAGAAGAGGACTGGAAAAATTTAAGTTCATACTGAAATGTCCAAGCAGCTGTATTTTCCACCCACCATAAACAACGTAGGAACGATAATATTGGGACACTATATACGCTCCATCACACGCAGATGTGAGATGCATACGTACGTTAGGGCTCGTAGAGGTCTTACCCCCATAAATAAATATTTTTCTTTGTTACGTACGTGAGAAAGTGGTCCTTGATACTAAGGGAAAAAAATTCAATAGCTATTAATGGAAAAGCCGACCTCGGGGAAGATCAGTTTAGATTCCGTAGAAATATTGGAACACGTGAGGCAATATTGACCTTACGACTTGTCTTAGTTGGAAGATTAAGGAAAGGCGAACCTACGTTTCTAGCATTTGTAGACTTAGAGAAAGCATTTGACAACGTTGACTGGAATACTCTCTTTCAAATCCTGAAGGTAGCAGGTGTAAAATACAGGGAGCGAAAGGCTATTTACAATTTGTACAGAAACCAGATGGCAATTATAAGAGTCGGGCGACATGAAAGGGAAGCAGTGGCTGGGAAGGGAGTGAGACAGGGTTGTAGCCTCTCCCCAATGTTATTCAATCTGTATATTGAGCAAGCAATAAAGGAAACAAAAGAAAAGTCCGGAGTTGGTATTAAAATCTATGGAGAAGAAATAAAAACTTTGGGGTTCGCTAATGACATTGTAATTCTGTCAGACAGCAAAGGACTTGGAAGAGCTGTTGAACGGAATGGACAGTGTCTTGAAAGGAGGATATAAGATGAACAACAATAGCAAAACGAGGATAATGGAATGTAGTCGAATTAAGTCGGGTGATGCTGAGGGAATTAGATTAGGAAATGAGGCACTCAAAGTAGTAAAGGAGTTTTGCTATTTGGGGAGCAAAATAACTGATGATGGTCGAAGTAGAGAGGATATAAAATGTAGACTGGCAATGGCAAGGAAAGCGTTTTTGAAGAAGAGAAATTTGTTAACATCGAGTATAGATTTAAACGTCAAGAAGTCGTTTCTGAAAGTACTTGTATGTAGTGTAGCCATGTATGGACGATAAATAGTCTGGACGGGAAGAGAATAGAAGCCTTCGAAATGTGGTGCTACAGAAGAATGCTGAAGATTAGAAGGATAGATCACGTAACTAATGAGGAGGTATTTAATAGAATTGGGGAGAAGTTTGTGGCACAACTTGATGAGAAGAAGGGACCGGTTGGTAGGACATGTTCTGAGGCATCAAGGGATCACCAATTTAGTATTGGAGGGCAGTGTGGAGAGTAAAAATCGTAGAGGGAGACCAAGAGATGAATACACTAAGCAGATTCAGGAGGATGTTGGTTGCAATAGGTACTGGGAGATGAAACTTGCACAGGATAGGGTAGCATAGAGAGCTGCATCAAACCAGTCCCAGAACTTAAGACCACCACAACAACAACATTAATTACGACACGCAAGAACGCAGTAGTATATATTTCAGCCATTACCATAAGTAAAGGCAGCGAAATATTCCATCTCTTGCAACTAGCAACTATGAAATTTGTCTGCGCAATATTCAGTAAGGCGCGCACACCCATCAGCTGGGTTACTTCACGTATTCACAATGCTGCAACAGGCTGCGGTCCAAAACTGCATTATAGATGCAGCTTTCACCAGAAGTCTTAAGTAGCTGGTTATTGTAGACTGTTCTGCAATTTCGTTCTATGAGGGTAAAAAAAGGCCCATTAAGAACGAATTCAATTGTTCAATAATGGTAAAATTAAAGCAGCATAGACTGCGCGCCCATTTCGACAGCAACAAAACTGTTAGCTTGTAAGTTGCGTAAATATTGACAGGAGTTTTTTTTTTTTTTTTTTTTTTTTTGCACGAAAATCTCAATCTTTAGTTACCTCCGTATTAGCGAAGCAAAGCGGCAACGCGTTCATTCATGTTCCACAGAAAGTAGTACTCTATGGCTCTACAGCAAATGAATCACTGAGCAGGGAGGGAGACCGCTGGATCAGAACGCCGTGGACGTGAACAATTGAAAGTAGTAGAGCGGGAAATCTTGATTTCCATATACAATAGTGCAGGGCAAAATCAAATTAGCTTAACCACCATATTCAAAGAACTGTTACGTATTGGTATTTGGCAACGAGTGTAAGTCTTCGAAGCTATTTTCTAATCAAATCACATATACGGAATAACCTAATGCTATCAAAATGTGAGAACCAAATTGCTCGTGGCACTGGTTGGACTTATTAATTCAGACCTTCATAAGTTGATACTTTGCTAGAGAAACGCGACAATGAACAAAAAATGTGTATAATTTTTACATGTTACTTCAGCTTTCTCGGCATTAAGTTATTTACTGAATGTTTGACAAGCCGCTTTTGCTGTCGGATGTTTTACATTTATATAAAAGGCCTAGTTTCTGTAAATTTAACACTGTCCTGTCTCAGTTTGAGCAATAGTTCATCGCAGTTTCATTTAGACATAGACCGAGTATTATGGTAAAGAGAATACATTATTCTTGTCGATTTATATCAAAAGTGGTTTCCAATAGCTCTCTCCGGTACCTTTCACAATGATTGTCTTGGGGTTATCCCCGAATGCTATTGACAGGTAGGTGGGAACTGCAATAATTCTTAGTGTTTACATTCTGGCAACCGGCGCGGGACGTTAAAACTGCTTTTTCGATAGCCACATTACTTTCACTAAATTTAAATGACTTATGATGGACACAGCTTCCACAATGTTTACGTTGCTTCAGCGAATACGCACTGATAACGGATTCAGGCCCGGCGTTAGTTGTGTACATGAGCTGTCAGATCCATTGTTTTGATCACATACAAGGTTAACGGAGCACAAATGAAAGTGAAACATAGTACTCACGTCATCTTCCTTTGGGTGTACGTGACTGCACTGACGACGAATAAACATTCCATTGACAGAAAACATCCACACTAAAACGAACAGTGAGAATACTCTACACACACATCCTCCACCTGCCATATTCACGAACCGACTGACGCTCTCTGACTGAAACAACCGCATGAGGCCGCTGGCAGCTGCTCTCGCGCCGTCCTCTGCTAAAGATGGCAGCGAAATCGGCGCGGCAACGCGGGAATTACAAACTTGTGGAACATCTGATAACTCGTTACAGCGCAGGGTGCGGTGTACCGTTACCGTCTGTTCGTACGGTCGTTCATCTCTCTATGATATATAATGCGACATTAAATAAATGATTTGCAGGTAATTGGGATGGTTATCCGTAATTATGTACTATGTGGAAAAATCAGCACGAATACCCAGTAAAAATCTGGACGATTTCAAAGTCATACAAAGATTAGCAATGGAATTCTCACGTAGGCTGAGTCTTAGGTAGGGCAGGTGACAGACTTCATTTAGTTGGCAGGTTACTGGGAAAATACAGTCTACTATGGAGACTGCTTACAAAATACTTGTGCATCCCATCTTGCTCAAATGTATGGGGCCCATACCAAAGAGGAGTAACAGGGAGTGCTGTACATATTCAAAGGACAGTATGATTGGGCATTGGTTTGTTTGACTCACGAGAGAGGGAACAGAAAGGGTGAAAAACACTAAATGGCAGACGTTTGATTACGACAGATCTACTCTGTCTCAATTAAATTACAGCAGCCTATAATATTATGAGGAAGCTGTCCAGTGTCACTCAGTAAATGTAGAATGCAGAAGAGAGCCATTAAAATAGCGAACTGAAGTAAAACAACAGAATCATGCAAATGTGCTTCCACAGTGTTTAATATACTCCTTCTAGTACAAATCGGGGGGGGGGGGGGGTACAGTTGACATAGGTTTCAAGCTTTTTAACAAACTCCTTGATGGTATAAAAACACACTGGAGACATGAAGCTCTTTGAACAATTCTGAGTCATATTTACAGTGCCACTGCTATTGCTCAGTGACTGAGTATAATGGATTTGTAAAGTACTGAATTGTAGGCCATTTGCTACCAATGTATCATGGGGTTATAATTAAAGTGCAGCTACCCACGGAAGTCCAATGGCATGGCAATGAAACTTTGTAGATATGCTCATATGGAACCAAATTATACTGGAAAAATTTAATTCCAATGTTAACCACCCGGTGCAAATTTGACACTTTACAGCATATCTTTGACATATTCAGTACTCATATTCAACAAATAGTGTAATCAGCAGTTAACAATAAAAATCAACATTATGCCTTTCTCACCTGTGTTACCTTTTCCGCACATATCCTGTCCCTAATCCATAACGTATGAATCAAACCTCTATGCCTTTCCTGAATTCACAGTGCCAGGTTTGTACATGGTGGCCAAAACTGGAACTAATTTTTTTCCAGTGTAAATCAATTCCACATTAATGCATTAGAATATCTACCAAGTTTCACTGCCATACAATAGTTACAGCCCACACTGCAGGTCTAAGTAGCTGCACTTTAATTATAAGCACCCAGTACATTTCATTTAAATATGTATGCTAAGTACTAATATTAGATTTAGAATTGTACTAGATGTTTAATTCATGTAGCAATTTAAAGAATTACCTATGAAAAGTTGTGCACAATTTCAATGTATTAGACATGTCCAACATCCATAGCACTCAGTGCTGTTACAGATAGAAATGATTAGTAAAATAAAGCAGAATCATGCGAAAACCTTCTTACAAAGTTTCAGGAACTACTATTAAGTGAAGAATCTAGAACAGTACTTCAGCTGTAATAACAAGATTGGACTAATCACAGTATGCACAAAAGCATTTTAACATTCCACACGTAACTAGAACAGGAATAAATCCTAACATGTGGTACAATTTTAAGAACCCTCCGTCATGCATTTCACAGAGGTCTGAAGAGTATGTGTGTTGACACAGACTGTAAAAATAAATAAATAAATAAGGAAACATATAGCAAGAAAGACTTACAGTAGTGTTTTGAAATTACAGAATAGGACATTTTAAAAATCAAGAAGAGAGATGGAAATGGTCAAAAATTAAATCTGTATAAATCACATGCAAACAAATCATAAAATGAATAACAAATACTGTTGCTTAGAACTGAGATTCATGCTTCTAAAACCAGAGACTTATTCTGAAAAACTGAAAAAGAAAAACTAAAATTATACTGACTAGAATGACAAGATACTCACAAAATATTGGATAGTTGGATGACAAGACTGACTTCTTTCATTCAGTCATCAGATTCTGTATATTCCATCACAAAGGACAATATTATGGATGTGGAATGGTCAAGGTATACATTAACAAGACAAGTGCATAATAGAAACTTCACCTGTATATTTATACTAACAACAAAATATCGCAATACTGCTTAGTGCTATTCATGTTTACGGTAACTAAATTTAATTCTGTAAATTAGAAAGAAAGCCAATATTTTGAAAGGAAAAAAGCTGTCTCTTCAACTATAGCTGCTGTTTATTTCCTAATGGTCACTTAATATTTAATTTATTACACTGACATGTACCAGAGGTAATTACCCACATCTTGAAATACAGAGTTCTGCTTACAGTATATTAATATGTCATTCAGCTTAACAATGAACACTGCTACTTGCCACATAGTTAACAGAACTTTACAATCTTTGAATAAAGATATTCAGATAACTTGTAGAAAGACTGACCAATGAAGTAGGTTTTAGTTTTCTTTTAAATTAGTAGTGACCCCACACAGGCCTCGGGCGGCACTGCACTCCCATTGTCGAGAGCTTCCTGCTCTGCTCCCACGGATCTCCATCTGCCGCTGCTGCATCAACATGTGTTACCCGGCAGGTTTCCTAAGCTGCTTGCTTGCAAAAAGATAACCCAAAGACTTGGTTCGTGTTAGTGGATCACCTACTGGATATCCACAGTATTTTGGATGACGATGCACGTTTTGTCTGCCTGGTGAGTCACCTCCATGCTCATCCGGACCTCATCAGCGATGTGCTTCTCTCACAGCCTGCCTCGCACAAATATTCAATGGCAAAATCACTGCTCATCGAGCACCTTTATCGCCCCCTGGTGGAGGCTACCCACCACATTATTCATGACGAGCACCTCGACAGCTGCACACCTTCACAGATATGGTGGCGCCTCTGAGCATTACTTGATGATGAAGCATTACCTGATGCCGCACTTTGGACATTTTGGATGGTCAAAATGCCTTCAGATCTACAACTTCACCTGCTGTAATACATCGCCGAACCACTCGAGGTTCGCTTACGCACGGCTGATTGAGCTTACGCTATCATTTGTCACCAACACTGCCTGTCACGGACGATGCCTCCATCACCATCAGTTGGCACACCTGCACCTTTGCTTCCACACCCTGCCGACAGAGGTCAGCATGCTTGCCTCAGCACCTCAGTTGCCAGCTCGAGCTGCTACCAGCAACGATGCAGCCAGGTGCAGCCCCTTCCCTCTCCACAGTGCCTTCCCTCTCAGCCTAGCCACTGTGCTGGTACCATGCTACTTTCGGGGATGTCGCACACACCTGTAGCGTGCCTTGCGCTTACTCAAACAATTCCAGCGGGCATGTTTAGGCACCACATTTCTTCATGGTTCCTTCCGTTTGATGCAGCTCCACTTGCTTCACCGATGCGACATCTCTACGCCACTGACTTGTCTTCGGTGCCAATGTCAGTGTTATTCCAGCCAAGCATGCAGGCAACATAATTTCACCTGTTAACCTCACCTTGATCGCTGCAAATCATTCTCCTATTGGGGTCCTTGGCTCCATCAAGATGTCGCTATGCCTATCACCAGTCCACACCTTCCCTTGAACTTTCCATGTTGCTGACATGG
This sequence comes from Schistocerca gregaria, assembly GCF_023897955.1. NCBI lineage: Eukaryota > Metazoa > Arthropoda > Insecta > Orthoptera > Acrididae > Schistocerca > Schistocerca gregaria. Next base: position 751,873,185 of record NC_064923.1, read on the forward strand.
ATGAACCTGTGATCGGGTTGGACTTTCTACACCATTACGAACTGTCAATGGACCTGCAGGTCGCCACGTGTCTAGTTCCACTGTTCCATGCTCAAACGAGTTCAGCATGACTTCAGTCTCCACCTCCTTGGCTATGGTTTCCAAGTGTGCATCTCTGCTCGAGCGTACTGCTACACGGCTCTCTGATTTGTCAGACGTGCACACATATATCGACGAACTCCGCACCTAGAACAGTGCGTTATGTGCCGACATGCCTCTACCTCTGATGAATTGTCACATGCATGGCATACGATACGTCGCCTATCTGCAGAACAGCAACGAGGTGACCCATAACAAGCCTCTACTGCATGTTCTCTGCATTCCACCACCTGCTGCCATTTTTACATCGCTGTGGATGAATCCCCAGGATGCACCTGTTTGTGCTACTTCTGATTCCTTGCACTGCATGGCTGCTGCACCATGCCTTCCTTCGATGACTACAGCCGACACCCTGTCGACGCTTGCCCCGATCCGGCAAGGTCAGTGAACTGACGTTGCTTCCGCACCCTCTCTCGACCCCTCTTGCGGCCTCCCTTCGTGAGTGTCGGCCATCAGTAATGGCACTTGTCATAGGATTCGTACCACAGACAGCCCACCTGTACGTCATAAGGCCATGTGCCTTAACACTTCTAAACTTCTGCATGAAAAGAAATTCAGGATTTGTTGACTTCGGGCATGCTCTGGCCTTCCAATAGCAACTGGTCTTCACCTATCCACCTTGTTCCTGAAAAGGATGGCTCCTTACGCATGTGCGGAGACTACAGGTCTCTTAATGCTCACACAGTTACTGATAACTACCCCATTCCTCATATTCAAAATTTCACGCAATTGCTACATGGTTCTAAGTTTTTCTCTGGTTTACATTGTTTGAAGGTGTAGCATCAAATTCCTATGCATCCTCTGGATACTCCAAAGACAGCTCTGTGGCATCTCTGGTTTGGAGCGCCCTATCTTTGACTCTGACCTCTTTGAACTGCTTTGTTCTATGTCTCTTTTTTGTCATGTAACATTATGTATTGCCGTGCTTTGTTCTTCTTGTTTCATATCTCATAAATTAACTTATGATATTGAAAGTGTGTTATTACTGACTGGCATAATGTGATAACAACAACTCCATCAAACGGAACGTGCAATGACGTCCCTAGCTAGAAATCCTAAATCCACTCACAGTCTCTCCTGATACACAAATATGATCGTACATTCTATAATTAGCATGTGTGAGGTATTGAGTCAAATTTTTTTTTGGGCGTCAGGAAATACTGCATCTATGTGACTGGCTTGATGTAAGGCTTTCTGGATGTCATGTGGGAGAAATTCTGGGTGGGTTTTTCATGACTGATGTTCTCAGAATGAATGCTGATTGGCATGTAGGGCTTATTCTGTTCAAGTTACTTTGTTACATTTGAGCTCAGAATATGTTCCAGCATTCTACAACTAATAAATGTTAAGGATATTGGTTCGTAGTTTGGCAAGTTACTTTGGCTGTGTTCCTTGTAGACAGGTGTAACTTTTCTTCCAACCATTACAAATAGTTTTTTGTCCAAGAGATCTACATTATATTACTGTTAAAAAAGAGGGTCAAGCTCAGCTGCAAACTCATATAGAATCTGATAAGGATTGGGGTTCAATCAATCCATGAAGCTTTGTTCAATTTGACCGATTTCAGTTGTTTCACAACACCACTGTCACTAACATATATTTTGTTCATCTTTGTCTTGAACAATAATTAACTTGGAGCTATACTCCTGAATTTTTCATTGTGAAGGAACACTCATTTCTCCTTCTTGTTTTGATGCCCTAATTTCAGTTCCTGTCTCATCCATGACTGTCAGAACATTAACTTTGGCGCCACTAACACAAAAACAACAAAAATAATCAATTTTTGAAAATACAGTGTAATTGCTCCCCCTCCCCCTATCCTCTCCCATGTACCATGGACCTTGCCATTGGTGGTGAGGCTTGCATGCCTCAGTGATACTGAGAGCCGTAATGTAAGTGCAACTACAGTAAAGGGGTATCTGTTGAGAGGCAGACAAATGTATGGTTCCTGAAGAGAGGCAGAGCCTTTTCAGTAGCTGCAGGGGCAACAGTCTGGATGATTGATCTTGCTTTGTAACATCAACCAAAGCTGCCTTGATGTGCCGGCACTGCTACAACTGAAAGCAAAAGAAACTACAGCCATAATTTTTCCAGAGGGCATGCAGCTCCACTGCATGGTTAAAGATGATGGCATCCTCTTGGGTAAAATATTTCAGAGTAAAATAGTCCCCCATTCGGATCTCCAGGTGGGGACTAAGCAAGAAGATGTCATTATCAGGAGAACAAAGCAGGCATTCTATGGATCAGAGAGTGAAACTTTAGATCCCTTAATTGGACAGGTAGGTCAGAAAATTTAAAAACAAAAATGGAAAGGTTAAAAATTAGATATAGTGCAAATTAGTGAAGTTTGGAGGCATAGTGAACACATTATTGTAGTCAAATGGACGTGAAACCCACACCCACCACAATACTGCAAGTTATATGCCAACCTGCTCTGTGAATGATGAATAGGTTGAAAAAATTTATGATAAGATTAAAGAAATTATTCAGATATTTAAAGGAGATGAAAAATTAATAGTCATGTGGACTGTAAATCAATAGTAGGAAAAGGAAGAGAAGGAAAAATTGTAAATGAATATGGACTGGTGGAAGGGAATCAAAGAGGAAGCCACCTGGTAGAATTTTGCACAGAGCATAATTTAATAATCACTAACACTAGGTTTAAGAATCACGAAAGAAGGTTGTACATGTGGAAGAGACCTGTAGACACCAGAAGGTTTCAGATTGATTATATAACTGTAAGACAGATTTTGGAACCAGATTTTAAACTGTAAGAAATTTCTTGGGGCAGATGTGGATTCTGACCACAATTTACAGGTTATGAACTGTAGATTAAAACTGAAGAAATTGCAAAAAGACAGGAAATTAAGTGGATAGGACCTGGATAGGTTGAAAGAATCACAGGTCACTGAGTGTTCAAAGGGAGCATTAGGCAATGACTGAGTAGAACAGGAGAAAGGAATACAGTAGAAGATGAATGGGTTGCTTTGAGAGATGAAACAGTGAAAGCAGCAGAGGATCAGATAGGTAAAAAACAAAGGCCTGATAGAAATCCTTGGGTAACACAGGAGATATTGAATTTCATTGATGAAAGGAGAAAAACATAAAAATGCAGTAAATGAAGCAAGTAAAAAGGAATATAAATGCCTAAAAATGAGTCTGACAGGAAGTTCAAAATGGCTTAGCAGGATAGGCTACATATTAAATGTAAGGGTTTAGAAGCATCTATCACTACGGGAAAGGTAGATACCAACTACAGGAAAATTAAAGGGGCTTTTGGAGAAAAGAGGAGCAGTTGTATGAATATCAAGAGTTCAAATGGGAAATCAGTCCTAAGCAAAGAATGGAAATCCGAAAACTGGAAGGAATATATAGAGCCTCTGTATAAGGGAGCTGAACCTGAGGACAACATTACAGAAATAGAAGAAGACATAGATGAAGATGAGATGGGAGATGTGATACTGCGAGAAGAATTTGACAGAACTCTGAAAGGCGTAAGTCGAAACAAGGCACTTGGAGTAGATTATATTCACTCACCATGCTAATATCCTCAGGAGAGCCAGCCAAGACAAAACTCTTCCATCTGCTGTGCAAGTTGTATGAAACAGGCAAAATACCTCAGACTTCAAGAAGAATATAATAATTCCTATGCCAGAGAAAGCAGATGCTGACAGGTGTGAATATTAATGAACTATTAGTTTAATAAGCCATGCTTGCAAAATACTAACACATATTCTTTACAGAAAAATGGAAAAAACTGGTAAAGCTGACCTTGGGAAAGATCAGTTTGGATTTCAGAGAAATTTTGCAAAAACAGACATAATGTCTTTTGGGACAACAGCAATCAGTGAAATTATAATGTTACTTAAAAACCGGTTTTTAAGTAACATTTCAGAGAAATGTAGTAACACTTGAGACAAACTGACCTTATGACTTATCTTAGAAGATAGGTTAACAAAAGTCACACCTATATTTATAGCTTTTGTAGATTTGGAGAAAGCTTTTGACAATAATGAATCGAATATACTCTTTGAAATTCTGCAGATAGCAGGGGCAAAATACAGGCAGCAGAAGGCTATACACAACTTGTACAGAAACCAGAATTATAAAGAGTTGAGGGGTGTGAAAGGAAAGCGGTGGTTGAGAAGGGAGTGAGATGGCATTGTAGCCTATCCCCGATGTTATTCAGTCTGTACAGTGAGCAAGCTGTAAAGGAAACCAAAGAAAAAAATTTGAGTTGGAATTGAAGCTGAGGGAGATGAAATAAAAACTGAATTTTGTTAGTGTCATTGTAATTACATCAAAGACAGTAAAGGACTAGGAGGAGCTGCTGAATGAAACGGACAGCTTCTTGAAAGGAGGATATAAGGTGAGCACCAAAAATTCAAAACAAAGACAAAGATGTACTCGAATTAAATAAGGTGACATCGAGGGAATCAGATTGGGAAATGAGACAATAAAGTAGTAGATGAGTTTTGCTATTTGGGCAGAAAATTAACTGATGAAACTTCCTGGCAGATTAAAACTGTGTGCCCAATCAAAAATCGAACTTGGGACCTTTGCATTTCGTGGGCAAGTGCTCTACCATCTGCGCTACCCAAGCACGACTCATACCCTGTCCTCACAGCTTTGCTTCTGCCAATACCTCGTCTTCTACTTTCCCCTAGAGATTCTGTAAAATTTGGAAAGTAGGAGACAAGGTACTGGCAGAAGTACAGCAGTGAGGACGGGGCGTGAGTCGTGCTTGGGTAGCTCAGTTGGTAGAGCACTTGCCCACGAAAGGCACAGGTCCCGAGCTCGATTCTCGGCCCAGCACACAGTTTTAATCTGCCAGGAAGTTTCATATCAGCGCACACTTCGCTGCAGAGTAAAAATCTCATTCTGAAAATAACTGATGATGGCCAAAGTAGAGTGGATATAAAATGTGGACTGGCAATTGCAAAGAAAGTGCTTCTCAAGAAGAGGAATTTGTTATCATAGAGTATATATTTACGTGTTAGGAAGTCTTTTCTGAAAGTATCTGTATGGTGTATAATGAAATATGGGAGGGAAATATGGACAATAAACAGTTTAGGCAAGAAGAGAATAGAGACTTCTGAAATATGGTACTTCAGAAGAATGCTGAAGATTGGATGGGTACAGCACATAGCTAATGAGAGGGTACTGAACAGAATTGGGAAGAAAAAAAAAATCTGTGACTCAACCTGACCAGGAGAAGGTATCACCAATTTAGTATGGGAGGGAAGTGTGGGGGGTAAAAATCATAGAGGGTGACCAAGAGATGTATTGTGACTCGCCAATCTTTCAAAGTGCCACCGCACAATTACGCGCGTCCTCTACATGCGGTGCTGTCTGCCAGCCATGCAGCAGCCACGCCACCTAAGCGGCCAGCCAGTCAGAGGCCGCTAGAGTTGGACTCAGTACTGATTTGACTGTTACCATGCACATGTCGTACTTTTGTCTACTTGTTCTGTGACTTACATGTATTCTGTTGTCTTGGAAATATATGTGTTCAACTTGATGTTATAACAAGACGAATACAGTAAGCAGATTCAGAAGGATGTAGTTTGCAGTAGCTATTCAGAGATGAATGGGCTTGCACAGGATAGAGCAGCATGGAGAGCTGCATCAAACCAGTCTTCAGACTGAAGATCACCACAAAGATGACAACAATGAAATTGGATAGATAAAAAATCTACTCATCAAGTTGCAGTGGGAGAAAACATAGTAAATGTGCAAGCTTTCAGAGCCAGTGACTCCTCCTTCTGAAAGAAGGGTTGAAGGGGAAGGGAGAGGCCTGAAGCAAAAGCACTGGCGAGGTTTAGGATATGGGGAGAGTCTCAGTGAAGTTCCTCAGAACCATGGATCAGGAGAAATTCCCGAATGGGACGAGAAAGGAAGACTGCCTGTTGGAGACTGCACTGGATGAGACTGGAGAATCTGATAACTTAAATGTGGAAAAGAAGCAGAGATTAATGGCAAACCATCATGCAAAACTTCACAAGAACATAAACCTAAGTGAGGGGAAAAATAGAAAGCTCAGAAAATAAAAGGTATAGGTGACTAAAAAGGAGTGAAGAAAGACATAGTTTCTGGGAAGAAATGCTGAGGCCACAGAAATTAGAAAAAAAATTAACACAAATTAATGCCAGGTAGTTGGAGAGAACCAAGGACATGTTGTAATGACAGTTCCTGCCAGTGGAGTTCGCAGAAACTGGTCTGAGGGCAAGAATCCAGGTGGCACATGTGGTGACAAAGGCACTAATGTCATGATTGTCACATTATAGAGCATGCATCTGCAACAGGATATTGTGTGTTACCAGTATACACCCTCTGTTTAAGTCCAATAATCCTAACTGATACACGATGATTGTCATACCAATGTCAAAGGGCAAATAGTGTTTACATAACAACTGGTAAATGGCTTGTGAGATTAGATTAGATTATATCAATTATTCATTCCATAGACCCACAAAAGAGGGGATCCTCCTGGGTGTAGAACATGTCAGATAAACACATTACAAAAACGTAGTTAGAAAAACTTTAGTTTTATTAATTTTAATGATTCTCAGTAAATGAACAGTAACATTGTGTACATGAATTAAAATTAAACTTCTAATCTTTACAGGTTTAATACTTACATCTGCTTTCATTACATCCCTCATTCACACAGTAGCAAGTTACTTGGCTGTTACAATCAAGTATTGTCAAAAATTAAAGTATAATAATTTTTCATTAAAATGGTCCACTGCACTTGTTGAGAAATTCGTGGCTGGAATAGAAGGAGTTGGCCACCAAAAATTCTTTTAAATTTTGTTTAAATTGTGCCTTGCCTGAAACTAAACTCTTAATGGTTGCTGGTAACTTATTAAAAATATGCATTGCTGAATACTGGACTCCTTTCTGGGCAAGAGTAAGTGATTTTAAATCTTTATGTATGTTGTTCTTATTCCTAGTATTGATACTGTGTACTAAGCAGTTAGTTGGAAAAAGAGATGTATTATTTACAACAAACTTAATTAAGGAATAAATATGATAAGAAGCTGTGGTTAGTATGCTCAATTCTTTGAATATGTTTGGACATGATGTTCTTGGATTTACACTATTCATTACTCCTATTATACACTTCTGTATTCTAAAAAGTTTTTCTCAGTTTGTGGAGTTACCCAAAATATGATACCATATGACATAATGGAGTGAAAATAAGCAAAATATGCCAGTTTTTTATATTTATATGTCCTATATCTTACATCATTCGCATTACAAACACAGACTTGTTTAGGCACTTTAGCAGTTTGTTAGTATGTCGCTCCGAACTGATTTTATTATCAGGTTGTAATCCCAAGAATTTTACATTCACAACTTCTCCTATTTCCATGTCATCATACGTTATGAACACACTAGAAGTAAATCTCTTGGAAGTTATGAATTGCATACAGCGGGTCTTTTCAAAGTTTAATGACAGTGAATTGGCTATGAACCACTTATTAATGTCAGTAAAAATTTGATTAGCTGCCCTTTCTAAATTTATATTTGATTTACTATTTATTGCAATGTTTGTATCATCTGCAAATAAAATAAACTTGGCATCTGGTAATGTAACAGATGACAGGTCATTAATATAAACAAGAAAAGGTAGTGGACCTAGTATGGAACCTTGGGGAATGCCACATGTAATTTCTTTCCAGTCAGATGATGTCTGATTGCCTACTGCTAAAGTGTTCAGTAATGACACCCTTTGTTTTCTATTAGTAAGATATGACTGAAACCACTTTGTTGCACTACCAGTGATGCCATAACATTTTGATTTATTTAAAAGAATGCTGTGATTCACACAGTCAAAAGCCTTTGACAGGTCACAGAATGTGCCAGTTACCGCTAATTTTTTGTCTAATGAATTAAGGACATTTTCACCGTAAGTGTAAATAGCCTTCTCAATATCAGAACCCTTAAGAAATCTAAACTGTGACTCTGACAGTGTGTCATTTCACAAGTAGCTCTCACTTTGATAACACACACACACACACACACACACACACACACACACACACACAAAAGATGCGCCATGAAGGAATATTCCGAACCTGGTAGATGTGATGTATGTGTACAAACAAGCAAATGATTACAAATCAAGAAACATTGGATGATTTATTTGACAGAAAGAGTTTCACAAATTGAGCAAGTTGCTAACACATTGGTCCTCCTCTGGCCCTTATGCAAGCAGTTGTTTGGCTTGGTATTGATTGATAAGAGTTGTTGGATATCTTCCTAAGGAATACCATGTCAAATTCTGCCAAACTGCTGTGTTAGATCTTTAAAATCCTGAGCTGGTTGGAGGGTTGTGCTCATAATACTCCTAACACTCTCAGTTGCGGAGAGATCCGGCGACCTTGTTGGCCAAGGTTTAGTTTGGCAAACGCAAAGAAAAACTGTGGAAACAAGCACGTGTGGGTGGGTGCTGAAACGTAGGCCCAGGATAGCTTGTCATGAAGGGCAACAAAACAGGGCATAGAATGTGGTCGATGCACGTCTTTGCTGTAAGGGTACCGCAGATGACAATCAGAAGGTCCTGCTACAAAAATAAATGGTGCCAGAGATCATCACTGCTGATTGTGGGGCCGTATGGTGAGCGACAGTCAGACTGAGGTCAGACCATTGTCTGGGGCATTTCCATACATATCTTAAGCCCCAAATCTCATAGACTTTAGTAGAATTATGTTCAGTGATGAGTCTCACTTCAAACTGCACCCTGATGGCCAATGATGACGTGTCTGGAGGTGCTAGGGGCAGCAGCGGGATGCCGACCTGACTGTCGCTCACCATACGGCCAGACAACCAGGAATGATGGTCTGCTGTAACATTTATTTTCATAGCAGGACTCCTTTGACTGTCATCTGCAGCATCCTTACAACAAAGTGGGTTGTCGGTAGTATTCTATGCCCTGTTTCATTGCTCTTCATGGTAAGCCATCTTGGGCGTGTCTACTGCTTGTCTACGTTCCTCCAAACCCTAACTAGGCCAGCGAGGGCACCAGATCCCTCCACAACTGAGAACATTTGGAGCATTATGAGTAGAGTCCTCCAACCATTGTGGGAATTTAACGATCTAACACACTAGTTGGACAGAATTTTGCTTGGTATTCCTTGGGAAGACACCTAACAACTCTATCAATACCAAGCCAAATAACTGTTTGCATAAGGGACAGAAGTGCACCAACTCATTATTGACTTACTCAATTTGTGAAGTTCTTTCTCCCAAAAAACAGCTCTTCCAATTTTTCTGAAACAGTAATCATTTTTTGTCTGTACATGTACGTCACATCAGATGTGATTTCTGTCCGATTCCCATAATTCCTTCATGGGCAATAGTTTTTTTGTCTTAGAGTCTGTATGCTTTGCGTTACAAGGGTGGCACAGGTGGTTGTAGGAGTGTGCATAGAGCAAATCTTACGCCAGGGATGCTCACAGGGTAGGAGCCACAGGGTAGGGAAACAGGAGCAGAAGGAGCATGGGGTCTTCTGATGAGGATATTGCACAGATTGGGGAGAGCGGGGTGCTGAGAAGCTATTCTATGCATGGTGGACAAAATGTCAGACATAATGGACCTCATTTCCTGGCACGATTTTACAAACATATTAATCAAGTACTTCAACATGGCTATGAGTATTAATGAGCTAGAATGAAAATTTCTGCTTTGCATCAGAGTGTGAGCTGGTATGAAACTTCCTGGTAGATCAAAACTGTGTGCCGGACCGAGACTGGAACTCGGGACCTTTGCCTTTTGTGGACAAGTTACCTTTTGTGGACAAGTGCTCTACCATCTAAGCTAGCCAAGCACAACTCACGACCTGTCCTCACAGGAGAGCTTCTGTGAAGTTTGGAAGGCAGGAGATCAGGTACTGGAGGAAGTGAGGACAGGTCACGAATCATGCTTGGGTAGCTCAGATAGTAAAAGGCAAAGGTCCTGAGTTCGAGTCTCAGCCTGGCACACAGTTTTGATCTGCCAGGAAATCAGCTACTCCTGTGAATCATGCTCTGTAATCAGGTGCACCCTATGCTCCTTCTGCACCCATTTCCCTATCCTGTGTCTCCTACTCTGTGACCATCCCTGTTGTAACACTTGCCCTATGCACCCTCCTACCAACTCCTATAGCAGCACTGTAACTGGCAAAACATATTACTATCAAAGGGAAAGCCACATGTGAAACAACACAGGCGGTGTACCAGCTGTTATGTAAACACTATTCGGCCTTTTTACATTGGCATGGCTATCATCAAGTTCTCAGTGAGGATGAATAGTTATAGGCAGAGGGTGTATATTGGCAACACATAATATCCTGTTGCAGAGCATGCTCTACAATATAACATTTGTGACCAAGGTCCTGTTTCACCACACGTGCCATCTGAATTTTTCCCCCAGACATCAGTTTCTTAGAACTCCACAGGTAGGAAATGATGTTACAACACGTCCCCATTTCTCGTCACCCACCTGACCTTAATTTATGTTAATACCTTTTACTTTCTGAACTGTCTGTTTTTACCCTGCCCTCCACCTCTACTAAATTTAACGCATTTAGCTTTCTGCAACACAATATTTTGTCAGTAATCTCTGTCTTGCTTATTACTCTTTCTTCCACATTTAAGCTCTCAAATTGTCAAATCTCATCTTGTACAGTTCCCAAAAATCAGTCTGCATCTGCATCTCATTGTATCTGTAAGTCCCTGACCCAAGTTCTGAGCGACTTTTTCTTAGCTCTTCCCATTTCCTAAACCTTGCCGTACTTTTTCTTCACCTCTCTTCCTTCCCCTTTTGCCATCTTCAAAGAGTTCATGTCATTTGTTGTTATTAGATACAATTTATTCCCGTATTGATTGGGAGCCTTAGTTAACTGTTCTATGTAGTTTTCAGAGAAGCTGTTTAACTTTGTTTTGCAGGATCAGTAGTCATGCCCTCCACTTACACACTGATGCACCAAAGAAACTGGTATTGGCATGTGTATTCAAATACAGAGATATGTAAACAGGAAGAATAAGGCACTGCAGTCGGCAAAGCCTATATAAGACAACAAGTGTCTATCGCAGTTGTTAGATCAGCTAATGTTGCAACAATGGCAGGCTATCAAGATTTAAGTGAATTTGAATGTAGTGTTATAGTCTGTGCACAAGTGATCGGATACAGCATCTCCGAGGTAGTGATAAAGTGGGGATTTTCCTGTATGTCCATTTCACGGGTGTACCATGAATATCGGGAATCCAGTGAAACATCAAATCTCTGACATCGCTACGGCTGGAAAAAGATCCTGCACGAATGGAACCAACAGCAACTGAAGAGAATCCTTCAACGTGATAGAAGTGCAATCCTTCTGCAGATTTCTGCATATTTCAGTGTGGGCCATCAACAAGTGTCAGTGTGCAAACCATTCAACGAAACATCATCAATATGGGCTTTCGGAGCTGAAGGCCCACTTGTGTACCCTTGACGACTGCATGACACAAAGCTTCATGACTTGCCTGGACCCGTCAACACTGGCACTGGCCTGTTGATGTCTGGAAACATGTTGCCTGGTTGGACAAGTCTCATCTGAAATTGTATCGAGTGGATAGATGTCGTGTACGGATGTGGAGACAACCTCATGAATATGTGGACTCTGCATGTCAGCAGGGGACTGTTCAAGCTGGTGGAGGCTCTGTAATAGTGTGTGGTGTGTGCATTTGGAGTGATATGGGACCCCTGATACGTCTAGATACAACTCTGACAGGTGACGCATACATAAGTATCCTGACTGATCACCTGCATCCATTCATGTTCACTGTGCATTCCGGCAGGCTTGGGCAATTCCAGCAGGACAATGAAACACCCCACATGTTCAGAATTGCTACAGAGTGGTTCCAGGAACACTGTTCTGAGTTTAAACATTTCTATTGGCCACCAAACTCCCCAGACAGGAACATTATTGAGCATATCTGGGATGCCTTGCTAAATGCTGTTCAGAAGAGATCTCAACACCTCTTACTCTTACAGATTTATGGACAGCCCTGCAGGATTCATGGAGTCAATTTCCTCCAGAACTGCTTCAGACATTAGTCGAGTCCATGCCATGTCGTGTTGTGGCACTTCGGCATGCTCGTGAGGGCTCTACACGATATTAGGCAGGTGTGCCCGTTTCTGCTAGTGACACAATGTACTATTGAACTGAGGTTTTCTCTCAAACTCGCAGTTACATCTGTTGGTTGCTAGAAGGATTCAGTAAGTTTGTGCCCACCACTGTTATTGAGTATTGCCAAATAATCTTGCATGCAATTTCAATTTCAATTTTGGTGGATTTGAATTTCTTGTTGACTGTGACAAATACATCATCTCCATTTACCTTTAGCCTATGTTTTCAATACACAGTTAAAATTTCCCCAGAAATCTCTGAGCTTTCAATTTTGGGTTTTAACCAGCTTTCTGTACCTATTATTGTGCGAGCTCCACTGCTTTTTAAGAGCATTTTGGCATTTTGTTGCGAATGCTTCAGCAGTTAACTGTTAGGAATTTAAAATTCCCACATGTATGGGACATTTCTTTGTAATTTACCCCTGCATTTTACATTTTTTCCTTCTCGGCACACCAAAGTACATTTCCAACTTTCGTAAGAGTCCTACATGTGATTTTTTTCCTAGATGCAAAAAGCTAACATGTATAGTACATACATTTCTTATTATGGAATGATTACAAATTACAAATCTATCGTGTAAGATTCTTGAATAGGAACATAAGCATAAGGCAAGCAATAAATGAAACTTATTACTCTTAAGCAGGAACTTAAAAATTCAACATTAAAGCTGGTGTGCCTTATCTTAGTCTCCCACCACTTCTGAAAGTCCCACTGTCCAGCCACAGAGGAGCATTCCTCTTGTAACTCAGTACCACACAGGACTGAGAAACTGAATTACTTTCTCCACCAGGATTTTGACTACTTCTCGTTGTGTCCTGAAATGATGAATGTCCTGCCCACTATCCTTCCAACCCCTCCCACAGAGGTATTCCACCGTTCACTGCTACTACACAATATACTCATCCATCCATACACAACCCCTGCTCCCAACCCCTTACCTTGTGACTCATATCCCTGTAATAGACATAGATGCAAGACCTGTCCCATACATTGTCCCACCACCACCAACTCCAGTCCGGTCACAAACATCACCCATCCATCAAAGGCAGGGCTACCTGTGAAACCAGTCTTGTGATCTACAAGTTAAGCTGCAACCACTGTGTTGCATTCTATGTGGGCATGACAACCAACAAGCTGTCTATCCACATTAATGGTCACCAAGAAACTGTGGTCAAGAAACAAGTGGACCACCCAGTTGCTGAGCATGCTACTACCAAACATGACTGCTTCATAACCTGTGCCACATGATTCTTTCCCACCAACACCAGCTTTTCTGAATTGTGCAGGTGGGAACTTTCCCTGCTATATGTCCTACGTTGCCGTAACCCTCCTGGTCTCAACCTTCGATAGTCATTGTTCTCACCCATCCAGACTCCCTGTTCCCATTCCAGCACTATACAGCCCTCATTCCACCATCATATACAGTCTTCTTACTTCTCTCCTTTTCCACTCCCTCCCCTCCCCCCTTCCCCTCACCCCTGCCTACTGTCTAACCTCCCGAGTGCACTTAGCTGTCCTACCCTCTCTCCACCTAGTCCCTGCATGCTCCCTAGCAGCTCTGCACTGTCTGCCACCCCTACCCTACTATACCTCCCCTTTCCCACCTCAGTCTCCTCCTTACCTCCACCCAGTTGCCACGCCCATCATGCACTGGTGCTGGGCTTGCAGTGTGGCTAGAGTTCCCTAAGATTGCACACATATATGTGTAGTTGCATGTGTGTGTGTGTGTGTGTGTGTGTGTGTGTGTGTGTGTGTGTGTGTGTGCGTGGTCTGCTTTTGATGAAGGCCTTATGGGCCGAAAGCTTTATTTGTGACAGTCTTTTTGTCGTGCCTATCTGCGATTCAGCATATTCACTGTATGGTGAGTGGCAACTTTCATTTTTATAATCTTGTAACAGTCCATGCTGGATTTTCCATTTTTTGATTAAACATTAACATCTGAAATATGTCGTTGTTGTTGTTGCTGTCTTCAGTCCTGAGACTGGTTTGGCGCAGCTCTCCATGCTACTCTATCCTGTGCAAGCTTCTTCATCTCCCAGTACCTACTGCAACCTACATCCTTCTGAATCTGCTTAGTGTATTCATCTCTTGGTCTCCCTCTACGATTTTTACCCTCCACGCTGCCCTCCAATGCTAAATTTGTGATCCCTTGATGCCTCAAAACATGTCCTACCAACCGATCCCTTCTTCTAGTCAAGTTGTGCCACAAACTTCTCTTCACCCCAATCTTATTCAATACCTCCTCATTAGTTACGTGATCTATCCACCTTATCTTCAGCATTCCTCTGTAGCACCACATTTCGAAAGCTTCTATTCTCTTCTTGTCCAAACTAGTTATCGTCCATGTTTCACTTCCATACATGGCTACACTCCAAACAAATACTTTCAAAAACGACTTCCTGACACATAAATCTATATTCGATGTTAACAAATTTCTCTTCTTCAGAAACTTTCCTTGCCATTGCCAGTCTACATTTTATATCTTCTCTAGTTCAACCATCAGTTATTTTACTTCCTAAATAGCAAAACTCCTTTACTACTTTAAGTGCCTCATTTCCTAATCTAATTCCCTCAGCATCACCCGATTTAATTTGACTACATTCCATTATCCTCGTTTTGCTTTTGTTGATTTTCATCTTATATCCTCCTTTCAAGACACTGTCCATTCCGTTCAACTGCTCTTCCAAGTCTGTCGTCTCTGACAGAATCACAATGTCATCGGGTAACCTCAAAGTTTTTACTTCTTCTCCATGAATTTTAATACCTACTCCAAATTTTTCTTTTGTTTCCTTTACTGCTTGCTCAATATACAGATTGAATAACATCGGGGAGAGGCTACAACCCTGCTTCTCTCCCATCCCAACCACTGCTTTCCTTTCGTGCCCCTCGACTCTTATAACTGCCATCTGGTTTCTGTACAAATTGTAAATAGCTTTTCGCTCCCTGATTTTTACCCCTGCCACCTTCAGAATTTGAAAGAGAGTATTCCAGTCAACATTGTCAAAAGCTTTCTCTAAGTCTACAAATGCTAGAAACGTCAGTTTGCCTTTTCTTAATCTTTCTTCTAAGATAACTCGTAAGGTCAGTATTGCCTCTCGTGTTCCAACATTTCGACGGAATCCAAAACTGATTCTCCCCGAGGTCCGCATCTACCACTTTTCCATTCGTCTGTAAAGAATTCGCGTTAGTATTTTGCAGCAGTGACTTATTAAACTGATAGTTCGGTAATTTTCACATCTGTCAGTTCCTGCTTTCTTTGGGATTGGAATTATTATATTCTTCTTGAAGTCTGAGGGTGTTTCGCCTGTCTCATACATCTTGCTCACCAGCTGGTAGAGTTTTGTCATGACTGGCTCTCCCAAGGCCGTCAGTAGTTCTTGTTTCGACTCAAGTCTTTCAGTGCTGTGTCAAACTCTTCACGCAGTATCTTACCTCCCATTTCGTCTTCATCTACGTCCTATTCCATTTCCATAATATTGTCCTCAAGTACATCGCCCTTGTATAAACCTTCTATATACTCCTTCCACCTTTCTGCCTTCCCTTCTTTGCTTAGAACTGGGTTTCCATCTGAGCTCTTGATATTCATACACGTGGTTCTCTTCTCTCCAAAGGTCTCTTTAATTTTCCTGTAGGCAGTATCTATCTTACCCCTAGTGAGATAAGCTTCTACATCCTTACATTTGTCCTCTAGCCATCCCTGCTTAGCCATTTTGCACTTCCTGTAGATCTCATTTTTGAGACGTTTGTATTCCTTTTTGCCTGCTTCATTTACTGCATTTTTATATTTTCTCCTTTCATCAATTAAATTCAATATTTCTTCTGTTACCCAAGGATTTCTAGCAGCCCTCGTCTTTTTACCT
Organism: Schistocerca gregaria; assembly: GCF_023897955.1. NCBI lineage: Eukaryota > Metazoa > Arthropoda > Insecta > Orthoptera > Acrididae > Schistocerca > Schistocerca gregaria. The sequence goes on from NC_064923.1 coordinate 751,889,340, forward strand.
ACTTTATCCTCTGCTGCCTTCACTACTTCATCCCTCAGAACTACCCATTCTTCTTCTACTGTGTTTCTTTCCCCCATTCCTGTCAATTGTTCCCTTATGCCCTCCTTGAAACTCTGTGCAACCTCTGGTTCTTTCAGCTTATCCAGATCCCATGTCCTTAAATTCCCACCTTTTTGCAATTTCTTCAGTTTTAACCTACAGGTCATAACCAATAGATTGTGGTCAGAGTCCACATCTGCCCTGGAAATGTCCTACAATTTAAAACCTGATTCCTAAATCTCTGTCTTGCCATTATATAATATATCTGATACCTTTTAGTATCTCCAGGATTCCTCCATGTATACAACCTTCTTTTATGATTCTTGAACCATGTGTTAGCTATGATTAAGTTATGATCTGTGCAAAATTCTACCAGACGGCTTCCTCTTTCGTTTCTTAGCTCCAATCCATAATCACCTACTGTTTTCTTCTCTCCCTTTTCCTACTGATGAATTCCAGTCACCCATGACTATTAAATTTTCGTCTCCCTTCACTACCTGAATAATTTCTTTTATCTCATCATACATTTTATCAATTTCTTCATCATCTGCAGAGCTAGTTGGCATATAAACTTGTACTACTGTAGGAGGCATGGGCTTTGTGTCTATCTTGGCCACAATAATGCGTTCACTATGCTGTTTGTAGTAGCTTACCCGCACTCCTTTTTTTTTATTCATTATTAAACCTACTCCTGCATTACCTCTATTTGATTTTGTATTTATAACCCTGTATTCACCTGACCAGAAGTCTTGTTCCTCCTGCCACCGAACTTCACTAATTCCCACAATATCTAACTTTAAAATATCCATTTCCCTTTTTAAATTTTCTAACCTACCTGCCCGATTAAGGGATCTGACATTCCACGCTCCGATCCGTAGGACGCCAGTTTTCTTTCTCCTGATAATGACGTCCTCCTGAGTAGTCCCCGCCCGGAGATCCGAATGGGGGACTATTTTACCTCCAGAATATTTTACCCAAGAGAACGTCATCATCATTTAATCATACAGTAAAGCTGCATGTCCTCGCGAAAAATTACGGCTGTAATTTCCCCTTGCTTTCAGCCGTTTGCAGTACCAACACAGCAAAGCCGTTTTGGTTAATGTTGCAAGGCCAGATCAGTCAATCATCCAGACTGTTGCCCTTGCAACTACTGAATAGGCTGCTGCCCCTCTTCAGGAACCACATGTTTGTTTGACCTCTCAACAGATACCCCTCCGTTGTGGTTGCACCTACGGTACGGCCATCTGTATCGCTGAGGCACGCAAGCCTCCCCACCAACGGCAAGGTCCGTGGTTCATGGGGGGATCTGAAATATAAGAAGACATAAAACTTAATAACTAGAGAGAGATTTGTTCCTTACAATTTTTGTGAAGTAGATTCTATATGTGGACGAAGTCTTGACGCATGCACACTCATCTTGTTATCCACATTCTTCAATGTAGAGAATCCAGATTCACAGAAGTAGGATGTTGAGAAGGGAAGTAAAAGATATTTTGGTTTATTTGTGTTATCCAGATAATCACTTTTGTTTTGACCCCAAAAAACATTGGGAGCATTTTCTTTAAATTTCGGTTTCAGGGTTATATTCAGTAATATTACAGTAAGTTACTCTTTTTTTGGAGTTGTTTAATTCTGCTTTCAGTACGTTCTCCTCCTCATGTGCTATCAACCACTCCAAGCCAGTAGTCAATGTCGAGGGAAAGTATTTGGATATACCTTTCTGCAATTCAGATAGGTGCCCTTTTGTGTGTTCCTTTATCTGATTTTTTTAACCTGTATTCAGCTCAGCTGAGGTGGTAGCTGTAGCCCTAAAAGTGGTTAGCTCTCTCCCATGGCTGAGATACAAATAGTGTTTAATTTTTTTCCCCTTTCAAAAATGTCTTGCTTTTATCACTTAATGACATGATCTGTAGTGCTCTACTATGGATGGGACATGGAATGTACAATACTACCACCTCTTCTGAATAAGCACACACTTCATTATAACAGAGATGGTACAACAGATATAACAGAGCTATATCTGCACTGACTGCAGTTATTAGCCAAACAGTGTCAGAGATTGCTCGTGTGTGGTCCGCGTCAAGACTGCCAGTGATGTTTATTGTCACAGGTCACAGAGTTCGAAAAGAGAAAGACAACCCCCTCTCCCCCAGAAGTTAAGAGCACTGTGAGGGGAGGTATGTATAGTGCAGAAGGCAGTGGGATACTGTGGTGGCGGAGAAGTCGTAAGGGTGCCGTGTGGATGTCAGGGGCGTGTGTCATCTCCACTGGAGTCAACATGAGGATGTGGTGTACATCACATGGCATAAAGGTGATAGTTGTAAATATGTGCTAGTGGACGGCCGGGGTGGCTGAAGCGTGATTACATGGTGTCGTAAGAGATAGGAGGGGCGGCGGAGAGGTCACTGGAGCCGGAAGGTGCCAGTGAGGGTTTGAAGAGGGCAGGTGGGGAGGCAAGATGGTGTGGACACCATCAACAGGGAATCAGGAGATTAAGCAGAAATAGCGACATTGTGTGTTATCTTGAAGTTTCTCTTGAAGTGATGGCAACAGAGCTGTCTGCGGTCACAATGCTGTCCCTAAATGAGGAGGCTGTTGTCAGTCAAACTGAAATTAAAGTCGTCAGGAAGAAAATCATGATCATCAAGGAGCAACTCGAAAGCTGGATGTGGGTCATGGGATGAAGTAATGGAGGGTAACTGGAAGGGATCATCGTCTGGTAAAGGTTCTTGCAGAATACACGCTGGTTTAAGGCATTAGGCAGTCAGTTTCTTAAGTTTCCCATGTAACAGTATCTCAAACTGCAAGGCTGGTTGGATGGTGTCATTGCGTGACATCACACTCACCATCTTTTAGAGCCTTGTGGAAGAATATCTTAGGCACAGAATGAGGAAAGAGGAGAAGGTACACGGGAGTGGGTGATATGGCGCTTTACTCATGAAACCAGGTTGAGGAAATCAGGAGGAGCAGAATGAAGTTAGTGGACAAGGAGAGCACTTCGCTGTACAAAATTTCAATAAGAGAAGCTCCGAGGTCACGTTTTTAGACTGTATGCACTCTCATGAGTACCCACGGGAGGGCCTCTGTCCAGTGTCCATAATAGCATATGAGAATCACCTTTAAGGTGTGATCCTACTGCCTGATGAACCTTTTGCTCTGTGAACAATATACTGCAGCTCTAAACCTGCAGGTGCTGCCGATGTTGCACAATTCGAGGAAAAGAGTCGATTCAAACTGCCGAACTTGGTCAGTAGTTATGGACGTGAGACAACCGAAGTGTGAAATCCATGTCGATAAAGGCGTTGGCAGTGGAGTCAGCCAAAACATTCTTAAGCGGTACCGCTCTTACCCATCAAGCAAAGCAGTCGATCACCAACAGGACGTATCAATGAGTGTCAGACATGGGTAGTGGGCCACTGAGATCTATGTGAACATGTTGAAAACATACTTTTGGGACTTCAGGGTCACCCAGAGGTGGTTGAGCATGATGTGATACCTTGCTCTTTTGGCACAGAATGCACACATAAGTCAAAAGTTTACAATCCTACTTCACATTAGGCCACACAAAGTGGTCCATCACCAGGCGGATATCCAGACGTACACTGAGGTGTGAATGTAAGTGGTCAACGCCGACACTGTGAAACGTTTGAGGAACAGGCATCAAGACTGTTTTTATAAGATGTCACAGAGGATCAAACAGATCACTCCAAGAATAGCCCAAAGTTTGATCTAAAGATTCGTGAAGCTGTTGTAAAGAAAAACCTGTCACTACTGGTCCGACTGTTGCACTTCTGTGAACTGGTCATAGTGGATTGACACAGCGTAGATGCGTGACAGATCACCTGTCAGGATGTTTTCCACACTTTCATATGACAAATGGTGGTGGTGAAGTATGTGATGTATTCTAAGTACTGAAACTGTTGAAGGGGTAGGGGCGCCCCTCAATGTCTTGCCAGAAGTAACATGCTACTTTGTAAATGTGCAAAAATGAGAGCCTGCATGAGAAAAAATGGAGTGGCTATTGAACATGCTTCATCTCTCATTGAAAGATAGTGCCAATAGTTGAGTCGCTTGCATCCACTGTTTCGGTGAACTGTGTGTCAGAAACGAGGTGTGCGAAAGTAATGGTTTGAACAAGACAGTCTTTAATATGTTCAAAAGTAGATTGCAGTCCATGTGAATTTATGTCTGCTGGTAGTGTTCTTGCCTTTGAGGGCTTGAGTGAGTGCTGCCTGAAGAGTAGCTGTCTATGGAAGGTGCCCGGGTAAAAATTAACCATGCTTATAACTGGCATAGTTCATGGTAGTCCTGCAGTAGCGTCAGTTGTTGAAGATCTCTAAGCATTGTGACATAGGGCGGATGCTGTAGCCATTTACTGTGTGCCCGAGGAAAATGACTTCCTTTTTTGTAGTTGCCACTTTTCTTCGTGGATTACAAGTCCACTGTCAGAGAGCTCATTGAAAACTTGTTTGAGATGCATATTATGAGGGTCTTCATCTGGTGAGAATATAACAGTATTGTTGATGTAAGTACAACAGAACGGGAATTTGAATAGCACACCTTCAACCTTCAATAAGGCATTGCTAGGTTTGAGTGGTATACTTGAATCCATATGGCATAAACAAGCCAGAAGGTGTACTAGTAGCCATTATGTGAATATTGTCAAGGTACATAGGGGTTTGCATGTATGCTTTCTAGCAATCAATAACACAGACACATCGGCCAGATAATGAGTGAAGTCTCAGATGTTAGAATCTGGTGGATACAGTCAACAAAGTTGGTCCAGATGACAGTAAGCCACGTGGAGTTCCTCCTCAACTTTGTGTTGCAGTTGGAGTCAAAATACAGCTGCTGTAGTTTGTGAATGCAATCTACATCTACATCTACATTTATACTCCGCAAGCCACCAAACGGTGTGTGGCGGAGGGCACTTTATGTGACACTGTCATTACCTCCCTTTCCTGTTCCAGCCGCGTATGGTTCGCGGGAAGAACGACTGTCTGAAAGCCTCCGTGCATGCTCTAATCTCTCTAATTTTACATTCGTGATCTCATCGGGAGGTATAAGTAGGGGGAAGCAATATATTCGATACCTCCTCATCCAGAAACGCACCCTCTCGAAACCTGGCGACCAAGCTACACCGCGATGCAGAGCTCCTCTCTGGCAGAGTCTGTCACTTGAGTTTGTTAAACATCTGCGTAACGCTATCAAATTTACCAAATAACCCTGTGACGAAACGCGCCGCTCTTCTTTGGATTTTCTCTATCTGCTCCGTCAACCCTATCTGACACGGATCCCACACTGATGAGCAATACTCAAGTATAGGTCGAACAAGTGTTTTGTAAGCCACCTCCTTTGTTGATGGACTACATTTTCCTAAGGACTCTCCCAATGAATCTCAACCTGGTACCCGCCTTACCAACAATTAATTTTATATGATCATTCCACTTCAAATCGTTCCGCATGCATACTACCAGATATTTTACAGAAGTAACTGCTACCAGTGTTTGTTCCGCTATCATATAATCATACAATAAAGGATCCTTATTTCTATGTATTCGCAATACATTACATTTGTCTATGTTAAGGGTCAGTTGCCACTCCCTGCACCAAGTGCCTATCCGCTGCAGATCTTTCTAAATTAGGCTGCAATTTTCGAATGCTGCAACTTCTCTGTATACTGCAGTATTGTCGGCAAAAAGCCACATGAAACTACCGACACTATCTACTAGGTCATTTATATATATTGTGAAAAGCAATGGTCCCACAACACTCCCCTGCGGCACGCCAGAGGTTACTTTAACGTCTGTAGACGTCTCTCCATTGATAACAACATGCTGTGTTCTGTTTGCTAAAAACTCTTCTATCCAGCTACACAGCTGGTCTGATATTCCGTAGGCTCTTACTTTGTTTATCAGGCGACAGTGAGGAACTGTATCGAACACCTTCTGGAAGTCAAGAAAAATAGCATCTACCTGGGAGCCTGTATCTAATATTTTCTGGGTCTCATGAACAAATAAACCGAGTTGGGTCTCACACAATCGCTGTTTCTGGAATCCATGTTGATTCCTACTGAGTAGATTCTGGGTTTCCAAAAACGACATGATACTCAAGCAAAAAACATGTTCTAAAATTCTACAACAGATTGATGTCAGAGATATAGGTCTATAGTTTTGCGCACCTTCTCGACGACCCTTCTTAAAGACTGGGACTACCTGTGCTCTTTTCCAATCATTTGGAACATCTCGTTCCTCTAGAGACTTGTGGTACACGGCTGTTAGAAGGGGGCAAGTTCTTTCACGTACTCTGTGTAGAATCGAATTGGTATCACGTCAGGTCCAGTGGACTTTCCTCTGTTGAGTGATTCCAGTTGCTTTTCTATTCCTTGGACACTTATTTCGATGTCAGCCATTTTTTCGTTTGTGCGAGGATTTAAAGAAGGAACTGCAGTGCGGTCTTCCTCTGTGAAACAGCTTTGGAAAAAGGTGTTTAGTATTTCAGCTTTACGCGTGTCATCCTCTGTTTCAATGCCATCATCATCCCAGAGTGTCTGGATATGCTGTTTCGAGCCACTTACTGATTTAACGTAAGATCAGAACTTCCTAGGATTTTCTGTCAAGTCAGTACATAGAATTTTACTTTCGAATTCACTGAACGCTTCTCGCATAGCCATCCTTACTCTAACTTTGACATCGTTTAGGTTCTGTTTGTCTGAGAGGTTTTGGCTGCGTTTATACTTGGAGTGAAGCTCTCTTTGTTGTTGTACCACGGTGGGTTTTTCCCATCCCTCACAGTTTTACTCGGCACGTACCTGTCTAAAACACATTTTACGATTGCCTTGAACTTTTTCCATAAACACTCAACATTGTCAGTGTCGGAACAGAAATTTTCGTTTTGATCTGTTAGGTAATCTGAAATCTGCCTTCTATTACTCATGCTAAACAGATAAACCTTCCTCCCTTTTTTTATATTCCTATTAACTTCCATATTCAGGGATGCTGCAACGGCCTTATGATCACTGATTCCCTGTTCTGCACATACATATTCGAAAAGTTCGGGTCTGTTTGTTATCAATAGGTCCAAGATGTTATCTCCACGAGTCAGTTCTCTGTTTAATTGCTCGAGGTAATTTTCGGATAATGCACTCAGTATAATGTCACTCGATGCTCTGTCCCTACCACCCGTCCTAAACATCTGAGTGTCCCAGTCTATATCTGCTAAATTGAAATCTCCACCTAAGGCTATAACATGCTGAGAAAATTTATGTAAAATGTATTCCAAATTTTCTCTCAGTTGTTCTGCCACTAATGCTGCTGAGTCGGGAGGTCGGTAAAAGGAGCCAATTACTACCCTAGCTTGGTTGTTGAGTATAACCTCCACCCACAATAATTCACAAGAACTATCCACTTCTACTTCACTACAGGATAAACTACTACTAACAGCGATGAACACTCCACCACCGGTTGCATGCAATCTATCCTTTCTAAACACCGTCTGTACCTTTGTAAAAATTTCGGCAGAATTTATCTCTGGCTTCAGCCAGCTTTCTGTACCTATAACGATTTCAGCTTCGTTGCTTTCTATCAGCGCTTGAAGTTCCGGCACTTTACCAATGCAGCTTCGACAGTTTACAATTACAATACCGATTGCTGCTTGGTGCCCGCATGTCCTGACTTTGCCCCGCACCCTTTGAGGCTGTTGCCCTTTCTGTACTTGCCCGAGGCCAACTAACCTAAAAAATCGCCCAGCCCACGCCACACAACCCCTGCTACCCGTGTAGCCGCTTGTTGCGTGTAGTGGACTCCTGACCTATCCAGCGGAACCCGAAACCCCACCACCCCATGGCGCAAGTCGAGAATCTGCAGCCCATACGGTCGCAGAACCATCTCAGCCTCTGATTCAGTCAATGATGAGAAGACAGTAGCGTAGGTAACAGTGACCACTGAGCCATCAGGTGAGCAGTGGACACTATTGCGTAAAGTAGGCAACTCTGTTGTGCCAGGCTGCCAAAGGGACGTGGTCCCTGACACCTGTGACAGAGTGACCAGTAGCAATGTGAGTCAAAACGCTCCCATGCAGATAGAGAAGCAAGTGGAAGTACCGAAGGAAGTCTGTGCTGAGTACTGGCTCACTAACATCTGCAACAATGAATGTTCAGATGAAAAGAACCTCAAAATCCATGTCCAGTGTACAGCTCTGATATCCTCAGACTGAGTTTGCTGCACAAAGTTGGATGGCTGAGTATTAGGCATTGGGGATGGAGAAGAGGATGGTAAAGTACTGATTTCTGTGACAGAGTCGACAAGGAAGTGTTGGCTTCTGATGTGACTGAGAATGAAAAGCCTGTTGCCTCAATGAGAGAGAGGCAGGAGAAAGCTGACATCATTGTTCTGTGACAGAGTCGACAAGGAAGTGTTGGCTTCTGATGTGGCTGAGAATGAAAAGCCTGTCGTCACAATGAGAGATGCGCATGAGAAAGCTGACATCACTGTTCTGAGAGTCTGGGTGGATTAGATATCCTGCATGGTTCACTGGGCATCTTGGGAACCATGCATCAAGTTTGGGTAGTTGCACAGTGGACAACAGTTGTGAGCAGAACCACTGAATCATTTTTGGTACCAGCAAAAGTGGTTCTGCGCAGGCACTGATGTGGAATGTGGGTGGGTGGAGGGTTTGTTGTGACAGTGCCTATGTAGATGCTCATGCCAACAGCAGTGATACCACAGTCTGCAGAGGTTGGGTGAGATTTGCTTGGCTTGTAGTAGGTAAGACATTGGTTATGCTCCTGGTACGGTTGTAACATTCAATGCCACTGTTGTCTGCATTATTAATACAGCATCGATGTTGAATGATGGAAAGTATGGCAACCACGGCCAGTTGAATTAGTGGTGGAAGCTTGATGACCATAATGTGTGGTCAGGAATGAAGTGTAAACCCGAGTGTGTAACCCACATCATAGTTGCAACAGAGTCCCATCCTTGAAATATTCATCAGATAACATGGTATAATTGTTCTTCCGGGGCAAGGAAAAAGTGGCAGAGGAGTGGTGTTATAGTAGGCTCTTATTTATTGGCTATGGGTGAGAGGATTACGATATCACTGATCGGTTCCATGTGTTCACCTGTTCACCCTACTGACTAAGCAGAATTACTAATTGTGTGCTGTCACTAATGATGTCACTCAAAGCAGTAGTGCTCTCCATGATGGTTCCTAAGAGTAAATATTAGTACGTATGTGTTTATTTTTAGTTAGTTTGGGTGTAAAAGAAATAAAAATCATAAGAAAAATACATAAATATGTGCAGTTTTTTGGAACTTTATGGGAAATATTTTTCTTGATGGACTATAAAGGTAACACATATTATACAATGGAAACTCCAGGTTGGAATATCAACCATGCAGGAAAAGATAGACTGGTACTTGCCATAAAGATGACATATTAAGTTGCAGACAGGCGCAATTAAAAGGAAGTTGCACATAAACTTTTGGTCACAGCCTTCTTCAGAAAAAGAATGAGAAACACACACCATTCAGTCATGCAAGCAAGGACACCTCACACACACATGACAGCCAACTCTGGCAACTCGGACCAGCATGCATTTTCACTGTAAGTAGTCATCTATATTTTCCTACATTGTTATTTCAAATTATAGTCTGACTTATTATGCAGTTTCTTTTATTTATTGGTTTATTGCAACAAAATATTACGAGTAATACAAAATTATGAAATACAAATACCATATTTGCATGTTATGTGCTGGTAAACTGTTTTGTACCAATACGTGTTTTTTTTTTTTTTTTCTTTTTCTTCCCCCCAGTCGTGACAACAGTGAGCCTTGGCCACTGTCAAAATGCATAATTATTAGACTTATTAGACCTTGTGCTTTGTGTTGGCAATACTTAAGGCTGCTCGGAAGCAGTATTTTCACGCATTGCGCTTCATGCAACTTCACGTACATATGAGGTTTTAGCATAATGCTTTACAGTCAGCCTCATAGCATGCTTTGTGCTGATCCATGAGGTTGATGCTGCCTATATGTTTATTTTAGCATATGACGACTTCTGGACAAGTAACATTTATTTTTTCACCAGTTCTTGCCTGCCTTCTGTTGACTGTGCCAGTCACCACTAGAGAATTAAAACTAGTCAACTTATGAACCGATTCTGTGTCCATCCATTTTACAACTGATATGCCATTTGGATTTTCCGCATGAATGTTATCCCTTGTGCATTTCTGTACAGTGGCAAGGACTTGGGTGCATTTTTCCTATTAGTGCAAACAGTACTAGTACCACAGGCTTTAGTATTTTGTTTTTGTAGCTTGTATGTAAAGCTAGAGAACTGAAAAGGTTACCAATATACACTTTTTGGGTACTTGCATTGTTTAATTCATAAATTTTGGTCGTATTATAGTATTTGAGAGTTGTAGCATTGCGTTTTAGTACCTGAATGGTGTAAAATCGCGTAGTCTCCTTCTGTCGTCGAGCAGTGTGTCAGCAGTGCACAAGTAGCAGCATTAATGTATTTACTAGGCAATCTTGTATTTTAATAACCATTTAAATTTTGTGTTGAATTGTTTGTACTCTCTGTAGATTAGTTCAGACGTTCTTTGCACAACAGTAGTTAGCATCGATAGAGACTGCAACTGCTGTGTTCGGATGCGGGCTGAGTTGGCATCCCTTCCCTCTCAGCTTCAGGCAGTGTTGGCTTCGGTCACACAGCTTGAGGCTGTTGCCAAAGGACATCACTGTGGGGGTCCAGATGGGGGTTTGTCGGGGACAGCCAGCTCATCCCACGCATCCCCCGTTCGGACTACAGCTGTGGCTGCCCAGGATACTGCCCACATTGAGGCTGACCCCTCACCCGTGGTAGAGTGGGAGGTCGTCTCGAGGTGTGGCAGGGGGCGAAAGACATTCCAGACGTTCTTTGACAAACAAGTTTCAGGCTCTGTCTCTGGCTGATACTGATCTTTGGCCGGACATGGCTGCTTGTCCTGTACCAGAGGTTGCCCCTCAGTCTGCAAAATCCGGGCGGCTGCAGAGGGTGGGCTTACTGGTAGTTGGGAGCTCCTATGTCAGGCGCTTAATGGGGCCCCTTAGGGATACGGCACCAAGAGAGGGGAAGAAAACCAATGTGCACTCTGTGTGCATACCGGGGGGAGTCATTCCAGATGTGGAAAGGGTCCTTCCGGATGTCATGAAGGGTACAGGGTGCACCCATCTGCAGGTGGTCACTCATGTGTGTCGCTATGGATCGGAGGAAATCCTCTCTGGCTTCCGGCGGCTATCTGATTTGGTGCAGCCTGCCAGTCTCGCTAGCGGGATTAAAGCAGAGCTCACCATCTGCAGCATCGTCAACAGGACTGACTGCGGACCTTTGGTAAAGAGCTAGGTGGAGGGTCTGAATCAGAGTCTGAGACGGTTCTGCGACCGTGTGGGCTGCAGATTCCTCAACTTGCGCCATAGGGTGGAGGGGTTTCTGGCTCCACTGGATAGGCCAGGAGTCCACTACACACAGCAGGCAGCTACACGGGTAGCAGGGGGTTGTGTGGCTTGGACTGGGTGGTTTTTTTAGGTTAGATGGCCTCGGGCAAGTACAGAAAGGGCAACAGCCTCAAAGGGTGCGGGGCAATGTCAGGACATGCGGGCACCAAGCAGCAATTGGTATTGTAACTGTAAACTGTCAAAGCTGCGTCGGTAAAGTACTGGAACTTCAAGTGCTGATAGAAAGCACCGAAGCTTATAGGTGTGGAAAGCTGGCTGAAGCCAGAGATAAATTCTGCTGAAATTTTTACAAAGGCACAGACGGTGTTTAGAAAGGATAGATTGCGTGCAACCGGTGGTGGCGTGTTTGTCGCTGTTAGTAGTAGTTTATCCTGTAGCGAAGTAGAAGTGGACAGTCCCTGTGAATTATTATGGGTAGAGGTTACACTCAACAACCGAGTTAGGTTAATAATTGGTTCCTTTTACTGACCTCCCAACTCAGCAGCATTGGTGGCAGAACAACTGAGAGAAATTCTGGAATACATTTCACATAAATTTTCTCAGCATGTTGTAGTCTTAGGTGGAGATTTCAATTTACCAGATATAGACTGGGACACTCAGATGTTTAGGATGGGTGCTAGGGACAGAGCATCGAGTGACATTATACTGAGTGCACTATCCGAAAATTACCTCGAGCAATAGGATTATTAAAAAAGGGAGGAGGTTTTATCTGTTTAGCAAGGGTAATATAAGGCAGATTTCAGACTACTTAACAGATCAAAATGAAAATTTCTGTTCTGACACTGACAATGTTGAGGGTTTATGGAAAAAGTTCAAGGTAATCGTAAAATGCGTTTTAGACAGGTATGTGCCGAGTAAAACTATGAGGGATGGGAAAAACCCACTGTGGTTCAACAACAAAGTTAGGAAACTACTGCGAAAGTAAAGAGAGCTTCACTGCAAGTTTAAACACAGCCAAAATCTCTCAGACGAACAGAATGTAAATGATGACAAAGTTAGCGTAAGGAGGGCTAAGCGTCAAGTGTTCAGTGAATTTGAAAGTAAAATTCTATGTACTGACTTGACAGAAAATCCTAGGAAGTTCTGGCCTTACGTTAAATTAGTAAGTGGCTCAAAACAGCATATCCAGACACTCTGGAATGATGATGGCATTGAAACAGAGGATGACACGCGTAAAGCTGAAATGCTAAACACCTTTTTCCAAAGCTATTTCACAGAGGAAGACCGCACTGCAGACCCTTCTCTAAATCCTCGCACAAACAAAAAAATGGCTGACATCGAAACAAGTGTCCAAGGAATAGAAAAGCAATTAAAATCACTCAACAGAGGAAAGTCCACTGGACCTGATGCGATACCAATTCGATTCTACACAGAGTACGCGAAACAACTTGCTCCCCTCCTATCAACTGTATACCGCAAGTCTCTAGAGGAACGGAATGTTACAAATGATTGGAAAAGAGCACAGGTAGTTCCAGTTTTCCAGAAGGGTTGTAGAGCAGATGCGCAAAACTATAGACCTATATCTCTGACATCGATCTGTTGTAGAATTTTAGAGCATGTTTTTGCTCATGTATCACGTCATTTCTGAAAAACCCAGAATCTACTCTGTAGGAATCAGCACGGATTCTGGAAACAGCAATCGTGTGAGACCCAACTCGGTTTATTTGTTCATGAGACCCAGAAAATATTAGATACAGGCTCCCAGGTAGATGCCATTTTCCTTGACTTCCAGAAGGCGTTCAATAGAGTTCCGCACTGTCACCTGATAAACAAAGTAAGAGCCTATGGAATATCAGAAGAGCTGCGTGGCTGGATGGAAGAGTTTTTAGCAAACAGAACACAGCATGTTGTTCTCAATGGAGAGACGTCTACAGACGTTAAAGTAACCTCTGGCATGCTACAGGGGAGTGTTATGCAACCATTACTTTTCACAATATATATAAATGACGTAGTAGATAGTGTCGGAAGTTCCATGCGGCTTTTCATGGATGATGCTGTAGTATACAGAGAAGTTGCAGCATTCGAAAATTGCAGCCTAATTTAGAAAGATCTGCAGCGGATAGGCACTTGGTGCAGGGAGTGGCAACTGACCCTTAACATAGACAAATGTAATGTATTGCGAATACATAGAAATAAGGATCCTTTATTGTATGATTATATGATAGCGGAACAAACACTGGTAGCAGTTACTTCTGTAAATTATCTGGGAGTATGCAAGCGGAACGATTTGAAGTGGAATTATCATATAAAATTAATTGTTGGTAAGGCGGGTGCCAGGTTGAGATTCATTGGGAGAGTCCTTAGAAAATGTAGTCCATCAACAAAGGAGGTGGCTTACAAAACACTCATTCAACCTATACTTGAGTATTGCTCATCAGTGTGGGGTCCGTACCAGGTCAGGTTGACAGAGGAGAGACAAGATCCAAGGAAGAGTGATAGCGTTACGCAGATGTTTAGCAAACTCAAGTGGCAGGTGCTCTGCATCGCGGTGTAGCTTGCTGTCCAGGTTTCAAGAGAGTGAGTTTCTGGATGAGGTATCGAATATATTGCTTCCCCCTACTTATACCTCCTGAGGAGATCATGAATGTAAAATTAGAGAGATTCGAGCGAGCGAGCACGGGGGCTTTCCAGCAATCGTTCTTCCCGCGAACCATACACGAGTGGAACAGGAAAGGGAGGTAACGACAGTGGCACGTAAAGTGCCCACCGCCACATACCGTTGGGTGGCTTCTGGAGTATAAATGCAGATATAGATGTATCCTCGTTTTACTTTTGTTGATGTTCATGTTATATCCTCCTTTCAAGACACTGTCCATTCCGTTCAACTGCTCTTCGTAGTCCTTTGCCGTCTCTGACACAATTACAATGTCATCGGTGTACCTCAAAAGTTTTTATTTCTTCTCCATGGATTTTAATACCTACTCCGAATTTTTCTTTTGTTTCCTTTACTCCTTGCTTAATATACAGATTGAATAACATCGGGGAGAGGCTACAACCCTGTCTCACTCCCTTCCCAACCATTGCTTCCCTTTCATGCTCCTTGACTCTTATAAATGCCATGTGCTTTCTGTACAAATTGTAAATAACCTTTCGCTCCCTGTATTTTACCCCTGCCATCTTTAGAATTTGAAAGAGAGTATTCCAGACCACATTGTCAAAAGCTTTCTCTAAGTCTACAAATGTTAGAAAAGTAGGTTTGCCTTTCCTTAATCTTCCTTCTAAGATAAGTCGTAAGGTCAGTATTGCCTCACGTGTTCCAACTTTTCTACGGAATCCAAACTGATCTTCCCTGAGGTCAGTTTCTACTAGTTTTTCCATTTGTCTGTAAAGAATTCATGTTAGTATTTTGCAGCTGTGACTTATTAAACTGACAGTTGGGTAATTTTCACATCTGTCAACACCTGCTTTCTTTGGGATTGGAATTCAAATTCTGAGGGTATTTCTCCTGTCTCATACATCTTGCTCACCAGGTGGTAGAGTTTTGTCAGGACTGGCTCTCCCAAGGCCATCAGTAGTTCTAATGGAATGTTGTCTACTCCCAGGGCCTTGTTTTAAGTCAGGTATTTCAGTGCTCTGTCAAACTCTTCATAGAGTATCGTATCTCCCATTTCATTGTCATCTACATCCTCTTCCATTTCCATAATATTGTTCTCAAGTACATCGCCCTTGTATAGACCCTCTATATACTCCTTCCACCTTTCTGCTTTCCCTTCCTTGCATAGAAATGGATTTTCATCTGAGCTCTTGATATTCATACAAGTGGTTCTCTTTGTCCAAAGGTCTCTAATTTTCCTGTAGGCAGTATCTATCTTACCCCTAGTGAGAAAAGCCTCTACATCCTTACATTTGTCCTCTAGCCATCCCTGCTTAGCCATTTTGCACTTCCTGTCGATCTCATATTTGAGACGTTTGTATTCCTTTTTGCCTGCTTCATTTACTGCATTTTTACACTTTCTCCTTTCATCAATTAAATTAAATATTTCATCTGTTACCCAAGGATTTCTACTGTCAGCTCTCGTCTTTTTAGCTACTTGATCCTCTGCCGCCTTCACTACTTCATCCCTCAGAGCTACCCATTCTTCTTCTACTGTATTTCTTTCCCCCATTCCTGTCAGTTGTTCCTTTGTGCTCTCCTGAAACTCTGTACCACCTCTGTTTTAGTCAGTTTATCCAGGTCCCATCTCCTTAAATTCCCACCTTTTTGCAGTTTCTTCAGTTTTAAACTACAGTTTATAACCAATAGATTGTGGTCAGAATCCACATCTACCCCTGGAAATGTTTTACAATTTAAAACCTGGTTCCTAAATCTCTGTCTTACCATTATATAATCTATCTGAAACCTTCTAGTATCTCCAGGATTTTTCAATGTATACAACCTTCTTTCATGATTCTGGAACCAAGTGTTAGCTATGATTAAGTTATGCTCTGTGCAAAACTCTACCAGGCGGCTTCCTCTTTCATTTCTGAACCCCAATCCATATTCACCTACTATATTCCTTCTCTCCCTTTTCCTACTCTCAAATTCCAGTGATTATTAAATTTTTGTCTCCCTTCACTACCTGAATAATTTCTTTTATCTCGTCATACATTTTATCAATTTCTTCATCATCTGCAGAGGTAGTTGGCATATAAACTTGTACTACTGTAGTAGGTGTGGGCTTCGTGTCTATCTTGGCCACAATAATGTGTTCACTATTACCCCTATTTGATTTAGTATTTATAACCCTGTATTCACCTGACCAAAAGTCTTATTCCTCCTGCCACCGAACTTCACTAACTCCCACCATATGTAACTTTAACCTATCCATTTCCCTTTTTAAATTTTCTAACCTACCTACCCGATTAAGGGATCTGACATTCCACACTCTGATCCGTAGAATGTCAGTTTTCTTTCTCCTGGTAACGACGTCCTCTTGAGTAGTCCCCGTCCGGAGATTCGAATGGGGGACTATTTTACCTCCAGAATATTTTACCCAAGAGGATGCCATCATCATTTAACCATACAGTAAAGCTGCATGCCCTCGGGGAAAATTACTGCTCTAGTTTCCTCTTGCTTTCAGTCGTTCGCAGTACCATCACAGAAAGGCCGTTTTGGTTAGGCCAGATCAGTCAGTCATCCAGTTGCCCCTGCAACTACTGAAAAGGCTGCTGCCCGTCTTCAGGAATCACACGTTTGTCTGGCCTCTCAATAGATACCCCTGCGTTGTGGTTGCATATACCGTACGGCCATCTGTATCAATGAGACACGCAAGCCTCCCCACCAACAGCAAGGTCCATGGGGGGGGGGGGGGTTGACATTCTGTTTAAAAAAATGTGGATAAGATTATGATAAAATACAACAGTTATCCATTTTAAAATGGGGAAAAATATTTCCTTTGGTCATTATAATGGTTGGGGAGGGAGATAATGTGAATTGTTCAGAGCTGAAATAATTATGCTAATGCATGTTTAGCCACACCAGAAACTGTATGCCCAGAAATGCACATTGGTATGGATGTGTGCAGCTTAAGGAGCGTTGCTTGAAGATCAGTTCCTTTGAGTTCTGGTGTATGGCTTGAAATTACACAATTACATACATCTTTATTGCTCCCAGCTCAAAATGCCGACAGACACCGAGATTTGTGAAGAAAAACAGGTACATAAAACAATTGATAGTTTAGCTTTAAATCTTCTGTCATCTTACTTGGATATAATTATACCTCCCTACATCTTTGCTTCTCAGGGACAGCGCGAATATATATTTTATGTGCAGGCCATTTAAAGAACCTACGCAACTGACCCCCCCCCCCCCTTCCCCCACGTACTGCAGTGATCCGTATCACTGTATATCAGTACATACACTGGTGGTGCATTACATCTGCACCTTTCTTGTATTTTAAACTCTTTGCCTGTCAGGGTACTGAGACCTTTATTCGTGGTCAAGTTTACTTTGTTTGCTCCCGAACATGTCATTACATAACATGATTATCTAATTTTGTTTAATGTACACTTTAAAAATTATTGGTCCTACTATTTACAAAATTTTTTAAGGTTGTGTCAACAGACACATTTGAATTGAGAGTCTGTAGTTTGATTGTCAGAATCTAACCGCTGCTACTGCGGTATTGTCAGCGCATGCACCTCATGACATATACTGTGCGTGCACTTGATTTTGTTAACATTGCAGTTAAGTTGAGCTGTCAATGAGTGTGCTACAATTTCCTTTATACACTCAAAGTCAATAAAAGTGTTCACTCCAACGTGGTGTGCTGAGGCTTGTGTGTAGTGGAACCACTGATGCTCTGGTGAGGAAGTTCATCATTTACGGTCCAGGCATTTGTTCCTGTCCTAATCCACATGTTTCAGTGGTTGCACCAGGCTCAAGCTGTCAGCATCCCAATGACACTTGAATGGGTTCAAGGTAAGCCTCCAATGTCTTTATTTATTTCCATATCCTATCTGTGGTAGAATGTCTTGTCAATAACAGAGTTCATAAAGGATATAAACGTTTGTACTATCCCAGCATTGGCACACTTTACTTTTTTTTCAACAGAAACATAGAGAATTAAAAACACATTCAGCGTTATACTGCATCATACTTTTTACATTTCATCATTGTTACAATCACCTAAGTGTTAAATTTTAAAATGTATTGACCCACAAGGTTTGCATATTTCTTACTCCGTACATATACCTTTTCATGTAGCATTAACATTTCTTTACATAAATATTGTACAAAAATTTACATAAACTCTGCACAGAAATTATACATACTAGTCAGTTAATATTAGTACATTTGTTGGGATTTTAAGTCATGTAACGTCTTTCAGTTCTTACGTCGTCATTCTCATTACATTTTGCTCTTTGGTATTTCCCTTCTGAATGTTCATTCGTGAACAATCTGTATTCATAGTCTCATCTCACTTTAACATTACATAGGTTTTCATTTGGTAGCATGAGACCTAAGTTCAACCTTTTTATAAATTTGGTGCACTGTAGCTTTTTACACACACATTCACACCATTACACTCACATATTTTTGTACATATAATTATTTATTTTCGGTGCGGTCCTTATGCTTTGGCACTAAATGCCTAACTATTGTCTTCCCTATCCTACCCAGGACATGACTCTGCATCAGTCGCTGTAAGGACGCTTAAAAACTAACTTAAAACTAAGTACGCAATTGGTCACTGGCTACTAATTCATCACACTTTCATTATTCATATTTTCAATTTCTATCAGTGTGTAGTTTATTCTTTATCAATTCTTTATGAGTTGTAAGAGAAAACATGTTCATACTGTGGTTGTCATTTTGATTTGCCTTTTCGTACCCGGAAAGAAAGGTGATGTCATAGGCAGGGCACAATCCCATCTCTCGTAGTATATTCCAGACTTAGTTTATATTCCTTCATTCCTCATGTAGATATTTCCTTTCATGTAGTGTGCAGATAGCCACTGGTGTAAATGTGAACAGTTTGTACTTAGTATCACAATGTGTAGCTAGTTTTCTGCAGATAGTGTTCACTTCGTCCTCTGTGTATATATTCCTTAGCTTTGTTCTTCCTAATTTCTTAATCTTAGTTTAGTTCTGTAGTGCAGACATTTTATTTCCCTGGTAGTCAGCTCATATTAGAAAGTTTTCTCTAAGCGCAGATTGTCTGGCATTTCTTTGCTAAGCTACGATCATTGTCTGGCACAATTTGCGACTTACACTGTGTTGGATGCAGTTCTGTCCCACTCCACTTCACCATTTACACATGCTGCGTCTCAATTGCATGCCTACTGTGTGTTTAAACAATACAGTGAAAAATTAAATAGTTTCTCACACTCAGTGAGGCTAATGTTTTCTGAGCTTTTTGGCTTGTAAATATACTATGAAAATCTTACATAAATAAAACTTAATCCTAATAAGGCATACACATGAAATAGGCCAAATGAAATATTTCCTTACTACTAAACATCAATGGTAATAAGTCTATTCAAGTGGACAGTATGTCATCTCTTATATACATTGATTGCCCCAAGCCGTCAGTATCAAATTGTGTTGATTGCACAAATTCATGTATATCTTTGTTCGGTAGAGCCATTTTCCCTTACTGCTATTTAAGTAGAGTTTTTGATATAACAAATGGCCCTATGTAGAGCAGTTGCCACTTGCGATTTAACTTACCGTACTTTGTTGATTTTGGATGAGTCCTCTGGAGAACTTCTTGTCCTACATGGTACTCTGCAGTGCCTCTTTAATTTCTTATCATGCAATTGTTTCTTGTATTTTGCTTTTTCTTCATTGCTAACCAGTGCCCAATATATTTTCTCCTCATGCAATATTTCCTTCCTAGGGACCCTGGGTGGAAGTTCTTCCTGATTGTCTTTTGTCAAACAGCAGTTCTGTAGGTCTAAAGCCAGTTAAGCTATGTGGGAGATTGTTAATAACTTGATGCAATGGGGTAACATATCCCATTCACCTTGTGTGTTTGTGCGGGCTCAGATAAATCTGTTACAATCCTTAAATATCCTCTCTATGGGACTTGCTTCGTTCATGAACTCTTTCCAATGCTTGCCTGCAAAATATGACATTTTCTCCATCATCAGTATTTCCGGCTTGCCTACTCTGGGTAGATAATCCGTTGTAACCCTTCTGATGATGGTGCTCGCAGTCACTGACTGCACTGCATACAATTTGACATACTTGGGGAAAACATCATATAGAGCAACAACGTATCTTTCACCTCCTTTACCTTGTGGATATTTCTAGCTGTGTCCAAGGAAACTATCTCCAAGGGTCTTTTACAAAATATTGGAGATAGTTCAATAAGTAGTTTTGACTTATTTGAATGCTTAGCCTTCTGACAGACACCACATTTCTGTATAACCTGCAGAACTTTTATCTTAAATTTGGATAGTAACAATAAGTGCTTGTCTTACTAAGGCATTTGGAGATGCTGTAGTCTCCCCAAATATTGTGTGTGTGTAACAAAGTCGTTAACATGATCCTCTGGTAAACAAACACAGCACTGGCTGTGCTCTGGGTGAAACAATACACCTTGTTAAATAATGAGAAAATTTGTTCAACCTGTCATCTATGTTCTACAACAGTTTTAGCCTCACCTTTTGCCACGTAGGATCCTTCTGTTGTAGCTGCTCCTTGCTTTTTAAACATCTTAACGTAGTAGGGCTGTTGTATTTTTATCTTTCATCAACAGGAGCCTGATTTCATAACTGTTCTCCACGAATTCCAAGAATTCATCTAGACCTTGTGGAACCCTCGGTAAGGCATTGGCAATTACGTTTGATACAAGCAATTTCAAAATTAAAAATGGAAAATCCAGGATGGAATGTAAGAAGGAAAGTTGCTACTCACCATATAGGGGAGATGCTACAAACACACACACACACACACACACACAAAAGCTACACAAAAGCTCACACACACACACACACACACACACACACACACACAAGCAAGACAGCACGACTGCAGCCTCTGGCAACTGAAGCCACTCACTCACACACACACACACACACACACACACACACACACACACACACACACACAAGCACGACTGCAGCTTCTGGCAACTGAAGCCACTCTGTGAGCAGCAGCACCAGTGCATGATGGGAGGTGCGAGTAACAAGGCTGGGGTGGAGAGGGGGAGAGATAGTAGGGTAGGTGTGTGGGGGACTGTGAAGTGCTGCTGGAGAGCATGGGGACGAGGTGGAGAGATTGTAGAGCAGCTATGTGGAGTCGGGAGGTTAGACAAAGGGCAGGGGATAGGTGTGTGGGGGTGGGGGTAGCGGAAATGGAGGGAAGTAAAATGACTGGGTGCAGATGTGGAATAGGGGCTGTGTAGTGCTGGAATGGGAACAGGGAAGAGGCTGGATGAGTGAGGACAATGACTAATGAAGGTTGAGTTCAGGAGGTTACCTGGAACATAGCATATACTGTAGTGAAATTTCCCACCTGTGCAATTTAGAAAAGCTAGTGTTGGTGGGACAGATCCATATGGCACAGGCTGTAAAGCAGTCATTCAAATGAAGGAAGTTGTCTTGGGCAGCATGCTCAGCAAGTCTGGTCCACTTATTTCTTGGCCACAGTTTGTCAGTGGACATCCATCCAGACAGAAAGCTCGTTGGTTATCATGCCCATATAATGTGCAGCACAGTGGTTGCAGACCCTCAGTAAATTTCAAGAGGGACCACACTGAGGCCTTCACAGACTGTATTTATCCTCCCAACTTTGTACAAAAACAAAGCTCCCATGCCTTATCTTTTCAGTCTCCCACTATCCCCCAAAGTCTCACCGTCCGGCCACAGAGGAGCATTCCCCTTATAATCAGTACCACCCAGCGCTGGAGCAACTGAATTACATTCTCTTCCAGGGTTTTGACTACCTCTCGCCACACCCTGAAATAAGAAATGTCCTGCCCACTATCCTTCCCACCCCTCCCACAGTGGTATTCCACCATCCACCAAACCTACAAAATATACTCGTCCATTCCAACACAACCCCTGCTCCCAAACTCCTTACCTCAAGGCTCATATCCCTGTAATAGACATGGATACAAGACCTGTCCCATACATCCTCCCACCACCACCTACTTCAGTCTGGTCGCAACATCACTTATCCCATCAAAGGGAGGGCTACCTGTGAAACCAGTCATGTGATCTACAAGCTAAGCTGCAACCATTCTGCAGTATTCTATATTGGCATGACAACCAATAAGCTGTCTGTCTGCTTGAATCTCCACCGACAAACTGTGGCCAAAAACGAGGGGACTACCTTGTTGCTGAGCATGCTGCCAAACATGGTATCCTTCATTTCAATGACTGCTTCACAGCCTGTGCCACATGTATCCTTCCCACCAACACCAGGTTTTCTGCATTGCACAGGTGGGAACTTTCCCCACAATATATATTACATTTTTGTAACCCTCCTGGCCTCAACCTTCGTTAGTTATTGTCTCACCCATCCAGCCCCTTCTGTTCCCATTCCAGCACTACACAGCCCTCATTCCACCCAGTCTTTTCACTTCTCTCCTTTTCCGCTACCCCCTGCCCCCCACCTCTCCCCTGCTCACTGTCTAACCTTCAGACTGTACACAGCTACCATACCCTCGTGCCACCTTGTCCCCCAGCAGCACTTTCCTGTCCCCCATCCCTACTCTACTATTCCTTCCCCTCCCTGCCCCAGCCCCCTCCTTATCCCTACCCCGTTGCCTCCCATCATGCACTGGTGCTGCTACTTGCAGTGTGGCTTCAATTGCCAGAGACTGCAGTCGTGTGTGCGAGTTGCACGTGTGTTTGTCTGTCGTCTATTTTTGACGAAGGCCTTGCTGGCCGAAAGCTTTTCTGCTACCCCCTGCCCCCCACCTCTCCCCTGCTCACTGTCTAACCTTCAGACTGTACACAGCTACCATACCCTCGTGCCACCTTGTCCCCCAGCAGCACTTTCCTGTCCCCCATCCCTACTCTACTATTCCTTCCCCTCCCTGCCCCAGCCCCCTCCTTATCCCTACCCAGTTGCCTCCCATCATGCACTGGTGCTGCTACTTGCAGTGTGGCTTCAATTGCCAGAGACTGCAGTCGTGTGTGCGAGTTGCACATGTGTGTGTCTGTCGTCTATTTTTGACGAAGGCCTTGCTGGCCGAAAGCTTATATGTGACTGTCTTTTTGTTTTCCCTATCTGCAACTCAGCATCTTCACTATATGGTGAATAACAACTTTCTATTTCATAATATTGTTACAATTTTAAAATTAAATTCCTGTAAATACAAACTACACCTAGGAATCCTTCCGTGTGAGTTTACAAGTTAGAAGGAAGGAAAAAGACTGATGGTTGCAATACATCTTGGTGTGCTTTCCCCACAGGTAATATTCGAACTTTTTGAACACTCATATTAACATGAGAGCTTCCAATTCAGTCACGGAATATGCTTGTTCAGCTTCAGATAGGGTTCTACTAGTGAAATTAATTACCTTGGTGGTAACTCCCTATTTGTGTCAGTTATTTGGAATAAAGAAGCGCCAAGTCTAAGGATGGTGCGTCTGTACACAGACAAAAATCCTGGTCATGTCGGGATAATGTAAGATGCTGGCATTCAAAGGAGCTTCTTTAATGTCAAAGTCAGTTTGGCATGCAGGGATGGTTCTTCTGAAAAAGATTCAATAGAGCATCACTGTTTAAAAGCTGCTGTGGTATAAATTTTCTGAAGAAAGATACTAATCCCAGATATCCCTTGACCTGTTTCTCATTTTGAGATACAGAGCAGTGTCTGACACCATCAAGCTTCTTAGGGTCTGGAAGTATGCCTTGAGGTGATATTATGTGTCCAAGGAATTTAATCCTTTCCTTGCCAAAATGTGACCGCATTAGGTTGGCTGCGACTCCATATTAAGAAAACCTATACAAGACTTCAGCTAAGTGCCTTAAGTGAGGCGCAATCAGTAAATCAAGTTTAGCAATCTATTCATCTCTTTCCTCATAGACTGCTTCTTGGCCCATGGAATGGGATAAGATGAAAAGCAGAAGGTTTCGTGTGGGGTACATCTCCATTTTGTATCTGTAACCTTTGATTATGGCAGGGTGTAGCATTCATGCAGTCTTCAGGTGGCAAACATGGGGCAGCCATGTCAGATGAAGGTCCAAGTAATGGACTGAGCTACACATCTAGGTGCTGGTTGCCTAAATAAAGTTCTGGATTGGAGTGTACTATAGGTTTACAGCAATAAACGCATAACTCGCATTTTGGAGGGAGAAAACTGGAAGCCATGGGAAAGGACCCACGCAGAGACCCATTGGATGGTGCTTTGGAGCTGGCATTCATCAGATGCTACTGAGAGGGAGCTGCACCAGATGCAAAAATCATTGACATGCAATGCTGGGGTCACCAGAGACCCAAAAGAAGATACACAAGCCCATTGACGGTAATGAGGAAGAGTGTGACACTTAACACAGAAACCTGTGGGATACCTTTTCCTTGGACTTATATTTCTTCTTCTTCTTCTTCTTCTTCTCCTCCTCCTACTGGACAGGCTTCTGCCAGGTCTGGGACAGAAAGACAGTGAGTGACTTTGGGGCGCACAGATGTGCCTTGTGACCGAGTTGTGGTAGTAGGCTTCCAGCCAGAGAGACATTGGGAGGGGGGGGGGGGGGTGTCCACGGTGAGGGGGGGGGGGGGGCAGGAGCCCCATCACCAGTGGGTGCCGAGCAAGGGTGGGGCATTTCTTCGGTTAGGGAGGGTGAGTAGCAGCTGGAGGGACAGGTGTGAGAACCACAAGGGAGAGGGCGATGGGGCTGGGGTAAGGTAGATGGAGGAGCGGAAAATGATGTATCAGAGGCAAAAGTTGAAGAAATCGACACTGGGTGGACTCGGTCATATTTTTAGCGAGCCTCAGCATAAGATAGGTGATCTCGGTATATGTACTCTGGATTTTCTTTTCTCTCTCATAAGCTGGGCAATCTGGTGAGTGTGGAGAGTAGCGGTCATGGCAATTTATACACACAGGTGGTGGAACACAGGGGCTTCCCTCATGGAGTGGGTGTCCACCGTCACCACACAGAGGGTCCACCTGCGGGCACACAAGTGCCCAAAAAGCAAGCACCAAAAGTACCTCATCGGTGGCAGGACATACAGCTTGAAGTCACATCGGTAACACATGGCCTTTACTTACTCTGGGAGGGATTCACCTTCAAAAGCCGAATAAGTTGTCTTTATGACACTTCCTACACATATAGAACAAAGTGAATGTTGCATTACTTCAGATTAGCCTGGAGTTCATCAGTTTGAAGAATAAGGTTCTGATGAAAAATCACTAAATTCCTGGACCATATTCAGTGACTGGTCTGGCATAATAAACACTGGGATGTCGCCAAGACTATCACAAGCATGAGAAGGGCTACGGACTGGGCGGAAGAAGCAGCTTTGATCAGCAGGGTGCCCGAACGCATGTTACTGAGGGACTCCATTTCACCAAACGTATCCTCAGTATTCTCCACAAAAAACAATGGCTTTGTGGCAGTGGATATGTTCCCATCCATCCTAGTACAGACCAAGTAGCAGGGAAAGTGTTTCATCCATCCCAAGATGGCGAACCTGCCATTCCTCCCATGGTGCAGCCAGGGAAGGAAAGGCTGCAGGGTCATATGAAGCAGCGTTCAATGAGCAATTACTACTCAGAGAGACGACCATTTGAGAATGGCCAGATTTTTGCAGCTTGACACGCTTCATGCGACAAGCATCCACCTTGACACCACTCACCCAGCCAAAGAAAGGGCTGCCTGGCATGGCACTGCTGGGAATTCCAATGCTCCAATATGACAAGCAACCACTTCTTGGTATACACAGCAAGGCAACAGCTCACTTATCAGTAGTGTGATCCCTGTATTGCCAACGGACTGTCAGATGGGTACATAACAGCCCCATCACACAGACTAGCTACAACTGCTGGTGACCTAGTGGGGTGAAGAGGGACTGCCGCAGGGAATGAAGAGGTGACAGAAGAGGGAGGGAGGAGGCAGAATCCAGCCACACATGCTACGATAGGAGTCCTTCCCCACATGGGTCATGCTAAAGAAAATTTAGAAGTGGAGGTCAAACCCTAAGGGGGACCAAATGCCAAAAACGATGAAAGAGAACAGGCAAGTGGAACAATATTGCAAGGAATACAGGGATAGCCAGGTCCACATTAATCAGAACACTGTGAGAGTGGAAGGGGGGAGAAGTGGGGAAGGAGTGTGGATGGGGGAGGGAAGGGCATGGTGAAGGAAATGCAGCCAAGGAAGGACAAATGGGCTGCAATAGCTTGGGGCCCCGTGTGCACCATGCACAAATTCATGAAAGAAAAATGAGCCTCCTGGGTGGGGGTATAAAAGTTTGTGTATGACAAAACCCAAAGGTTGAGTTGGTTAGTAATTTTCAATAGCCTTTGAACTAATGAGATAATGACTAAATATGAGAATATTTCTGGGAGAGGTTGTGTTTGTGTGTGTGTTTTATACAATGGGAAGGGAGCATTTTCCATAAACATTTTCATCGATAATTGGGTAACCAACTTTCTCCATCCTAGGAGCCAATAGCATATATGACTTAAGGTTGGTAATTGTGGGGGACCAAACAGTGTTGGTGGTGGTGGTTAGTGTTTAACGTCCCGTCGACAATGAGGTCATTAGAGACAGAGCGCAAGCTCGGGTTAGGGAAGGATTGGGAAGGAAATCGGCCGTGCCTTTTCAAAGGAACCATCCTGGCATTTGCCTGAAACGATTTAGGGAAATCACGGAAAACCTAAATCAGGATGGCCAGAGACGGGATTGAACCGTCGTCCTCCCGAATGCTTGTCCAGTGTGCTAACCACTGCGCCACCCTGCTCGGTCCAAACAGATTTTATAGCAATGAATATTAGGGTATGTATAATCCTTGGTGTCACACTGCAGTGCCATTTGTACTATAGATTGAGGAATACACCACAGGTCACCTCCATCTGTGCGGTAAGCAGACAAGTTATTGAGGGAAAAAGAACTCCCAATGAATGTCTCTTAGGCTAAGCACCGTTATTCTATCTGTTTTAAATGATTTATAATAATACATATGTTGGTATTCTGGAATTGCAACATGGAAATGGCGGAGGTAACCTTCTCTGTAGCAAGACCTGAGGTGGATGGTGGGACATCTGGCAGCATTAGCTGGGGGTATTCATCAATGCAGTTTGGTGATGTTCAAAGGAAATACCCACTTCTCCCTCTCAAAAGGTTTGTTGATTTAGGAAGGGGCCCACAACTTTGAACAGAGGTGGTGTTACCTGGAACTTTCACAGAATTTGTTTTCATGCCAACTGGATGAAGCCAGCCCTTTTTTTCCAGTCTTCGAAGTATGACAGATGATTGAAGGTCTCATATGGACAAACTTTCTATTGCTTAAAAAAAAGAAATAAAGAAAAGGGGTGAGGGAGGGAGGGGGTGGCAAACTTGAAACTTGGGATGGAGATGGCTCTAGCAGTTTGTAGACAGTTGTGATTATTCATATTAGTAATCACCCTGAAGATTTCTGCCACCATTTCAACACACAGTTCTGAACTACAGTAAGGAAAGCTTAACAACACAACTATGTACCATGACTTAATTTTGTTGAGAATACTTGTCCTTCAGATGCTGATATGAAGGTACCTGTTTTCCTTTGGCAATCTCTACATGCACTATATGAAATGACTGCTGCAGTGTTCCAGATTTGATTTGATTTTGGCAGGGAAGCTAACACAGTTTTGGTCTAACCCACCACTGCCCACACCGAAACTGAATTTATTGTACGGTATCACTCCCTGTATATCTAGCAAAGCCAACCAATGCCCTTAAATAGTGCAAGGAGTCCCTTTACCAGTTTTTTGTTAGACACAATTTCTTCGGGTGTAGTTGTCCTGAAAATTCTCTCTCTCTTGCTCTCCAATGCCATGCATTTGAAGATTAGGTGTGATGCAGTTTCTTCACTCCCATCACAGTTCCTACATTTAGGGTCTTCTTCTGTTATACCCTTTGTATGTAGGTGTTTTTTGAAATTCCCATGGTCGGTCATCAGTCCAACCATGAGTTTAATCTCTTTCCTGTTCAAGCCCAGGATTACAGAGCTTCTTTTAAAACATGGCTTTGGCATCATTATCTTACCATGTTTTTGTTTATAGACCTTGGTCCAGTATTCTATGTGTTATTTTGTATGCCCGTTCCATGGTTCTAGTTTGATCATAGCTTTGGTGATTGTAAGGACAGGTTCCAGTCCAATGAATGAAGTCTTTCCCCCATCCTGGCCAATCTATCAACTTGTTCATTGTCACCAATCTCTGAGTGGCCAGGGACCCACACTAGATTTACCCTATTGTTTCCCCCTAGCTCTATCAGAGCCCTGTGACATTCTGCAACAATCTTGTTGCAGGAGCTGCCAATGATTTCAGGGCTGCATGAATAGATGTAGATGCTGTGGTCTTTGTAGCACCTATGCATATTCTCCTCCACACAAATGATCTGATTGCAATGATTTCGGCTTGGAATTCTGAGGCCAGTTTTCCTAGAGAGATGATGCCCTCCAGTCTTGGCTGAACCCCGTACACCCCAGCCCCCACACCTTGGACTGATCTGTCAGTGAACCAGACATGTCCCTTGTACAGTGTCGAACTGTTTTTCCCACTTTTCCCTGCTTCCAATTATTATACTGTAAGGCTTGCTGAAGCAGTTGAGAGTTGTTATATAGTCGGCCGGCATTTCCCCAGCCATTCCTATATTTACCTCACTCACTATTTTAGTGTGTGAATCTGGATAACCCAATGATATCCCATTTTTACCAGTTTTGAGTCTGTATGCACCAGCTGCTGCCTTCATCTTGACTCAAAGGTGTAGTGGAGGCATGTCCAGCATGGTTTCCATCCCAGAGGTTGGTGTGCTACTAATTCTGCCTGTTATGGCTAAGCAGGCTAGTCTCTGCACCTTAGCAAGCTCCTTAGCAGCAACCTGCTGTTCTACTTTCTTCCACCACACTACAGACCCAGAGGAGATACTAGGTTTAACCACCGTGGTGTATGTCCAGTGCATACCTCTGGGGCTTAGGCTCCAATTTTTGCCACAAGCCCTTCTGGTACTCACTAGAGTACCTTTCACCTTGGAGCAGATGCTCTTAATGTTAGGGGTCCATGTTAGTTTCTAATATAAGGTTACCCCTGGATATTTCACTATCCCCTTCACAGGTAAAGTTTCATCAAAGAGCTTTAGATTCCAACTTGAGTGTTGGATATGCTTCTTCATGAATGGTACCACAACAGTCTTTTTAGGATTAACCCTTAGATCCTGTTTAATGCACCAGTCTTGCACAGTGTCCAATGCACCTTGTGCTATATTCCTAACTTGTCAGTAAATTTACAAAATATTACTATGACACAATCATCTGCGTAACCTTGGCAATAGCACTGTCTGGAATTTAGTTGCTCAATGAGTTCATTCACCACTAGATTCCACAATAAAGGGGCAAAAATCCTCTTGTGGACAACCTTTTGTGGTGTTAATTACCATCTTTTCATTCATCATGGTAGCCTCTGCCTTCCTTCCACTAAACATGGTCCTAGTCCACCTAAATATAGCGGTCCCTAGGTCATGCACCTCTACTGCCCTAACCAGGGAATCGAAGGTTGTGTTACTAAATGGCCCCTTGGTGTCCAGAAAGATGCAAAGGGCTATTTATTGAAAGTGGAGAGCTTTCTCCACCCTCCCAACGAGTTGATAGGGAGCTGTCTCACATGATTACATGGTTGATGTACATGTCGGTTTGAATGTAGAGGAGCCCTAATTAGCCTCCTCTGCCCAACATGTATGTTAACCAGTTTTCCCAACGTTTTAAGAATGAAGGAGGACAGCCTGGTTGCTCTCATATCCTTGGTCTTGGTTTGATGTTCCAGTTTTCCTCTGAGGTCTTTGTCAAATTGGAGCATTATACGTCGACACAGATAATGCCATGGATCATATTAATACCCTCCCCCATCCCCAGGCATGGCTATGGAAGGAGGTAGGTTAACGGATTGTAAATTTCCACATTAAACTTTCTTCTTCCAGTCACAGACAGATGGTATTACACAATCATCATCTGGTGTAAATTTAATTCTTTTCACTTGCAAAGTGTCTATCATCATGCCACCTACTCCAGTCAAGTGCGCTCTTCCATGAGCATCACATCAAGGTCCAATCAACTAAGCAAGGTCTACAGTTTTGACGGTGTATGATGATCCCATCACCTCAGACTGGCTACCACACAGTTGACAGGAGCAGTTCATGCACTGAGGTTGTGTAGGTGGCCACTGTATGCCATAGATGGGGGGAGGGGGTCTCATCTGAAATGTCATGCTCCAAAGGTGCTAAACACTATGATAAAAATTTGGGAAAAATAAAAGTGAGCCAAACCCTGAAGTGGGAACAACTCTTGAATATACCTAAAGATGATAAAAGAAAGCAATCTGAGCAATCACATTCAGAACCTAAGAGTTGGAGGAGGGTGGGAAATGGATTGCAGCACAAGAACTGAGGAGAAAAATGGTGCTTTTCCTTGTGGACACATGCTCGCTATGCGTATACTCATGTAAGAGTCATAGCCTGCAGAGAGGAAAAGATTTCCAAATGAACTTCCCAAATTTTTGACATCTATAGAGTTTCAAGTAGCCTATCTAATGATGAATGTCAGATTTTGAAACATTAAGATACTATGGGAGGAAGCACCACCAATGGACTTAACTTGCAACTTTGCGACTTCCAGTCACAGTTGCAACGTAATGCTACAGCCATCCAAAGACTAATTTACATACACAGGCACAAAACAATGATAAATTCAATGCTCCCATTTACTTTTTACCTATACAAATTTCAGAACGAAAATATCTATCTTCATGGTTTACAAGTTTAATTCTAGATTTTCCATTGTGCCCTGGTGAAGCAGCCACACTTGTAGGAGGTTGTAATGCTAAAAGTTGCTTCACCATTAATGGATGATGAAGTTACACTATTTTATTTGAATTTTATCTCACATGACACACTGATGTGTGAGTGCACTGGTCACATAGAATACTTTAAGTGAATGCTTTGAAAGTAAGCGGCCTATTTTATAAATATACTACATTGGGGAAGTAGGACTACTGTCAAGTAAAATAAGGAAATGAGGCAATCAAGATTTCTTATGCAAGTACTTTCAAAAATTAGTGCCAAATTGTTTTTATATAATGAATGGAAGCAGATAAGGAATCCATACGACACCACACCGTAATGGGTACGATTCTTCAAGCCCAAGTCTCTAAACTAGTATGAACTGTGGTATATTCAGTGAATTCTTTTCGTTAAGCACCTACAAACATTTGTCATTTTAAGAGGTAGCTAGTACATTCTAGACTAAGTTATATTTTCCTGTTACTGCCAGAGTGTGTGAAGTATGAACTGTCATTTCATATTGCAATTTTGTATTAGGTCTGACTCCGGTTACATGTATCCACTGTTTAATAATGTTTATTTCTTTTTTCTGAACCTGCCAGAGACAACTGTAATTTGTTCAGCCTGTGTCTCATGGATCTAAAAGGAGTAAATTTGTGTGATGCACAAAATGCTGGTAGTAACTAATTCCATACACACTGATAAGAAATGCCACATTTTACTTGACTGTCTTTTATTCTCTGACCAGAGGGCGGTGGTTTCTTTGCCACCGGATTTGCCCTCTATTTTGCAAGACGACGCAGCGACTGTGGTTAAGGTCTTACGGTTTTGTGTCCTGTCCAATCTGTTGCCTCGGATTTTAGAGAGAGGATTTTAATGTGCTGCTGGGTGACTGGCTCACCCAGGTTTTAGGTAAGAGGTCCGCCAGTCACGATTACCTCCTTGTTTCCCTTCGGTATCTGTTTTCTTTTCCTTGTTTCCTTTCCTTTTTTAGTGTGTTTCTTCTCCTCTTGTTTTGCCGGTTTTCTGGGTTACCACTTCCTCCTGTTGACCTCTTCAATTACTTCTTCATACATTATTGTTCTTGAGATTCTCAGCAGGTGCAAGATATTTTACACAGTTCCTTCAGTCTTTTACATAAAATAAAAACACTAAATCCAATACAGTTGCATTGTTTTCATATCTGTCTTTCAATAGTGAGGAGTTGATTTGTGAATGATATGTCTATAACATAATACAATATATTTTTGAGGATGAAAGTAATTTGTTTGTATTCCTCTGAAACCACATTACTACTTTGTCAATGAGAAAATCCCGCTCTCCTTTATTAATTCCATTCTATCCCATGGCTGTCAAAAACTTAATTAAAAAACTTACAAAATGTTGGTTATTTGATATAATTTTAAAGCCACAATAACAGTGTCATTTTCTTTTCCAAATACACACCAAATTGTTGCTGGTCACAGCTACCATACAGTTTCCAGCATAATTAATGGCAACTTTGTTTATTACAGTAGTGTCATATGAATCCAAATTACATTTATGTCTTTTTATCACATTGTTATCTACAACATCAGGCCACTGGAGAACACACACTGGATTAACTTCTGAGTGGTTCGTTATTTCAGTATTATCAAATAAGTTTTTTGTGTCATACAACCACAGTCTCCCTTCGTCATCACCACATGCTAGTACACCTGATCCTATGACAAAAAATAAGAGAAAAATACAAATTAACACAAATGTTCATGAACTACAGAATCAGCCACTAAATACAACTTAAATGCAGAGAGACAAAGTCCATGTTCAGGACACAAACTTACTACACTAGCACTTTTTATGGAGTTAGGACACAAAAGAAAGAGAATAAATTGTTTTTAATGTTTGACCAGCTGTATTGTGTTCTACCAACCGTGTTTGATTTCAAATTACAATGCTTAAGAGTGTGTTGGTCTACCTTTGAAGTGCAATACAACAGTGATTCTGAATGACATGGATCTATCAAGCCCTCAGGAGGTTACCAGCAGTATGTGGCACCAGATGTATATGTACAGGTCACACTATTTTTATGAATTCTGGTCTAGCGGTTTATCGCCACAGATATGTCACCCGACAGTGTCCAATTTGCGCTGCATTGGGTTCAGATCAAGAGAATTTGTTAGCCAAGACACGAGCTCCCTATCATGCTCCTCAAATCACTGCAATTCTGACCTTGTAACACAGCCACCCACCTTCCTAGAAGATGCAGTTGCTGTTGAGGAAGACTGAGCATGATGAGCAGCAAGTGGTCCACAATGTTTGTGCAGTTGTCAGCTGTCATGGTGCCCAGATAATGTCATCCACAGTACAAAATTTAATCCACCAGCTGGCATCTGTGGTGCAGTTTTGTTTTGAGCAGCTGTTTGTGTTGATGTAGGTGTATCCAGCACTGTCACCATCATTTAACCACTTTCCATCAAGCTCATGACAATAGCAAATGAACAGACAACCAGCTTTGCAGTTTCAGAGATGCTTGTTCTGAGGTGCTGGTACATATTGACCTACCTTTGTCAAAGTGGTTACATCAATGGAGTTTCCGATGTGCAGCCCGTATTGTCATTAGAGAGATTTCCCCATTTGTCTTTGCTCCACTTGTACACTTCTCTTACAGCTTTGCTTGCTCACACCATCAACAGGTGGCACACAGCTGGGTAATGGGCTTTGGTCATTTCTGTGGAATTACATCTGGGATTTCCCCCTTAGGAGTCAGATGTACAATTTTCAGTACTCTAATTGTCTATAAATGAATATATGTTATTTAATTTTATGTTGAAAGTTATGTCTTTCTTAAATATTGCCCAGATGTGTATTTTTATACATATGATATTATGTGGTAGTGCAAATATTTATTTTGGATTGTATTATTTGTTTGAGGTCTCCTTGGGTGGCATTCAGTGGTTGGATGTCACCAGCAGACACCTTTGTATGGCAGCAAATATGACTGACTTTTCAACTCTGCTTGGGTAAAAAATGCCTTCAGTTTGTTTCAATGTTAATGAGGTCTCCACTTCGAACTTATGTGATAAATGTTCATGGTTATAAAACTCATCTGAAACTAATTGAAAAATATAGAAGAATAAGTAATACACTGAAATCAAGACTGTTTTAGGATTTTGCCACCATGAACCCTCCATTTGATGACCCTAGAATGTAAAACAAATCTGCAAGAAACAAGTTTTAATTGAAAATTGAAGAATATGAAACTTACTAGGGAGAATCCTACCACATTCAAAAAAAGAAAGGACATGAGTTACTGAAGAATACGTTAATTACGACTTGGTTACTCAAGATCCAAGAATAGTTTGCTACTTTCAACAGAACAGTGACACAGAACTTACAAATGTGGATAATTTCATTATGTTTGTGTACACTGTTGTACAATGTGCAAGACAAGGCAACTATACAAAATAAAAGAAATTAAAGACTTTATGAGTACTTCAGGTGAAAAATACAATTAAATATTGTACTTCATGTTCCACTGAAAGTGAATTAACAAATTATCTGGAACTAATATTGAATAACTCTGATTATGTGGTGTAATTTACATGTAGATAAGATCTACATCATAGAAGAACTGGAAGTGACATAAATGTTTACTTATTGAGAAGTTATTAAGAGCTGCATGTTGGAACTGAAAACCTTTTTAAAACAGTTATCGTCATTTGAAAAGAAGAAATAATAGTGCATTTTTCCTTGACAACATTAATAATTTGCAAAAATGAGAAATACATCATTAAACATTATACCACTTTTAGTAACAAATATCTTTTATCAAGTGCATTTTCCGTAAATAGAGGCAATTTAAATTGTTCTAAAATGAAAGTTAATCAAAAGTTGCATATGACAAGCAAATATAGAAGATTCACATGCACTATAACGTTACTGGATGCCAGCTCAGTCTGTTGGAAGGCTAATTCAAGAAAGCAGCAACAGAGTGTGCAGCAGACTTGCTCCGCCAACTTAACAGCGATTAGCAGCCTCCAGTTCAATCAACAGTTCCTATACAACAGAGCCAGGCAGCACAGTTGGCAAGCAACACAGAGTATCTATGAGCTACAAATCGAGGAAGTCGGCAATCACCAACCCTTAATCGGGGCGCATGACAACAGCAGATGGTGAGATGCACACTATGTCTGATATATGATCATTTAGCAAAGTACACTATCAAAATCTTGTAGGTTCTGTTTCTTTAATATATATTTTGTTGTAGAGTGATCTTTCAATTCCAAATCCTACAGTTGTTTTGACAGTCAACAGAGCAAATGTGTTGGCTAAATACCAAGATATACACTGAATCAGCCAAAACATTATGACCACTTCCCAGCACAATACTGTTTGGCACCTGGTGGCAGTGTGGGTATGTGACGCAGTAACAAAAGTATGTAAGAGGAGCATGGACAGCATATTACTCTAGTGAAGCTGTAAGCTGCAGGTGGGGAAATGCTTTGTGATTGGTGACTTTGACAAAGGGCTGATTATTATTGCTCTGTAAAGCAGTATAGAGGGTGATATGCGACATCTCTGCCAAGAGAGAGCAACACTAGTGCATGCACAAGTGTTTAGGAACACACTGTTCATTGTACATTGTTGAACACAGAGTTCTGGAGCGACCACTCCTGTGTGTTCACATGTTGACCCAATGACAATGTCAATTACGGTTACAGTGGGCATGGGACTATTGTGATTTAACTACTGATCAATGGAAACACGATAGCCTTTTGGGTGAATAACATTATTGCTACACTAGGTTGAAGGTCATCTCCACAAACGTCGTCATCGAGGTGAACAGCAGCTCAAAGTGTGCAGTGTGCCATGTATGTAGGCTGGTGTGAGCAGTATTATGCTGTGGGAGACATTCTCCTGCACTTGCATGGCACCTGTGGTAGTAATTGAAAATAGGCTTACAGCAACGAACCATCTGCATCTCTTCATGTGATATAACTTTTCAGCAGCAGGATATTTGTCCATGTCTTGCAGCAAGAATAAAGCTACAGTGGTCTGAGCAGCATTATAGTGAACTATGTTTATGTCTTGGCGACCAAATTCACTTGATGTAAATTTTATGGAACTCATCTTTGTCGCTAATGGGTGCCGTCACCACCTACGCAAATCAGCAGCCCGTTATTTATGTGAATTACTCGACCTGTGTATAGACATCGAATGCTACATAACTCTATGTACCTACCAACAAACTGTAGGATCCTTAATATTCAGAATCAAGTAACAAACAATATTCAATTGTAATAGAAAGTTTGTTCAGAGATTTTAGTTAATTATTAAATGATACCGATAAAGGGAAAAATATACGAGTTATTAGTAGTACATTGATCAGTTTCCATAGCAATTTTGAAACTATTTACGTTAACATTTGTTCAGAGGTTGACAAAATGGCTTTCACATAGGGAAGGTAACTCTAGAAACAATTATGCAGTCAACAAAAACAGAAAAAAAAGAAGAAGTACACCAATAAAGGCCATGTTTTCTCAAATGAACAAAGAATTTTATCAAATAGGTAAAGGATTATCTAATTTCAGAGATAAACTTTTAGATTTTGGTTCTCACTTCAATACAGATAGACAGTGAAGAAAAAACAATATATTTACGAAAAAACAAGGTAGAAGATTTCGATGATCATTTAGATACAGGGGAGAAAAGACTGACCGTGTTAAACATGCAGAAATTTGTCATAGTGAAACTGATCATAATGACAGCAATTTCTTCTCTTAATACCAATAAGTTAAAACTTCAGATACTAAAGAGAAATTTCAACTTTCTGTTATACAGAAAAGTTGCTGTATTAATACTGAGAATTTATCATCTTCTGTTACTACTTATAAATTACTACTTTTATTAACCCTCAAGCGGTAACACGAGCTGGCAGGCTATGCACTTTGTACACACGTAGTCAAAAACTGTCATTGTGCTACCAAGGGAAACAGGTATGAGCTATATCACAGTTCAGTCTTAGTTTATTTAAACAACAATACAAAAAACTCACATTATGTTGCTAATTTACTATTTCATTAAACAAATAAGAAACTTTCATATCATTCTATTGTTGCAGCTGACATATCAATCTATTCCAACATTTTTTTTAAGCACATACTGAACAAAAACACTCATTGAGATATAAAAGAACAAAGGTTTATATATTGAAGAAAAATCAGTTATCACAAAGTTCCTTCCATCTACACAGTTCATTGTCTTGCACATTTTCGGGAAATGTTATACTTTTCTCACATGTATGCACTGTTTTTACATGTCCTTTGCAAACAACGCTATGGCACAAATTACACCTTACGGTAATAGACTCGTTTCTTGCACATCCACATGTCACACAGAAACCTCCTTTCTAGGTAGTAGCTCCTCAGTTCTTTCAACACGTTGATCTTAGTATTTCACGAGGAAAGTTGCAATGTTGGCAGGAAGTTAAGGAATATTAGCTCATCCAGAAGTTGAGCCTTCATAAGGGGCAGAGGTAAATATTCCAAGAAAATTCTTCTCTTTTCTTCTGGATTTGCCTCATTTGCATGAAAATGATTCTTGCTATATCCATCACAGCATAGAACACAAGCAATGGCTATCTTCTTGTCACCTGTGCGACGGTATACGAACCTTCCAGTCGATAAACTATGTCGACTCATTGCTTTGTTATATTGTAACCCAAAACTATCTCTGGTCTACCTGCAACTTTGTCAATGGTTCCAAAATCATGCGTAGCTGAAAGTAATGTAACTGCCATGTTTTGTTTCAGCACATACAAAACTAGCATCATATCATTCTGAAAACCAAATAAAGAGGAGTGGATAGCCCTACATTTTCCAGGTAAAAGTTCTTGTGGGATCTTGCGTTTGTTTTTTCTCAATGTGCTGATGCATGTTAGTCACTTTTTCGAAAGGGAGTTGGCTAAGGAATAGGTAGTGTACCAATTATTCATTGTAACGTTTCTTCCTGAGCCTTCAGTGTGAGTAACTAGCCTTCCTACAATATCATAGGGAAAATTAGAAACATCGTGTGGTCTTCTAGGTTGTTTTCCACAATATACTTCAATATTACTAGTGAAGAATATTTTAGCATCTGCTTAAATAAAAATCTTAATCCCGTACTTCGCTGGTTTGTTCGGGATGTACTTAACAAAAGAACAGCGACCCCGAAAAGCTCGATTCTTGCTGTTCACCACAAAGGCATCCAATATTTGCCTTATAGCAGTAAGTGTATCAGTTACTCTTGTCACCAAAAAGGATACATCGTAAAAGCTACAGAAATCTTCTGTAGCTCATCACAGCTCACGTAATCTCCAACCAGCACCATCTATTGTCCACAGTTCAATGACATTTGTGTGGTTTGCTTTCTTAGACCCGATGAGATACAGCAATTCCAACAATGCCATTATTTCATGTCTTGTAGTTTCCTTAGCCTCCCTTTCTCTGGAATATTGTGCACATTCTTTCTTAGATTGAATGTATATGTTCGTTTATTTTACAATTTCATCAATCATTTCCAGGCTGAGTATTGTCCATAAAGCCTCTGTTTCTTTTTCTTTTCAAAGTCGCAATAGGACATATTTTATTCCATTTACACGTTTTGTCCCTCCCAATAAAAATACCACCAATGGAGATTGGCTCTTCACAGTCATCATCTAAATCATGGACTTGATCAGAATCTGAATTGTGGTCACTTCATATGATAAATTCCTCTTCTTCTTCAGAGTCATCATCGTTTTCATTGTCTGGTACAGAGTTGAACTCTGGATCCTCGATGAGTAATTAATCAAGTTTGTTGTCTGTCAGCTTTGATCCCACCCTGCACAGTTATATACCCACTTGTTATATGTTATCTTTTGATTTGATTAAAAAGGAACGAAATAAAAATGAAGGAAATATTACTTACATGACCGGGCAAGTGAACTTATGACAACACAACTTCTCACTGTGCTAGCTGAAACATTGCAGAAATAGGTAGGGACTTGCTATTGTAAAACAACAATGGAACTGTGCATGACAATGCTATTTGTGGGTGGTGCACTTTATACGCAGGGGCACCCACTCGAGAGTTTATAATGGGAAAATGCAGTCTTAGGTTAGTATTGAGAAGTCCTACTGCTGCTATTAATAATATGTTACTGCTGTACAAGTTTATAACAACAGATCAACTGTAAATAAACGACATATTAGTAATTACTTGTGCTTTGAATTTGTTAAATATGAGTTAAGTGAACAATTACATGGTTTATATTTTGGTCCAAAGAAGTGTGTACATCAGAAGAACCATTTTTACTTTAAGGTTATGTTTAGCGTTACAAAGACAGTGAGGATGCAGAAAGTGAGAGATACTGCAGATGTGTATAATATTTCATATTTAATAGTACCAGAGGCACTTTGAGATTTTGTGTCTGTGAATCAAGTTGGTCCACTCCCTCGTGGTCAGGGAGAAAAATGGCACACTCCCATTAGTATTTTACTGTGTGTAGCTGACACACAGTGACATGAAACAATATCAAATACGACACAGAGATAATAAGAATTCATATTATAGAATGGCACAGCTATCAAGAAAGGTTGACCAAGTAGCCAATGTGCTAATGGCTGAATTTTTCGTATTGAGGTATCTCCAGGATCTTAAAACTATGACTGATCATTAAAGGGAAATAAACATTTAGCAATGCAACAATCAAAGAAAATATTTTTGAGAATCTTTCATATCATCATCATCATCCCTTTTTTTGTTTTGTTTTTGAACACGAAGAGGTGATTAGATAATGATAGTGTGAAGAATGCAAATGCGAACTAGCAGTAAATGAAATGAAAGTAATACTTATATGGAATTATAGATAATGTGTAGTGGTCTGAGAACCTTTTGTGCTCTAGCTATTGGGGGGGGGGGGGGGGGGGGGGCAACATCAACTACAAAATCTTAATAGATTTTAAAATGGCCAGACTCATGAGAAGTTGTAGCACTAATTACCAATTTTAGGTTTAATTTATTTAATACCGAAATCTGGTGGGAGTTGCACAGTTTTCTACTAACTGGTTATGATAAATAGCATAGGTTTTTATGCAAAGGAAATTCAACTATTCTGAAGTCACTGAATGATTAAATGATTGAACTTTAATAATTTTCTGAAGATGGTTAAAGGATGTGGTTAGGAACTTATGTGAAGACAGTTACCTTATATAATATAAATAGTAGAGTTTATTATTATTATTTTGGTATACCCAAAAAATTGAAGCCATCTCTTATGTAAACAATTATCTGCCTTTTACATTGGCATAGGCAGAGAGTGTATACAAGCAAGACTCACTATCCTGTTGCACAGTATGCTGTACAATGTGATAGTCATGACCTAGGTGCCTGTTTCACCAAACGTGCCATCGGGATTCTTCCCCCAGCTCCAGTCTCTCAGAACTCCATAGGTGGGAACTAGCACTACAACATGTCCTTGGTTCTCGCCACCCACCTGACCTTCATTTATATTAATTCCTTCTGTCTCAGCATTTCTTCACAGTATCTACTCCTTTCTTCACTCCATTTCAGTTTTCTAAGTCTTTCATTTACTGACTTGTATATTTTTTGCCGTCCCCTCTCCCACCTCTGTTATGTACAATGCACTTGGTTTTTCAGTCTTATTAACTCATGCACAAAGATTTAGTAGTAATCTCTGCCTTGCATATTACCCTGCCCTTCCACCTTTAAACTATCTGATTTCCAAGTTTCATCCAGTACAGTGCCCAACAATCAGTCTTTCCTTCTCACCCCATCTGGTAAGTATTCCCTGACCCAGGGTTCTGGGTGACTTTTCTGAACTGTACCCCTTTCCCTAAACCTCTCTAGTCCTTTTCCTTCATATTTCTGAATTTTATTTTGAAACGAATAATTATAGAAATTATGTCCGTAAGAGAGATGACAAACACTACAGTGAAAAGTTAACAGTCTTATCTTGTTACAGTACGTGAAAGATTGTAAGACATCAGATGCTACAGGTCCCTCAAAGCAAGACCCAGTTGCACTGATAGTAAGCTTCAATGATGCAACAAGGATGGAGATATATATCTGTGTGTGTGCACCTGTGCGTCAGCTTTCCAAACTGGAGCGTCGCCTCCTGGCAGCAGGGTTGAAGGGGAAGGAAGAGGGATGT
Organism: Schistocerca gregaria; assembly: GCF_023897955.1. Lineage (NCBI taxonomy): Eukaryota > Metazoa > Arthropoda > Insecta > Orthoptera > Acrididae > Schistocerca > Schistocerca gregaria. The sequence continues at coordinate 751,930,476 of NC_064923.1, forward strand.
AGGAAAGAGATTGGTGTGGTTCAGGAAATGAGGAGAGTTGGAAAATGTCAGCCAGAACTCCGGTTCAGGGGAGACTTACTGGATGAGTGAATAGCAAACTGTCATGAATGTACTGGACAAGATTTAAGAACCTGACAGCTTAAAGTTCAAAGACAGAATAATATGTGACACAGAGATTACTACAAAGCCTCACACAAGAGTTAATAAGCACAGGAAGTTAATTGTCTGAAATTTGTGCCTCTGCCAGTCCCATTCCCACCACACACCTTACTTGTCACCACTGATGCCTCCTCCCTCTATACCAACACTCCCCACGTACATATTCTGTTTGCTGCAGAACTATGCCTCAATAAGCACCCACTCAATTCTAAACTTGTGACCTCCTTCCTGCTCATCTCAATCAGCATTATACTTATGTGTAATGATTTTATCTTGGAGAGCCATACATACAGACAGATCAGAGCTAGTTGTGTTTCACAGGAATGAAATTTTCTAAACCCATGTTGACACTGTCAATAGACCGTTTTCTTCGAGGTAATTCATAATGTTTGAACACAATATATGTTCTAAAATCCTGCTGCATATGGACATTAACAATATGGGCCTGTAATTTAATGGATTACTCCTACTACCTTTCTTGAATATTGGTGTGATCTGCGCAACTTTCCAGTCTTTGGGTAAGGACCTTTCGCCAAGTGAGTGGTTTATTTATTTATTTGGTCCTGTTGATAACATATTGTACAGCCAGTGTACAAGTAATATAGGACAAGTCAATTGATGCAATTACAGTAATACATGAACATTTATACATCACATTGCACAGACATTGTTTATTTAACAAGAACAATTACTTATATGCAGTATTAAAGCCTGCATAATGCCAAAAACAGTTTAAGTGACTGTTTAAAATAGTAGAGTAAGTGACAGTGCATATTTTTATGCGACTGATATACATAAGCAAGTAAATTTTCTGCATGGTCATGGTTTGAATTGAATACAAATTATAACTGCATTCCTTAAGAAGAGGTTTAAGTGAATGCTCAAGAGAGTGGGATACATTGGAGTTCACATTTTCTCATAATGAAACAAGACAAATTTACATTTTATCACCACAATTTCAGTTAAACTACAAATAACAGCATCACAGTTTATCTTTAAGGGAGTGCTTTTCATAGGCAGTTTCTCCCTCTCTTGTACCTTATTACTCTAAGTATTTATTCATTTTATAGAAGGTTTGTTCGATGAGGAATAAGTTTAGTTTCCTTTTGAAAAGCTGTGCATTATTTCCTTTTTTATATTGACAGGGAGCTTATTGAAGACCTTTATACCTGACTCAGTAACTCCCCTATGTACTTTAGTGAGAGTTGCAGAGCTTTGGTGAAAATTTTTCCACCTGTCTTGTGTCATGGTTGTGGATGTCACGATATTTTTGAAACAATTCCCTGTTGTTGACTACAAATACCATCAGTGAGTATAAATACACTGACCTGTGATGGTAAGTATCCCGAGATTAATGATGTAAATAAAATAGAAAGAAACTTCCACATGGGAAAAAATATATTAAAAACAAAGATTCCAAGACTTACCAAGCGGGAAAGCGCCGGTAGACAGGCACAATAAAATAACACACACACAAAATTACGAGCTTTCGCAACCGGTGGTTGCTTTGTCAGGAAAGAGGGAAGGAAAAGGAAAGATGAAAGGATGTGGGTTTTAAGGGAGAGGATAAGGAGTCATTCCAGTTCCGGGAGCGGAAAGACATACCTTAGGGGGAAAAAAGGATAGGTACACACACACACACACACACACACACACACACACACACACACACACACACACACACACACACGTCTGCTTGTGTCTGTGTGTGTGTGTGTGTGTGTGTGTGTGTGTGTGTGTGTGTGTGTGTGTGTCCCTTAAGGTAAGTCTTTCCACTCCCGGGACTGGAACGACTCCTTACCCTCTCCCTTAAAACCCACATCCTTTCATCTTTCCTTTTCCTTCCCTCTTTCCTGACAAAGCAACCGCTGGTTGCGAAAGCTCGTAATTTTGTGTGTGTGTGTGTGTTATTTTATTGTGCCTGTCTACCGGCACTTTCCCGCTTGGTAAGTCTTGGAATCTTTGTTTTTAATATAAGTATCCTGAGAAACGTATATGATTGTTACGTATGGAGCTAATGCATCAGCATACTCCGAAAGGAACCTAATTGCTATACAGTCTGGACCAGAAGACTTTTTTGTTATTTATATCCCATAAATCCAACACTGCGAGGCATTCGCATGGATGTAGAACAGGTCAGAATTATTATAAAAGGAATACATGAAAGTACCTCTTGCAAGAGGATATCTGGTATAAGACAAAATACACATTAATAGGTATAGAAAAAAATTACATTAAAAATATAGCTAAATGAAAGACACAGTAATGTTACCAGTGATGTTACCAGTGATTGTGAGTATCATAATGCACAATAGTACATCGCATTAGTAAATGAAAAATCAATTACAGTTAACTCTACTGAAATATTCTACCGAATAGAAGGAATTATCTAATAACTACTGTTTGAGCTGTTGTTTAAATTTGGGAAGCTCGTGGATAAGTAATTTCAGTGATGGTGGGAGAGCACTGAACACCTTGCAGCTCATGTAATGGAATCCTTTTTGTACAATAGTAAGGTTTTTTGATTCATAATGGAGGTCCATCTTCCTCCTGGTATTGTGGGTATGGTATGGATCATTAGTCTTGTACGATTGTCCATTTTTACCAACGAAACATAACAGGGAGTATATGTATATATTGGCATGTGGTTGTCAGTATCCCTAATTTTCTGAAAAGGTTCCCACAAGAATGTCTGGGCTGGACTCTGCTCATTATCCTAATAACTCTTTTGGGCAATGAATATTTTTTTGATAAAGGCTGATTATCCTAGAAAACTATCCCATACAGCAATCATGCATGGAAATAGCTAAAATAAGCAGTTTTGTGGTGTCTCAGTCACATGCAGTGGGAATAAATACAAACAGCGAATGTAGCTGGGCTGAGTTTCTTGTGGAGGTGCAAAATATGTTCAGACCATTTTAGACTCTTATCAAAGTGTACACCCAGAAAGTTGGTTGACTCAACTTGTAGTAACTCACTACCATTAAATGTAATACTTAATTGATCCTCAGCTTTTTTCCTTACTGAGAAATGCACAAACTGGGTCTTAGTAACATTTAGTGATAACCCATTATTTACAAACCAATTACATACTACACTAAAGACAATATTGGATGATTTCTCAAGATTGAGGTTGGGAGTTTTGTTGATGAGGATAGATGTGTCATCAGAAAAAAGAGTAAAGTGAGTTTTAATCTACTATGCAAGGGAAGGTCATTGATAAAGATGAGGGAGAGAAGGGGCCAAGTACAGAGCCCTGAGGAACACCACAGCCAATAGAGCCCTAGATAGATGACACGGAGTACCTCTCAGTCGTTTAACATGACCTTCTGCTTTCTTCCAGCTAGGTAGGATTTAATCCATGAGCCAACTGAGCCACTTATACCATAATATTCAGCCTTTGCTAAGAGGATTTCATTATTAACACTATCAAATGTCTTAGAAAGGTCACAGAAGATACCAACAGGAGATAATTTATTATTAAAAGACTAAGATTTGACGGGTGAAGGAAAAAATAGCTTGTTCTGTTGATACACCCTGTTGAAATCAGAACTGGCAACTGTTTAATACCTTATAATGCATGGGGTGTTCAGTAAGTCTTTTCTGAACCAATTTCTCAAGAATTTTAGAAAAGGTTGTTAAAAGGGAGATAGGCCGATAGATGGTAACGTCCGCTTTATCCCCTTTTTTAAAGAGAGGTTTGACAATAGCATACTTCAGTTTCCAGGAACAATCCTGTGCTGGATGGATTCATTGAATATGTGGCACAGTATTTTGCTTATCGGCTTATAGCACTCCTTCAGTAATCTTTAAGAGATACCATCTATGGCAACAGAATTCTTGCTCTTCATCTCTCTAATTAGATTCTCAGTTTCACGTACTGTGACAGAAGACACTTTAATCTGCTTGGTTTTTTTATTAACAGCTTTTTGAAGGGGTAACATGGCTTACTTTTACTAAGTGACTAAGTTGCTTCACTACTCCAAGGATATTTACTTCTATGTCACTCATGTTGGCAGCTGTTCTCGATTTCGAATTCTGGAATATTTACTTCATACTCTTTTGTGAAGGCATTTCGGAAGGCTGTGTTTAGTAAGTCTGCTTTGGCAGCACTGTATCGATGTGAGCAACCACCTGGAACTAGCTGCAGCCTGTGCTCTTCAGGAGATCCAGGAGGACCCTTTCCACATCTGGGATGACTCCACCTGGTATGCACACGGAGTGCACATTGGTTTTCTTACCATTCTTGTCAGTCAAGTCCATAAAGGGCCCCATAATGTGCCTAACATTGGAGCTTCCAACTAGCAATAATCCCACCCTCTGCGATTGTCCAGATCTTACAGGCTGAGTGGTTTTCCTCTAGAATAGGACAGGCGACAGCATCTGGCTCAGCAACATTGTCAGCCATAGACAGCACCTGGAACTTGTTTGTCACACAAACCAGAGGCCTCACATGCGGCTGCCTGGGATGTCTTTCGCCGCCTGCTTCGCCCTGGGGTGACCTCCCACACGACCACAGGTGCGAGCAGTAACAGGACTGGCCACCGTGAGGACCGAACAGAGAGCTCTGATGTGCTGGACGTCCGTTGGATCCTCACGGGCAGGCCAAAACGGCGGTGACCATCCACTGCAGCCTCAGGTGTGTAACCAAAGCCATCACAGCCTGAAGCTGAGAGCGAAGTGTCGCTAACTTGACTCGCATCCGCACACAACAGTGGCAGTCTCTGTCCATATTAAAGACCCTGGAAAACTAAACTATGCAGATAACTGGACTATCGGCACATGCTGCGCAACTCTACTGTAGACCCCCAACGAAAACACATGAACTGTGTCTAGTAATATGCAGATATTCAAAAACCTAACTACTGAAGCACTCAGGTGAAACTAAATAATTTGCACCTGATTAGGAACATGTAATATGTGCAAAATCGGTTTACTTTCTGATGCAAACGAAAAAAATAAAGTACACAGATGATACAATAAAATTTGTTCTTGGTTAGGAACTTGTAAATGTAACAAAAGCGGTTACTTCCCTGTTGCTGTGTAAGTCTCAGCCAGCTAATGCTGCCCGACTCATGAACATTTTGTGTACTAAAATCAAAAGCAAAGCATTGCGCAGTGAAGACATTCTTGTTATCCTTTATGTCGATCTTCATGAGGGATTTATCGTTTGCCAGAATGTCTCATCTGACGACTTGCTACATTAAAGAGGTGTTAAGAATGAACAATTCACTGAGGGGAAGGGGGGGGGGGGGGGGGTGAAGGAGCCATAGGTATATCACTTTGGAAATCCCAAAAAAGCTTTGAATGCATCTGCAGTTGCAGCAAAAAATACCAATTTTGGACCTAATAATTTGTCTTCAACAGCTTCAGATACGGTTTAAAAACTTGCTGAATTAGAGTTTCATTTTAAGCCAACTGAGAAACATAATTTCTTAGATGTGGAAGAATTTTTTTGAGCTCGTTCAGCCATATTTGGATTTTTGATCCATCTTGTGCCACAGAATTGCAAAGAAAAATCAGAGGAGACTGTATATTCTGTATATTGACTTCTTCGCGTGGGTGAATCATGGAACAAATAATATAAAAACTGTGCACTTTCCCAATTTGTTTGTGACATGCCAATTTTGAAAGCTCCATGAGCTACATGCAGGCTGCAACTACATAGCTGTAAGAATTCTGTGTTCTCAGAAATTTCTTTTAGCCCATTATTCAAGTCCTTCCAAATTGGTCAATCCATCGACAACTGCAAAATTTTTGGGAGATTCTGTAAACCAAAAGATCCTTTCAAAGGATCTAGTAAGTCACTTGCCCTTGTGCACTGAATAAAAGAATCAAAATATTGGGTTGTAACCTGAAACTTATTTTGATTCCAAAATCAAACATGAATGTCCATTTGTGTTTTTCAAGAAACAGTGTTTAAACTCTTGTCATATTTAAGAACAACATTGTCACATTATCTAATCATATCAATAAGTTTGCCATGAACATACAGAACAATACCCTAAACAACACTGTAAGTAATTATTGTTATTTGCTATTGCATTTTTGCCGCAGGGAACATTTCCAGAAACGATGATACATAAGCAGCAGAACTTTGGATTGACAAATGATTTATAAATCGCACATAAGCACCATAACATTTCAGCTTTTGTGACTTTTGTGATAAAAATGGTTGCACTGAAAATTGCTTAGATTGCCAGTTTTTTTTAAGTTGAAGGCCTTTCCTCTTTTGAGCGATTTTAATTGTTTCTCTATCCCTCTGTCGTCTATTTCGGTATCTACCATTTTGTCATCTGTGCGACAATCTAGAGAAGGAACTACAGTGCAGTCTTCCTCTGTGAAACAGCTATGGAAAAAGACATTTAGTATTTCAGCCTTTAGTCTGTCATCCTCTGTTTCAGTACCATTTTGGTCACAGAGTTCCTGGATATTTTGTTTTGATCCACCTACCGCTTTGAAATAAGACCAAAATTTCTTAGAATTTTCTGCCAAGTCAGTACGTAGAACTTTACTTTCGAATTCATTGAACACCTCACTACATTTCGCTTCCTGTAATTTTTGTTTGTCTGCAAGGTTTTGGCTATGTTTGTGTTTGCTGTGAAGTTGCCTTTGTTTCCGCAGCAATTTTGTAACTCGGTTGTTGTACCACGGTGGCTTTTTTCCATCTCTTACGATCTTGCTCGGCACATACTCATCTAATGCATATTGTATGATGGTTTTGAACTTTGTCCATTGATCCTCAACACTATCTGTACTTGAGACAAAACTTTTGTGTTGAGCCATCAGCTACTCTGTAATCTGCTTTTTGTCACTTTTGCTAAACAGAAGAATCTTCCTAACTTTTTAATATTTCTATTTACAGCTGAAATAATTGATGCAGTAACCGCTTTATGGTCGCTGATTCCCTGTTCTGCATTAAGTGTTTCAAACAGTTCGGGTCTGTTTGTCACCAGAAGGTCTAATATATTATCGCCACGAGTTGGTTCTCTTTTTAACTGCTCAAGGTAGTTTTCAGATAATGCACTTAAAAGAATTTCACTGGATTCTGTCCCTGCCACCCATTATAAACGTTTGAGTCTTCCAGTCTATATCCAGCAAATTAAAATCTCCACCCAGAACTATAACATGGTCAGGAAATCTACTCGAAATATTTTCCAAATTTTACTTCAGGTGCTCTGCCCCAACGGCTGCTGAGCCTGGGGGCTTATAGACACATCCAATTACCATGTTCGAGCCTGCTTTAACCGTGACCTTCACCCAATTTATTTCACATTTTGGATCTCTGTCAATTTCCTTCGATACTATTGCACTTTTTATCGCTATAAACACGCATCCCCCTTCACTGTCCAGCCTGTCTCTGCGGTATACATTCCAATCTGAGTTTAGAATTTCATTACTGTTTACATCTGGTATCAGCCAACTTTCTGTCCCTAGTACTATGTGGGCATTGTGTCCGTTTATTAATGAGAGCAGTTCTGGCACCTTTCTATAGACACCCCTACAGTTTACTATTACCACATTAATATTGTTATTCCCTGTCGCGTTTTGCCTACTACTACCTTGTCACGACTCAGGAGGCGTCTCGTTGGGCCTGTGCATAGCAGTGGATAAACATCTGATATGCTTATCCTACTATTAACAATGTAGTGTTAACATGAAATAGCCAATTGCGGGAACTGCAATAGCTTTGAAACCATTGAAAAATGTGCAACAAACAAAACATGAGTCATGTTAAGTTTCACCTTGCTCTAACTCAGAGTTATGCGCATGCACGATTCTGGCAGCGCCAGAAAAAAAAATTTCCAGTTGATGTTTGCTGGCTAGCTCTCACTGGTCATATAACAAACAGCCACACTCGCAGTAGCCAGAAGTAGGAGAAGGCGCTGCTTATACGCGATTTTAGCTCCACACATGCATGACATGCTGTCCGACAGCTGTTAAAGGAATTATTCAGAGCTGCACAAAACACACCTTTCCACTGAATTCGTATATTTTCAAGGTTATGCTCACATCGTTTATGGCTGATAATCAGCATGTTAAAAAATTGCTACTAAGACAACACAAAATTATGTTTACAATCAACACTACCAATGTGAAGTCATCCACAGGAACTATTGATCATAATTACTAACAAAACATCAATACCAACTCGTACGAAGTTTTAAGTTTGAATTGTCAAAATGCTCGCAAGCGTGTTTCCTGGAAGAGATTTTCCTACACAGAATGAAGTAAAAGAAAACTCACTTCGGAAGAATAGATCTCATATTGGGGCGATATTTAATATAGATCTGTATGGGTCATTTATTGAAATGTGAGAATTTAGTGTGGATAAATAAAGCCTTTCATTCAAGTTGCGATTTCCCACAAACGGACACTCCAATAACATAGTGTTTCTTGAACAGAGAACCATGGTGGACCAATTGTCTTGACTGTTCTCCCTGCAACTACTGAAAAGGCTGCTGACCACCTTCAGGAACCACATGTTTGTCTGTCCTCTCAACAGATACCCTTCCATTGTGGTTGCATGTCTGACACGGCTACCTGTATCACTGAGACATGCAAACCTTCCTGCCAATGGCAAGGTCCGTGTGCGTGCGTGTGTGTGTGTAAGTAAATACCGGTACTCATAATTAAATTAATAACACAATTAATTTTGTAAGTACATGCTCATAATAAAATTTCACATGGTCCTATTCTGAATCCTATGTCACTTTCCTTGATGTTGACCTCATTCTTACCAAGGGTCAGTCACACACCCAGTCCTGGTACTGCTGACCCCTTTAATAAAACACTTACACCTGTAGTCACTCAGTACTATTCTTTTCTTTGAATGTATTAATTAGCTACTTTGACAGGGCTACGACTTTGTGACTTCATACTCTGAAATGAGGTCCAATCTGTCAGACATTTTGCCCATCACAACTGAAGTAACATGTTATGACATGTGAAAGCACCAAATTTTTGTCAAATTAAATCTGGGATTTTTCCCTTAAGAATCAGATGTGTGAAGTATTCTATAACCTCATTGTCTATAAATTAAGAAATATGTTGTTATTAATTTTATGTTAGCAGTCATCTTGTAAAAATTATACTTAATTACTTATACTGGCCACACAAACTGCAGCTGGTCCTTGGCCTCACTCAGTCCAGCCTTCCACACTTTCCTGTCATCTGCATCTTCATCTCCCAGACCCAGTATCTGCATTTCTCCGATGGTATTATCCTTCTACCTCATTCTCGGCAGTCTCAATTGCCTCTTTCCTTCAGCTTCTCCATACATTACAGGCTTTATTACCCTGTTCTCCCCTCTCCTCCTCTTATGTCCGAACCATCTTAGTCCCCTTAATTTTCACAATCACTAGGGCGTCAGCCAGTGTGTATAATTGTCTGAGTTCTCTGTTTTTCCATTATTCTCCACTGTTTATTTTCTTTCACTGGTCCATATGTTTTTCTCAGTACTTTATCCTCAAAAGTGAGGAGTTTTTCCTCTGTTTTCTTTGTCAGGGTCCATGTCGCACTTGCATAGCACACTATTGGCTTGATGATGGGCTGCTATGTTCTTATTTTTGCCTGCCTGGATAGTAACTTTGATCTTATGATGTTGTGCATAGCTCCTAGGTATCTTCCCCAGCTTGAATTATTGTTACTGTCTCTTGTTATATAAGGTTTTGTTGGCTGATGTTGACACCGAGGTACGTGAATGTGTCTGTCTTCTGTATTGTTAGATTTCCAATTTTTAGATGGTTTGGTCCTAAATGAGCTCTTCTTCCTACCACCATGAACTTCTACTTTCATTTACACTTCGGCCTACTTTTTTTAGCTTCTTTCATTAGCACAGTCCCCATTTTCTCCACGTCGTCCATGTTCGTTCCTATCAGCACAATATTATCCGCAACAGCCAGGACGTTTATCTTTTTTCGTATGGTGACTCTTGCACTTTTCCATGTTATTCTCCTCAAGGTGTTGTTGAGGGCCAACGTGAACAGGGTTGGTGATATCTCCCTGTCTCACCCCTGTTTTTACTTCAAATGTTTCTGAGAACTCTCCCTGTACTTTCACTCTACATTTTGATTAGATTAGATTAATACTTGTTCCATAGATCATGAATACGACACTTCGTAATGATGTGGAATGTGTCAGGTTAATGAAAGATGTCTGTAAAAGATATTACATTACACAAAATATTGCATGACACTAATGCTTAAGTTAGTTTTATTCCCTCCCTTAATTTATATCTAAAAACTCAGCCAATGAGTAGAAGGAGTTGTCATCTAGAAATTCTTTTAATTTATTTTTAAATGTTGGATGACTATCTGTCAGGCTTTTGATGCTGTTTGGTAGGTGACCAAAGACTTTCGTGGCAGCATAATTTACCCCCTTCTGTGCCAAAGTAAGATTTAACCCTGCATAGTGAAGATCATCCTTTCTCCTGGTGTTATAGGTATGCACACTGCTATTACTTTTGAACTGGGCTGGATTATTAACAACAAATTTCATAAGCGAATATATATACTGTGAGGTTACGGTGAGGATCCCTACATCCTTAAATAGATGTCTGCAAGATGACCGTGGGTGGGGTCCAGCAATTATTCTGATTACACGTTTTTGAGCAATGAATACTTTTCTACTCAATGATGAATTACCCCAGAATATGATACCATACGAAAGCAGTGAATGAAAGTAGGCATAGTAAGCTAATTTACTGAGATTCTTATCACCAAAATTTGCAATAACCCTAATAGCATACGTAGCCGAACTCGGACGTTTCAGCAGACCATCAATGTGTTGCTTCCAGTTTAACCTCTCATCAATGGACACACCTAAAAATTTTGAAAATTCTACCTTAGCTACAGACTTCTGTTCAAAGTCTATATTTATTACTGGAGTTGTGCCATTTACTGTATGGAACTGTATATACTGTGTTTTATCAAAATTTAAAGAGAGTCCGTTTGCTGAGAACCACTTAATAATTTTGTGAAAAACATCATTTACCATTACATCACTTAGTTCTTGGTTTTTGGATGTTATTACTATACTTGTATCATCAGCAAAAAGAACTAACTTTGCATCTTCATCAGTATGGAATGGTAAGTCATTAATGTATATCAAGAACAGTATAGGACCTAAGACCGAACCCTGTGGGACCCCGTGCTTGATAGCCCCCCAGTTTGAGGAATCAGCTGTTGTATTAACATTACATGAACCACTTATTTCAACTTTCGGCATTCTTCCAGTTAAGTATGAATTAAACCATTTCTGCACTGCCTCCCTCAAACCATAATGATTTAGCTTATCTAAAAGAATTTCATGATTTACACAGTCAAAGGCCTTTGAGAGATCACAAAAAATACCAATGGGTGATGTCCGGTTATTCAGAGCATTTAATATTTGATCAGTGAAAGCGTATATAGCATTTTCTGTTGAAAAGCCTTTCTTAAAACCAAACTGACATTTTGTTAGTACTTTATTTTTACATATATGGGAGGCTACTCTTGAATACATTACTTTCTCAAAAAATTTTTATAGAGCTGTCAGAAGAGAGATTGGGTGATAGTTGTTGACATCCGACGTATCCCCCTTTTTATGCAATGGTTTTACAATGGCATATTTCAGTCTATCAGGGAAAACACCCTGCTCCAAAGAGGTATTACATACGTGGCTGAGAATCCTACTTATCTGTGGGGAACAAGCTTTAAGTATCTTGCTGGAAATGCCATCAATTCCGTAAGAGCTTTTACTTTTCAGTGAGTTTATTATTTTACTGATTTCAGAGGGAGAGGTTCGTGGAAATACAGTTGTTTCAAACTGCACAGGTATGGCCTCTTCTATTAGAAGTCTTGATGCCATCACACTCATTTTAGCTAGCTTTATCAGCTTTTCAGGTATCCCATACTCTGCCATTATCCTCAACATTTCCTTTCTTACTATGCTGTCATATGTTTTGTTGAAATCTATAACAGGCAAAAGGTATCATGATTGTGCTCCCAGTTCTTATCTAATATTTGTCTTAGTGTGATTATTTGGTCTATTGTTGAATTAACTTTTCTGAACCCTGCTTGTGCTGTGTCTAATATTTTGTCATCGAAGGCTTGAGCCTGTTCAATGTAATTCTTGATATTGCTTTATAGCATGTGCATAAAAGAGAGATCCCTCTGTAGTTCTGTGTCAGTACTTTGTCTCCTTTCTTGTATATGGGACACACAGCAGCAGTTTTCCATTCCTCCGGCAATGTTACGTTTCTCCATACCTCTTATCAGTTTGACTAACCATTCATGTATCTTCTCTGCCCCTCTTTGAGGAGCTATGCTGATATCATGTCTACGCCAGGGGCCTTCCCATTTTTTAGTCTTTCTTATTTCCTTCTTTATCTCCATCACAGTTGGTTCTTCAACTAATGGTTGTACGTTCTGATTGTTTTCTGCCTTGTTTTCATTGTGAAAAAATATGCTCGAGCATATTTTTATATGTATGATATTATTTGGTGGTACAAATATTCATTTCAAACTATATTATTTGTTAGAGATACTCCTTTGGGAGCGTGTGGCAGTTGGAGTTCGGCAGCGGATGCCAACACATTACACAAGCTTCCAATACTGCATGGGCTACTTAAGGGGAACCTCAGTGTAAGCGATTTAAACTTCGTCTGTGAAAAACAAAGACATGAATGCACATATCACAACTCTACATCTACATCTATACTCTGCAAACCACAGTGAGGTTCATGGCAGAGGGTACGCCCACTGTACCAGTTGTTATGGTTTCTTCCCACTTCATTCATGTATAGAGTGCCAGAAGAATGATTGAATGCAGTAATTATTCTAATCTTATCCTTATGAGAGTTATACATAAGGAATTGTTGTACATTCCTATTTATCATTTAAAGCTAGTTATTCAAACTTTGTAAATAGACTTTCTAAGGATAATTTACATCTATCTTCAAGAGTCTTCCAACTCAGTTCTTTCAGTATCTTTGTGTTACACTCCCATAGATAAAGTAAACCTGTGATCATCCGTTAGTCCTATTTGGTACAGGTCCCACACACTAGAGCAATATCCTGGAACCGCCTTCTTGGTTGATCTGTAAGCAATCTCCTTTGTAGACCGATTGCAGTTCCCCAGTATTCTACCAACAAACCGAAGTCTACCACCAGCTTTACCCATGACTGAGCTTAAGTGATCATTCCTTTTTATATTCCTACAAAGTCAGTTGGCTGTTTTTAGCAGTGACTCATTGATATTGTAGTCATAAGATAGTATGACTTTTTTGTTTCGTAAAAGGCACAATTTTACATTTCTGAACATTTGAAGAACATTGCCAATCTTTGCACCACTTTGAAATCTTATCAATATCTGACTGACTCTTGTAAAAAGAGCCTTTAGTGTTGCAGTGTTAACTATATCTCCACTCAATGGAAGTCTAAACGTGGTTACATATTGAATGTTCATAGTTGTATAAATAAGTTGAAAGTTAATTTAAGTATATGGAAGAATAAATAATATGCTGAAATTAAATCTACATTGAGACTGTTGAAGGATTTTATCACCCAGAATGTGACACAGACCACATCATATTGTAGTGAGCATCTTCCGAAAGTGGTTGAAGAATGGTGAAACTACGTATATGAGACTAGCTGTTGGACACCCACACCTCATCACAGAATGTGAAGATCAGAAGACTGCCCATTCAGTACAACAGTGTTGCACATATGGATAATGCAACACCTGAAAGGCAAAGAGCAGAAGCCAGAATTAATGATTTTTGTACAGAGTACAAAGAAAACGCCTCCAGAAAGGCACTGTCTTAGGCATGGCTAGATGCCATTGTAGAGCTCATATGGAATTGTGTGATAAGCTGCTAGGCTAGATGTGGCACTTGGTGGCATAGTGTGCTGATCATATACAGTCACAATAGCCTTGGAGAGCAGCTGATGGAAAAGCCAATGCGGAAGAGGGTATATTGCCTGCTGCACAATATAAAGGCAGAGTTGATTGTGCCTGCTGGAGCAGTTACAAGTTTACCATTCTGCAGCCTGGATTTACAGAGTTCGCTCTGTCTCTGCCGTTCTCAATAGCTGCATGACCTCCTTCAATATTTGTGCTATTTAGCATCTAGACTTCTCGCTCGACATGACACTGGTAAATATTTTATGGTGCCAGGTGTGGGGTTCTTCATGGATTAGTGTGCCATAGTATACAGGGTGTTACAAAAAGGTACGGCCAAACTCTCAGGAAACATTCCTCACACACGAATAAAGAAGAGATGTTATGTGGACATGTGTCCGGAAATGCTTAATTTCCATGTTAGAGCTCATTTTAATTTCGTCAGTATGTACTGTACTTCCTCGATTCACCGCCAGTTGGCCCAATTGAAGGAAGGTAATGTTGACTTCGGTGCTTGTGTTGACATGCGACTCATTGCTCTACAATACTAGCATCAAGCACATCAGTACGTAGCATCAACAGGTTAGTGTTCATCACGAACGTGGCTTTGCAGTCAGTGCAATGTTTACAAATGTGGAGTTGGCAGATGCCCATTTGACGTATGGATTAGCACGGAGCAATAGCCGTAGCGCGGTATGTTTGTATCGAGACAGATTTCCAAAACGAAGGTGTCCCGACAGGAAGACGTTCGAAGCAATTGATCGGCGTCTTAGGGAGCACAGGACATTCCAGCCTATGACTCGCGACTGGGGAAGACCTACAACGACGAGGACACCTGCAATGGACGAGGCAATTCTTCATGCAGTTGACGATAACCCTAATGTCAGCATCAGAGAAGTTGCTGCTGTACAAGGTAACGTTGACCACGTCACTGTATGGAGAGTGCTACGGGAGGACCAGTTGTTTCCGTACCATGCACAGCTTGTGCATGGCACTATCAGCAGCTGATTGGCCTCCACGGGTACACTTCTGCGAATGGTTCATCCAACAATGTGTCAATCCTCATTTCAGTGCAAATGTTCTCTTTACGGATGAGGCTTCATTCCAACGTGATCAAATTGAAAATTTTCACAATCAACATGTGTGGGCTGGCGAGAATCCGCATGCAATTGTGCAATCACGTCATCAACACAGATTTTCTGTGAACGTTTGAGCAGGCATTGTTGGTGATGTCTTGATTGGGCCCCACGTTCTTCCACCTACACTCAATGGAGCACGTTATCATGATTTCATACGGGATACTCTACCTGTGCTGCTAGAACATGTGCCTTTACAAGTATGACACAACATGTGGTCCATGCACGATGCAGCTCCTGCACAGTTCAGTCGAAGTTTTCGTACGCTTCTCAACAACAGATTCGGTGACCGATGGATTGGTAGAGGCAGACCAATTCCATGGCCTCCACGTTCTCCTGACCTCAACCCTCTTCACTTTCATTTATGGGGGCATTTGAAAGCTCTTGTCTACGCAACCCCGGTACCAAATGTAGAGACTCTTCATGCTCGTATTGTGGACAGCTGTGATACAATATGCCGTTCTACAGGGCTGCATCTGTGCATCAAGGTTTCCATGCAACGGAGGGTGGATGCATTTATCCTCACTAACGGAGGACATTTTGAACATTTCCTGTAACAAAGTGTTTGAAGTCACGCTGGTACGTTCTGTTGCTGTGTGTTTCCATTCCATGATTAATGTGATTTGAATAGAAGTAATAAAATGAGCTCTAACATGGAAAGTAAGCGTTTCCGGACACTTGTCCACGTAACATATTTTCTTTCTTTGTGTGTGAGGAATGTTTCCTGAAAGTTTGGCTGTACCTTTTTGTAACAGCCTGTAGATTATTGCAACCACAGTACAGACTATTGGAACAGGTCACCCTTCTCTGGAATATCAAACCTACTCAGCCCAACACCAAGTAAAATGAGAGAACAGCTTTGAGAACTCTTTCTGTTACCTGAACAACAAATACGCAGGCCAGTGCCAGAGCCTGGAGAGCAAGTGGCCCTCCTGCTGAGAGAGGAAGAGGAACGGAGTAGAAATAAGAGGAACCTGGGACTAGCCCAGTAGACAAATGGCACATGGGAATAGAGCAGGAGTCACAAAAGATGTCCTGAGACTGTATCACCTCAGCAGTTGTGGATAGACAGAGCTCGGGGTTGATACAATCACCTCGGAAAGGCAGCCAAACATGGCGCAAGGTCACAGACAATGCACAGAAACAGTAAAGCAGCATCGACGGTGGCAGATGGTGGCGCGAGAGCAGCCAGCAGCAGCACCAACAGCAGCAGCAGAAGAAGAATGCAGTGCAGGTCGCAGTAGTGCACAGAGGCGGTTCATAAAGAGTGGCTGATGGCAGTGCAGGGGCAACAGAGTAATCTCTGCAGTAGAAGGCAAGAGTCAGCAGCAACAAGAATTAATATGGTGAGTGGAACAGCTTAGCCCATGGCGGAGATATTGTTTCAAGTGTCAGCACTGATGTACAAGAGCCCCCAGTAGTCAAGTTATTAGTTCATCACAAGTAATCAAATTAATACCGCAGTAATACACTGGCAGTAAGAATACTCTACTCAAGATCCTCAGCAACTGTGATATTGCATTTGAACTCATACAACCAGAGCAACCTGACACTTTGTCAAAATTTGTATTAACTATAAAAAGTAAGTTTAGCAGGTAGCAAATTGCTGTCCGAAACCTAAACGCCACTCACTGAAACGTGCTTGCCATACCAGTACAAATTATACCAGCAAAAAGACACTATCACTGTGTATGTCAGATATTTGCGAGTCCACAAGAAAGAGGGAAAGCATAGCACAGTGGGTCTTGTGGTTAGATGCAATGCAACACCACTTCACAGAAGCTGTCAGAGGAACCTTGAGAGAACTGATGGCAAAAGACAGCCTTGCACTCATCTGGCAGTTAAGCAGAGCTGTGTTCATCCAAGAGATTTGCGATGATAGTATAAAGACCACAGTGCATGTGCGTGTTAGCAGAGCACAATAGCCTTGGTCTGAGTGAAGACGAGCACTAAGCCGTATAACAACCCCATAAAACGAAAAAAAAAAGCAACAAAGTGATTTGTCTGTGGGAAGCCAGATCACATGGTGTGAGATTCTCGCACAGTGAAAGAGTGAGGAAGGACCAGCTGTATCGGGAATGTAGGGAAACTGACAGAATACGGCCGATAAGATGATAACAGTGAAACCAGTCACTATGCAAGAGACTCCACAGAATGTGCATAGGGAAAGTAAAGGGCATGGAAACTAAGAAAGAGCATAATAAAGCATTGTCTTACCCCTCGCCCAGAAAGACACTGACAGTCAATCATGAAATATAAATGAGTTTGTAGAATTGTAATGGCAGGAAGACACAGAGAATCAAATGAGATTTCTTGTAGGTAGTAGGGTGCAGATAATCCTAGAGTGAAGAAGCCATTTGAAGGACAGCAGAAGATGAAAAGTATTAGCGTTTGGTGAATAATTAGTATGCCCGCAAAGACCGAGGGAACTGTAACCCTCGGATAAAAGACGAGAAGTGGAAAGCAGTGAGGCATTGCTTCCTTGTAATTGGGGAAGAAGTGGATCTTCCATTTCATGGGTTGGTGGGCTGATCAATTACACCTCTGTAAGCCTGTGGATCTCCAGTTCATTGAAATAAAGACAGCAAGAGTGAGAGCTCAACAATACAGTCAGGTATTAGAATTCAGGGAATTACTAACATGGTTGCACAGGTACAGAAAGAGAAGGCTCTTTCTGAATAGCCCAAATGTGGAGCAAAAAGTGCATAGAGAAAATGAAGATGGAGCCACAAGGTGAGCTCCACAGAGTGCATTTACAGGAAAAAGAAAGCTCTTTTCAAAGAGACTTGAGCATGAAGCAAGAAACACAAAGAAATGCGAGGGAAGTAGGGACAAAGGAAACCGTCTACCTACAACAGAGGCAGGCAATACAGATTTCCATAGACACAAGCAAGGCTAATACTAGGCTCTCAAGGTGTGGTGGATTATAACAGAGGTGAACAGAATTGGAGAAGCTATCATTCCAAGCCAGGAGATTGCGAAGAGCATGTATCTATCTGAGACATTAATGAAAGTGCATTTGGGTGAATGTGTAACAGGTGTACGAACACTATAAATGAGAATGTGTCACTGAAATTCCAGGACTGCTAGCTGAAGCAGCATCAGAGTGGGAATCATTCAGAGTGAGTCATACTAGTGACGACAAGCCACAGTTGAAAGCTCGAATAAGTAAAATAGAAGGTAATATCCATATGAGCTGTTAGAATGTGGAAGGGCAGGCAACAATTTTAAAGCTGCATACCACATATAGCAATATTTTTCTATTTACCAGGAGACAAGATGTTGTACACAGGTAGCACTGGGCACAAAAGCAAGCTGCTACTCAAAGTGGGCTGACTGACTGAGGATGGTTATGGGACTAAACAGTGAGGTCATCAGTCCCTCAATACAAAATCTATGCGAGTAAAATGAGGCGTCTGCATAAAGTTGGCAGATCCAGCTAGAGGGGTCAAACTATAAAGTGGGGAAGATAAAACACACACACACACACACACACACACACACACACACACACACACACACACACACACACACAGAACAAGTCATAAAAGAGTAGGTCAAATCTAAAAACTGGAAAAAAAGAGGGATAAAAGAGCAGTCTTTGCACAGGGGAATAATCATGAATCCCAGACCCAGAAACACGAAGAGAGGCCCCAACCACAACTACCCCGCCCCTCCTTTAGGAGGAAAGTAAAACTTATAGCTGGAATTAAAAACAATTTTCACAAAGGAAAGTGAAAACCAGGTCAAGCAACTGCAAATCGTCTGCTAATATTAAAGACAAAGAATTTAGTATAAAGGGCGAAAAGAAGCAGACACTGTACCATTATGTGGGATACAGTCAGTCTGGCTCCACAACCATAATGTGGGGTGGCTTGTTACTCAAGAGCAAACAATGGGTGAGTCTAGTATGACCAATTCTTGGACTGTTTAAGACAGTGGACTCCTTCAGAGAGGAGAGGAAGGAAGTAAAAGCTCCACACTGCAATAGTCTCCTTGATTATGCGGAGTTTGTTACTAAGGGCAGTAGTGCACCAGATGTCATTCCACTTTAGGCCAAAAAGAGATGTGATGCGATTCCACATATCTGCACCTGGAACCATGAAAGGGAATGGGTGGTTATTAAGTATCTGCCTCTCTAGCCAAATGCTCAACCAAACCATTCTCTGGAATGCCCACATGACTTGGGACCCGGATAGCAGAGACCAAAGGGTGGTGATAGTAGCGTCAGTCTATAGCCTTCATACAGCTCATTGAGTTGGTACGTATTAAAACACTTTGAAGGGATGCCCGAGTAGCAAAATGGAGGGCCCTGTTATTGGCTAGCAGGTCTGTTGTGTACACACTGCATGATCCCGGCAGTAAATGATGTTCCATGGCAGTAGGAGATGTATAGCCATACCCCATATTATCTATCATTTTAGAACCACCAGTGTAGAAGATGGTAGCACCATGCTATGTACAATACCATAGGGGCGAGAGAGACCTTAGGACCCTGGAACGGATCAGTCCTAATCTGTGGTCGAGGCACCAACCAAGGGAGGGTGCAGAAAGAAATACAAGAGGCACTTTTCAGGGAGAGGAGATGGAGATGGAGATCCCAACAGAGGGAAGTGAGAAGCATTCCAACCGGCAATCCCACCGAAGGGATGGAGGGAGACATCCCTCGTTTGCAAAGAGGATGGGATAAACGGGATGGTAAGAGAATTGTCAAATGGCAATTACATAAGAAACCAGGAGTTGACTCTGTCATATTTGTAGAGGAGGAATCCCCAACTCTGCGAGCAGGCTGTTGATGGGACTATTGTGAAAAGCACCAATAGCCAGACACACACTATAATGATGAAAAGGGTCAAGTAGTTTCAGAATGGAAGGAGCTGCTGAGCCATAAACTTTACAACCATAATCTAGTCTGGACAAAAGCAGAGCATGGTAAAGATAGAGAAGAATAGCACATTCTGCACCCCAAGATGTGTGGGCCAGGAGGCGGAGAGCATTAAGCTTCCACATGTGTGTAGTCTTCAGGTGGCAAATATAGGGCAGCCACATCAGCCTAAAAAAAAAAAAAAAAAAATAAAAAAAAAAAAAATAAAAAAAAAAAAATAAAAAAAAATAAAAAAGCCCAAGAAATGGAACTGCACAACATCCAGGTGCTGGTTGCCTAAACAAAGTTCTGTATTGGGATGTACTGTATGTCTATGGCAAAAATGCATAACATGCATTTTTGAGGGGGAAAAGTGGAAGCCATGGGAAAGGGCCCACACAGAGGAACCTTGGAGCTGGTGTTCAGCATATGCTATCGAGTGGGAGCTGCAACAGATGCAAAAATCGTCGTTATACAACGCTGGGGTCTAACAGAATGTACAAGCCCATTGATAGCGATCAAGAGCATGACACTTAACACAGAATCATGTGGGATACTGTTCCCATGGTTCCAAGGCGTGTTGAGTGAGGTGCCAGTCTAAATCTGGAAGAGGTGGTGGAATAAAAACTCGCAGATAAAAATCTGAAGGTGGTTGCATAAGCCCATCATGGAAGGTAGCTAAAATGTGACGGCACCAAACTGTGTTGTATGTTTATGTAGATCAAAAAAGACCACAACAAGACAGTGACAAGGTATCAGCGGTAAGTAAAAGGCTGTTTCCAGTCTGAGTACATGGTCAGTTGTCGATCATCCTGCCCGGAAGCCACTCTTATATAGTGATACAAGGCCCCGAGATTCGACTACCCAACATAATCTGAAGTTAACCATCCTCTTGAGTAGTTGACTAAGTGCATTAGCAAGGCTAATCTGTCAGTGGCTGTCGAGACATGTGTTCTTCGCTGGCTTAAGGACAAGCTTAACTATGCTGTCTCGCCATTGCAAGGGGAAGGCACACAAGAGTGAAATGTGATTCAAAACCGTGAGTAGATGTTGCCTCTGGGTAACGTCCATGTGTTGGATCAACTTTGTGGGTGGAATCCAGGCCTGGGGCTGTGTAATGTGAAGAGGTAAGAGCCTGTATGAATTCCCATTCAGTGAAGGGTTCATTACAGGCTTCAGCTTGGTGGAGGTTACAACAGAGGAAGGTTTTTACAACTTGTTTCTGCTGGAGAAATGTAGCACGTAGGAAGAAGATGCCAATGCTGTCGCAAAGTGTGTCAAAAGGTGTACTGCAAAGACTGATGGATCAGTACACAAAGCACCCTGTAGGACCCTGGACAGCTGCTTGTCACTGGTGGCCCGGAAGGCAAAGGAGCTTGGACCAAACATGCAATGAAGAGGAATACATTCCCAGGGAGGAAACATAGCACTCCCAGCATTCCTTTTTACTCTGCTTAATAAGGTAGTGGGCCTTAGCATGAGGATGCTTTAAAGTGATGAGGTTGATTTGTGAAGGGTGCTGTTTAAACCATTGCAGCACCCATCAGCAGTCCTGAATAGTGACTGCTACATCCTTGGTCCACGACGGTACTGGTCAGTGACACAAGGGGGATCTGTTGATAGCACTGCAAGCGGCTTGAAGGACAGAGTCTGAGACATAGTCACTATCCCAAAGATCATCATGGAGTAACCAATGTAGTGAAGCCATAAGAGCAGGGGAGGAGATCGTGAGAGCGATAGCAGAAAGGGTGCCATGAGTGGCACTGTTGTGGGTAATGGAACCTTCATGGCATAGACACAATTCAAAGTCTGTAAGAAGTTTGTCAATTAGAAGACCCCCTACTCATTGAATTGGCTCTCCTCCACAGGGGGACTGAAGTCCCCGAGGAGGAGATATGGGGGGTAGGAGTTGCTGTATTAAGGTAGGCAGTTCAACATAAGGAAGTGGCCTACCTGGAGGGATGTAGACATTGCAAATGGTGATTTCTGGGATAGTTTGCATTTTTACCACTATTGCTTCCAGGTTGGAATGAAGGGGGATCCAGTCACTAATCATATCAATGTGACCCGAAGTGCAGACCCCTCCAGAAGCTATCCAAAGGCCAACACCTTCCTGACAGAACACCCGATAACCACGAAACATTGGAAAGTGGTCATCATGGAGGTGCATTTCTTGAAGAGCAAGACTGAACGCAGGATAAGAGGAAACAAAGCGTATTTTTGGTAGATGAAAATATTCACTGCAATTCCACTGGGTTAGCGTGTGGCTGGAGTACAGGATGGACAGAAAGAACCCAAGGAGAGGTCCTGTCAATCTGTCAGTCATCGTCACAGACAACGGTGGGGTGACATCCATAAATAGAGTCTGGTTGCTAGGGGAGAGATGATACCTCTGGAAGCACCAGGGGGGTGGGGCTTGTCCTGGGACTTACGTTTCTTCTTCTCCTCCTCCTCTTCCATAAGATTAGGAAGGCAGGGCAAAGAGGAAGAGCAGGTTTGTACAAGATAGGAACAAAGAGAGCAAGTGACCTTGGGGCTCACAGATGGTGTGTCTTGTGGCTGAGTTATTGTAGCAAGCTTCCAGCCTGAGACATGCAGGCGAGAGGGGTCCTGTGGGAGGGGATGGGAGACTTATCACCAGGGTGTGCCAAAGGAGGGGGAGGCTTCTTTGGTTGGGGAGAAGGAGTGGCATCCTTAGATGAGGGTGTGGGAATGCAGGTGGGGAGCAGGGGAGAGGGCGACAGGGCGAGGTAAGGAAGGGGGAGGAGGGAGAAAGGATCTAACACAGCAAAAGTTGAAGAAATGAACAATGGATGGAGTCTCATATTTTTGGCGAGCCTCAGCATAAGATAGGTAATCTCGTGAGTTGTACTCTTAGATCTTCTTTTCTTCTTGTATGCTGGGGAATCTGTCAAGCATTGAGTGTGGCAGTAACGAAAATTTACACACACAGGTGGCAGGACACAGGGGCTTCTCTCATGGAGTGGGTGGCCACATTCACCATGCAAAGGCATGCCATACAGTGAGGTGATACATACCCAAAATGCAAGCACCGAAAGCACCTCACGGGTGATGGGACGTAAGGCTTCACATCAGTTCGGTAACATATGATCTTTAACTTCTCTGGGAGGGTATCTCCTTCGAAAACTAGAATGAAAGTGCCTGTATCGTGCACTTGTCTTTATGACCCTTCTGCACATGTCGAACAAAGTGAATGACGTATCATTGAGGATTAGCCAAGTCCCTTATCTGTTTGAAGGATCAGGTCCTGATGAAAACTCACTCCCTGGACCATATTCAGTGACTGGTGGGGGTAATAAACACCAGGATGTCACAAAGATGATCACTAGCCCGACAAACTGCAAACTGGGGACTCCACTTCGCCAAACTTGTCCTCGATATTCTCCACAAAAAACAATGGCTTTGTGGCAGTGAATGTGGTCCCATCCGTCCTACTACAGACCAAGTAGGAGGGAAAGCGTTTCCCCCCAAAATGGCACACCTGGCACTCCTCCCAGCATGCAGCAGGGAAGGAAAGGCTGCAGGGTCATACAAATCAGCACTTAAACATTTACCGCTTGGAGAGATGGACGTATAAGAAAGGCCAGATTTTTGCAGCTTGATACAATTCATGTGCCAAGCATCCACCCTGATACCACCCACTCCAATCAGGCGCTCTCCTCATGGGTGCCACCCAGCTACAATAAGGGCTGCCTGGCACAGCAGCCACTGCCAGGAATTCCGATGCTCCACGATGACAAGCAACCAGTCCTTGGCATACATGGGGACGCAATATCTCAGGTATCAGTAGTCTGATTGCTGTGTTGTCAGCAGGTTCAGCCAGATGGGTACGTAACAGCTCCACAACATGGACTGGCTACATGTGCTGCTGGTGACAGAGGGGCTATGGTGAGGAAGGAAGAGGGGGAGAGGATCCATGCCGTAGACACTCGGGAGGGAGTTCTTCGCTAAATGGCTCACACTGAAGACAGAAAATTTAGAAGTGGATGTCAAACCCCAAGTGGGGACCAAAATACCATATACGATGGAGGAGAACAGGCAAGAGGAACAAAATTGTAAGCGATACATGATGAAACTACGTGGATTGTCAGGTTGACATAAATCATCAAAAGGGGAATAAGGGGGCAGCTATGGAGGACTGAGGATGGAGGGAGGGGCACAGTGAAGGAAACACAGCCAGGGAAGGACAAATTGTTTACAATAGCTCGGGGCCCTGAGCGCACCACACTGCAACTCACGAAAGAACTGTGAGCCCCTGGGGGGTAGGGAAAGTGGAAAGCCGGATAATTTGTTCGTGAGCCTACAGAATACCACAAACCCAAAAAGAGATGTTCAGCAAGAGATTAAAAAGATGTCAGGATGATATAGTACCAAGGAAAGTGGTTGGAATTTTCCATTGATAATGATTTTGAAAAATGTGGATGCCAGCGAAAAGCAAAAAGACATAGCCTCTGAACTGTAGGCGACAGTGTAATCTCCCTAAATTCTGTTTATCCAATGCTGAGGATAGATGAAACTTCCTTTTGTTTTGTTTTGTGCTCAACGCAGGGGGGGGGGGGGGGGGGGGGCGGCTAGGGAAAGCAAATTGCTTCGCAAAACTTGATTTAACGAAAGATCGTTACCAAGTGTTATTAGAAAATGAGGCTTGGGGGAAGGACAGTTTTCAGTACGCCATACAGGCACTACAAATACAAGTGGATGCCCACGGGCCAGCAAGTGACAAGGGTGTATTTTCATGAAATGTGCTATTTGGACCATAGCTTTATCAGGTGCAGGCTTGATTCAGGCCCAAATAAGGTTGAGGTTATAAAGAAGTAGCCACAACCTAAAACACAGAAACAACTAGGGGATTATCTAGGTCTTTTTAGTCACTGTAGACATTTTTATAAAGGAATTGTGAGGTCACAACATAAACTATTAAAGAAAGCAATTCCTTACACCTGGGATGTTGCGTACGAAAACAATTTCCAGCATGTGAAGGAGAAGCTGATCAGTCCACCAACACTGCAGTATACAGTTTTGAAAAGGGCTTTGTTATCATCAGGGACTGAAGTTGGACATCTATTGGGGCCATTTGAAGTCGTGGAAAAATCTGAAGCAACTTAACTGTTGCTTATGCCCTGTTGTTGTTGTCTTCAGTCCTGAGACTGGTTTGATGCCGCTCTCCATGCTACCCTATCCTGTGCTAGTTTCTTCATCTCCCAGTACCTATTGCAAGCTACATCCTCCTGAATTTGCTTAGTGTATTCATCTCTTGGTCTCCCTCTACGATTTTTACCCTCCACACTGCCCTCCAATACTAAATTGGTGATCCCTTGATGCCTCAGAACATGTCCTACCAACCGGTCCCTTCTTCTCATCAAGTTGTGCCACAAACTCCTCCCCAATTCCATTCAATACATCATTAGTTATGTGATCTACCCATCTAATGTTCAGCATTATTCTGTAGCACCACATTTCGAAAGCTTTTATTCTCTTCTTGTCCAAACTATTTATTGTCGATGTTTCACTTCCATACATGGCTACACTCCATACAAATACTTTCAGAAATGACTTCCTTACACTGAAATCTATACTCGATGTTAAGACATATCTCTTCTTCAGAAACACTTTACTTGCCATTGCCAGTCTACATTTTATATCTTCTCTACTTCGACCATCATCAGTTATTTTGCTCCCCAAACAGCAATACTCATTTACTAATTTAAGTATCTCATTTCCTAATCTAATTCCTTCAGCATCACCCGACTTAATTCGACTACATTCCATTATCCTCGTTTTGCTTTTGTTGATGTTCATCTTATATACTCCTCTCAAGACCCTGTCCATTCCATTCAACTGCTCTTCCAAGTCCCTTGCTGTCTCTGACAGAATTACAATGTCATCGGCAAACCTCAAAGTTTTTATTTCTTCTCCATGGATTTTAATAACTTCTCTGAACTTTTCTTTTGTTTCCTTTACTGCTTGCTCAATATACAGATTGAATAACATCGGGGACGGACTACAACCCTGTCTCACTCCCTACCCAACCACTGCTTCCCTTTCATCTCCCTCAACTCTTATAACTGCCATCTGGTTTCTGTACAAATTGTAAATAGCCTTTCGCTCCCTATATTTTACCCCTGCCACCTTTAGAATTTGGAAGAGAGTATTCCAGTCAACATTGTCAAAAGCTTTCTCTAAGTCAACAAATGCTAGAAACATAGGTTTGCCCTTCCTTAATCTAGCTTTTAAGATAAGTCGTAGGGTCAGTATTGCCTCACGTGTTCCAACATTTCTACGGAATCCAAACTGATCATCCCCGAGGTCGGCTTCTACCAGTTTTTCGATTCGTCTGTAAATAATTCGTGTTCGTATTTTGCAGCTGTGACTTATTAAACTGATAGTTTGGTAATTTTCACATCTGCCAACACCTGCTTTCTTTGGGACTGGAATTATTATTTTCTTCTTGAAGTCTGAGGATATTTCGCCTGTCTCATACATCTTGCTTACCAGATGGTAGAGTTTTGTCATGACTGGCTCTCCCAAGGCCATCAGTAGTTCCAATGGAATGTTGTCTACTCCTGGGGCCTTGTTTTGACTCAAGTCTTTCAATGCTCTGTCAAATTCTTCACGCAGTATCGTATCTCCCATTTCATCTTCATCTACCTCCTCTTTCATTTCCATAATATTGTTCTCAAGTACATCGCCCTTGTATAGACCCTCTATATACTCCTTCCACCTTTCTGCTTTCCCTTCTTTGGTTAGAACTGGGTTTCCATCTGAGCTCTTGATATTCATACAAGTGGTCCTCTTTTCTCCAAAGGTCTCTTTAATTTTTCTGTAGGCAGTATCTATCTTACCCCTAGTGAGATAAGCCTCTACATCCTTACATTTGTCCTCTAGCCATCCCTGCTTAGCCATTTTGCACTTACTGCTGATCTCATTTTTAAGACGTTTGTATTCCTTTTTGCCTGCTTCATTTACTGCATTTTTATATTTTGTCCTTTCATCAATTAAATTCAATATTTCTTCTGTTACTCAAGGATTCCTACTAGCCCTCGTCTTTTTACCTACTTGATCCTCTACTGCGTTCACTACTTCATCCCTCAGAGCTACCCATTCTTCTTCTACTGTACTTCCTTCCCCTATTCCTGTCAATTGTTCCCTTATGCTCTCCCTGAAACTCTGTACCACCTCTGGTTCTTTCAGTTTATCCAGGTCCCATCTCCTTAAATTCCCACCTTTTTGCAGTTTCTTCAGTTTTAACCTACAGTTCATAACCAAGATTGTGGTCAGAGTCCACATCTGCCCCTGGAAATGTCTTACAATTTAAAACTTGGTTCCTAAATCTCTGTCTTACCATTATATAATCTATCTGATACCTTCTAGTATCTCCAGGATTTTTCAATGTATACAACCTCCTTTTATGATTCTTGAACCAAGTGTTAGCTATGATTAAGTTATGCTCTGTGCAAAACTCTACCAGGGGGCTTCCTCTTTCATTTCTGAGCCCCAATCCATATTCACCTAATATGTTTCCTTCTCTCCCTTTTCCTACTCTCAAATTCCAGTCACCCATGACTATTAAATTTTCGTCCCCCTTCACTACCTGAATAATTTCTTTTATCTCATCATACATGTCATCAATTTCTTCATTATCTGCAGAGCTAGTTGGCATATAAACTTGTCCTACTGCAGTAGGTGGGCTTCGTGTCTATCTTGGCCACAATAATGCATTAACTATGCTTTTTGTAGTAGCTTACCCGCACTCCTATTTTTTTTATTCATTATTAAACCTACTCCTGCATTACCCCTATTTGATTTTGTATTTATAACCCTGTAGTCACCTGACCAAAAGTCTTGTTCCTCCTGCCACCGCACTTCACTAATTCCCACTATATCTAAGTTTAACCTATCCATTTCCCTTTTTAAATTTTCTAACCTACCTGCCCGATTAAGAGATCTGACATTCCACACTCCGATCCGTAGGACGCCAGTTTTCTTTTTCCTGGTAATGATGTCCTCTTGTGTAGTCCCTGTCCGGAGATCTGAATGGGGGACTATTTTACCTCCGGAATATTTTACCCAAGAGGACGCCATCATCATTTAACCACACAGTAAAGCTGCATGTCCTCAGGAAAATTTAGGACCGTAGTTTCCCCTTGCTTTTAGCCGTTCGCAGTACCAGCACAGCAAGGCCGTTTTGGTTAGTGTTACAAGGCCAGATCAGTCGATCATCCAGACTGTTGCCCCGGCAACTACTGAAAAGGCTGATGCCCCTCTTCAGGAACCACACGTTTGGCCAACCTCTCAACAGATACCCCTCTGTTGTGGTTGCACCTATGGTACGGCCATCTGCATCGCTGAGGCACGCAAGCCTCCCCACCAACGGCAAGGTCCATGGTTCATGGGGGGCTTTGAGTACGTTTAATAAAGTTTAAAGAGCATGCAATACTATTGAGATGGAGAGGTTTGCTATTTCATAGGCAATCAAATACCTTAGACTGTACATATTTGGCAGGAAGTTCCTGATAGGTACTGACCATAAACCTGCGACACGAGCAGGTAGAATATCAAATATGTCATTCAGATTAATTAAGTTTAGGCTAAAGCTGGAGGAATATGATTATCAGATAATGTTTAAGGGTGGCAAACAAAATCACACTACTGACTGATGTAACTGTGTGTGTGTGTGTGTGTGTGTGTGTGTGTGTTGTGTGTGTGTGTGTGTGTGTGAGAGAGAGAGAGAGAGAGAGAGAGAGAGAGAGAGAGAGAGAGAGAGAGAGAGAGAGAGAGAGAATAAATAAGTATATCATTACATTTCAGGATGCGCTGACCACGTTTATGGTAGCTTAATCTATTGGATGGCATGATGCCAACACGATAGCAAGACGTATGTTAAGAAAATTAAACTGAGGTATGAAATACCGTACCTACTGGTGACTGACATAGAAAGTAATGTCAGAGAGGTGGCATTCAGCATTAACTGAGATGCTATGACATTACATTAACAGAGCACAAACACGTTGCGACAGTTAATTTCCATATGCATTTTATGACATTGCACAGCATGACAGGATACACACCACATGAATTTTTATTGTGAAGAACAAGGAACATTCCAGAGATACTATAGAAAGTGCCAGCTGAACTGAGGTATAATTTTGATTATGTAGCATAGTTAAAAGACTGCTAGCAAGAAATGCATTTATGTGAGAGAGAACAGAATGCACAGTGTAAAATAGGGAACAAGGAATATTGTGATAAAACACAAAACCCAAAACAATTCCATTTTGGTAACAGGTTTTGTATGATGAGAGTAAACAACAAAATCTACAATTGTGACTTAGATACACTATGGTGAGGCCTGTACACAGTAGGGTGAATGATGGGACCTAACATTGTGATCTGCCTGAAAAGACAAATGTCTTACGGTACATGCCACTAGACTGAAAGAGATTTTCTTATTCCATATGTTAGCGTTGTACTGCATTGTCAGCGTAACTCTCCTGCTAATTGGAGGTGAGCATGTGGGAAAAGAACTCTACATGGAGATAACAAAATTCTAGTCGTCACACAAACTCCATTATGACAACATGGGAAAAGTGAAAATTTTCAGTACCACTTTAAGGAATGCGAGTCATTTAATTTGATACAGCAGAATGAGACATTTGAACACAATGAAGTTTTCGCAAGGCAAGTGAATGGATATTGTAAAGATAGGCTGACTTTATTGAATATCAGGAATGTTAAAGTGTGTAAGTTGTGTTACATTGGCACGTAGGAAAAACTGAAAAAGCACAAGGTTTAATTGGACCTTTAGTATGAGATGAATCCCTTATAAGGAAAGAAGGGACATTAAACTATGTGGGTGAAGTCAGTAAAATCCTGTTTGGTACATTAAACGGAGAGGACACTGTATTTTAAAGTGAAGATAGGTGTGTTGCAAGGGGGACACAGATACTCACACTTTCAAAGAAGCTAGTGACTACAGAAAAGCAAATTTAACTAGTTTTAATCAAACTGTAAGCCCCATAACGAAAAATGGAAGGTATCACGCAGGGAATGAAGCAATTGAGGCTACACACAGTAGAATATGAGAGCACCACAGACAGATGGTTGCAGACAACAGTAACTTCGATCATCATTAATGAACAGCTAATATAGCTTATAGGCATTTTCAGTCAGAGATAGAATGCAATATGTTAATATTAGCAATTATCAACACTCAGAAATGTTTCCTGGAGTTGCATCTGATCAATCCAGATTGTGAAGTATCTACAACTGATAACATCAAGGACAAGCAGCTCCCTGTTGCCCTTACAGCAGACAGTGGTTGCAAATTGATTAGATTATTAATCTGGATTTTTTCAATGCTAAGACAACCTAAGCTGTGTGTTAAATATTCTGCTAGCAGAGAGGAGCTACTGATAATTGATGACACAAAATGGTAGTATGAGCAGCTATGTAGTGAAGAGAGACATTGTACGAAAGTACATCAGAGCCTAAGAATATCAAACAAGTATTTATACTATTATTCACACACAACATGAGAGGCGTGAGCTAAGATGCTGCAACAAGCCCTAAAATTTCTGAAGGATTACATGTAGAAGCTAATAGTGTTGAAAAAAGTATGTGAACGCTACTGAGTAACAATGAATGGCTATTTGCTGTTCTGATGGATGAAGGCTGTCATGAGCGAAGACCCGCCAGTGTTGTGCGTTGTAGCATATACAAATTAAAATTTATAAGTAAATACCATGAATATACTGCTCAATTAGCAATTCAGTCTGAGCATACAATATTAACAAATATCATCAGCAGTCTAACAGAAAGAGGGAGGTTCTGTTTGTAGGCAGTTCGCACGGTAGAGGTGTGGGCCAGGTGTTGCAGGAAGTGTTGGGGAGTTAGTAACAGGTTACCAACATTCTGAAGCCTCGTGCAGGGTTGGCTCAGGTGACTGACTGCATAGGGGAGATGTGTAAGAATTTTGCAGAAGAGGATCTGGTAGTGACTGTGGGTGGAGCAGGGAGTAGTCTTGGTAGGGATGGGTAATATGATGTAGATGTTGACCTGGTAAAGATAGCTGCTCAAACTGGTGGCACTAATGGGCACTTTGTGCAACTGTTTCAACTTCATGATCGGTCTCATCTTAATGCAGCTGTTTGGTGTGTTAACATGGGGCTGGAGAAGGCACTGATGGCAGAGGGCATTGTTCAAATTTCAGTGACACCAGCTGAGTCCATCAATAGATCGAGTTTCACTGGGAATGGTCTGCACCTCAATAGGTATGGGAAGGGGAGGCTGGCGAAGCTTATAGGCGACGGTGTAGTGGGTGGTGGTGGGATCACTCATGGAAAAATTCCTCTAGCAGTTGTAATTAGAGCTGCACCTTTTTAGATGAAGTCAGCTGATAGGTATACCTATTCTCAAACTAAGGAATCACCTTCAGAGGTGATGAGGTATCCAAGTAAAGAAGAAATTAGCATATTTCATCCAAATATAAAAGGTATTAGAGATAAACTTAGAGAACTGCTTATATGTGTTTACTCAGAAATTACTGGTATATCGGAGCACCACTTAAATAATTTGACAATTCAGAGGCTTCTTTTACCAGTATACAGATCAGTGTTGAGGTCACTCCTCTTCTTTATTTATATAAATGGTATGCCCTCTAGTACTACGGGTAACTCTGAAATATTTCTGTTTGCTGATGACACTAGCTGGGTAATAAGGGATTGTGTGTGCAGCACTGGCTCAGTTTCAAATATTGCAGTTCATGACCTAAGATCATGGCTTGTAGAAAATAACGCTAAATCACAGTGAGACTCCATTTTTCAGTTTCTAACATACAGTTCAACAAAACCTGACATTACAATTGCACAGAATGGGCATATGATTAGTGAAACTGAACAGTTCAAATTTCTAGGTGTTCAGTTAGAACTGTTGTGGAAAGCACACATTCAAGATCTTGTTTGAAGACTTAATGCTGCCATTTTTACAATTCAAACGGTGTGTGAAGTGAGTGAATGTTTGTCATGAAAATTAGTCTACATTGCTTATTTTCATTTCCTGAGGTCATATCATATTTTGGTTAACTCTTCCAATTCTAAACGGATATTTTTGGCTTATAAATGGGGTGTTCAGGCAATAAGTGGTGTAAGTTCGCAAACAGCTTGCAGACCCCTGTTCAATATTCTGGGTATTTTGACATCACCCTTTATGACCCATCAGTATTCTTTACTGTTATTTCTTGTTAACAATATCAGTTTATAGCCACGAATTAGCAGCTTTTACTCAGTTAATACTTGGCAGAAATCCAATCTGCATTTGGATAGCACTTCCGTAACTCTTGTGCAGAAAGGTGTGCAGTGTACTGTTCCATTCATTTTCTGTAATAGAAAGTCAGGCAGACGTTTAATTGCTAGAATGATAAGCTATTATTTGAAAGTTGCTGCATTGAACTTTTGGAAAACTGCAAATTAATTATTAGTATACATCATATCCCTTATAAGGGGGCAATTGAAAGGAATGGGGGAAAGAAATACAGTAGAAGAAGAATGGGTAGCTTTGAGGGATGAAGTAGTGAAGGCAGCAGAGGATCAAGTAAGTAAAAAGACGAGGGCTAGTTGAAATACTTGGGTAACTGAAGAAATAGTGAATTTAATTGATGAAAGGACAAAATATAAAACTACAATAAATGAAGCACGCAAAAAGGAATACAAACGTCTCAAAAATGAGATCGACAGGAAGTGCACAATGGCTAAGTAGGGATGGGTAGAGGACAACTTTAAGGATGTAGAGGCTTATCTCACTAGGGGTAAGATAAATACTGTCTACAGGAAAATTAAAGAGACCTTTGGAGATAAGAGAACCACTTGTATGAACATCAAGAGCTCAGATGGAAACCCAGTTCTAAGCAAAGAAGGAAAAGCAGAAAGGTGGAAGGAGTATATAGAGGGTCTATACAAGGGCGATGTACTTGAGGACATTATTATGGAAATGGAAGAGGATGTAGATGAAGTTGAAAAGGGAGATACGATACTGCCTGTAGAGTTTGACAGAGCACTGAAAGACCTGAGTCGAAACAAGGCCCCCGGAGTAGACAACATTCCATTGGAACTACTGACGGCCTTGGGAGAGCCAATCCTGACAAAACTCTACCATCTGGTGAGCAAGATGTATGAGACAGGCGAAATATCCTCAGACTTCAAGAAGAATATAATAATTCCAAACCCAAAGAAAGCAGGAGTTGACAGATGTGAAAATTACCAAACTATCAGTTTAATAAGTCACAGATGCAAAATACCAACACGAATTATTTACAGACGAATGGAAAAACTGGTAGAAGCCGACCTCGGGGATGATCAGTTTGGATTCTGTAGAAATGTTGGAACACTTGAGGCAATACTGACCCTACGACTTATCTTAGAAGCTAGATTAAGGAAGGGCAAACCTACGTTTCTAGCATTTGTTGACTTAGAGAAAGCTTTTGACAATGTTGACTGGAATACTCTCTTCCAAATTCTAAAGGTGGCAGGGGTAAAATATAGGGAGCGAAAGGCTATTTACAATTTGTACAGAAACCAGATGGCAGTTATAAGAGTTGAGGGAGATGAAAGGGAAGCAGTGGTTGGGTAGGGAGTGAGACAGGGTTGTAGTCCGTCCCCGATGTTATTCAATCTGTATATTGAGCAAGCAGTAAAGGAAACAAAAGAAAAATTTGGAGTAGGTATTAAAATTCATGGAGAAGAAACTTTGCGGTTCGCCGATGACATCGTAATTCTGTCAGAGACAGCGAAGGACTTGGAAGAGCAGTTGAACGGAATGGATATTGTGACTTCTGAAATTTTCCCGGTGTATTTGTTGTTCTAATAATTTCTGGGTATTCACCCGGATCCCGTCGACATTCTGCCACGATATTTCGACCCAGAGACGTCCGGCCATCATCAGGTGAGTACACAACTACTGAGGAGCCCAGGTGCAGTTGCGGTATTTATGCCGAATCTCGCGCATGCGATATGTACTGGCGTCCTACAGCGCATGCGTCATGTGTTGACATGCACGGCATAGCCGAGTTGTACGTGCTGCCCTCGGTGGTGAAAGTAAAAGATCATCTAGTCATTGAGTATCGAATGACGCTGTCTATTCCGCTGTGAATGTATAATTTTAATAACAGGATTCCAATTTTTATCCATTTGAAAGCCGTTGTTACGATTTATAAGATTATCGGCGAGACGTATTTCCACTGATTCCTTGATTACGGAATCATAAAATCCGGAAACCGGAGCTAAAATTTTTGTTCCATTGTATTCCATTGAATGTCCCAATGAAATACAGTGCTCTGCTACTGCCGATTTTGACGGTTGCCGCAGACGAGTGTATCTTTCATGTTCTGTATATCGTTCATGGACAGTTCTTGTCGTCTGGCCAATATATGCAGAGCCGTATTCACAGGGAATTTTGTACACGCCTGCTTTCTTCAGTTGTAAATCGTCTTTAACGGATACAACCAGGGCCCGGTTCTTTGCTGGTGGACGGAAGACAACATTGATTTTATTCTTCTTCAGTAATTGGCCTATTTTCGACGACACATTCCCGGCATATGGAAGAAGCGCATGTTGATTTAAAGTCATCAGCGTCCTCAGTGTGCTGCTTCTTGTTATGACATTTGCACATGGCCTTTCTTATTTGACGTGAAGGGTAGCCATTCTCTTTAAAAACCTTCTCCAAGTGATCTAATTCTGTGTGGAGGTTTTCATCATCCGATATTACATGCGCTCGATGTATTAAGGTACTGAGAACACCGGCTGTTTGTGGTGGGTGGTGGCAGCTTGACGCCTGGAGATACAGATCTGTGTGAGTCGGTTTCCTGTACACAGAATGTCCTAATGACCCATCATTTTTACGGCGTACTAGCACGTCTAGAAATGGTAAAGTGCCATCTTTTTCAATCTCCATCGTGAATTTGATGTTCTCATGTAAAGCGTTTAAATGGTGAAGGAATTTCTCCAGTTCCTGTCTGCCATGAGGCCATACAACAAAAGTATCATCTACGTACCGCCAGAATACCGTAGGCTTTAAAACAGCAGACTCAAGTGCTTTCTCCTCAAAGTCCTCCATAAAGAGATTAGCTACCACAGGGGACAAAGGGCTCCCCATGGCGACGCCGTCTGTTTGTTCAAAGAATTCGTCATTGAATAAAAAGTACGTTGAGGAGAGTATATGTTCAAACAAGGCCGTCATTTCGGCACTGAATAAGTTACCAATAAGATGTAACGATTCCATTAAAGGCACTTTGGTAAATAGTGAGACCACATCAAAGCTGACTAATAAATCCGAGCTGCTAAGCTTAACTTCCTTCAAGTGACTGACAAAATCCTCGGAATTATGTATATGGTGGCAACAGTTACCCACATACGGCTTTAGTAGTGAGGCCAGATATTTTGCTGTAGAATAGGTGGCAGCACCATCCTTGTGTATCTTGGGAAGACCGTAGAGTCTTGGTGGTACTGCATTGTGTGGTCTCAATCTCTTGATAACTTGCTCAGGTAGAGAACAGTCGTTCAAAAGGGTAGCAGTTTTCCTTGATATTCGGCTTGTTGGGTTGTTTTCAATTCTGCGGTACGTGGAATCATTTAGCTGACAATATATCTTCTCATTGTAGCCTTCCCTTATCAGAAGAACTGCGGCGTTACCCTTATCCGCAGGCAGTACGACTGTGCTAGTATCTTCTCTGAGGCTGTGGAGAGCAGCTCTTTCAGTTGGCGAGATGTTACTCCGTTGTGGCACACATTTCAACAACGTTCGGCAAGATTCATGTCGAACTTCGTCTGCATTATCCGCAGGGAGACGTCTATGGCTTCCTCAATGGAACTGATGAAATCCGTTAAAGGCAGTGAAGCAGGAGTAGGGGCGAAGTTTAAAACTTTCGCAAGCACTGACATCGTCGCATTGTCAAACGATTTCTCCGTAAGGTTCACCACGGATCGTCCAGAGATAGCTTCTTGCGGCTTTCGTGTTACGAGTTGGCTAAACTTCGCACTTTGCCTGTTCGTACAGTTCCTGTGAGCTGTCACTGTCAACACGTGACGCATGCGCTGTAGGATGCCATTACATTTCGCACGCGCGAGATTCAGCATAAATACCGCGACTGCACCTGGGCTCTTCAGTAGTTGTGTACTCACCTGATGATGGCCAGACGTCTCTGGGCCGAAATACTGTGGAAAAATGTCGGCGGGATCCAGCTGCATACCCAGAAATTATTAGAGGAATGGATAGTGTCTTGAAAGGAGGATATAAGATGAACATAAACAAAAGCAAAATGAGAATAATGGAATGTAGTCGAATTAAGTCGGGTGATATTGAGGGTATTAGATTAGGCAATGACACACTTAAAGTAGTAAAGGAGTTTTGCTATTTGGGGAGCAAAATAACTGATGATGGTCGAAGTATAGAGGATATCAAATGTAGACTGGCAATGGCAAGGAAAGCGTTTCTGAAGAAGAGAAATTTGTTAACATCGAGTATAGATTTAAGTGTAAGGAAGTCATTTCTGAAAATATTTGTTTGGAGTGTAGCCATGTATGGAAGTGAAACATGGACGATAACTAGTTTGGACAAGAAGAGAATAGAAGCTTTCGAAATGTGGTGCTACAGAAGAATACTGAAGATAAGGTGGATAGATCACGTAACTAATGAGGAGGTATTGAATAGGATTGGGGAGAAGAGAAGTTTGTGGCACAACTTGACCAGAAGAAGGGTTCGGTTGGAAGGACATGTTCTGAGGCATCAATCCAATTTAGTATTGGATGGCAGCGTAGAGGATAAAAATCGTAGAGGGAGACCAAGAGATGACTACACTAAGCAGATTCAGAAGGATGTGGGTTGCAGTGGATTCTGGGAGATGAAGAAGCTTGCACAGGATAGAGTAGCATGGAGAGCTGCATCAAACCAGTCTCAGGACTGAAGACAACAACAACAACAATCATATCCCTGACTATTCTGCTACACATGAAGTTTTAGACAAACTTCAAACCTTGCTGTATAGATTGCAGGTAGAAAAGTTATGTAAAAAGGTCATAATTTGTGTTGACTTCAACATAAATGTAGGAGCTGATGACAGGACATGTTATCTGCAAATGGCTTAACATTAAACTTTAGTGAGTACACTGGAATAACAGCATCTTCTGCAGCATGTATAGATAATACAGTGAGCAGCATCAACTACGGTGCTACAGAAAAGTTCATCTTAGAATTAGGTGTATCTGACCATTCAGCCCTTTTTATCTCATTTCCAAATTTAGATAAAACTGTAACAGTGAAATGAGTCAGGAACTTCAGGCAACACAATGTGAATACACTTGCCTCAACACTAAATAAAACATTCTGGTCCTTCATCAAGTGGTACTCAGTAAACAGAAACTACAATGCTTTCGTATCAGAATTCAGGATTGTTTTCAATGAATGCTTCCCCTTCATAACAGCATGTGACAAAAACTGTAAAAAGAATTCCTGGATAATTGAAGGCACCAGAATCTCTAGTATTAGAAAAAGGAAACTGGACATGCAAGCGAAGAGCAACCATGACGCAGAGTTTGTCAGCTATGTAAACAAATACAAAAGAATATTTGGTAGAGTAGTTAAACAGGCAAAACAAATGGCAAACAGTAAATACAAATTGCCACAAATAAATCAAAAGCTGTATGGCAAATTGTCAGGAGTGAAATAGGTGCACAAAAAACAAGAAGTTTTAATCATAAATTGATAGGGAAATGATTACAAACTCCAGACATATTTGGGAAGAATTCAAAAGGTATTTCATAAATTCTAACAAAATTGACAAACTCCCTCCTCCACATGTAAGTCCTATTATAATGCAGCACAGATCAATAGAAGTCAAATTCACTCATGTATCCTGCCATGAGGTGGTTAACATTATAAAATCCCTTACAAAAATCTCAAATCTGTGGGCTGGGATGGGCAGGATGTAATAATATTGCACCCCCAACTCAGTTACATAATAAATCAATTGTTTGATGAGGACTGCTTTCCAGATAGGCTGAAGTATGCGGAAGTTCGACATATTCACAAAAAGGGCAGACAAGAGCAGATAGGCAATTTTTGCCCAGTATCAATACTACCAATTTCTAAAATATTTGAGCAAGTAGAGTGTAACCAACTAGAAAAATATGACAAAAAATGTAGCATTATTCTTAATAATCAGCATGGATTTAGGAAGGACCGATGCACTGTGCATGCTATTAATGAACTGATAAGTAAAATAAGCAAATGCCTTGATAACAAGGAGAGTGCATCTGGTAACTTCTGTGACCTCAGTAAGGCATTTGATATAGTAAACCATAAGCAGTTGCTCCTCAAATTAGCTTCAAATCAAATGGTTCTGAGCACTATCGGACTTAACATCTGAGGTCACGAGTTCCCTAGAACTTAGAACTCCTTAAGCCTAACTAATGTAAGGACATCACACACTTCCATGCCCGAGACAGGATTCGACCCTGCGACTGTAGCAGCCGCGCGGTTCCAGACTGAAGTGCCTAGAACCACTCTACCACACCAGCCGGCTCAAATTAGCTTCTTATGGCTTCCTGAAAAAATCTTTAAATTGGTTCAAGTCGTATCTCAAAAACAGGAAACAGAGGATAGTTATACAACGTAAGGGCGAGAAAGCTTGCTCTAGTTGGAAGGTGAAAGGAAATACAATCAGGTGTACCCCAAGGGTCCATACTAGGCCCATTACTGTTTCTATATTATATAAAGGACATGCCACGTAAGGTAACTTCAGATATGATTCTGTATGCAGATGACTCAACAGCAGTAGTCTGCTGTATAAACACTGAAGAATTAGCATAGAAAACAAAACAGACTCTTCAAGAACTAGAAAACTGGATAAATAATAATGCTATGAAAATAAACAATGAAGACGGAGAACTGATAACTGCACATTCTGTCCAATTTCTGGGAGTGATTATAAACAAAAACTTGTCATGGAGTGATTATGTGGATTTCTTACTGAAGCAGTTAAATAGTTTTGTTTACATAATGAGTGTTCTGAATAAAGTAACCGACTTAGCAGTTAGGAAAATCGTGTATTGTGCATATTTTATATCAGCTGTAAGATATGGCATAATTTTTGGGAGTTGAAAAAGGAAGCCTTCTCGGAGTGTTCAAGCTACAGAAAGGGGGGGGGGGGGGAATCATCATAACTATGACTGGAACAAACAATAGAAAATTATGCAAACCTTTATTTGCAAGCCTTGACTTACTGACAATTCCTTCTTTGTCTCTAAGTGAAACACTTCGCTATGAGTTAAAAATTCCACATCTTCTGGAGGAAAATTCATATACACATACTTATGAAGCAAAGCACAAACAGGATTACATGTTACCTTGCCACAGACTAACATTATTTGAAAATACTCCGTATTACATGGCTTTGAAGCTTAGCAATAAAATCCGTTCAAAGTTGAAGGACTGCAAGCTAGAATCCACCTGCACAAACATTGAAAAATATTTAAAAAGCAAATGCTACTACAGTGTGGATGATTTTATAAATGAGGAAGACAAGGAGATATTACATTTGTTCTGTTTTCCTGTTTTTACTACATTATGTTCCATGTGTCTGCTTATGTTCCCTTTTAATGGAGGTATATGTTCTTTTTTATGTTTGTCCATACTTATAAACTATGTATCATGTGAACTATGTATCTAAATATCTAGATGTAAACAAACATACTACTTTTATGAAAGTATGTGGTCTTTGAAGTACGTCCATATTTATAAACTAATGAAACAAAAATACTTTAAAAGAATGATTTCAAACCACTGTGGAAATTTTAAGAAAAATCTAACATGTAATTATATTTTTATGTTGTAATGTGCTTCTGGGAGCATCCATATGCGTTATTTTAATGTATCTTGTTTTAGGTATATTTAGGTAGGCACAGAATTATTCATTGGCAAGTCACCAATGTTTCAATCAAATGATTCTATATAACATGTCACGTGACAAAGATTTGATTGTATTCTGTTCTACCACAAGAATTAAAAAAAATATTTGCAGTAATCCACAACCTTTCAAATCTAAACTGAAGAGTTTCGTCATGTGCCACTCTTTCTGTTCTGTTGAGAAGTTCATTGAAAAATTAAGCCGATTCTTATGTTTTATTGCTTACTGTGTTTACTTAAACTTATTGCTTGACTTTTTTTGGGCTCATAAACATTTTATTTTATCTGTTATTACTTTTATGTTGTAATTTCATGTACTGACATGTTCCATAGCCTTGGAGATTTGCTCCTCAGTTTGGTCTAGGCGTGTAAATAAATAAATAAATAAATAAATTCAGCAATTTCTGGATAAGTCATTTTTCTTTCTGGAAACACACGTGCTGTGGCTTAGTAATTATTATATGCTGTTCACATGAATACCGTTAAGTGTTCAGAGACTGCTTTAAATCTGTGTTCAGAACAATTGGTGAAGATTGCTGTGAAAGAATGTGTGTTAGAAACACTACTACCAATCAGTACCCAGATAGGGAAATAGTGAGGTGCCATCATACTTTAAGGGTATCGGCAAATTGTGAAGAAATTATTTTTGATAGATCCCATATTGTGTTAGGCATGTGCAAAATGATGTTAGGTACTTGAGAAATGAAGGCAAAATACCATACTTAAGTGTTGTAAGACTGGACAAATGCTAAAAGCAAATTGTAGCCATAGTAAGTGTGAAATAAATGTGTCTTTCTTTCAAGTATGAAAATTTTACTTATTTATTAAGAAGTGAAATCATTGTTAAGTCAACTGTACTTAAAGAGCATACCCTTCCTTTCCAGTTGTAATAATCACAAAAAGTGTCCATTTATTGAAAAGCAAATGCGCATTTCTTCCAGCAGACTTAAGTGCAAACCAATAATCTAATTCTTTTGTAAAGCAAATATGTTCTACTTTCAAATAACTGTAAACGTTCTTCATTTGTGTGGCCATATCGTCCGTAATTGATTTACAATTCCTGAGGGTATTTTCGTTCTGTCATTGCAGCTAAAAAAATTGTGTTTTTTTCCCCATCAGATGCATTTTGCTTTATTGAGGTAAAACGTCATTAGTTGTCTGTAATTAAGTTATTTACATTTTGATTTGCTTTAAGATCAAAAAAGAGTTTGTTAACAATATGTTGTTTTTACTTACGCTGATTTCCGCTTGATTTCTCACCTAAATCAGGATACGGTGTCTGCTAGCACATCATTGATGCTTTTCTTCTTTCGACACTGATAGTTCTAGTCTAATTTTTAATTGCTCTACAGAACTATGCATTTTTTTGTTTTACGCAGCACACTTTTTCATACACCACTGGTTTCTGTTTGTTTATACTTCTACATATGTATTGTGGTTTGTTTTGTAGTGTTGCTAACACACTAGTTAGCCATTGATTTATACTCTTTTTAGTTTATTGTATGTGTGTAAGTCTATTTAATTATGTTGCTTTGTATTTATATACAGTGTAAGGATAGTAAAGGAATAGTGATGGAGTGTTTTTTTTTTTTTTGAGGGGGAGGGAGAAGCCATGAGTGGACAAGTGTATTGTAGTGTGATGGAGTGCGAGTTGGAGGAGAAGATGAGGAGCATGAGGTGAACCTAAAAACAGAATACAGTAACTACATAAAGACATAAAATACTGTACACAAAAACAAATTTCACAACAGAAGAAGAACAAGAAATTTACTCAACTTTCTAGGCATAACCATAAGAAAAGACAATAACAAACACATATTTAACATATACAGAAAACCTACAAAACAAAAGGCTTTAATCACATACATGTTAAACAGAATGAACACGATTCCCCTAAACACTTCTGATTACCAGAAAGAGCAAGCCATTACAACACAAATGGCATTTACACAAAGAAACAATGATAAACAAACTAAAAAGAAAAATAAAGACACAAATAATGAACGAACTAACCAAACCACACCAACACACAAAACATGCACTACTACAAAAAATGGCATACACTAACCTAACACAACAAATTCACACATAAAATAAGTAATATATTTAAAAATGGGCAAAAACATTTCTTACGAAACAAGCAACTCAATACAAAAGCATGTCCCAAAACTGAAATCAAAACCAGACAGGTACCAACGATTTGGTATCTATCAGCTCCAGAGATTGTGAAAAATGTGAGAAGATATACACTGGAATGACTCGGAGAACATTTGACCCAAGATATAAAGAATACATCAGAGCATTTAAATACAGTTGAAATCATTCAACATCTACTGATCATTTAAAACAAGATCATCGTGGATGAAGCAATATTGAAAAGCTATGAACATCATAAGAATCAGTGAAGACAGACACCACCTCCCTTTCTGAGAAAATTTCCATATACACAAAGCATTAATGTAAAATAAACAGTAATGACCAAATAAATATTGGAAACCCAGCTGATGAAATTACATGAAAAGAAAAGATCCTTTTCCATCCTTCGCCCTCTCCCACTCAACCCCCACATCTCCCAATTTAATTTCACTTCTTGCTCGTCACCCAAGTCGCACTCCATCACACTTTTGTCCACTCATCATTGCTTCTCCCTCCTCCACACAAAACCCTCCTTCACTGCTCTTACACAGTATATGAATACACAGCAACATAATGAAACAATTACACACATACAGTAAACTAGAAATAGAATAGGTAAAAGACAAACTAGCAGTAATGTCATGTTGGCAACACTACAAAACACAAAAAAATGGTGTGTGAAAAAGTGTGCTGTGTAAAACACGAGCAAAGTCCAGTTCTCTAGAGTAACTAAAAATTAGACTACAACTATCAGTGTCTAAAGAAGCAAAACACGAGAGGAAATCACCATAAGGAAAAACCAACATACTGTTAAGGAACTGTTTTTCAATCTTAATGCAAATCAAAATGTAAATAACTTAATTACAAATGCGCATGGTAAAAAGAACACACTTTTTTTGTAGTTGCAACAACAGAACAAAAATACCCTCAAGAACTGAATACAACAACAGAACGAAAATACCCTCAAGAACTGAATACAACTTATACAAAAATTTGTTGTTGTTCAGGATAGTAGTTACAAGTTTTTTTAGTCTTAGAGTGGTGGAAGGGTGTAATGGTATCGCATATTAGGATAATACAAAGCTTGGAAGGCAAAGAACAAAACCCAAAAATGAATGATTTTGGTGGAGAGAGCACAAAGAAAATGCCGCCAGAAAGGTATTCGCATAGGCATATCCAGATACCAATGCGGAGCTCTTGTGAAGCCACTAAGTGCAGCAAGACACGAAGTGTAGAATGCTGACCATATATGGTCACAGGTGGTCTTGCAGGGCAATAGCCAGAAAAGCTAACATGGAAGGGGTGACGTAGCCTGCAGGAAGAAGAGACAGCCCCTGACAGGGCAGTTACAAGTTCACATTTGTCCTAGAGGGACCTCCCTATAGGTCAGGTTCAGGGCCACAACTTGGAAATTTGCTCTGGCTCTACCATGTTCAGTAGTTAAATGCATACCTTCCTTCAGTGGAACTTTACTGTCTGTACAGAAAGAAATACGTTGTGCTCTGACGAGCATTAAAGGTGGTTTTTGTTCAAGCATTTTGTCTTTGTTCATATATTTTTTGACCAAGTTCCAAAACTCCTTCAAAACAGTTAGCTGGCTG
Source organism: Schistocerca gregaria (assembly GCF_023897955.1). Classification (NCBI taxonomy): domain Eukaryota; kingdom Metazoa; phylum Arthropoda; class Insecta; order Orthoptera; family Acrididae; genus Schistocerca; species Schistocerca gregaria. Next base: position 751,974,227 of record NC_064923.1, read on the forward strand.
AATGGACATTCCTCAGTATGGATGTCATTTAGAATCTAGACTGCTCATTGGATGAAACAGCAGGACAGGTGACAACCTGTGACAATGTGATGACAGAATAAAATGCAGATGCAGCGACAAGTGTTTCAAAGCATTACATTATGTGTACATTGTTTAACATAAGGTTCCCAGCAGATGACTCCTAAGTGCTCCCAAGTTGACTGAATATCACCATCAGTTACACCATCTCGAGATTGGAATGTGGATCAATGGAGACCTGTTACACGGTTAGATGAATCTCATTTTTTGTTACACCAAGTCGATGCTCATGTCTAGATATGCTATCATCCAGATGAGTAGCTGCTCAAAACAAGCTTCGCATGAAAGACACAGGTTGGTGACGACAGTATTGTGCCATGGAGCACATTGACATCTGTGAGATTTGTAGCACCAATCTAAGGCAGCACCACCACAGCTGCAGACTACATGAATATTACTGCAGACCAATTGCAGCCTTTCATGCTCAATGTCTTCCCCAACAACAATATAGGCTGATTTACCAAAATCCTTATTAGCTAATTCAGATATATGGTAAGTACGAAAAGCAATAACGTCTCTGTCCACAAAGCTTTCAAGTCCAGGAACATTTGGTACTCCAGTACCGCCACGAACAATGGCTACGGTAAACCATCCGTTACCATGGCCAAATGAATCATTTATATCTAAACTAAAATTAAGTCTCCAGACCCGAGAAACCTTCATCTACAATGTAGGTGTCTTCCAGAAGAAGAACTGTCCATGTCACAAGACCAAAATTCTGCTACAGTGGTTTGAGGAGCATGGTAGTGAACTCGCAATGTCTTGGCCATTATATTTGCCAATCTTAACATGTTGGAACCTGGAATGATACCGGGCACCAGCTCCGCACTGACATCATTGGCCCTTAATTCGTGGGAACTTAGTGACCTGTGTACAGACATCTGGTGCCATATACTTCTGGAAACATACCAAGGACATGTCGAAACCATCCCACATAGAATGGCTGCTGCGTTGCATTCAAAAGGTGGACCAACAAGCTAATAAGCAGACATCTGCACTTAATGGATAATAAATGGTGAAGCTTTAATTGACGCTATCTTGTTGATTCCATAAAATAATTGTTTTTTAAACTTGTAGCTACTGAGCCCCCATGTGCATCTGCATGAATAATAAATTGTAAATTTGAAAGTCAGTGTCCACAGGGTCTCCGAATAAGTGCTGGATTTGTAAGTGTTGGCTATGCTACAGTCTAGGGGCCAACCACAGCACCAAAAATCCAGTCACAAACTTCAAATACACTCCTGGAAATGGTAAAGGAACACATTGACACCGGTGTGTCAGACCCACCATACTTGCTCCGGACACTGCGAGAGGGCTGTACAAGCAATGATCACATGCACGGCACAGCGGACACACCAGGAACCGCAGTGTTGGCCGTCTAATGGCGCTAGCTGCGCAGCATTTGTGCACCACCACCGTCAGTATCAGCCAGTTTGCCGTGGCATACGGAGCTCCATCGCAGTCTTTAAAACAGGTAGCATGGCGCGACAGCGTGGACGTGAACCGTATGTGCAGTTGACGGACTTTGAGCGAGGGTGTATAGTGGGCATGCGGGAGGCCGGGTGGACGTACTGCCGAATTGCTCAACACGTGGGGCGTGAGGTCTCCACAGTACATCGATGTCGCCAGTGGTCGGCGGAAGGTGCACGTGCCCGTCGACCTGGGACCGGACCACAGCAACGCACGGATGCACGCCAAGACCGTAGGATCCTACGCAGTGCCGTAGGGGACCGCACCGCCACTTCCCAGCAAATTAGGGACACTGTTGCTCCTGGGGTATCGGCGAGGACCATTCGCAACCATCTCCATGAAGCTGGGCTACGGTCCCGCACACCGTTAGGCCGTCTTCCGCTCACGCCCCAACATCGTGCAGCCCGCCTCCAGTGGTGTCGCGACAGGCGTGAATGGAGGGACGAATGCAGACGTGTCGTCTTCAGCGATGAGAGTCGCTTCTGCCTTGGTGCCAATGATGGTCGTATGCGTGTTTGGCGCCGTGCAGGTGAGCGCCACAATCAGGACTGCATACGACCGATTCACACAGGGCCAACACCCGGCATCATGGTGTGGGGAGCGATCTCCTACACTGGCCGTACACCTCTGGTGATCGTCGAGGGGACACTGAATAGTGCACGGTACATCCAAACCGTCATCGAACCCATCATTCTACCATTCCTAGACCGGCAAGGGAACTTGCTGTTCCAACAGGACAATGCACATCCGCATGTATCCCGTGCCACACAACGTGCTCTAGAAGGTGTAAGTCAACTACCCTGGCCAGCAAGATCTCCGGATCTGTCCCCCATTGAGCATGTTTGGGACTGGATGAAGCGTCGTCTCACGCGGTCTGCACGTCCAGCACGAACGCTGGTCCAACTGAGGCGCCAGGTGGAAATGGCATGGCAAGCCGTTCCACAGGACTACATCCAGCATCTCTACGATCGTCTGCATGGGAGAATAGCAGCCTGCATTGCTGCGAAAGGTGGATATACACTGTACTAGTGCCGACATTGTGCATGCTCTGTTGCGTGTGTCTATGTGCCTGTGGTTTTGTCAGTGTGATCATGTGATGTATCTGACCCCAGGAATGTGTCAAAGTTTCCCCTTCCTGGGACAATGAATTCACGGTGTTCTTATTTCAATTTCCAGGAGTGTAAATGCAGGTAGGAGTTAGCAGTGAAAATAATGTTCAATACTCAAAGCATTTTAATTTGTAACAAAACCGAGTTTATTGGATCACTGTAATTTATCACAAGCTAATAATGAAACAATGGAAACTCTGAATGTCAACAACTTAGGAAAAGATAGATCGCTACTACAGTAAAGAAGACACGTTAAGTTGCAGACAGGCACAATTAAAAGACATTTACACAAAGCTTTCAGCCACTGCCTTCGTCAGCAAAAGAGAAAGAGAAAAACACACACTATTCATACTTGCAAGCAAGTAAATCTTACACACACACACACACACACACACACACACACACACACACACACACACACACACACACACACACAGACAGACAAATAAACATTCTGGAAAAATTCGCAAACAGAACTGGTCTCAAAATTTCAGCTGAAAAAACAAAATTCATGACAAATATAAAAAATGCACCAAAATACATAGAACCAGAAATAGGTAAAATAGAGCGAGTAAATAAATTTAAATATCTTGGAGAAACTATGCAACAGAATGGACTAGAAAAATCTGCAGTAGATGTAAGAATGAAAACTGCAGATGGTTGGATAATAAGAAGTAATGAGGATATCTACAAAAATATAGAGAAAATATTTGAAGTAATGGCCAAACGAAGATTAACCTTTTTGGACATCTCTACCGAATGGATGGAAATAGACTAACGAAACAAATGCTCCTATATTTCTGGAAGAAGAAGAAACAAATACTCCTATATTTCTGGAAGAAGAAATCGACAATAGCATGGATTACAGAAGTAAGTAAAGATCTTGAAAGAAACAACATCAAATAATCAAAAATAGCAGAAAGAAACAGTTAAAAAATACTAAATTTGGAAGGCTTTCAAAGCACAAGACATAAAAAACTGGAAACAACATGGACAGAAGAAAGGAAGAGACTTCACTGGGAGAAAGTGAATACTGGAAAAAATAGGAAACAACAACAAAGGAGGAAGGGAAACTGAAGTTGTTAAACGTAGTTGGTCAATATGATTGTAAAATAAATTGACAAGAATATACTAAATAATTGACTACGGTTCTCCTCAGATAGAGAAGAACACATTCTTTTGTTGCAATGTAATTTCTATGAGCATCATTGACTTCTTTTTTGTTATTTCTCTCTCTCTCTCTCTCTCTCTCTCTCTCTCTTACTCATAGAACTTCTGTATTCTTTGACTTTCATTCTAGAAATTTTAGCTTACTTACTTTGTTTCTTTGTGATATAGTTGGGTCTACCTCACTTTTTTGCATGCACTGTTATTTCATTACCTTCAGTCATAGGTTCTAGCTTCACAGCATTATTCAAAATGTTCACACGTTCAGCTTGTCTTCTACTCTGTTCTGATTGTCTAACACCACTTCATTTTCAACTGATTTTAAACTATTTTCTCCTGTTTTCTTGTCTCTTACCCTTTTTGACATTTTGGTACCAACTTTATTCCCCCATTTCCTTGTTGGGTTCAGATCATCTACTACTGAGCCTTCTCAAGCCTGTTTTAACAGGTCATAACGTGTTTCCAGATCAACAATATCACTGTCTTCTGAATTACATACATTTCAATTATGAGATACTGATGGTTCATTTGCGAGTGAGAATTTTGCTGGCGGTACAATTTAAAATTTTGAGCAGTCAATGTCATAATTGTTGGGCAGCTTCAAAATTTTACTTCGTCTTGTTATGCAGTTAATTGCTTGTATTTGCATTTCCTGCAATATTAACAGAAACCTCCAGAAAATTTGCTGCTTGGATGTAAAATTTGTGCACTATGTGCCACTCTGTATAATTATTATAGGTCTATAGCATTGTGGCAGTCGCCAGAAGAACCTCTGTGAATGCACAATGAAACACATTATTCTGTGGCGACGAGTGCACGGACAACCTACTTTACTTTTTGATTTTTATAAGTATTCTTTGTATTGACTTATGTTTTTCAGTTGATTGGTGTTTTAGCTTTAGTAAATAAAAAAGTTATTGCTTGACTACTACGTTGTATCTCTTCAGCAGACGAGGAGAAGCTGTAGTTGACCAAAGCATAATACCATCTATGCCTACAGATTTGGCACATTAACATATAATAAGCCAGGAGAAAGAATCGCAATACAAAGCTAAGCAAGCCTTAATTGTATTGGTGAATTTTGTTTTAATATAGGTTTACACCTGCTTGTTTTCTTACTGAAAACAGGATGCTTTATTGTTTGTGGACCCCACCATTTTTGCATAGTTCATTTAATCTTCTACACACATTAGTTAATCACTTGAACAATTAACTACTTATATTATCACTACACTAGAAAACCAGTTTTATAGTTTTATGATAGTTTTGTTAAATTTCAGAAATAATGGTATAAATATTGACAACAAACAAAATAATTATTACATTGGCACAACAATGAAGAAAGTGTGGTAAATTTCCAAACAGAAACATTCTTCTAAGGTATGGGGTTTCATACCTTAAGATCTGAATGTTATAAGATACGAGTTTTCAATCCTTTGCTGCAGAATGAGCAAATCATACCTGTACTGCAACATAGGGTTTTTATGCACGACATTTCTTAACGTGCAGTAACACACAACTCAACATTAATAATTTGAGTTATGAGGCTTTTGTTACCTTGACATTATGCTAATCATATCTTAAATATCTTGACATATAAAAGCTATGCCCTAGGTCTGATCTGGGAATTTAAAGTTGAAGCACAACTTACACATCATGGTTATTACTGTATTACACAGCCACAAATGTACCAGGTTATCATAAGGCAGTTGTAAAATAAACAAGTATCAAGTCAAAACCCTGAAGACGACATTGGATGAACTCAATAGCGACTTCTTATAAGCATGACAACTTGTTACCACTGACAGTAATTTTAAGCACTGAAGGTGATGGCAGTGATAACTGTCAAAAGCTCAAAGATTGTAACTCAAATGATATTTGAAAACAGAAGATTTTAGTGACTAAAAGTCCAGATTTTCCACTTTTTTATTAGACGTTTCATAAGCTGCAAGAGAAATACAAGTAGATATAGATAGAACCTAGCATAAATGTCCAAACATGGCACAACTAAGATGTGGCAGGTCCCCTAAAGATTAGCCATTCATGACAGTATTGCCTCAACTACTTCATTAGAGCACTTACCTGAACTGTTGTTGCTTTTTAACAGGAGTTTATACTTCCCTTACAATCCAGTAAAGCAACGAAATATCCTCACTTGTTTCAATGCACAATGTTCCATAGTCACAACCATTAGTGGGTGCTGAAGCAGATATTTAGTTGACAGTAAATGATAACAGACAAACAGTTGCAGGATAAAGATTTATTGAAATCCTTGACCATGGTTTTGGTATATCTAAATATACCTTCATAATTATGCTGTACAGATGGAGGTGATATTTTAATTTTAACTACTGACAATGCCTTTGGCATGATTGTTTTATGTATCTCCATTGCAGGATGTGATTTTAGTGTATTTTTGCTTCTGATGAAGGTATATTTAGATATACTCAAACCGTGGTCAAGGATTTCAATAGATCTTTATCCTGCAACTGTTTCGTTGTTATCATTTACTGTGAAGATTTTCAACAGTTACTGCTTCAGCCATGTTTATAATTTTGAGATATTCACTTCCTACTGACTGCACCCACAGAGGGGTTTATAGATCTAGTTCAAGTGATGAAAAGGCATTGTAGGGAAAATGATGTAAGAAACAATACAATGAACAATAAGTTGGATCTGCCATGCATTAATAAATTCACAACAATTTACGATTGTGGGAGGAAAACAATATTTACCTTTGCTAAATCCCATGTTCATGAAGTAATTATCTGTGTTGCTCCATTTTAATGTATACGCTGGAAGTATTTTCACAATGTGTCTACTTTTACAACTTTTTAAAGTGTCTGCTAAGCTCCATATATAAATGGCGCCATGCAATGCACATTTTGCAGCAATTCTTCCACAACCTAGAACTTCAATTGAGTCAACCAGCTGTGGACTATTGACATTAATACTGCCAGGCATTGGTGGCATTTTCAGTTCTTTCTCCTGGAGACTAAGAGAGATTATATATAATATCACATATATTTTACACTTACATATCTGTCATCATTAATCAGCACTAAAGTACCTAGTATCTCTGACATCTCCGGACCATACACAAATACCATCTGCACATGATACCAGGAGAGATTTAGTCTCCAAACAGTACGCAAGTTGAAATACTTCATGCTTTGATGATAACTGATGGAGTGTAGTAAATTTCACTGCATACTTTGGAGGTACTGGGTATCCAATGTCCCACACTAGGATAGTGCCATCACTCTTTGCTCCTGTAATGAAGACTACCTCAAAATACATGAAATAACATATTTATTAAAATGTAAGAAATATTTCAACTGAAAAACTTATTACTCATTCATATTTGTTACACGCTAAACAAAAATCATTGGATGACTGGAACACTCACTGAAACTATAAATCCCACATAAATATACACCAATTGTTTCAAAAACCATCTATGAATGAGATTCCTCTGTTTATTTATCTTAATGATCAACACTGTGAACAGATTCACAAGAAACAAGACGTTTCTTGTGGAAACTGGAGTAAATACAACACAAGCAAAATTATAAAACCTTCCAAAATCTCTTGATTTAACTTTTAATAGTTATTCTGCTAAAATCCTACATACTGCGTGTCACGTGTGTATGTGTGAGTGTGTGTGTGTGTGTGTGAGTGTGTGTGTGTGTGTTGAAAAAGTAATCTTGAAAACTCTTAATCCAGCCTTGTTAGAGGCAAGACTTTTTTTATGATGACAGCCAGCCAAGAAGATCGGCTTTGAATCTCAGGTAAGTCACGTCGTATAAAAGAAGTGGGAAGTTTATCGTCTACTTTACGCTTTAAATCGGCATTAGAAACATTAGAGCATGCAATAAAATCTACCTCAGCTATTGTGCATTCTTCCATTTTTTGTATGTGCTAGACATAGTAGCAGCATGTTTAGATATAAACTGCTTAGCAGAGCTATTTATTTTGGTGGCAATTAGTTAAATCAACATTGCAGTGAGAAATGAATTGAAATATTCAGCTGCAGAAGATTCCATTTGTGGCGTGTTCTTTGGTCCAGGCATCTCATGAAATGGATGGAGTAATGGCTGTAGTGTTTCAACTGCAATCACTGCAGTGTACTGCGTATTTTCCATTCTTTCTTCACAGTCAATCAGTATACCAACAAGATCATCACTGTCACTTTCTGAACCACTACTACTTTCACTAAAATATTCTATCACTAATACAGTCCTGGAAATGGAAAAAAGAACACATTGACACCGGTGTGTCAGACCCACCATACTTGCTCCGGACACTGCGAGAGGGCTGTACAAGCAACGATCACACGCACAGCACAGCGGACACACCAGGAACCGTGGTGTTGGCCGTCCAGTGGCGCCAGCTGCGCACCATTTGTGCACCGCCACCGTCAGTGTCAGCCAGTTTGCCGTGGCATACGGAGCTCATTCGCAGTCTTTAAAACTGGTAGCATGGCGCGACAGCGTGGACGTGAACCGTATGTGCAGTTGACGGACTTTGAGCGAGGGCGTATAGTGGGCATGTGGGAGGCCGGGTGGACGTACCGTCGAACTGCTCAACACGTGGGGTGTGAGGTCTCCACAGTACATCGATGTTGTCGCCAGTGGTCGGCGGAAGGTGCACGTGCCCGTCGACCTGGGACCGGACCGCAGCGATGCACGAATGCACGCCAAGACCGTAGGATCCTACGCAGTGCCGTAAGGGACCGCACCGCCACTTCCCAGCAAATTAGGGACACTGTTGCTCCTGGGGTATCGGCGAGGACCATTCGCAACCGTCTCCATGAAGCTGGGCTACGGTCCCGCACACCGTTAGGCCGTCTTCCGCTCACGCCCCAACATCGTGCAGCCCGCCTCCAGTGGTGTCGCGACAGGCGTGAATGGAGGGACGAATGCAGACGTGTCGTCTTCAGCGATGAGAGTCGCTTCTGCCTTAGTGCCAATGATGGTCGTATGCGTGTTTGGCGCCGTGCAGGTGAGCGCCACAATCAGGACTGCATACGACCGAGGCACACAGGGCCAACACCCGGCATCACAGTGTGGGGAGCGATCTCCTACACTGGCCGTACACCTCTGGTGATCGTCGAGGGGACACTGAATAGTGCACGGTACATCCAAACCGTCATCGAACCCATCATTCTACCATTCCTAGACCGGCAAGGGAACTTGCTGTTCCAACAGGACAATGCACGTCCGCATGTATCCCGTGCCACCCAACGTGCTCTAGAAGGTGTAAGTCAACTACCCGGGCCAGCAAGATCTCCGGATCTGTCCCCCATTGAGCATGTTTGGGACTGGATGAAGCGTCGTCTCACGCGGTCTGCACATCCAGCACGAACGCTGGTCCAACTGAGGCACCAGGTGGAAATGGCATGGCAAGCCGTTCCACAGGACTACATCCAGCATCTCTACGATCGTCTCCATGGGAGAATAGCAGCCTGCATTGCTGCGAAAGGTGGATATACTCTGTACTAGTGCCGACATTGTGCATGCTCTGTTGCCTGTGTCTATGTGCCTGTGGTTCTGTCAGTGTGATCATGTGATGTATCTGCCCCCAGGAATGTGTCAATAAAGTTTCCCCTTCCTGGGACAATGAATTCACGGTGTTCTTATTTCAATTTCCAGGAGTGTATTTTCCAATAACACACAAACTTAATTATTGAAAAATGTTATGAAAAGGATAGTTGCTACTCACCATACAGCAGAGGTGCTGAATTGCAGCTCTCTCTCTCTCTCTCTCTCTCTCTCTCTCTCTCTCTCTCTCTCTCTCTCTCTCTCTCTCACTCACTCACTCTCACACACACACACACGACTGCAGTCTCTTGAAACTGAAGCCACGCTGCAAGCAGCAGTACCAATGCATGACGGGAATGGCTACTGGGTGGGGGTAAGGAGGAGGCTGGGGCAGGAAGGGGGAGGGATAACAGGGAAGGGGTGGGGGACAATGATGTGCTGCTGTGGAGTGTGCAGGGATGGTGGGGAGAGGGTAGGGCAGCTACGTGCAGTCAGGAAGTTCGATGGAGGGCAGGGAAGAGGTGGGGGGAGGGGGAGGGGAGAAGGGGGATAGAGGAAAAGGAAAGTAGGAAAGACTGGATGCAAAGGCGGAATAAGGGCTGTGTAGTGTTGAAATGGGAACAGGGAAGGGGCTGGATGGTTGGGGACAACATTTAACGAAGGTTGAGGACAGGATGGTTATGAGAACATAGGATATACTGCAGGGAAAATTCCCACCTCTGCAGTTCAGAAAAGCTTGTGTTGGTGGGAAGGATTCCTGTCTCTGCACGCTCCCCGCCAGCACGTAACTGTCCCCCACCCCTATCCTACCATCTCTCCCTCTCCTCGCCCCAGCCTCCTCCTTACTCCCACCCGAGTCACCACTCCCATCACGCCCTGGTGCTGCTGTGGGAACAGAGTGTCTGAGCAGAGAAGGCTATAGGAAGAGAATAACAGACTCCAGGGTAACAGAAGATCAGATAATAAGCGAAATGGACGGGGAAACTGAGGGCCATCCCGTTGGGGGCAAGTCAGTGAGTTGGTAACTGGTATCAAAAATCAGGTTAATAACTATTGAAGGAGACACATTGGGAGGACATACTCAGAGTTGTACAAACAAAATATTTGTAAGACACACCAGATAAATAGAATTCATTATGACAATAAATTTGGGGGGTTAAGAATGTTAGGGTAGAAAACAAGAAACAGTAATCAAATATGTATTGTGGAGTTTGGATTAGATTAGACAAATTTTTATAAGCAATCAAAAAATGTTATGTGAGAGGTCATGCCAGGCAGCAATTGTGACGAATTTGGGCTACATAGGCTAATGGAAAGGATCGTGGAGAGGCAAATTTGCTGATCCTAATTTAAATACTGACAGGACTGATAACTAAGAGGCAGGAAGAAGTTTTGACATGTAACAGCAATGATGATGTAGATGTTTAATTTTAGTGTACGGAATGATGATTCTATCAGTGAGGATGATTATGAAATTAGCAGAAATGGATAGTGGAGATGATACAAGTTGTGACAGCAACAACATTGGCAGTATAACTTTTTAAAGTCAGATCTTGTCGATAAATACTAGTGAAGGGGGATAGAAGCAAAAATAATGATAAGCAAAAATAATTATTTAGCTGATACCTTGTGGGCAGTATGGTTAATTACGAAGACCTTAATGAGAACAAGGGAATTAAGGATAAAATATAAAAGTTTTGTGAAAAACTTCATCCTGACTGGTGGTACGAATCAAACCACAGGTCAGGTGATGAGGGAAACTCTGTAGAAGTCAGTCAGCATGTTAATGGGAATTGTGTAACTTTAAATGCGAACATTTTTAGGTTAGGCTTTACCGAAACTGTTACTGACATTAAATGAAACAACAAGTTCACTGTTACCATCTCCACAATATCCTTTCTTCCAGGAGTGCTAATCGAGCAAGTTCAAGTTTCGCAGGAGAATTTCTGTGGGGTTTGCAAGGTAGGAGATGGGGTACTGGTGGAAGTAAAGCTGTGAGGGTGTGCTGTGAGCTATGCTTGGGTAGTGCGGTCAGTAAAGCACTTGCACACGAAAGACAAATGTCCAGAGTTCATGATTCGGTCCAACACACAGTTTTAATCTGCCAGAAAGTTTGGGAAGGCAATTATTGTTCACTCAAAACGGATTGTACAATCTATGGGATTACCAAAAATTAAGAGAAAACACCAAACAGTTCTGATTTTGTTGAAATGCTTTTTGTATGTGTAAAAATAAGGGGAGAAACTGGTGTGTATAGTAACATTGTGAAGAAATAGATACTTTTTACGTTCTCTTGGGTATGTAAAGTTTACAGAAGGCTGCCTTGTAATTCAAGATGTGAGTGAAAATGCCATCTTGGTGATAGACTGAATCATGAGCGTAGAGGTAAGATCCTACTTATCTAATAAAAAATTAGTCTTTACTATGTAGCGGATTGGGGTTTAGTGACTTAAGACTGAGTGTCAGTGACAGAGGGGAGCAAAGGTCATTATTTTGTCAGGGATGATGGGACGAAAAGCGACACTTTGTGGAATGGGTTCTTTCCTTGGCTCAGAGGGCGAGATATGAGTGAAATATTAGTGGTTCCCCTAACAGTCATTTAGTATTTATTGAGACATACGACCCTTTAAGCAAACAGAGTAATATAATGTGTTTCAATTTGATCAATTCCTCATGGAAGCAGAGCGGTGGAATCATAGCAGGCAGGTTCCAGTGGCTGCTGACGTGGCGGGCTCTTGTTGCAGTAGTGTTCCGGTGGCATAATCTTCCATTCAGTATTGTACCCATGACCTGCAGCAGTGCACCAGCGGCATGCTGTTCTGTTCAGTATTATACCCGTGACCTGCAGCAGTGGCGCGCCAGCGGCATCATGTTCTGTTCAGTTCCATCCTGGTGACCCACTGCGGTGGCGGCAAGGTCTTCTTGTGAATTCACTCGTCGTGTTATTAACAAGTGGCTACAACATGGCTTAGAGTCCTCTGTCCCGGAATTGAACAAGTAGCCCTCAGGTTCGGCTTCTTCAGGCAGAATTCATTAACCTCTAGGTTCCCAGGTGACCCACTGGGTGAGGCTGCAGTCCTTTCGTCCTCACCAGCCATCTGGGTAAGTACCACATGAACTACTTTCTGGTAACATCTGGGATGGCATCTTCTGTGTTCACATATTGGCGCAGTATCGACATCGTCCTCTGTCGAGTAGCAAAGCAGCTAAGTTGTTGTAACGAAGTAAGACGGCCGCTGACTAACCATCAGTCTGTCTGTCTGTCTGTCTGTCCAGGTGGCGTTTCTTCATATTTTCTTTCTCCCCTCGACGGACCTTCTCAAAGGACAACCTCATGCCCGTTTGCTTTCGCCAATATCATGAAGTTTCTAGGGCGGCGAGTGACTTTGGTTGTTGATCTATGCTTCTAACATTGGGCAGAAATGTGACCAATGTTGACAAATGTGCTGGCTTTCCATTGTTTTGCCTCTATGCTGGCATGGTTGGGCATTGCCCTGTCATCCTCCTCCCTATTGCCCGATACGTCACACACTTTAGTTCAGTATGCTGGCAGTTCATGGAGCATTGACTGTTGATGTTCGACCTGTGATCATCACCGTTCACCTTGAAAGCATTGCCCGTCCGCTCGGTTGTTGATCTGCTGAAGGGCTGATTGCTGCTGCGCAAACTCTGCTTGTCATTGGTCTCCTCATGTTGGGCAGAAACGTTACCAATGTCGAGATACATGTCAGTTTTCCTTGTTCAACTGCTACCGCTTATGAATATTGTGGCTTTAGGTGTCAAAGCATCTGAAATGTTCACTTAACCTATAATAAGTCTTAATATATTTTTCTACTTTGAACAACCGTAAGTAACACACAATTATTATACATGGGTCAATCCATACCAAGTGGTCCAAGAAAAAAATAATTGGTTGCTTGACAGTCTCAGAAAAATTTTATATTTGCTGGGTGAATTCCCCAATGTTTAGTAGTCACAGAAATATTTTTAAAAATACATTCTTTAATATTTTGAAATTGCAGTCATATTTGTTCCAGGCTGCATGCGTTTTTTCGTTTTTGCAAGTATCTAATTTTTTTTTGCAATTCTTCAGTAGTGGATTGTCCTAAGTCTTTCAGATAAAATTCATTTAATTCCACACACTCTGCACTACAAATTAACATTATTATCACTTAGCTCAATGTATTCTTTAATATTTTTTAATAATTCAAAGTTATCAGCTGCAAATTAAAAAAAAAAAAAAATTCTCAATTTTTGAACAGTAGTTTTCCAAACAAAAATTAATTTCTCAGCTTTAATATTTTTTCTGTATTACACTGTATAGTATAATTATTAGACAATCTGTGTTGGAATGAATGACTTCAATGTCCATTTCAGAGAGGCGTACAGACCATCATGTCAAACGACTTGATGGACTGAAACTTCCTGGCAGATTAAAACTGTGTGCCCGACCGAGACTCGAACTCGGGACCTTTGCCTTTCGCGGGCAAGTGCAAGTTTTAATCTGCCACGAAGTTTCATATCAGCGCACACTCCGCTGCAGAGTGAAAATCTCATTCTGGAAACATCCCCCAGGCTGTGGCTAAGCCATGTCTCCGCAATATCCTTTCTTTCAGGAGTGCTAGTTCTGCAAGTTTCGCAGGAGAGCTTCTGTAAAGTTTGGAAGGTAGGAGACGGATACTGGCAGAAGTAAAGCTGTGAGTACCGGGCGTGAGTCGTGCTTCGGTAGCTCAGATGGTAGAGCACTTGCCCGCGAAAGGCAAAGGTCCCGAGTTCGAGTCTCGGTCGGGCACACAGTTTTAATCTGCCAGGAAGTTTCATATCAGCGCACACTCCGCTGCAGAGTGAAAATCTCATTCTGGACTTGATAGATTGTTTAGCCCAAGTAACCTCCTTAGGGCACCATGGTCCATGATTATCTTGAATTTATTCCCACACAGATAGCACCTGAAATATTTGATACCATGACACTCAATAACTCCTTTTCTGTTGTTGAGTAATTCTTTTCTGCCATATTTAATTGTCTGGATGTGTAGGCTACTGGATGTTCTGCACCATCAATGTTTTGACCCAAACCTGATCCGACAGCATGTCCAGATGCATCACAGGACAGGATGGCTTCTTTGCTGAAATCTCGATTGGATTAATACAGGACTGTGTGTTAATTTGTATTTAAATGTTTCAAATGCTATGTTGCAATCGGTTGTACAGGGAAATTTAGTACCTTTTTTCAATAACTGCATGAGAGGTCATGCTATTTCGGCATAGTCTTTTACAAATTTTCGATAATAATTTAAGAGGCCTAGAAATTGGTGTACTTCCTTGGTAGATTGCAGTGTTGGAAAATCTAACTGCGGTTATTAGCTATGAATCAGTTTTGATTCCGTGTTCACTGACAACATGGCCTAAATATGTTACGTCATTTAGTGTGAAGTGATACTTTCCAAATTCAATGATAATTTAGCACCTCCATTATCATCATTTAAGACTGATTATGCCTTTCAGCGTTCAGTCTGGAGCATAACCCCCTTATAAAATTCCTCCATGTTCCCCTATTCAGTGCTAATATTGTTGCCTCTTCTGATGTTAAACCTATTACTTCAATATCATTCTTAACCGAATCCAGGTACCTTCTTCGTGGTTTGCCCCGAACTACTCCTACCCTCTACTGCTGAACCCATGAGTCTTTTGGATAACCTTGCTTCTCCCATGCGAGTAACATGACCCCACCATCTAAGCCTGTTCGCCCTGACTGCTACATCTATAGAGCTCATTCCCAGTTTTTCTTTGATTTCCTCATTGTGGACACCCTCCTGCCATTGTTCCCATCTACTAGTACCTGCAATCATCCTAGTTACTTTCATGTCCGTAACCTCAACCTTATTGATAAGGTAACCTGAATCCACCCAGCTTTCGCTCCCATACAACAAAGTTGGTCGAAAGATTGAACGGTGCACAGATAACTTAGTCGTGGTACTGACTTCCTTCTTGCAGAAGAGAGTAGATCGTAGCTGAGTGCTCACTGCATCAGCTTTGCTACACCTCCGCTTCCAGTTCTTTCACTATGTTGCCATCCTGTGAGAATATGCAACCTAAGTACTTGAAACTGTCCACCTGTTCTAACTTTGTTCCTTCTATTTGGCACTCAATCCGTTTATATTTCTTTCCCACTGACATTACGTTCGTTTTGGAGATGCTAATTTTCATACCATAGTCCTTACATTTCTGATCTAGTTCTGAAATATTACTTTGCAAACTTTCAATCGAATCTGCCATCACAACTAAGTCATCCGCATATGCAAGACTGCTTATTTTGTGTTCACATATCTTAATCTCACCCAGCCAGTCTATTTTTTTCAACATATGATCCATAAATAATATGAACAACAGTGGAGACAGGTTGCAGCCTTGTCTTACCCCTGAAACTACTCTGAACCATGAACTCAATTTACCGTCAACTCTAACTGCTCCCTGACTACCAATGTAAAGACCTTTAATTGCTTGCAAAAGTTTGCTCCCTATTCCACAATCTCGTAGAACAGACAATAATTTCCTCCTAGGAACCCAGTCATATGCCTTTTCTAGATATATAAAGCATAGATACAATTCCCTGTTCCACTCATAACACTTCTCCATTATTTGCCGTAAGCTAAAGATCTGGTCCTGACAACCTCTAAGAGGCCTAAACCCACACTGATTTTCATCCAATTGGTCCTCAACTAATACTCGCACTTTCCTTTTAACAATACCTGAGAAGATTTTACCCACAACGCTGATTAAAGAGATACCTCTGTAGTTGTTACAATCTTTTCTGTTTCCATGTTTAAAGATTGGTGTGATTACTGCTTTTGTCCAGTCTGATGGAACCTGTCCCAACTCCCACGCCAATTCAATTATCCTGTGTAGCCATTTAAGACCTGAAATTCCACTGTATTTGATGAGTTCTGACTTAATTTCATCCACCCCAGCTGCTTTATTGCACTGCAATCTATTGACCATTTTCTCCACTTCCTCAAATGTGATCCTATTACCATCATCATTCCTATCCCATTCTACCTCGAAATCTGAAATATTACTGATCGTATTTTCACCTATGTTGAGCAACTCTTTAAAATACTCCCTCCATCTGCCCAAGGCATCCACAGGATTCACCAGCATCTCCGACTCATTGAAAATTTCTCGTAAGTGAATCACATGATCTTTGATGTCCTTTGACAATACAATTATTTCATTGAGGTGCACACGCATTGTCAAATTTTTAACCCATGTAATGCACCATCTAGTAATCTTTGGAATGTTGTGGCGACATTCTTTAATCCAAAAGGCATCCCTAAGAATTTCTAATGGCCTCAAGAGGTGGAGAAAGCAGTTCTATGTCTGTACTCTGGTGCAACTTCTATTTATTGGTACCCACTCCCAACCTACTGTTACCAAGATGGTCAACGTTATCTACGATGTTTGGTAATGGATACTTGTTCGAAATTTTTTTGCTATTTAAAAGCCTGTAATCACAACAGAATATATAAGATTTTGCACCATCAGCAGATTTCTTTGGCACAACTATAACATTTGCACTGTATGGCCAATCCGAATACTCTATTATAACGTCCTTTAATTGCTGATCTATGAATTCATCAAGTCACAGTTGTAACTGGTGAGGAACTCTGTATGGTATCCTATAAACTGGCATATTATCTCTTGTTGGAATCCTGTGTTGTGTGATATTCATTGCTGTTAGCAGTCACCATGAAGTAAACATATCCTGAAAGTCATTCAACACTGCTTCTATCATATCCTGTACCTTTTAAGCGTGATATCTTCTGGCGCAATGCAGTTTTGTAGGTGGCTGGTTTGTCGCTGTTGTCTACATCTGACCAATCAAAATCATCTCCTCTAAGGCACTTACGTTTGCAACTAACATTCCTTTCATAATTCTTTGTCTTCTGTCCCAAAATTATCTACATGCACTGATATCTTCTGTACTACATCATCAATTATTGCAGTATGAACTATACTCCAGTGCAAAAAACAATATACTGTGTCTAATTCATCATTTTCCTCAAGCAATCCATTGTCTATATAGAGTGTTTGCGGGTAAGGCAGCATTGAAGTCCACCCAAAGTAGCTTACCTGTTTCCAGATGGTATTTTATCCCGCAAATCTACCTCCAATGACCTTGCTCACAGTTCAGTTGATTCATCTTTCCAGGGAGAGGTATCTTGTGCCAGAGGGTCCTTGGTACCTGTGTCACCTAATTGAAACAATGTTCCATTAAGCTGCGCTGTTTGCTGCCAAAGATTACGGCGCATCCAACCACCCGGTGGCCACCTTTCAGGAATTACTTACCTCCAACTTAGCCTCACCATCCTTCCTCAGAATACTAACCTTTCAGCAGAAGAAAGGCAGCCATACAGAAACTCAAAACTAATCGCAGACAAATGTTCCCCCACAGTTGTTATAAATTTCAGTGATTACCTAGCAGTAAGCCTCTGCCAGTTATCTGCCCCCCCTCCCCCTCCCCCTATAAACTCTGCCATAGTGATCCCATCCCAGAAGTCCAACACAGTCACCAATTTCTGCTTAAAGCCTTAGGCCCTTTCCAGAATCTTTCCCTTGAATCCGCTTTCTCTCCTCTCCCCTATGATACCACATGCGCCCACCTTCTACAAGACCCCCCAAAATCCACAAACCCAACAATCCTAGTTGTCCCATTGTGGTTGGTTATTGCACCCCCAATGAAAGAATTTTGACCTTCATTGACCAACATTTCCAATCAACTGCCCGTAATCTAGCCTCCCATGTCGAAGGTACCTACCACTTCACTGACTCTCCACCATCCTCACTCCTTTACCTCCTGGATCCCTACTCGTCACTATTGGCATCATCTCCCTATACACCAACATCCCACATGCCTGTGGTCTTATCACTATTCAACACTTACCTTTCCCAATGTCTTTAGTCCGAAAACACTAACTCATTCTTCACACACTTCACTAACTTTATCCTAACACATAAGGGAATGTATACAAACAAATCTGTGGCACAGCCATTAGGCCCACATGGTGCCCTCCCATGCCAACCTGCTTATGGGCCATCTAGGGAAGTCCTTCCTAGCCTCCCAAATTACAAACTCATAGCCTGGTTCAGGTCCACTGATATCTCAATTATCTGGACTGAGGGTCAATATATCCTGTCTTCATTCCCTCACAACTTCAACACTTTTCCTCGCATCCACTTCACTTGGTCCCCCTCAACTCAGTATGCCACCTTCTGAGATGTTGACCCCTTCTCTCTGACAGCTCCACCCAGACCTTTGTCCACATTAAACCAACCAACCACTAACAGTACCTGCATTTCAACATCTGTCATCCCTTTCACACCAAAAAATTCCTTCAATACAGCCTGGTCACCCGGTGATGGCATATCTGCGATTACAAGAACTCCCTTGCCCAGGATGCTGGGGGTTTCACCGAGACCTTGACAGAGAGAGACTGTTCCCCAGATCTAGTCCACAAACAAATCTCCCATGCAATTCCCCTTACACCCCCATTCCTCATACCACCCTCAAGAACCAGCCACAAAGAACTGCCCCCTTTGTTACCCAATGTCAATCTAGATTGGAATAACTGAACCACATGCTTCACCAGGGCTTTGATTGCCTATCATGCCCCAAAAAGACGGACATCCTACCCGAAATCCCTCCTTCCCCTCCTGAAGTGGTGGTCCACCATCCTAGTTCATCCATATGTCACTTCCAATCCCACCCCATTGCCACAAGGATCATCTCCCTGTGGAAGACTCCGGGCAAGACCTCTCCCAGTCCACCCATCCAGAAGTTCCTATTCCAATCCTATTATAACTTTATCCTACTGCATCAGGGGCTGGGCCACCTGTGAAAGCAGCCTTGCTACAATCACTGCACAGCTTTTTATATTGGTATGACTGCTAACCAGCTACCCACCAGGATGAACGGCCACCGCATAGCTGTGGGCAAGAGCAATGTACAGCTAACACTATTTCAATGGTTGCTTCACTACCCAAGCAGTCTGGATCCTTTCCTCCATAAACATCATTTCTGAACTGCACAAATGGGAGTTAGCCTTACAACACATTCTCCACTCCCATAATTATCCTGGTCACAAACCATGGTAACAATGTTCCCACACCATCAACCTGACAGCTTCCTACCCCCCCCCCCCCCAATCCTCAGTTTGCCACCCTCTGCCAGCGCACCTGCCCCTCTTTCCCCACTCCTCTTCTTTTTTGTTCCGTTTTCCCCACCTCCCTGCCCCACAACGTCCTGTCACTGTGCCTACTGGCATTCTAGTCCCTGCACACACTACCAGACAGCACTCCTCTCTTCCCCCACACTTTTACACTGCTATCCCTTCCCCTTCCCTGCCCCTCCAGACTGCCACTTCCATCCCACATGATAGCTGCATTCTGGCCCAAGATGTCAAGAGTTGGTGGTCATGTGTGCGTGAGATGTACTTGCTTGGTTGAACGAATGGTGAGAGTTTCTCTTTTTCCAACAAAGCTGTGACCGAATGAGTGTATGTAAGTGTCTTTAAATTGTGCCTGTTTCTCAACACCACTGACACAAATATTTAGTTTGCTCATATTTTCAGTGGTACGACAAATTGGGACAGTTCTCCTGGGTTTTTCTTTGTAATGGAACACCTGAAAACGGAGTTAGGCATTTCAGCTTTTGCTCTGCTACCCTCAATTTCAGTTCTTGTCTTACTCACTAGGGACTGGACACTTACCTTTAGTGCCACCAACAGTCTTCACACATAACCAGAATTTCTTTGGGTTTTGTGAAATATCATTTGACGATATTCTGCTATGGTAGTCATTAAAGGCTTCATGCACTGTTCTACTGGATACATATCTATCCAGTAAATGGTCAATTATTCTTTTAAACTTGAGCCATATTTCCTCTACATGCTCCTGCCCTGTGCTGAAAGTTTCAAGTTCCTCACTGAGGTATGACACTACTGATTTTTTAGTTTCCTGAACATATGTATCTTTCTGCTTGTGTAGTTGTCTTTTGTTAGTCGTTGCCACAACCATGTCATGGTCACCGATTCTAGTTTCGATGTGGACAGCCTCAAAGAAGTCAGGTCTATTTGTTGCCATCCGATCCAATGTATTTCCATCATGAGTGGGGTTCCAAACTAACTGTTTCAGGTAGTTCTCGAAGAAGGCATTTAGTGATGTTTTACATGATGTCTTATCACTCCGAATCCCCACAAAAGTTTAATTTTCCCAATTGAGTGTTGAATGATTAAAAGTCTCCACCAATGATTGTAGTATGATTGGGGAACTATGTACAAGTAAATTGAGGTTTTCTCTGATGTTTTTGATTACATCCGGAGACAAGTCTGGTGGGTGACAGAAGGTTTCAATCATCATTTTATGCCCACCCCTGATACTGAGTGCTGCCCAAAAAAATCACATACACTGCTTTAATTTCTATCTCTGGGGATTTGAGTTTCTTGTCTACTGTGACAAATACACCACCTCCATTTTCTATTTGCCTATCCTTTCAATATACATGCACATTTTCCCCTGGTAATTTCAGGTTTCAACCAGCTTTCTGTACCCATTATTACATGAGTGTCACTGCTTTTCAGTAGCACTTCAAACTCTAGCACTTTGTTGCAAGGTCTTCGGCAATTAACCATTAGGATTTTAATATTCTCACCTGTGGGAGGCATTTCTTTTGATCGTACACTGATACTTCTGGATTTCCTACAGCTATTGTTATTTAGATTGGATGGAGAGTCACTGATTATAAAACAACCCTTGTGTGCAACCCACACAGTGTCAGCTGTCTGATTAGCGGCCTCTGATGTGTAGTACACACCTGGTCCATTTAGGGGACACTACAGTTCTTAACCCTATTGCACAAGTACTGGAATTCGCAGCCTATCTTGTCACAAAACCTTCAAAGTCTTTGGTTCAGTTTTTCCACTCGATTCAGAACCGAAGGGCGGCAATCATTTCTGGAGACAAAGCTGCAAATTGTGAGCTTCGTTGAAACTCCACGCGTAAGGCTGTTCCCAACCTTCTCTGCCAGTCGTTGGAATAACCCAAGTGTGACCTCAGAGCCTAGATGACAATTATCATTTGTTTAAATGTGCACCAGTCATAATTTGGTTGCTCCCTATTTCCTCAATGGCTGCTGAAATAGCCTCTTCAGCGTGTTGAATGAGGCCTGTCCCTTGCTGCCACTTCCCTGAAGGGTACCATCATTCGCCCTATGTTTGAACTGCCGATCATTAATAGATCCCTGCCCTTTTGCGATTGCTTCCTCCTGACACTGTACAAAACAGGTTTCCCCAAAACAGATTAAATGAGTCCCACTAGTTCAGTTTTAGTCAAAGACAGAACCTCAAACTTGTTGGTTAGGGGGATCGATAGAACACAAAGTCCTCCTTGGTCCCTGTCCACCGTGTATATAATGCCTAGCTCTACCATTGAAACATCACTTGCAGTCAAGTGGACGAGTAAAGACAAGTCCCATATTTTCTACTCAGGACACAGGATCCATAGGAATAGATAGTATATGAGGAACCTCTGGTGCCGATATCAGAGATACACGACTCTCGGGAGCTCTTCGAACACGACGACTTGCAGCAGCTACCAATTGTTTGACAGTAGTCAGAATGACTTCCAGCTGCTTAAGAATGTCAACCAATTCGCCTCATGTTTGAGAACAGCATTCACAGTGAGGCTGCATTTTAGGTTTTGCGACATGTTACAGGGCAGTGATCGACTTATAAATTAAGCCCACCAATTATCTTTTTGTCTGTTAAGCTAAGAAGTTGCTAGTTCCCTACAAGAATTGAAGTGAATGCAGAAAACAAGATTTCTATTAAGGCATCAGAAAAACCTGGGGTAAAAATTACTACTTTACTAAAACTTTGAGTTTTATTACAGTTGTTAGCAAACTCAGAAACAGAGTTAATTTATGATAAATGTGACTATAGGCCTGCTACTCTTTAATGGAAAACTAGATTAAACACAGTATGTTGGTTAGAACAGCTGCTACAGTTGCTAAATCACAAACATCAATTTACTACAAATTAGATTATTCACAGGACAATGATAGCTTCCAAAACCTCTAAAAACTGCACATTTATTTGCGTTGATATAAAATGAAATTCAAGAGCGATCTGCTACAAAATAAGCTTCATATCCAAAACACTTGTACCAGTAACTTACGAAAATATAGGTTTGTAAAGCATCCGAAAATTCTCAAAAATAACCTACTTCTCATGTAATTATACAACGAAATTGGAGGATTGTTTTGAATGAGGATAGGCCAACAAAATTTTAAATGAGCACAAATAGGTTTAAGCCTATAATTGACAATAACAGTACGAGTTTATTGCAGCAATCGTGAATGTTCAAAATTTCACAATACAAAATATGTGAATCTAGAATTTCAAATATGCACAGATCTTGTACATGTGATCTCACAAAGGAAAATTTCAATGTCTGATTTTATATATAAATAAACATGTGAATTGCACAGATTTTTCACTTATCTGTTTCTGTGCCAACATCTACACTGGCTTGCTGAAGACCAACATTGCAGCCTGAGTTTATCTACATCAAAATTGCTAAAAAGTGCAGCATTAACAAAGCACCACCCCCCCCCCCCCTCGGCCCCCTGTCTAAGCTTAAGCTCCCAACTGAACCTAGCCGCCCTACCCTCACCACCTCATCCCTGTATGCTCCCACAAGCAGCACTTTACAGTCCCCAACCCTAACCTGCTACCCCTTTCCCTGCCCCTCCCCGCCCCAGCCGCCTCCTCACTCCTGCCACCCAGATTGCATCCCCCATCATGCATAGCTGCTCACAGTCTGGTCTCAGCAACCAGAGACAGATTGGTCATGTGTGTGCAAGTTGTTTGTGCCCGTGTCCAGAAGAAGGCCTGTTGGGCGAAAGCTTCCTTGCTTAGCTATCTTTCGGTTATGCCTGCCTGTGACTCAACATCTACACCTGAAAAAGAAAGCCCCATAAACTTTACTCTGGGGTATAGCACAAAAAGGGGACTCTTGTTGCAACTGGACCACCTTGTAAGGATTTGCTGACCCCAAATTAGCACATTGTGGGTGTCCACATTTCCTTTTAAGTGCAATGTCAATCCATCACTTAAGGGAACATGATCCAGAAAATCTTCATCATCATGTAGCAATATTTCATTTTCAAAGTTTCTAATGGAAGAGACAGGAAATAGTGCATGCCCATGTGCACAGGTATATAAACAAACTGCTTGAGTCGCTCTTTCGTTTGACGTATTATTTGTAACTGTACATTTAATGTAATAAATGTTACAAAACCTTAAAACCTTTATATTTATTTTGAAACATATGGTATAATAATGTAAATGTTCCACATATTAACCCTTTGACCGATCTGTTTGAATTCCTTGAATTCACAACGGTTTGGGGCCCAGTGTGGGGAAATTTCACTTGTGATGGGCATGTCAAATTTTGGAATTCACTGCTGAATAGACTATATTTTCACATTACAGAGGATTTTGGAAAAATATAGAAAAACATAAAAAACTGGGTTAGTTTTGATAGATTTGAATATCTGTTATTTAAAATATTACAAGAAATATATAATGATAATAAATACATGTCAGAAAAGAAATCGGTAATATACTTTCACAGAAAATTAGGACAAGCAAAATCATGTTACAAAGCTGTCCCATGTCAGTAGTGCTATTCAAAGCATATATTCATATTAGTCTCACAAATGTAGAGATTGTAGATAGCACATATTTGCACCACGTATGATTTGCTGATGACTAAGTCTTCAAGAAGAGCGGTATGTGGATTATACAGGGTTATTCTAAACGACGGACCCATTTTCAAAACTTCATATTTATTGAATAGTGTCATATGAGTGTAGGGGACAAAATAATAGCAACTGATTAATAATTGCCACTTGAATAATTAAAAAGAAAATTGATTGGAAGGAATAACTGAAAGAAATTGGAAGGTAATTTATAAATCTGTACACATACCCTGGGTGAATTTTAATCGGTACTAATATTAACAGACCTTCAATGGCAATACATTTAAGATCAGTATTCAGATTTTGAACTTAATCTCAATTCGAATACAATAAATTTTTTTGATACATAGCTACTTACATCCATGAATCTGCACAGTTTTAGAAAGCATTGATCACGCGAAACTCAGCTCACATGATAACCTGCAAGCTATGGATGAAGGGCAACAGGCAGATTTTTTTTCCAATAATTTCCGGGTATGCAGCCGGATCCCGTCGACATTTTGCCACTGTGGCAGAATGTCGACGGGATCCGGCTGCATACCCGGAAATTATTGGTAGAACAAATACGCCAGGAAAATTTCAGAAGTCACAACAGGCAGATTCCGTATTTCTAGATTTCCAGAATGCACTTGACACAGTGTCCCATCACAAGCTTTTAACAAAGGTATGAGCATGTGGAATAAGTTCATAGATATGTGTCTCGAAAAGTTCTTAAATAATAGAAGACAGTATGTTGCTTAACAGCGAGTGTTCATCAGAGACAAGGGTATCATCAGCAGTGCCCCAGGGAAGAGTGGTAGGACCACTGTTCTCTATATACATAAATGATTTGGCGGACAGGGTGGGCAGCAATCCACAGTTGTTTGCTGATGATGCAGTGGTGCACAGTGAGGTGTCGAAGTTGAGTGACTGTAGGAAGATACAAGACAACTCTGACAAAATTTCCAGTTGGTGTGATGAATGGCAGCTAATCCTAAATGTGGAAAAATAAAGTTAGCACTGATGAGAAGGAAAAAAAAAACCACCTTAATATTTGGATAAAGCATTACAAATGTACTGCTTGACACAGTCATGTCGTTTGAATATCTGGGTGTAATGGTCGTTTGAATATCTGGGTGTGATGTTGCAAAGTGATATGAAACGTAACAAGCACGTGAGGACTGTGCTAGGGAAGGCAAATTGTCAACTTCGGTTTATTGGGAGAATTTTGGAAAAGTGTGGTTGACCCATAAAGGGGACCATTTACAGGACACTAGTACACATACAACAGGATACTAGTACAACCTATTCTTCAGTATTGCTCAACTGTTTGTTATCCATAAGAGGTTGGATTGAAGGGGAACATTGAAGCAATTCAGAGGTGAGCTGAGATTTGTTACTCATAGGTTCAAACAACACGATCCCTGGAGGGATGGCAATGTTCTTTTTGAGGAACACTATTTACAAAATTTAGAGAACCGGCATTTGAAGCTGACTGCAGAACAATTCTGTAGTCTCCAACACATTGTGTAAGGGCCACAAAGGTAAGATTTGAGAACTTAGGGCTCATACAGAGCCATATAGACAGTCTTTTTTTATCTTGTTCTATTTTTGAGTGGACCAGGAAAGGAAATTACTAGCAGCGGTATGGTGTACCCTCTGCAACACACCAGAATGTAGATTGTGGAATATTAATTTAGAAGTAGATACTTTGAACAGTTATCAGAAAAATGATGAAGCAGCATTTTCAGGGGTGAAAATGCTTTCCCAAAATAGGAAAAGTCAGCAGAAGAGCCTGTCACTAGCCTTCTCCACTCACACAAAAGGAACTCTAGTAGCTTTTGTGTCAGTGAAGAAACAGTCAAGTATTAGTGTTTAAGCATGGGGATAGTAATTTCTTTCAGCATTGCTGTTTATCCTCCTGCACTGACAGTAATGTGCTATCACCACTCCCTAATATGTTCACATGTCAATGTTATTGAAATTTTTTTTTAAAGTTTCAAAAAGATAGAGTGAAGAAGCTGGTACCCCACTTGTCAGAGTCTTTTAATAAAGGGGAGGATATTCACCTTTTTTGAGCTCTGAAACGAGCATTTTTCCACTGGTACACTGTTATTCCTTGACAGTATTATGAGCTTAAATATGTGTCACCAAAAATCTCTTATCTAATACATAACAAATCCTCCATTGCACAATTTTAAAAAACTGGATGAAGGATGGTCAGACATATACAAACTGAAGTAAACAAAGTTATGAGTTCAAATGGCTCTGAGCACTATGGGACTCAACTGCTGTGGTCATTAGTCCCCTAGAACTTAGAACTACTTAAACCTAACTAACCTAAGGACATCACACACATCCATGCCCGAGGCAGGATTCGAACCTGCGACCGTAGCAGTCGCACGGTTCCGGACTGCGCGCCTAGAACCCAGTTATGAGTTAAGAATTATAAAAAGACATTACTGCTGGATTACAAAGTATCATCTCTCTACTTGATGCTTTCTCCTTTAAAATGGGGTTAATTTTATTTGGCCTCTGATGAAATATGAGACACATCCAACTCTTTGAAAATGGAATTAAGTAACAGGCTATAAGTAAAACATACATTATCCTTACCGAATAGGATCTCACAATGTTCTTTGTGGAAAAGCAAACTTGTTATGGCAACACTGGAAGGGCATTTGAGCCTGTGAGTGTAAAAAAGTGCACCATTTTGTGGATGTAGCAGATGAATGATACATCTAGTACCTCCTGCAGCCACAATGCTAATTTTCCCACTCCCTGAGCATTCAGGTGCAATCCAAGACCATGAGACAGTATAAAAAATTTCCCTGTAATAGAAACATTTTATTAAAACTAAAATTAAAAATCATATATGCAACTGCAATACTATGACCTTTCTTAAACAAGTATCTACTATGATAAATTAACTAGTTATTCAAGCAGCCATCTTTTCTTAATCATAAATTAGAATATATGCAGTTTTAGCTAACATCCTTTACCTATTAATTTGTGATCACTCTCTATTAATATCATAAAATCAAATTCAAATTTTTACATGCCAGTATTACTTCTAATTACTAATTTATGAGAGCTATTTGTAATTACACAGTTTGCTTTCCTGTTAACCGTACTTCACTTAATTTAGTAACTGGGAAATCAACACTACTCTAGTCAGAAAATCATGTAATTAGGTATACGTGCAACACAACCAGTAGACTGAACACATCTTTACTCCACATAAGCAGTAACAACTTGAACATAGTATTTAAATAA
Organism: Schistocerca gregaria; assembly: GCF_023897955.1. Lineage (NCBI taxonomy): Eukaryota > Metazoa > Arthropoda > Insecta > Orthoptera > Acrididae > Schistocerca > Schistocerca gregaria. The sequence continues at coordinate 752,001,667 of NC_064923.1, forward strand.
CATCCAACAAGAACCAATTGTGTACATAGAGAGAATTGAGGCCACCTTCAATAGATTTGAGCCCATGGCGCTCTCTCTCTCTCTCTCTCTCTTTCTCATGGATTCTTGAGTTGTCCATGCTGTCCCCGTCTGCTGGACTCTGGCTAAGGCGGCATGCTAAAATGGAAGCATACAGTCTGAAATGCTTCAGGCACACATGCATTCTGTAACCACTTTCCCGTGTCAAATCAAAGAGCAACACCGGCCATGGAAGGGCTGTTTAACCTCAGGCATCGGCTGGTGACGGTGCTCGTGGTGCTGATGATACTGGTATCAGGAGTTGCTCAGGAATGCGTGACAGAACCCCTGATAATGGTCTCGGAAGCAATAGAGGAACTGCTGGTTTGGCCACTGAGGAAAGATACCTTTGCCTGGGCAGGAGTGGAGAACCAGGAACAGCAGGTAACGTGATACCGATGTAGACTGGCTCGGTGATGGTGTGACATCAGGTGGTGCCCAGCCGTCCGTGCGAAGGCAAAGCTTAGATCATGGTGCCTCAAGCAGAGGCTGTTCTCTGTGTGAAAATCATCACAGAGATACCGCCCCTGGCATCTGGTGCTGACAGCTGCAATCTATTTAGGACAACAGCGTGCCCAGATAACCACACCCGGCCGGAAGAAGCACAGCATCTGCCTGAACTGACATCCAGATGGAGGACACAGGAGTGTAGCAGTGTCCTCAGCTGGTACCCCTGGGGTGGCTCTGCCAGCCTCCTCTTGCTGAACGGCATAAAACAGTACGAGGAGAGAAACTGATCTAAGGCAACTTCAGATGAAGAGTTGGGAACACATTTTCTCATCTGAGTTTTGAATGTCTGCACTAGGCATTCTGTCTCACAATTAGGTTGTCGATAGAATGGTGGGACGAAGATGTGATGGATACCGGGAGAATCGCAAAGTGCCACAACTCTTGCAATGAATATTGTGGAACATAATCTGACACATGTAGGTAAAAGATGACCACCAAGACAAACAAATGCGACGAAAGTGTGACAGAGTTAAAAATGGAGGGAGGGTGGCGACCCGAGAGAGAAGGCTGAATGCCCACCGTTAGATGGTATGATAAAAAATCTCCCTCACAAATAAAATGTAAAACTAAATCAACTGTTGAGGCATTGTCACCCAACACCGAAGGTAGTACACTGGAAAGGTTAAAAGTCGGCCACAGAGCGGCTAAAAGTGGGCAGTCCAGCAAGATGTGGACAACAGTCATATGTGAGGCACAGTGACACTGAGGTGGTTCCTCGCGATGGAGGAGGTAGCCATGTGTTAGCCACATATGGTCAATGCGGAGCCAGCAGAGAACCACAGAGTCCCTGTGTGAGGCCTGCAAGGAGGTCTTGCGCACATTCGCAGTCTCCTTAAGGGCACACAGTTCATTGTGCATAGTGAGATTACACTATTCCATCTCCCAAAGCTGAAAAACCTTGTGGTGTTATAATGATTGCAGCTCACTTACAGGGGTGTGAATCTCCAAAAGTGGTTTCCTTGTAGCCTGATTGGCCAGCCTGTTGGGAAGTTCATTTTCTGGGATTCCAACGTGGCCTAGGATCCACACAAAAACCACGGTACGACTGGACCATTCCAGGGAACAGATGAACTCCTGGATGGTCGCTACCAACATATGGTGGGGGTAGCCCTGGTTGATAGCTTGTAGGCTGCTCAAGGAGGCAGAACAGAGAAGAAGCGACTCACCAGGGAATGAGCGGATGCGCTCAAGAGCACAAGAAATGGCTGCCAGCTCTTCAGTGAAAACACTGCAGCCATCTGGCAAGGAGTGCTGTTCAATATGTCCTCCATGAACATACACAAAGCCAATGTGACCATTAGCCATCAAGCTGTCAATGTAAGCCACTTCATGGTCCCAGTACATGTCATGAATCGAGAGGAAGTGACAGCGGAGAGCTGGGGGTGTTAACTGAGTCCTTAGGACCATGCAAAAGATTCTAGAGAGAAGCTTCAGTGTAGGTGTACATAAAGGGACCTCGAGTGTAGGTGGTAAAGGCAAGGACTCCAGTTCAGACAGAGGAGATCGGACGTGAATCTTAAGCCCTGACATGGGCCTCCACTGCAGGAGATAAAATGCCATGGATGTGAAAAGGAGATGGTAATTTGGATGCACAGGAGAACTATGACTGTGTGCAACGTAAATGGAGAACAGTTGTGCACGCCTAACCTTCAATGGAGGGATTCCGGCCTCCACCACAATACTGGTCACCAGACTCATCCTAAAAGCTCCTGTTGCCAGTAAACGCCACAGTGGTGCACTGGATCAAGCTAACTCAACACTGAGGGTGTCACCGAACCACAAACCAGACTCCCATAGTTAAGGCAGGATTGAACAAGGGCTCTGTAGAGCTGCAGCAGCTTAGAGCGATCTGCACCCCAGCTGGTGTTTCTCAGGCAGTGGAAGGCATTGAGGTGCAGCCAGCACTTCCATTTCAGCTGACAAAGATGAGGAAACCACGTCAATTGTGCGTCGAAAACCAGTCCTAAGAATCGATACGTCTCCACTACAGTGAGTGGATCATCATTAAGGTAAAGCTCCGGTTCCGGATGAACAGTACGATGCCAACAGAAGTGCATGACATACAATTTCGTGGCTGAAAGCTGGAAGCTCTGAGCTAGAGCCCATGACTGCGCCTTGTGGACTGCTCCCTGTAGGCGCCGCTTGGCAACACCAGTACTGGAGGAGCAGTATGAAATCCATAAGTCGTCTGCATACAGAAAAGGTGAGCCCGATGGCCCGACAGCTGCTGCCAGACTGTTAATGGCCACTAAAAATAGAGATACATTAAATACAGAGCCCTGGATATGGGGGGGGGGGGGGGGGGGGGGGTGAGACATGGGAGGCACCAACTTGGACACAGAAAGTACAGAGCGATAGGAAATTTCGTATAAAAATCAGGAGTGGGCCCTGGAGATCCCACTCATAAAATATGGCAAGGATATGATGTTGCCAGTATGTGTCTTAAGCCTCTCACAAATCAAAAAAGACGGCAACCAGGCGTTGGCGTCTGGAAAAGGCTGTTCAGATAGCAGACTCGAGGGAAATAAGATTATCAGTGGTAGAGTGACTCTGGCAGAAACTGCCCTGGAGTGAAGCCAGTAGGCCACATGACTCCAGGCCCAACACAACCACCGACTTACCGTACGTTCTAACAGTTTACAAAGAATGTTGGCGAGTCTGATGGGCCGACAGCTATCCACATCAAGCGGGTTTTTACCATGTTTGAGCATCAGAATGATGGTGCTCTGCCACCATTGTGATGAAAAGATGCCATCGCACCAGATCCGGTTGAAGATGATGAGATGTCGCTTGTAGTCGGATGAGAGATGTTTGATTATCTGACTGTGGATTCGATCTGGCCCAGGGGCTGTGTCAGGGCAATGTGCAAGGTCACCGAGGACCTCCCACTCTGTATACGGAACATTATAGGGTTCACTGTGTCGTTCAGTGAATGAGAGGGCTTTCCTTTTCATCTGCCGTTTGAGGGTGCGAAATGCTGGGGATAATTCTCCGATGAGGAGGCTCGAGCATAGTGCTCAGCAAAATGCTCGGCAATTGCATTTGTGGTGGTAGATAAACACGTCATTTTAGTTAATCCCAGTAACATAGGTCGGGGTCTGGTACCCACAAACACATCTGGTCTTCGGCCAGACTTGGGAAGGTGATGTATTGCACCCAATGGTCGAGGCGTACCTCTCCTAACACTCCTGTTTCCATATTTTTATAAGCTGGTGAACGTGGACACAAAGCCATTTAAAAGCTATTAAGTGGTCTAGGGAAGGGTACTGCTTATGTCGCTGTAGAGCTCGCCGACAATCTTTAATGGCCTCAGCGATTCCTGGCGACCACCAAGATACTGACTTTTACCAGGGGCATCCTAAAGAACAAGGGATCATGTTTTCTGCTGCAGAAATGATCGTTCTAGTGACCTGCTCAACTACCACATTGATGGTACCATGTTGTGGACATTCAATGGTAACAGCAGAGGTGAAAGCTTCCCAGTCTGCCTTGTTTAAAGCCCATCTTGGTAGACATCCAGGGCAATGGTGCTGGGGGACTGACAGGAAGATAAGAAAGTGGTCAATGCCACACAAGTCATTGTGGGCTCTCGAGTGGACAGATGGGAGAAGTCCTGGGCTGCAGAAGGATAAATCAATGGCCGAATAAGTGCCATCAGCCACACTGAAATGGGAGGGGGCCCCAGTATTTAACAGGCAGAGGTCGAGGTGAGACAGGGAAGTTTCAACATCTCTACCTCGGCCCAGTAAGCACAGGGCCACCCCACTAGGGGTTATAGGCATTAAAACCTCCCAAAGTTGGAAAAATTCAGGGAGTTGACAAAGCAGTGCAGCCAATGCATTCAGGGGTACTGCACAATCTGGTGGAAGATATACATTGCAGACAGCTATTTCCTATGTTGTCCTTATCCAGACAGCCACAGCTTACGAGGGGTTTGAAGGGGCACAGGTTCACTTCATATTGAGTTCAGGACATAGATAGAAACTGCACCTGACACACTATTATAGTTGCTACAGTTCTTTTAATATCCCCTATAGCCACGAAGGGCAGCGGTCCGCATTACCGGGAACCAGGTTTCCTGGAGAGCAATGCAGAAAGTAGGTGTAAAGCTTAACAGCTGCCGTAACTGAGCCAGGTGATGGACAAAACTGCAGCAATTCCACTAGAGGATGGTGTTATCGTGAGGCTGGGAAGGCATGAAGCATGCAAGGAGGCACGTTACGCCTCAGGGTCACCTGTTGCCACCGATTTGGTATTAGTATCCATTCTTATTGTGGATGAGGCATCAGTGAGAGCCAGGTCCTCAGGGGACACTGAGATCTCCATTTTATCCACAGTTGTTTTTATTTTTATTTATTTTTTATAATTTGTGTGTGTGTGTGTGTGTGTGTGTGTGTGTGTGTGTGTGTTAGGGTGCAAAGCATCTACAGTCGTAAGTTCCCAGTATAGAACCATAGAATGCTAGGACAGTGAGGATAAAAAACCGTTGCGCGGTCCAATGCAGAAAGGAAAGGGGGGGGGGGGCAAAAAATCTTAAACATCAAGACTTTACAGAAGAGTATATAGAAGACGTCGACAAGACACCGGAGTCACCAGATAGAAATCAAATCTGTCATATTACTGCTTTTTAAAAAACTAAAAACGCGAGCCACAGCTCGCACGTCAACCACTAAAATGTCCAACAAAGCGGGCGGCAGACCGACCCTGAAGCGTAAGTGGCTAAAATACGGGCAGAGGACTAGGAAATGTCTGACTGTTAATGGCTGGCAACAGAAAGGACAGCTGGGTGCAGGGTCGCTCACTCAACAAGTGGTGATGACTAAAGCAGCAGTGCCCTATTCGCAACCGAGCAAACATTACTTCCTCACAGTGAGACAACCAGGAGGAAGTCGACCAGGCTGTGGGGGAGGGGGGGGGGGGGGTTAAATTCTCCGAGTTTGTTCCCATGAAGGGAGCACCAATGGTCATGCCGAAGTGATGTGATACTCTGATAGAGGTAAGTACAAATATCTTGCAAGGAAACAGAGTAACAGGCGGGCTGACCGAAATGGACTGCAGCCTTGGCTACAGCATCAGCAGCGTCATTCCCAGGCGCACCAACATGCCCAGGAACCCACGTGAACAACACTTGGGCTCCCCATCTGGGAACAAATGGAGGCAGTCAGAGCAGATCACACAGCGAGTGAGCCAGTGCCTCCGGACGTAGTGAACAGCCTGATAGAGGGCAAAAAGCTCTGCTGTAAAAATTGTACACTGGTCAAAAAGCCAGTATTAAAACTTATCAGCTCCGACGACAAAAGCACAGCGAACACCGTGGGCACACTTGGAATCAGCAAGTTGTCAGCGAAGTTCGAGAAATTTGCAGCGAAAGATCAGCTCGAGAGTCGAATCCTTCGGGAACGAGCAGAGGTCAAAACAAACACACACCTGTGCCTGAAGCCAAGGTGGTGAAGGACTCTCCCCCATTCGGAAAGTGGTAGGAAGTGTGAACTGCAGCTGCTGAAGCAGATGACGAAAGCAGATGCCGGGAGGCCATAGAGAAGAAATGTACATCTCGTACTGGTGGTCAAGAACGAACGTCTTCAAAAAAAAAAAAAAAAAAAAAAAAAAAAAAATAGGCCAAAGGTTGGGTGGCCTGGCATGGAAGAAAGCCGACACACGTACCTACTGAGTAGGATGTCGCGCAGGTATGAGAGTAGTAGTTCACCGGCTTCTGCGTAGAGACTCTCAACTGGGCTACTACGGAAGGCACCAGTGGCGAGACGGATCCCCAAATGGTGTATTGTATTTAGACGGTGTAAGGTAGACGGCTGTGAAGAGGAGGAGACAATGCATCCATAATCCAACTTTGAGCAGACAAGAGATCGATAGAGGCGGAGGACAGTCCAGTCAGCTCCCCAAGAGGTACCACGCAATACACGAAGTACACTGAGGGACCGCGTGCAGCGTGCAGCCAGGTAGGACACTTGGGGAGATCAACAGAGTTTCCTATCTAACGTAAGCCCTAAGAACTTCATTGTAAGCACAAACGGGAGAGCATTTTGGCCCAGTTGCAAAGACGGTGGAAGAAACACCTTCTACCGCCAGAAGTTGACGCAAACGGATTTGGTAGCAGAAAAGCAAAAACCATTTGTAACAGTCCACGAACAGAGACGGTCCAGACAACGCTGAAGACAGCGTTGCAGGAGACACGTCTGCTGGGAGCTGCAATAAATAGCAAAGTCGTCAACGAAAAGAGAGCCTGAAATGCCAGCTGTAAGGCAGTCCATAATTGGGTTGATGGCTATGGCGAAGAGGATGACACTCAGTACGGAGCCCTGAGGCACGCTTTTCTCCTGTGAAAAGGTGTGGGATAAGAAGGAACCCATACGTGCTCGGAAAACTCAGTCTGTTAAAAATTCCCAGATGAAAGTGGGAAGACGACTGGAAAGGCCCCATGTGTGCATAATACGAAGAATGTGTGTCCGCCAACAAGTATAATACGCTTTCTCCAAATAAAAAAAACAACAAAAAAAAGACAGCCACTGTTTGTTGCTTCTGCAGAAAATTATTAATGATGAACGTCGACAGGGTGACGAGATGATCAACTGCTGAGCAGCACTTTCGGAAGCCACACTGAACATTAGTGAGAAGATGGTATGACTCCAGCCACAACACCAATCGACCATTGATCATGCGTTCCATCACCTTACAAACGCTGCTGGTAAGGGAAATTGGACGATAGCTTGAAGGAAGAGATTTATCTTTACCAGGCTTAAGTAGGGGAACAATAGTAGCTTCACACCAAAGTGTGAGAAATACACCGTCAGTCCAAATGCAGTTGTAGGTATCGAGAAGAAAGCGTTTCCCTGCAGGAGGAAGATTCTGCAGCATGAGGACGTGGATTGAATCGGGGCCAGGAGCAGAAGACCTGGATGAGGAGAGAGCATGCTCGAGCTCCCTCATAGGAAAAGGACTATTGTAGCATTCTTGATTCAAAGAGAGAAAGGAGATTGCACGAGGCTCCTCCGCCTGTTTCCGAGGAAGGGAGGCAGGATGGTAGTGGGTGGAGCTTGAATCCTCTGCAAAGTACCGGCTTAAAGCATTGGAAACATCGACAGGGTCGACTATGACGTTTCCTGCCACAGTCAGACCAGGAATCAGGGAGTGGGCGGTAGTCCCGGAAAGCTGGCGCTGGCCTCCACAAACAAGAGAGGACGAAGTAAATCTGTTGAACAAGCTGGTGAAGGAAACCCAGGATGCTTTCTTGCTTTCCTTAACAGTGCGAGAGACGTCGTGTAGCGGATGCAGTTCATGAATGTAGGATGACAGTGAAAGACACGAAGTGCACGTATTCAGGCACGAATTGCACTTCCGCACTCCACAGTCCACCAAGGGACCAGGACCCGATGGGGAAAAGTAGTAGTACGAGGGATAGAGGATTCGGCAGCCAAGAGAATAACGTCCACAAGGTTCTCGACCTGATCATCACAGCTGGAAAACGGCCGTTCGTCGAAGACTGCCGAGGAGGAATATAGCCTCCCAGCCAGCAAGACAGCAGTGGGCCACTGTGCCGGGGTATGATTGTACAGGCGAAGCACACAAGGGAAGTGGTCACTCGAGTAAGTATCAGAAAGAGCACACCACTGGAGACGTTGAGTGAGCTGGGAAAAGCAGATTGAGAGGTCTAAGTGGGAATACGTGTGCGTGGAATCACAGAGACACGTGGCTTCGCTGGTGTTAAAGCACACAAGATTAAGATGATTAAGAAGATCCGCCAAAAGAGAACCTCTTGGGCAGGTGACAGGCAAGCCCCAAAGAGGATGATGGGCACTGGTGTCACCGAGGAGCAGAAAGGGTGGAGGAAGCTGAGCAAGAAGCTGCATCAGGTCCGCCCTAGTGGCAACAGAAGATGAAGGGATATAAATGGTGCAGAGGGAAAAGGTAAATTCGAGAAGGAAAACATGGGTAGTAACTGCTTGCAGGTGGGTGTGCAAGGGGCTAGGACGATAAACATCTCGTAGAAGAAGCATGACCCCACAACGAGCAGCAATCCCAGTCGTAAGGGGAAGGTCTATCCATGGTAAAGAGCAAAATTGCCTGCGATTGCAGGAGCAGCTGGAGGTCCGCCCTGTTAGACCGAAGGTCACGGATATTCCATAGTAAAAGGGCCATAAAATTTAGGAACACTGGAGAATGAAGAAGAAACACTCACCTCGACAGCCACTTAGGGCGGGCCGTCAATGGAGGATGGCCACTAGAATCTAGAGGTGGAGGATCTCTGTCCATCAACTCAGCAGGATCAATGGAGCTTCCCTGGTGTTGGTCAGTTGAAAGGGACCAATGAGTTGAACAGGTCCAACAAGTCGGAGAGGGAGGAGACTGTTTGCCTTCGGATGTTTGTTTTGGCTTTAGGTGAATGGCAGAAGAGCCAGACGGCTGCGAACTCTAGGTACGCAAGAAATCTTCCCGGGCATAATCCTTTTTGAATTGACGGGTCACTGGCTGCGTTGCAACCGTCTTCACCGCTGAGGGCGAAGAATGGGTAGCAGAATCTACAGTCCGGGAAGCCGGAGTGTCAGACTGAACTGTAAGTCACAAGTTTGCGTAGCCATCTTTTTTGTGGGACAGGGAGAGGCTAACACGTTGATGGAGCTTGCAGACAAAGGGACATTCGGTTTATGGCTCGCCAACGGTTTCTGGGCAGCAGGAAAAGGTACCTTCTGCCTCACCCTTGTCTCCCAAACAGCCCGCTCGCCTTGATAGATGGGACAATAATGAGAAGCAACAGCATGTTCTCCATGACAATTAACGCAGCGGGGGAGGATGTGGACAGGCACCCTCGTGTGCATCCCTAGGGGCGGGGGGTTATCCGCGGCAGAATTGATAGGGAGTGGTGGTGTTGGGGCCACTGGAGGCTCCTTTTTCTTAGCAGACTTTTTCGTATGCTTGCCCTCTCGCTTCTCGTTAGGGGCTTGCTGGGAGGACTTCTGTACCTATACCTGAAGCTTCAAGTACAGAGGAAGACCGTGAAGCTCTCTGTCCAGCAGCTTTTGGCTCCTTCAGCCACTAGCAAGTGTCTGCTGTGACATTAGTGGAGACATTGGGAGAGAGGGTCCGAAGGGACCTCTTCCACACGAGAGGAGCTGGAGGAGGCTGTTGCTTCTCCGACTGGGGGAAGGCGACCAATGTCCCTGCATTTGGGGGGGGGAAGGGGGGGGAGGGGGAGGGGGGGGAGGGGGGGGGGGAGTGGGTGGGCGGCCTTGCTCCCGAAGTAGGTACTTTGGGAGCAATGGAAGGAGATTTTCCCCCTACCACCCAGGGGGCAGATGTATTTCGGAGGGCCCACTGTTCACGGCACAGAGTGTGGTACGACAGGTACTTGTGATGGCGATGGAAATGTAGCTCCAGCTTATGTGGACGTCAACCGAACAGGGTGTAATCTTTCACATTTACGTTTAGACTCTTGGTAAGTCAATCAGTGAAGGGTAATGTATGCCATGATTTTCTGCTCCTTTTGGAGTCCTGTGCAGTCAAGTGAGCACGGGAAGTGCTGCTCTCCATAGTTGACAAGTGGGAGGAAGCGCACAGGGAGTATCTGGATGCAGTAGGCGTCTGCAGTCTTGACATGTGGCATTGGAAGTCATGTGCCCGAATTTCCAGCACTTAACAGTGGTAAACCATCACCTTGACCTTTTCAGGCAATGAATCACCCTCAAAGGCCAAAGAGTCCCCCCCACCATTCTGCTACAGACTAAATACCGAGGCGAATATAGCTCTCTTCTTTCTGTAGCCCTACATTCCTCCCATGGTATAGCAGGGACAGAAACAATTTAGGATCATATTGGTCAGCATTGTACTCTGTCTTGCCCTTCTTAGAGACTGCTGGCACTGTACAGTCACCAGCAAGAGATGCCTTAGTTCACTTCATTGCAGGTCATCTGGCCTGATACCACCCACTACAATCAGGGGCTCTCCCCACAGGCGCCACCCAGCCACAGCAAAGGCCACCTGGCATGATGGCTGTTGCTGGAATCCTGATGCCCCAGGAAGACAGGCATCTATTCCTTGGCATATGTGGGGAGTTTACAGCTCAGGCATCAGCAGTGCTATCCCTGTGTTGTCAGGGGGCTACCACCAAATGGGTACATGACGGCCCCACCACAACGGACGGGCTACCATGCTGGATATTGGGCACAGGGAAGTCCAATACTGTCATGGTGGTGAAAGAGGACAGGAGACAATGGAAGAAGATGACAACCCAGAAAGTGTCCTAGTCCAAATAGTTGAATTGCAGGTGGAGAGAGAAAGCCATGACAAGAGGTTCAGGAGATCGAATCTAAGGGCACTATGGATAACTCGTGCGCCACATAAGGCGTCCTTCCCTATATGGCCCACACTTCTGTAGAATTTGGAAAATGGGACATGAAATTTTAGGGCAAAAAGTGAGAGACTCTTTTTAGTTGCCTCTTACGACAGGCAAGGATACCTCGTGCCTGTTCTAATTCCCGGACCCACAGGGGGAGGTTGGCAGGTGGGACAAAGCATCAGCATTTGCATATTGATTTGTACGGCGGAAATGAATCTCAAAGTTGTAATGCGAAAGGAAAAGAGCCCAACATTGAACGCGATGTGCCTCTTTACCTGTTAACAAGTCAGAAGAGCTGAATAAGGGAACCAATGGTTCATGCATAATCAGTGAGCGTGAGGTATTTAGTGCCACAGAGAAAAACATGGAATTTCTTCACAGAATTTACAATGGCCAAAGCTTTCTTTTCTATGTGAGAGTACCTAGTTTGAGCAGGAGGCAGCATTTTTGAGGCATCAGCAACAGGCCGCTCAGACACATTGGGTTATCTATGAGGCAGTACTGCCTCCAACCCATACAGCAGAACGTCACTAAGCATGGCGCGGACTGCAATGTAGTCTTAAGGGGAGAAAACGCATTTTCGTAAGCCAGTGACCTGGAAACTGAGCCCTTTACACAGCAATGCATGTAACAGCTGCACAATTTTTACTGCCCCAGGCAAAAATTTAAGTTAGTGGCCAACTTGGCATGGAAAAACCTGAAGTTCTTTGATTGATGTGTGGTGCCGAAGTGACACAATAGCAGAAACATGGTGACGCAGAGATTTGAGACCTTCATGGGAAACCTCACACCCAAGATAAATGATAGAAGTTTGAAAAAAATGAGTACAGATATTGTGTATGTGTTCTTCAGTGGAGGCATCAAAAATTACAATGTCATTCAAATAGTTTGCATAATCTGGCACAGTTGCTATAAGTTGTTCCAAGAAACATTGAAAAATAGTGGGAGTGCTGATGCTTCCAAAAGGCAACCACAAGTATTGGTACAATCCAAAATGGGTATTGAAACTTACTTACATTGTGAGTCTGTATCTAGGAAATTCTAAATAGGCATGCTCAATTTTTGAGAAATATTGACCACTTGACAACTTTGCGAAGAGTTCGTTTGGTCCCGTATCCATTTTAGATTGTATGTTCACAAAAACTTTAAAATCGCCATAGAGGTGTAATGGGCCCAATGGTTTCTTTACTGTAACTAAGGCTGTAGCTCATTCACTTGATGCAACAGGCCGAACGACGTCGGATTCAGTGAAGCAATCTAACTCGTCTTTGACTTGTTCCCTGAGTGCCACTGGAACCAGATAGGCTTGGAAATAATGAGGTCAAGCAGAAGGTTTCATGGTAATGTGTGCTTGAAAATTTTTGGCAATGCCCCAATCCAGGAGAGAACAAAGAGGAAATCGTAAAGCATGTATCTATGTATATAGCACTTGTTTAGGCACTAAATTCACTTCACTTGAATTGGTAAAACCAAGGAACATAAAAGCATCTAATCCAAAAAGATTCTCCTTACATGGATGATGGGTCACTGGGGCAGAGAAATGGCTGAGAATTTGTATTTACTAACTTCTGTGACAAAGGGAGAAGTGGAGGGAGCCCAAGTCCATATATGTTTGTGAAGTTAACAAGTTTACCGCAGCTCCTGTGTCCACGTAAACGATCAGAACTTTACGAAAAACCATAACATCAATAAACTTGTTTGGTGCTACAGAAATAGCTGATAAAATGTTTATGTCCATATCTGCATCAGGGTCATTGTGCTGAATTTTTGCGCTACAAACAGAAGTGATGTGATCTTTTTGTTGCAATTATGACAGGTAGCACAGTGTTTTGGGCAGGCTGGGCACACATGCTTAATGAAACAATAATGTCAGGAGAGGAATATGGAACATGTACATTGCTTTTTACTGGCCAGATAACCTTGTTGGTGTGAATGCTGCTGGGAGCTAGGCCAGCCCCCTTGATGCTGTGATCATGTGCAGACGGCAACCGTCTCCTCCCTCTCACACTATGATTCAATCTAGTTACCTGCTGTTTGTAACACCTTGAACGACTGTACAATAGCTAAAACTTCAGAGGGGGATGGATTTTCACATTGGAGGCCATGTTCTCGCACCTCACGATCCGGAGCTAAACAAATGACGGCATCTCTCACCATCGGGTCAGGTACAGACGGCTCTTTATGCATATTGGATACAAAATGATGACTTAACCCATGGAGTACAACCACCCATGCTCGACAGGATTGATGTCATCACTTCCAACAGCGGTAAAACTTAACCCAGGATGCAATAACGTGGGTGCGCTTACAGTAGAATGTTGAAGGAAATTCACATACTTGGTCAAATGTTAAAGAATACAGACCCTGCAAAGGGGATCCTGGAAAGAGGCAAGCTGACATAGGACTTGATATGTCTTGGTGATATCCGTGAAAGGAACAAGGCAACACACAAAATACCATCAGTAATCCCAGAAGCTTGAAAGTGTTGTCACAGGCATTTCTCATATGCGTCCCATTCCTCTATGGACTCATCGTGTATATAAAAGGGAGGTGGTTAAACTGTGAGTGTCATGGAGGGTGAAACAGCAGGTGACACAGACAGAAGGATATGCCAACTAGACAAAACGGTAGCCAATGATAGAAGTACCTGAGCTGATTGTCCAATGCCTATGATTGGTCATGCAATGCCATGGCGAATGATTCTTGCTGTTCGACCAAACAATGTAGAATGTCCTCCGTATCATCATCAGTCATCGTGAGAAACAAAGGACCAACCGAGGCACTGACAACCTGAACACAGTATTTAAGTAACATTCAGCACGAACCAGTTATGTACACACAAAGAGCTGTAGCAATACACACAGTAAACTGAGGCTGAGCATAGTTTGGCTAGCGTTAAACAGATTGGAGCCCAAGGCCGGCTCCGATAGTTCTCTCTCTCTCTCTCTCTCTCTCTCTCTCTCTCTCTCTCTCTCTCTCTCTCACACACACACACACACACACACACACACACACACACACACCACTCACACACACACACACACACACACCACTCACACACTCACACACTCTTCACTGCACAAAGGAGCAGGTCTAATGCTTAATTTCTTCAATAAACCTTTTAGCAGTCTATCATTTTAACAAAATGCAGTTGACTTTTTTCAAGGTTTCAAAATGGAAGAGAGACCTTAGATTTGCCACCATCTTCTGTACATCTGCACAGCAACACTCAAGTTTCAACAGCTGGCTTCAACCAATGCAACCTGCATTAACTGTAGTATAGAACTTCCGAATTACAACACAGCCATTAAATACAAGGTTTCTGTAGATTGTAGTTCACTACGGAGCAGCTAAGCTTATAAATTCTTCTAACCTTATGGAAAAAGAATTATCAATGACCTAAAATATTTTGTTTTGTGAAACAGTTCACTGCCATTTGAATGACACCAGAATACAGCACTGAAGAACTATGTGCAGAGTACGTGGAAAAGGTTGGAAAAGACTCACTGTGGTTTAATAAGAAAATGTTGTAAATGCTGAGGACGCAGATAGTGCTGCACTCTCAGTTCAAAAAAAAGAATGCACAGATGCTAGGCAAAAGTTAGTAGAAAATCGTACACTTTTAGAAAACTCGATGTGTGAAGCATACCACTTTCAGAGTCATACCTTAGCACAAGATCTTGCTGAGAACCTGAGAAAATTCTGACCCAATGTAAAATAGCTAAGCAGGTCAAAGGCGCCTAAGTCAGTCACTCATTGACTAGTCTGGTGTCGCAGTACAAGATAGCAAAAGAAAAGCTGAAGTGTTAAAATTTATGTTTAAGAAAGCATTCTCACATAGGGAATGTATAAACAAAGTCGTTTCGACACTGCACAGACTCCCTTACGGAAGATGGAAGAAATAAGAGTTGAAAACCGAGAAGCTGCCAGGTCCAGGTGGGATCCCAATTCAGTTGAACAGACAGTACTCTGTGGCACTTTTCCCTTATTTAGCTTGCATTTATTGCAGATGAATGAGAAAAATGACCTCATAATATTTGAATTCAGTGTGGTAGTGTGCTGCTTCACCTCCGTGTAACAGTGCAAAGCAACATGAAATAGAATGAGCGCAGAAGAGTGGTAGTAGGGAACGTGAATGGTAGACTTCGGTTTACTGGGAGAATTTTTGGAAACTGTATTCATCTATAAAGGAGACCACTTATGAAACATTGGTGTTCCCCATTCTCAAGTACTGCTTGAGTGTGCGAGAACCCCACCAGGTTGGACTCAAAGACATCAAATCAATTCAGTAATGAACTGCTAGATTTGTTAACAGTAAGTTTGATCAACACCCAAGTATTACGGAGATACTTTAAGAAACCAAATGTGAATACCTGGGGGTAAGACAGCTTTCTTTTCACAAAACACTATTGAAGAAATTTTAGAGAACTGATATTTGAAGCTAACCGCAGAATGCGCCTACTGCCACCATCACACATTTTGATTACGGACCACAAATACATGGTAAGAAAAATTGGTGCCAATCCGCAAGGTCATAGGCAGTAATTTTTCCCCTCGCTCTTCTTGCGAGAGGAACAAGATAGGGAATGACTAGTAGTGTTACAAGATACCCTCTGCCATGCACTGTATGTTGGTTTGTGGAGTATTTATGTAGATGCAGATGTGCATTTTTTGCTACATCATAATTTTAGGCGGCTAGCTTCGAGCCATTTGGAGTGCAACAGTCATATAGAGCTCTGGATGTCATCTCCTCATAGTTTTAGATGTTACTTCTCAATTACTCGGGTTAGTACACTTGCGCCTCATATTTTTACATGTTACTTCTCAATTACTTGGGTTAGTATACTTGTGGCAATTAAAACAGAAGCAGTGTGAACACAGCACAAAACAAATGATAAATTGGCAACAAAGTTTATTATGAGCAAAAGATTAGCATTTCAGCACAACTGGCACAAAACATGTATGTTTAACACCCTCCACATTAAAGGAAAGATTATGCAGCAGTTTCCTCAATTTGATACTGCATTTGAAAGTTAGTTCTCAGTGAGGAAATCTTATTATGCCTCATCTAAGAAGGAGAAATTCCAAATTGGCCACGTCAATTTGACAGCGGCAGATCACAGACTGCTGAGACAGCAGTTTTTTTTTGTTCTACAATATTGTTGTTCACATTAGACAAGATACCACAACCCTCATGTGAATCTGGGATCCTTGGGTACATGTGGCCACCATGCATGTACTGCCCAGGAGGACTTACATACTGTTCACTCGGCCGTGCACGGTTTTACAGCCGCATCGAGTATCTAGAGCCAGGAAACTGGTTTGTTTGCAGCACGCTAAGTATCCTCACAGATAGTGCTACAACATCTGTAGCACCACCCACTCTTACCAAGACGAGCAGTGTCACAGCTTCACTTGACGCAGCAGTGGAGTGAGTCACACAGAGAGCGCTGCGCCCAATGACAACACTGGACATAGGGGTGGCACAATGTCATCTTTTCAGACAAGTCGTGGTTCTGTGTGTACAGCGTTACAATGAACATATACATGTGTGAAGGCTCTGAAGAGAAAAAACGTTGCCAAACTATATTTGTCATCATCGTACGGGCTCAGCATCTGGCAAAAGGTAACAGCTTGAGACAATTATAGTTCTGAAACTGGTCATCTTAACGAGACATCCTGTAAAACAGTACCAAAAGGCTTCTCCGAAAACTACATAAAACAGGTAGTTCGAAAGCCTATTCGTGATGGAAATATATTGGATCTTATGCCAACTAGAAGATTTGATGTCTTTGAGGATGTTCAAATAGAAACTGGTATCTTTGACCATGAGGCGCATCTATTAACAATAATTACCAAATACAAAGGGAAGCTATAACAAGTAGAAAGACTTACATGTTTGTTCACACCACCAGTAAACTAGGTAATGAGGAAGTAATTCTATTTCAGGACGAAGAATACTTTACCGAGTACTAGAAAGAAGCCTTCAATTCTATGACTACTGTAATTTTATCAAAAAGACCTCACAGTACCAAAATAAATTATGGTCAAATGTCAAGGTTGTTAGTGGCACCAGACACTCCTGAAGAGAAAGGAACTGAAATTGAGGGTAGTGAAGATTTCAAATATTCCTGCACAAAGGAAAATCCACAGATACTGCTCAAATTTAATTCTTGTACCACTGCAAAGGTGAATGGAACAGATGTGACAGTGGCCCTATAGAACAGCTCGCAGGCCCACTGGAGTTAGTATGTATTCTATATAGAAAACAGGCTATATGGTGTACAGGTATACACAATTTACAGCAGAGTCAACCCTTTTTAGCCCCAATACCTTGTAGTTCTCTCGAATTACTTTGCCCAACAGTTGGGTGAAATTATTGATTCCCTCCATGTACAAGAAGGGTATTAGAGGTGAGCTTCAAAATATCAATAATATCACTGAAAAACAACAATCTGAAACAGATAGGTTACTAGTCGAAGAAAGGCACAATGAAAAGAAATGCTATAAATGTTTCAGCTTTCTGACAATGTCCTTTTTCATCAACACACACACACACACACACACACACACACACACACACACACACACACACACACACACACACACAAGACCAATGTCTCCAAGCAACAAGGCCCAGTTGGACCTCCAGTGTAATGAAGTACCTCATACCGAATGATTCTCATGCTAACCAGCAGGGCCACCAACACTGGTCATCCAAAATCTAACACGCACTTTTCAAGCGTGATATCCTGAAAGCTATGTATTAAGGCACTCAGGTAGATGCAATATTCCTTGACTTCCAAAAAGTCATCGGAATCAGTACCACAGAAATGTTTATCAAAGAAAGTTTAGTCATATGGGCTTTCAAATGTAATTTGTGACTAGACTGACAAGTTTCTTAGTAGGACTGATATAATGTTATCTCAAATAGAGAGTTATTGACTGATGGAGTAGCCCAGGATTGCTTCAGGGAGGTGTAGTGAGATTCTCTCTGTTCCAGTTGTATATTACTTACCTGGCGAACAATATTAGTAGCAACTAGAGACTTTTTTTTGTAGACCATGCAATTATTCATAGCAAAGACTATCCGGAAGAAGGTAAAAAAAAATCAACTTTATCTTGCAACAAGTTATAAATTGTTATAAGGTTGGTAATTTTTTTTGTTCAGAAATTTAAAATTGTGTACTTCATAAAAAATAAAAAGGGAGAGGCCTATGACTACCGTATTAATCAGACACAAATGGTATCATACATGGTGTGAGAGGGAGGCTGGCGGGGGGGGGGGGGGGGGGGGGCGAGTTTAACTATTTATGGGGACAAAAAACATCAGCACAAAGTCCCAGTCATAAGTAAAGTAGGTGGAAGACTTCCGTTCATTGGCAGCACACTGGTAATACTCAGCCACTCTACTACAGAAACTGTCTACAAAACACTCATATAAATCAGCAGCCTAAAATATTGCTCAAGATTGTGGGACTAAGTTAAACTAACACAGAATATCAAACATAAAGAGAAGGGGGGGGGGGGGGGGGTGCGACAGCAGGGGAGGGGGGGGGGGGGGGAGTCGGGGGCCTAGAGGGGGGGGGTGCAAGAGTGATCTTAATCCTATAATACACAATTAACAAGCCTGTGTAATGGGTGACCTGATATAAGGTGGAAAGCTCTGCATTAAAAATAAATAAATAAAAAAATAATCGAGTACTATTCTAGAAGCCAGTATCTAAAATGTATATTGCTAACAACAAAAGTGCCTCCGACACCACAGTCTGTCTTAGAGCCATCAGTGTAGCTGAGGGTGCTGTCTTGAAGTTGTGCGCAAAGTTTGAGAAACTTACAGTATAGGTCAAATCTAGAGTAGTGTCCTTCGGAAGGGAACCAAGTCCAAGATGAACGCGGATCGCTGCACAAAGCCAAGGCAGTGAAGGTCTCTCATCCGTAACTCCAAGATGCAACGAGGAAATTGTACTTACCCTGTACTAGCACTCAAGGGAGTTATCGAAAAATGATGCACAGGATGGATGGTTGGGCATAGAGGACAGACATCATGCATATCTGCAAAGGAGAGTATCATGGCTGTTTAACAGTGGTAGTTTAAGATAGACGCCAACTATCTTCATAATGCCTTATAGCGATGCAAGGGGTACCCAAATTTGTTATAGAAGTCAGTAAATCACTCAACGTACAGTATTTTTCAGTACAGGTATTTCATTCATTCCAAGTATCAATTCGTAACGTCATTGTCCAGACACGAGTTGACTAATCTGAATCCGTTTTAGGAAACTAATAGTTTCTCTCAGGCTATAAATGTTACTGATTATGAAATACAGGTTCTCTAAGTTCATTCAGAATCGAAAATGTTTAATTAGTAATTGCATGCCATAATTTATCTGTTTAATATAAAGGTGTTTTGATTTTTGTATGCATGAAAAAACAGCGTGAATTATGTGCGGTTTTTATTCTGAGACAAGTTATCACTAGGAGTTCGAAAGTGTTGACCAGTGCGGTGAATTTTATTTTTATGATTTTGACTTGGATCAAGACAAATCCAGTTCCAGTTACCCTTTTCGTGGGATCGCTTTATTACAAAGAAGTCATTTGGCCCATTAGGGATGACTGAAGCTTGTGCGCTCGACTTAAAGTGAGTTACACACCAGTGAGTAATCAGGCTGTCCTGTTAATCACATGCAATGTTTGCCAATGCGTTTGGACTTAATGCACTAAGATGGAAGTTTATTTTGAGGCAAGTACCGATTTTGACAGGGGGTGGACTGAAAATTTATTTAAAATGTCAAGGTTCAGTTTTAATTGAGACACGTATCACCATGTTGATTACATTGCCTACCAAGACTTTAACGCGGTTTAGTTAATTTATCAGAACGATTTGCCACACCGTAAGTCCCACCACACACACAAAATGTTATATGTGACCCCACGAGAGTATGAGTGTTTTTCTTTCCATAAATGCCAATAAAATCGAAGTTTCTTAAGTTAAATCACCAACTGTTGCATCAACTTCATTGTATCACTACAGAACTTATTGTCTCTCTTCAGCAAGAGATCTCAGGAAGCCAAGACAAATAAGAAGACGACTAAAAGGAGAGGCATCGGTAAAGCCTCCTTACAAATATTCAACCACCAGCATTGGGGCAGGAAACTAGAAAGCCCCATACATATTGCTCCTGGAGGCACTGAGAAGTAGGTAAAATTATATCCTTGGGGAACCCCAAATGTAACTTTTGTTTCTGTATATTATTTCTTGTATGCTGCGAAAAATGTGTCTTTACTGTTGAAATAATGAAAATGTACATTACTATACGAGTCAACCAATATACGAGTATTGCTTCCCCATACGTATACCTCATGGAAGGGCAATGAAAGCAAAACAAAAGAGATAGAAGTTCACAGTGAGGATCCCACATACTAATCATGCCTGGAACAGGAAGTGATGCACGAAGTACCTCCTACCACACACAACATGATGTGGCTTGCGGAGTGTAGATGTATGTGGGCTGGGTACTATCACAAAAAAATACGATGAGGTAATCACACATCAGAGAAGATATTCTGCACTCTGTTATTAATTGACAATTCTGTACAGTATCTAGCACCTTTCGGAAATATGGGAAGACGTTATCTATCTGTTCTACTTTCTCTGCAGACATGCCAACTTTCAAAAGTGAAAAATCAGGAGAATTTTAGCGGTGTACTATTGTGAATTACAATACATCCCTGACGATTAAAGTTGCAATAATTCAATAACTGTAACAATTCATTTACATTTGCTTTATCATTTACATGTAAATACTAAATAATGGACATACCTGAGCGTTTGCACTGTATAATTTATCATTCAGCATACTGAACAATATGAATAATGAGCTCTGCAGGTTTCTTTGGGTTCACACACATTCAAATGAAGCACTCTCGAGAGAAATACAGTTCGAAATTACGATCCGAGGAAACAAATTAACATATATTAGATTTTTGTTTGGCATTAGCACAGTTTTTGCATGAATAAATCACTGTTAAATGATCACACATTTTCATTTCATAATGCAACCCATATTTGCATGACATCTTATATCCGTAAGACATCTTTCCCAAATTTAAATCATTTTATACAGGATGTAAATGTTAGGCTTAGCAAATAATCTGAATAGTTTATCAGTCTGAATTTGTCTGATTACGGTAGTAACTTAATTCAGCACACCCGTAGCTTATTTAGCCTTCTTCAAAAACTCTGAACTAAATTTCTGCTCAAAGCACTTGCCTTTTTGAAGTGATTTTAAAATAAAAAACACGGAAACTCTTCCTTATACACATTTCTGAACACTGCATCATATTTCTTCGCCATTCTGCACGAAAAATAATCAACACCTCCAAGATACACATCCAACAACTGCTACTGAGTACACAAATCGCGCAACAGAACTGAGAACACAATGATTCTACATTCTAGAGAACGGTCTTGTAGCAGTTATGCCAACCCTCGTGCACAGTTTCCCCCTATATTGCACTTCAAATTCCCCTATATAATTTATCACACCGTCGGGTAAGCAAGCAGGATAGTGGGGGTGGTAAAAGAGAGTCAAGAATGAAATTGTCGAGCGGAGGGGTGGGGAGGGGAGGGTAGTAACCCTAAATATTTTTCCCCCTCAAACATTTCTCTCTCTCTCTCTCTCTCTCTCTCTCTCTCTCTCTCTCTCTCTCTCTCTCTCTAACTTCCCCCTATGCAGCTTAATTCCCTCTAAATTTAGGGGGAAATCCCCTAACTTGGCAACACTCCCTTTTAGACACAACAATGCTAATCACTTCGCTTGGAACAACTATCGACTACTCCTTGTCCACGATAACTTTACGATTGCGCTGGTGCTACCAGAAGCGGAGGAAATTTGAACTAGTTTAAAGATATTCATTTGTCTCCAAACGCTGCCAATGGTAAGTTCCTTACTTCCTTGTAGATACGAAGTGCGAGCTACGCCTACTGCCATTCCTGACAGCCACCGCACCAATCTACCAAGTTAACACAGACAAGTAGCAGCCATACCTTGTCATCCACCAATATATCGAAAGCGCAGGATTTTCAAATAGTAAGGAAAGTATTGAAACTGCTATGAAAATCGGGAGATCGGTCTTCACTGTCGGGAGATCGGGAGGAAGAAGAAAAAAATCGGGAGTCTCCCGCTTAAATCGGGAGAGTTGGAACGTCTGCCTCTGTCATGTATGAATAAAACAAGTTGAGTTCCACATGACTTTTTTACTGCATCTGCTTGGATTCTTTGAGAAAAGTACTCTTTCTTCCACAAAATTCCTATTATTTGAGAACAGAATATGGTTTATGACCCTCCAATAAACATACAGAGATCTTGGTCTGTAATTCTATTCATCCACTCCTTTACCCTTTTTCTTCTCTTTTCCAGTAACTAATGACCACATTTTCAAATGTGAAAATTATTGACTTGCTATTAAGCTTTTGAATCAGTTTCCCTGGAGTCTTTTACTTGGCAAGTATTTAAACAAATGGCAATTTACATTGTATTGCTGGATTTGAACTAAAGGCTTTCATTTCATCACAAGGTTATTAGTGACTTGCAGGGGAACACACACACACACACACACACACACACACACACACACACACACACAAAAGGTTTAACTTTTACAAACTTTCAGAGTCAGTGGCTCCTTCTGATGACACAACAGTTTAAGGGGTGAGAAAGAGGGGCGAAGGAAAAGGACTGGAGAGGTTTAGGGAAAGGGGTACAGATAAAAAAGTCACCCAGAACCCCAGGTCAGGGGAGACTTAGCAGATGTGATGAGCAGGAAAGACAGTTTGTCGGGGACGGCACAGGACGAGATTTGTAAACCACATACTCTAATCACGTCTGGTGCAGTCCCCAACAATCTGTCTTTCCTTCTCATTCTGTCCGGTGAGTCTCCCATGACCTGAGGTTTTTGGTGGGTTTTCTGAACTGTACCCCTTTCCCTAAACCTCTCCAGTCCTTTTCCTTCATCCCTCTTCCTTCCCCTTCAACTATTCTGCCATTAGAAGGAGCCACTGGTTCCGAAAGCTTGTAAAAGTTGAACCTTTTGTGTGTGTGTGTGTGTGTGTGTGTGTGTGTGTGTGTGTGTGTGTGTGTTCTGCCACCGCTTGGTGAGTAGATTTTTTTGTCCATCCATTTACATTTTATTGTCAATAACTAATTATGTCTGTTGTTCTATTAGTGACTGGGCGTCAGTTCAACCACATACACAGTCCCAGATTTCTTTATGATCTTTTTGCCTTTGTTACCCGCTGTCTCTGTAACACCATTGTCACTAATATTTTCTCTAATCTGCGACACACTTTAAAATACACTCCTGAAAATGGAAAAAAGAACACATTGACACCGGTGTGTCAGACCCACCATACTTGCTCCGGACACTGCAAGAGGGCTGTACAAGCAATGATCACACGCACGGCACAGCGGACACACCAGGAACCGCGGTGTTGGCCGTCAAATGGTGCTAGCTGCGCAGCATTTGTGCACCGCCGCCGTCCGTGTCAGCCAGTTTGCCGTGGCATACGGAGCTCCATTGCAGTCTTTAACACTGGTAGCATGCCGCGACAGCGTGGACGTTAACCGTATGTGCAGTTGACGGACTTTGAGCGAGGGCGTATAGTGGGCATGCAGGAGGCCGGGTGGACGTACCGTCGAACTGCTCAACACGTAGGGCGTGAGGTCTCCACAGTACATCGATGTTGTCGCCAGTGGTCGGCGGAAGGTGCACGTGCCCGTCGACCTGGGACCGGACCGCAGCGACGCATGGATGCACGCCAAGACCCTAGGATCCTACGCAGTGCCGTAGGAGCCCGCACCGCCACTTCCCAGCAAATTAGGGACACTGTTGCTCCTGGGGTATCGGCGAGGACCATTCGCAAACGTCTCCATGATGCTGGGCTACGGTCCCGCACACCATTAGGCCGTCTTCCGCTCACGCCCCAACATCGTGCAGCCCGCCTCCAGTGCTGTCGCGACAGGCGTTAATGGAGGGACGAATGGAGACGTGTCGTCTTCAGCGATGAGAGTCGCTTCTGCCTTGGTGCCAATGATGGTCGTATGCGTGTTTGGCGCCGTGCAGGTGAGCGCCACAATCAGGACTGCATACGACCGAGGCACACAGGGCCAACACCCGGCATCACAGTGTGGGGAGCGATCTCCTACACTGGCCGTACACCTCTGGTGATCGTCGAGGGGACACTGAATAGTGCACGGTACATCCAAACCGTCATCGAACCCATCGTTCTACCATTCCTAGACCGGCAAGGGAACTTGCTGTTCCAACAGGACAATGCACGTCCGCATGTATCCCGTGCCACCCAACGTGCTCTAGAAGGTGTAAGTCAACTACCCTGGCCAGCAAGATTTCCGGATCTGTCCCCCATTGAGCATGTTTGGGACTGGATGAAGTGTCGTCTCATGTGGTCTGCACGTCCAGCACGAACGCTGGTCCAACTGAGGCACCAGGTGGAAATGGCATGGCAAGCCGTTCCACAGGACTACATCCAGCATTTCTACGATCGCCTCCATGGGAGAATAGCAGCCAGCATTGCTGCGAAAGGTGGATATACACTGTACTAGTGCCGACATTGTGCATGCTCTGTTGCCTGTGTCTATGTGACTGTGGTTCTGTCAGTGTGATCATGTGATGTATCTGACCCCAGGAATGTGTCAATAAAGTTTCCCCTTCCTGGGACAATGAATTCACGGTGTTCTTATTTCAATTTCCAGGAGTGTATTTTGGAATGACTACAAATAAAGCGTGATGCTGGTTTTCAGTAAAAACATCCCATTATTAATTTAACTTCACCAGCTCTGGTTATTAATGTCCACATTTGCTGTCAGATTCATTTTGAACATTGTTAGACCTAAAGTATCTGTTTCTTGCTATGAGAACAACCCCCCCCCCCCCCTCCTCCTCCTCCTGGAGACTGTACAATTCAATTGTAGATTCCACATGTTGTCAAACATTCTACATCTACATCTACATCCGTACTCCGCAAGCCACCTGACGGTGTGTGGCGGAGGGTACCCTGAGTACCTCTATCGGTTCTCCCTTCTATTCCAGTCTCGTATTGTACGTGGAAAGAAGGATTGTCGGTATGCTTCTGTGTGGGCTCTAATCTCTCTGATTTTATCCTCATGGTCTCTTCGCGAGATATACGTAGGAGGGAGCAATATACTGCTTGACTCTTCGGTGAAGGTATGTTCTCGAAACTTCAACAAAAGCCCGTACCGAGCTACTGAGCGTCTCTCCTGCAGAGTCTTCCACTGGAGTTTATCTATCATCTCCGTAACGCTTTCGCAATTACTGAATGATCCTGTAACGAAGCGCGCTGCTCTCCGTTGGATCTTCTCTATCTCTTCTATCAACCCTACCTGGTGCGGATCCCACACTGCTGAGCAGTATTCAAGCATTGGGCGAACAAGCGTACTGTAACCTACTTCCTTTGTTGTCGGATTGCATTTCCTTAGGATTCTTCCAATGAATCTCAGTCTGGCATCTGCTTTACCGACGATCAACTTTATATGATCATTCCATTTTAAATCACTCCTAATGCGTACTCCCAGATAATTTATGGAATTAACTGCTTCCAGTTGCTGACCTGCTATTTTGTAGCTAAATGATAAGGGACCTATCTTTCTATGTATTCGCATCACATTACACTTCGCTACATTGAGATTCAATTGCCATTCCGTGCACCATGCGTCAATTCGCTGCAGATCCTCCTGCATTTCAGTACAATTTTCCATTGTTGCAACCTCTCGATACACCACAGCATCATCTGCAAAAAGCCTCAGTGAACTTCCGATGTCATCCACCAGGTCATTTATGTATATTGTGAATAGCAACGGTCCTATGACACTCCCCTGCGGCACACCTGAAATCACTCTTACTTCGGAAGACTTCTCTCCATTGAGAATGACGTGCTGCGTTCTGTTATCTAGCAACTCCTCAATCCAATCACACAATTGATCTGATAGTCCGTATGCTCTTACTTTGTTCATTAAACGACTATGGGGAACTGTGTCAAACGCCTTGCGGAAGTCAAGAAACACGGCATCTACCTGTGAACCCGTGTCTAAGGCCCTCTGAGTCTCGTGGACGAATAGCGCGAGCTGGGTTTCACACGATCGTCTTTTTCGAAACCCATGCTGATTCCTACAGAGTAGATTTCTAGTCTCCAGAAAAGACATTATACTCGAACATAATACGTGTTCCAAAATTCTACAACTGATCGACGTTAGAGATATAGGTCTATAGTTCTGCACATCTGTTCGACGTCCCTTCTTGAGAACGGGGATGACCTGTGCCCTTTTCCAATCCTTTGGAACGCTTCGCTCTTCTAGAGACCTACGGTACACCGCTGCAAGAAGGGGGGCAAGTTCCTTCGCGTACTCTGTGTAAAATCGAACTGGTATCCCATCAGGACCAGCGGCCTTTCCTCTTTTGCGCGATTTTAATTGTTTCTCTATCCCTCTGTCGTCTACTTCGATATCTACCATTTTGTCAACTGTGCGACAATCTAGAGAAGGAAGCACAGTGCAGTCTTCCTCTGTGAAACAGCTTTGGAAGAAGACATTTAGTAATTCGGCCTTTAGTCTGTCATCCTCTGTTTCAGTACTATTTTGGTCACAGAGTGTCTGGACATTTTGTTTTGATCCACCTACCGCTTTGACATAGGACCAAAATTTCTTAGGATTTTCTGCCAAGTCAGTACATAGAACGTTACTTTCGAATTCATTGAAAGCCTCTCGCATAGCCCTCCTCACACTACATTTCGCTTCGCGTAATTTTTGTTTGTCTGCAAGGCTTTGGCTATGTTTATGTTTGCTGTGAAGTTCCCTTTGCTTCCGCAGCAGTTTTCTAACTCTGTTGTTGTACCACGGTGGCTCTTTTCCATCTCTTACGATCTTGCTTGGCACATACTCATCTAACGCATATTGTACCATGGTTTTGAACTTTGTCCACTGATCCTCAACACTATCTGCACTTGAGACAAAACTTTTGTGTTGAGCCGTCAGGTACTCTGTAATCTGCTTTTTGTCACTTTTGCTAAACAGAAAAATCTTCCTACCTTTTTTAATATTTCTATTTACGGCTGAAATCATCGACGCAGTAACCGCTTTATGATCGCTGATTCCCTGTTCTGCATTAACTGATTCAAATAGTTCGGGTCTGTTTGTCACCAGAAGGTCTAATATATTATCGCCACGAGTCGGTTTTCTGTTTAACTGCTCAAGGTAGTTTTCAGATAAAGCACTTAAAAATATTTCACTGGATTCTTTGTCCCTGCCACCCGTTATGAACGTTTGAGTCTCCCAGTCTATATCCGGCAAATTAAAATCTCCACCCAGAACTATAACATGGTGGGGAAATCTACTCGAAATATTTTCCAAATTATTCTTCAGGTGCTGAGCCACAACAGCTGCTGAGCCCGGGGGCCTATAGAGACATCCAATTACCATGTCTGAGCCTGCTTTAACCGTGACCTTCACCCAAATCATTTCACAATTCGAATCTCCGTGAATTTCCTTCGATACTATTGCACTTCTTATCGCTATAAACACTCCTCCCCCTTCACTGTCCAGCCTATCTCTGCGGTATACATTCCAATCAGAGTTTAGGATTTCATTACTGTTTACGTCTGGTTTCAGCCAACTTTCTGTTCCTAGTACTATATGGGCGTTGTGACCGTTTATTAATGAGAGCAGTTCTGGGACCTTTCTATAGACGCTTCTGCAGTTTACTATTAGCACATTAATATTGTTATTCCTTGTTGCATTTTGCCTACTCCTGCCTTGCCGCGTCTCAGGAGGCGTCTTGTCGGGCCTAGGGAGGGAATTCTCTAACCTAAAAAAACCCCATGTGCACTCCACACGTACTCCGCTACCCTCGTAGCCGCTTCCGGCGTGTAGTGCACGCCTGACCTATTCAGGGGGACCCTACATTTCTCCACCCGATAGCGGAGGTCGAGAAATTTGCACCCCAGCTCTCCGCAGAATCGTCTGAGCCTCTGGTTTAAGCCTTCCACTCGGCTCCAAACCAGAGGACCGCGATCGGTTCTCGGAACGATACTACAAATAGTTAGCTCTGATTCCACCCCGCGAGCGAGGCTTTCCACCTTCACCAACTCCGCCAACTGCCTGTACGAACTGAGGATGACCTCTGAACCCAGACGGCAAGAGTCATTGGTGCCGACATGAGCAACAATTTGCAGTCGGGTGCACCCAGTGCTCTCTATCGCCGCCGGTAGGGCCTCCTCCACATCTCGGATGAGACCCCCCGGCAAGCAGACAGAGTGAACACTGGCCTTCTTCCCCGACCTTTCCGCTATTTCCCTAAGGGGCTCCATCACCCGCCTAACGTTGGAGCTCCCAATAACTAATAAACCCCTCCCCCCGTGTGCCTGCTCGGACCTTGCTGAAGGAGCAGCCACATGTCCACTCACAGGCAGAGCGGGCGATGCCACACGGCCAGCCTCCACATTGACCCTCCGCCTCGTGCGCCGCGAACGCCGCTGAACCCGCCACTCCCCTTGGGGAGAGGGTGGCCCAACCGCGCCCGGCACCCGCGAAGATGTCTCGACAGCAGGGACAGTGGGTGAAGCATCTAACACCTGGGGTGCACCATGCGACGCACCAGACTCCCCACTGCCGCTACACTCCGAGGCAGCAGCCTGAAGACGGCTGACCGCCGTAAATTCTACTTCGGGTTTCACTCAACTCTCAGTACAATAGGGAGCCGAGTGCCTTCTATAAGAGATTAAGTTGTGGGGCTTTCCTGTGGACGTTCCAGCAGTTAGAAACCATTGCTTTTAAGATACACATACTGTGCATTTGCTGTTTTATAAGCTGACTTAATTGCTTATATGGTGTTTGTTTTTTAATAGGTTTTGAGGTTTGTAATTTTTTTTAAATTTAACCCTCTCATGCACTAATTATCAACCCAACATTGAAAAGAATTCTAATACATTATTTGGTTTCTTAAGACCTATGTTACACAGAATTCATCATAATTTACCTAAAAAAAAAAGTTTCATAGACCAATATGGTGGTGTCCAAATATGAGGACAAAGAGCATGAAAACTACTACATTTTACATGGAACATTTATTAGTAATATCAAAGAATACATGAAGAGTGTACACTATTACAACATTTATCAGTAATATCAAAGAATACGTGAAGAATGTGCACTATTTTGTATTTTATCTACAATGAAATTGTTTCATGGACTCAGGGCACACAGCAACTTAAGACTTTTCACAAATGTAATGGGCTTTCCGACGGCAGTCCCGAATGTGACACCTGTTTAATTCGTTGGGTATCACATGACAGGCTCTATTTTTTGATTGTACAGACAGCAATGGGCTTTCATCTGAAGGCCTGCCTCTATACTTTCTCGTAATATCTGCTTTCACTTTGTTTATTAGCCCAGAGGCAACTCTACTTTTGAATGCTAACAAATGCATATTTTATTTTTCACTCATCCTCCAGAGTATCCGACCAATTACTACAGTCACATTTAACATGTGGTAGAAAATCCTCATGTATCACCTAAGATTATAGAGGACCACTTCAGAATCCATTAGGTCAGTTCCTCCCATGTGATTATAATAAATTCCAATGCAGTGGGGTCTTTTGATCTCTATACACTTCTTTTCCTTTTGACAAAATCGGGTAGCAGCCCCTTCAGGTTCTCTTCCAGCACATGACGATGCAACAGTTACAGGTGAATTGTCAATCCATCTCATGACAGTAACGCTTTCTGTTGATGTCACTACTGAACTGCCACGTTCCTTCTGTAATTTTTTTGCCGACGTCAGTTTTTTTATCTGCTCCCTCCAGTCTGTTATTGCGAATGGTACCAACATACCATATGTTTAAGTCTTTCAGTTTTAGTACCAAGAGAATGATACTGAAGATATTGTCAGCATAGACTTTGTGGTTCTTTCCATGAATGTCATGACACAGATGGGGCACAGCATCTTCTGCTGCCCCACGTTCAGAGATATTACTGCGTCCTCCTCCAGCACCTTTAAACAGTTCAGAGCAACACACATAAGAAGACACACCTGCACACACTCATTTTGTAGTACCATTTCTTGGGCCTTTTGGGAAGGTACTGCTTCAATTATGATCTCCCTTTGAACGGAATCAGCACCTCATCAACACTGAAATTCTTCAGCTTCAAGAGCCTTGTGATAGTTGTCCTACAAGGCTTCCAAAATTGGTCATACTCTGATAGCTTTGTCAGTATTGCATGGAGGAATTGTAGGAACATCTTTGAAACATAGGAAATGGTGTGGTTCTTCATATCTTCTGCAAAACATAGCATCAGCAATCAAGTTCATGCGCAAACCGGTTTCCTCAGACCAATACTGACATACTCTCAGATATCTGAAGTATGTCATTACGTGTGTTATTCCAAAATATATCTTCAGTTCAGAAACAGAAGTAGAGAAATATTCTTTTCTGTTC
The DNA here is from genome assembly GCF_023897955.1 of Schistocerca gregaria. NCBI lineage: Eukaryota > Metazoa > Arthropoda > Insecta > Orthoptera > Acrididae > Schistocerca > Schistocerca gregaria. The sequence continues at coordinate 752,032,110 of NC_064923.1, forward strand.
TCATCTGCATATAAGTTGCCCTGCACAACTATTTCAGTAATGAGTTTCTCCAGTAATGCACACTTTTGTGGCACAATAACTAAATTTTCCAAGTCACTGAATCAAATCGCATTGCTTTTAGGACATTAAGTTGATGTTCCTGGTTCTGAAAGAGCTCTTCGAATTCCACTTTCAACCTCAGTATGATCTGTTCCACTTGTTTCATTGTTGGCAATATTTTCATTGTCAGTGTCACTTGTTTCTGAGAATATATTACAAGTATTAGTGATGAGGTCCACTTCAAATGGTGGCTCGTTGTCAGAATCATCACTCCAACCCAAATCATGATCATCTGAGTCAGCTTCCAAAATTTGTAGAATTTCTGCATCACTAATAATCTTGCAAAAGTTCTTAGTTCATTCTTTATTTGAATGAATTCTATCGTCCTCTAATATCTTGGCTGATGAATGTGGCCTGTGTCATCCTAAAGGAATAATATAGATTTACTCACTTTTTGGAAAGTAACTATAAAATCGTGTATGCATACAAAACTAATTTTCTGATGCTTGGCTACAGCCACTATCTACATTTGTATATATCAGAACTGACTATATGACCGAGTGCTACATACAGTAATAGGTACTCTAAAACAACAGAGGGGAAGAAAGTCAATATTCTGTATGTAATGAAGACAGTAGTGTAAGGTCATCTTAACAGATAAAGTTCTCAAACGAAGACACAAGTAATTTTTATGACAAAACATTTATACGATTCAGGTATGCGCAAAAAGTGTCAATCTGTAATAACCATTAACAAGCTTATTATAACACATACCTCTCCAGAGACAGCAATACTTTCCTCACAGAACAATTTCAAACTTTCACAACACAGCTCTATGGCTATACCAAGACTGGGGTGACAAATCTAAGGTTCCCCCACACCAACCACCAATACTGCCATCTAGGAGACATTCTTGCAATTATTATTAGTCCTCATATGAGGTACCAGTGATTTTACTGTCACTCAGATGTCAAAGATGACAGAAATTAGCTGAAATTAAAGTGTCCTCATGTGAGGATGTGACGCATGAAATGGTTAAGCTATCTTTTATGAAAGAATGTTAATTAAGAATTTATATTTGCAGTGAAAACTGGATTTTTGTGTGTGATATGCAATTAGGAATAAGATGATGACAATCAGAGGTGTGTTAATTAGCATACATTTGATTAATTGTATATTGGCCAGGAACTGACCCATGATCTGTACATGGGCAGATGAGCATTCTACTACCCGACCATGATGCTTGTAAAAGAAGAAGAAGAAGAAGAAGAAGAAGAAGAAGAAGAAGAGAGAGAGAATTTTTAAGAGTTGCATCAAATTGCTTTGGCTGGTCTACATTTGAGTTCTGGACTTCACATATCAAAAAGATAAAAGAAAATTACAAAAATCCAATTGCTGTGTAGTCTGATTCTCATAAAGAAAAGAGTAAATAATTACAAAAAGAATTAAATAAAGAAAAACACGTTTTACTCATCAAAAGAGTAAGAGCGAAAATAAATCTAACATTATCCATGATAATACAGTAATCACTAAGCACTTACAATATCAATTAATATACCTTCCAGCTATGTGCCCCAGCAATATGCTCTAGAAGAAAGTATACAGTAGTGCTTACCTTGGATCTTCAGCATAGTATTTACTTTTGACAAAACCGCTATTAACATCTATAAAACATATGCTATTTCCTCCACAAGTTGCAATCACATCTGTTGTCTGTTCAGGATGTCTTACATCCGATTCAAATGCGCAATGCCACACCTAAAACAAAGAAAATAATCAATTCTTAGAGATAAGGACATGTCAGACAAGGAGACTGACTTCTTTTTATGTCAACTGTGTCTCCGGTTTTTGCAAATGACTTTTTGCCAACAGCTATCAGAGAGAGAGAGAGAGAGAGAGAGAGAGAGAGAGAGAGAGAGAGAGAGAGGAGGAGGAGGAGGAGGAGGTCAACAGAGAAAAGAGCTACCAAACTTCTATGTGAAAGTGAAATACAATCAGGGGTGTTTACTTATAAAAAATATTGGGGGGCCCGTACTGCAGGTCTTGCTCCGGGAAATTTTCTAAATTTCAGATGACAAGTTTTTTAAACATTTTAGAGTCATATGATCAACATTATAATGCTGAAAACTGGACTCGCAATAACTTCACTTCAGGAAACTCAACAAGCCTGACTTTTTTGGCTTTGAAGTGTGCCGGACTGAGACTCAAACTCGGGACCTTTGCCTTTCGCGGACAAGTGCTCTACCAACTGAGCCATCCAAGCACAACTCTCAACTGATCCTCACAGATTCAGTTCTGCCAGTACCTCCTATCCTACCTTGCAAACTTCACAGAAGCTCTTCTGCAAACCTTGCAGAACTAGCACTCCTGGAAGAATTGATATTGCGGAGACATGGCTTACCCACAGATGGGGGTGAAAATTTCATTCTTAAAATATTGCTGTCGCACAGTAATAGTACTTTGATCAATAAATGAAATAGCTTATATGAGCTTATTCTGAACAAGGCTCAGGGTTCATTAAATAAAAACAATATCTCAAAGTTAATGCTTTAATATAGTTAATAAAGTTAATACAGTATGCCTAATATTTTCAGTCAAAAAGTATGTAAATAGTGAGTTTTAATTGGGTCTTACACCCTAAAATTAATTAAGTATTTGAAAATAACTAATACAGTACTAAACTAATACCAATTTTTCGAAACAGAAAATTTAACATTATGTACGTATTTTAATTCTCTGTTTTATAAAGATTTTTTATATTGCTCTAATGCCATTATTAGGGCTAGAGTGTCTTTAGGAAGGTGCAAATGTCGACCTTCTGACTGTATTACTGAATATGAAGTCATTGATGACTGGTAGGATATCCAATTCATCCAAAACATCTCTGACATGAAGAATAGCCAAGTTGTTCAATTGCTTCCGTCCCATTGTTGATCGGAGATACGACTTCAGACGTCTATGGGCGCTAAATTGGAGAAGCTTAATGCACTTCACTATTTCACATAATATTTCTCTTGTGTAATGTACTTTCTTACATAACACATGTTTTTTTTAAGACCATGTTTTTATTAGTGATATCAGTTAACAGTCAAGTGCATGCAGTCTCTCAGTGTCTAGGTCATTTTTGAAAAACTCGGTTGATTTTTCCAAATTAGTTTCACCTCTGTTTACTAAAAGCAAGCATTCTTGTTCACCTGCAACGACCTATGAGAGTCCAGTTGAAGCAAACCGCTCAGTAATGCAAGATTGCACTGTTTCACAAACTTCAACGTAAATAGCTTTGTAGTATTCCTTTGGGGTTTTGAAAGTGTGCGGTGAGCTGGCTTTGTTGTTTTCATACTTCTTTGGTATACTCTGATTCCGAGGAATCGAAGGATCATCAACTTGTGAAGGTTTTTCTTTTAAACACAATTCCCAAAAGAGTTCAAAATTATCATGCTTTCATTCAATATACAAATCAAGCTCTCACGTTTTTTTTCAGATCAGCAACACTTAGATGTTGTTGTTGTAGTGGTTTTCAGTCCTGAGACTGGTTTGATGCAGCTCTCCATGCCACTCTATCCTGTGCAAGCATCTTCATCTCCCAGTACCTACTGCAACCTACATCCTTCTGAATATGCTTAGTGTATTCATCTCTTGGTCTCCCTCTACGATTTTTACCCTCCAGTACTAAATTGATGATCCCTTGATGCCTCAGAACATGTCCTACCAACCAATCCCTTCTTCTCGTCAAGTTGTGCCAAAAACTTCTCTTCTCCCCAATCCTATTCAATACCTCCTCGTTAGTTATGTGATCTACCCATCTAATCTTCAGCATTCTTCTGTAGCACCACATTTCGAAAGCCTCTATTCTCTTCTCGTCCAAACTATTTATTGTCGATGTTTCACTTCCATACATGGCTACACTCCATACAAATACTTTCAGAAATGTCTTCCTGACACTTAAATCTATACTCGATGTTAACAAATATCTCTTCTTCAGAAACACTTTCCTTGCCATTGCCAGTCTACATTTTATATCTTCTCTGCTTCGACCATCATCAGTTATTTTGCTCCCCAAATAGCAAAACTCCTTTACTACTTTAAGTGTCTCATTTCCTAATCTAATTCCCTCAGCATCACCCGATTTAATTTGACTACATTCCATTATCCTCGTTTTGCTTTTGTTGATGTTCATCTCATACCCTCCTTTCAAGACACTGTCCATTCCGTTCAACTGCTCTTCCAAGTCCCTTGCTGTCTCTGACAGAATTACAATGTCATCGGCGAACCTCAAAGTTTTAATACCTACTCCAAATTTTTCTTTTGTTTCCTTTACTGCTTGCTCAATATACAGATTGAATAACATCGGGGAGAGGCTACAACCCTGTCTCACTCCCTTCCCAACCACTGCTTCCCTTTCATGTCCCTCCACTCTTATAACTGCCATCTGGTTTCTGTACAAATTGTAAATAGTCTTTCGCTCCCTGTATTTTACCCCTGCCACCTTTAGAATTTGAAAGAGAGTATTTCAGTCAACATTGTCAAAAGCTTTCTCTAAGTCTACAAATGCTAGAAACGTAAGTTTGCCTTTCCTTAATCTTTCTTCTAAGATAAGTCATAAGGTCAGTATTGCCTCACGTGTTCCAACATTTCTACGGAATCCAAACTGATCTTCCCCGAGGTCGGCTTCTACTAGTTTTTCCATTCGTTTGTAAAGAATTCGTGTTAGTATTTTGCAGCTGTGGCTTATTAGACTGATTGTTTGGTAATTTTCACATTTGTCAACACCTGCTTTCTTTGGGATTGGTATTATTATGTTGTTCTTGAAGTCTGAGGGTATTTCGTCTGTTTCTTACACCTTGCTCACCAGACGGTAGAGTTTTGTCAGACCTGGCTCTCCCAAGGCCGTCAGTAGTTCCAATGGAATGTTGTCTACTCCGGGGACCTTGTTTCAACTCAAGTCTTTCAATGCTCTGTCAAACTCTTCACGCAGTATCGTATCTCCCATTTCATCTTCATCCACATCCTCTTCCATTTCCATAATATTGTCCTCAAGTACATCACCCTTCTATAGACCCTGTATATACTCCTTCCACCTTTCTGCTTTCCCTTCTTTGCTTAGAACTGGGTTTCCATCTGAGCTCTTGATGTTCATACAAGTGGTTCTCTTGTCTCCAAAGATCTCTTTAATTTTCCTGTAGGCAGTATCTATCTCATCTCACCCCTAGTGAGACAAGCCTCTACATCCTTACATTTGTCCTCTAGCCATCCCTGCTTAGTCATTTTGCACTTCCTGTCGATCTCATTTTTGAGACGTTTGTATTCCTTTTTGCCTGCTTCATTTACTGCATTTTTATATTTTCTCCTTTCATCAATTAAATTTAATATTTCTTCGGTTACCCAAGGATTTCTACTAGCCCTCGTCTTTTTACCTACTTGATCCTCCGCTGCCTTCACTACTTCATCTCTCAAAGCTATCCATTCTTGTTCTACTGTATTTCTTTCCCCCATTCCTGTCAATTGTTCCCTTATTCTCTCCCCGAAACTCCGTACAACCTCTGGTTCTTTCAGTTTATCCAGGTCCCATCTCCTTAAATTCCCACTTTCCTGCAGTTTCTTCAGTTTTAATCTACAGGTCATAACCAACAGATTGTGGTCAGAGTCCATATCTGCCGCTGGAAATGTCCTACAATTAAAAACCTGGTTCCTAAATCTCTGTCTTACCATTATATAATCTATCTGATACCTTTTAGTATCTCCAGGGTTCTTCCATGTATACAACACTTAGATAAGGGAATTGAATTTTTACACTGACGTCCTCCACTGGCTTCATTGTATGGCAAAAATGTAACAAGAAATAAGAAAAATTGTAACATTGACTCAAGGTAGCCTGCACATTTGTACCTGCCTCTGTTTTGTTGCCGAAAATGTTTCAAAAACTCTAGAAGTTCTTCAAAGTTTTTCAATATTCTCAACATACTAGAAACTCCCACAGTCCACCGAGTCAGACAAAGGGGTCGTTGGCACACTCACAGCATATGCTTCTGGAAAGTCTCATCCTTTTGTTGGATTCCCTTACGGTGTTTATTAAGTCCTTGGCTAAAGCCATAATATCCCTCGCAGATGTAAGATGGCAGAGACTGTCTATAACTGCCAAGTCTAAACTGTGAGCAGTGCAGTGCACATATCGTGCTTTTGGTTGTATATACAAAACTAACATTTTTTAGTTCTTTGAACTTACTTCTCATATTCGAGGCACCATCATAGCACTGTCCTCTTAAGTTATCCGCTGACAAATCAAAATGAGCAAAAACGTCTTAAAATACTAAACAGAGTTTGTGATTCAGTGTTGGGGGTCTCATATAAGCCAATAAAGTCTTTGTTGATGATTAAGGAATCATCAACAGAAAGAATACAAAATGACACTGTTTGTGAATCCAAGAATCACATGTTTCATCAACCATAATATAAAAATGTCCAGTCTTCTTGATTGAAGCCAATAACTTTCAAAACAGACTTTCCTTGTAGATCAATGATCTCGTTTTGAATATCGTGGGACATCCACTTATACTTCTAACGCCCTAACCAATCATTAAACTCAGGTATGTCATTCTTTCCGAGTTCCAAAAAAATTTGAGTTTCCATCTTCATTCCCTCCAATTGCTAGTCCTTGTCGTCATAGAAATTGTCTCAAGAGCTAAATGGCCTTCCTTCATATCACTATTTAACTGTTTATTCAATTGGGAGGCCACACTTCGGTTAGTGATAGAATTTAGTTTCAGAACACCTTCTTTACGCGTAAACGTGTTTTCATTAAGTTGGAATTTTTCCAAAGTCTTTTTCCAGTTAGAAAACCCTATGGAAATAAATGCATCTTAATTTTAAGAAAATTTTAATAGATTTTCAGCATCTGCCTCTTTACAGGTTTTCCACAAAAAACTTTTTTGGTAGATACTTCATATTCTAGCCATGTATATCTGATCAACCAAGACTTCTGAAATGATCTTCCTTACCGGATTGTCCAGGTTTCGATTGAAAGGTTCTCACCTGAAGACGACGAAGCAATTGACGACACAATAATTGTTGGAGGTCGACTGGCAGTATCATCAACTTCAAAGCACGCCTTTTTGGTAACAAATTTATCCATTGCAAACTTAATTCGTAATAAACGAAGAGACTAAAGTAAACCAATTAAATATAGTCATATAAAATAGTCCACTAGACACTAAAGTCAGAACACTAAACATGTCTGCAGCAAGCACTGAACAAAACTATCCACACTGAGTGACTGTGACAGCAGGGTGGCTTTATATAGCCGCGGCATTGTAATGTCACTAAGCATCAAGGCGACACAAGGCATAGGGTTCCAGGCACTTCTGCTCCAATCCTTTTGATGTTGCTGCGGCCACACCGCTGGCCCACAGGCACCAAACTTTATACCTGAAGATTCACGCAACAGGACAAATTGTAAGTGTGCCCACAGCACCGTAACACTATCATGATTCACACGACTTTTCAGTTAACTTGCTTACTACCTCCACCCCCCCACCAAATGAATTTCTGAAGGGGCTCAAGCCCCCTCAGGCCCCATGGAGTCAGTGCTTGTGAAGACAATATCAACATCAGTGAGGGACAATAACTGCCCATGAGAAGATTGGAAGAGTAAAAAAGTTTAAGTACCTCGGTGAAGAATCCCAACAGAATGGGCTAGAACAAGGATAGCGATGGAAAAAACCAAATGAAAACAATCCATTTAGTTGGTTACTGGGTAACAATCAACCTATTTGGTTGTAGTTTTACATATTGGTTGGTTCTTTTTATTTATTCATTCTCTTTATTAAAACCAGTGTGTGGGAACAAATTAATAAAAACTATGTATAGTTTTGTACATTGGCTGAATTATTCCTTCTCTCTTTTTACATAGACAAATTCTGCTGTTTTCATGTTGGTTAAACCACATACTCTTTTTTTCATCTGAAAACAATCACCTGAGTTTCAGATAACAGAGCTGTCCATTCATTCTTCTGAATGAAACTAGCCTACAGGACTTTCATTGGGTGAACTAATGTGGATATATACTGGTGTAGAGGGTACCCCATAATCCTGGTGGCATGTGAAGACATCTCAGGTTGTAGGTTGTCACTGTGGTCTTCAATCTGAAGACTGGTTTAATACAACTTTCCATGCAACTCTGTCCTGCACAAAACTCATCATCTCTGAATAACTAATGCTAACTACCTACACCAGAACTTGTTTACTATATTCATCTCTTGGTCTCCCTTTTACTATTTTAACCCCCCCCCCTCCTTCTCTACCCCAAAACACAAGGATCATTCTGATCCTTTGTTTCAGTCAAGTTATGCCACCAATTTCTTTTCTCACATAATCCACCAGCTATGTGATCTACTCATCTAATCTTTAGCAGTAATCTGTAGCATCACATTTCAAAAGCCTCTATTCTCTTGTCTGAAATGTTTGTCATCCATGTTTCAGTTCCACACACTGATGGCTACACCCCACACAAATACATTCATAAAGGACTTCCTAACACTTAGATCCATATTCAGAGTCAACAAACTTCTCTTCTTCACAAAATTCCAAAGAGAACAGGTGCTGACAAGTGTGACTACTACCAACTACCAGTATAGTAAGTCATAGTCGCAAAATGCTAATTTTTTGTACAAAAGTACAGAGAAACTGGTAAAAAAATTACATCATGGAAGATCACCATGGATTCTGGAGAAATGTAGGAACATGCGAGGCAATACTGACCCTATGACTTATCTTAGGAGGTAGATTAATAAAAGACATGCCTACATTAATAGCTTTTGTAGATTTGGAGAAAGCTTTTGACAATGCCAACTGGACTACACTCTTCAAAATTCTGGAGGTAGCGGTGATGAAATACAGGGAGCAAAAGGTTATATGCAAATGTACAGAAACCAGACAGAGTTAGGGGGAAAAAGGGAAGCAGTTATTGAGAAGTGAATGAGACAGGGTTGTAGCCTATCCCAGATGATGTTCAGTCTGTACACATAGCAAGCAGTAAAGAAAACCAAAGAAAACTTTGTAGTAGGAACTGAAGTTCAGGGAAAAGAAATAAAAACTGAGGTTTGCTTATGACATGGCAATTATGTCAGACAGTAAAAGACTTGGAGGAGCAGATGAATGGAATGGCCAATGTCTTGAGAGGAGGATAAAAGATAAAGATCAAGAAAAGGAAAATGAGGATAATAGAATTTAGTCACATCAGATCAGGGCATGCTGAGAGAATTAGATTAGGAAACAAGACACTAAAAGTAGTAGATGAATTTTGCTATTTGGGTAGCAAAGTAACTGACGGCAAGTGAAGTAGAGTATATCAAAAGCACATGTTATAGCAAGAAAAGTGTTTCTGAAGAAGAGAAACATGTTAACATCGAATATACGTTTCAGTGCTGGGAAGTCTTTTCTGAAAGTATTTGTACGAAATGTAACCACATACGCAACTTCCTGGCAGATCAAAACTGTGTGCTGGACTGAGGCTCAAACTTGGGACCTTTGCCTTTTGCGGGCAAGTGCTCTACGAAATGAGCTACCCAAGCAGGACTCACGACCTGTCCCCACAGTTTCAATTCTGCCAGCAGAGCACTTGCCCGCGAAAGGCAGAGGTAATCAGTTTGAGTCTTGGTCTGGCACACAGTTTTAATCTGCCAGGAAGTTTCGTATCAGTGCACGCTCTGCTGCAGAGTGAAAATCTCATTCTGTAACCACATATGTTTAGATTAGATTCAGTTTTCGTTCCATAGACCCAAAAAAGTGAGATGATTCTGCTGGTTGTGGAACATGTCAGAAAATGCATAAAAACATAAAACATTTGAATATAATACTTACTAACCAGATAATTTGTCAGAAGATTGTCAAAATAGATGATTACAATGCGGTAAACTAAAACAGCTAATATTTGCAGAATTAACACGCTGTCAAAATGAAACACTGTTATGCACTGTTAATAAATTTATCATAAAGAAAACACCTAATCCTGAATGGTGTGACCAAGTATTGTCAGAACTTAAGTTTAACAGGCATTTTTACTTACGCTGGCTTAACATTCTCTGTTAAGATACTGATCTATAGAGTAGAAGAAATTGGCTACCAAAAACTTTCACACACTGTTTAAACAGAGCTTTATCTGAAACCAAGTTTTTAATGGTCGCTGCCAATTTACTGAAAATGTGTGCTCCTGAATATTGGACGCCTTTCTGGACCAAGGCAAGTGCTTTTACATCTTTATGTAAATTGTTCTTATTTGCAGAATTTATACTATGTATTGAATTATTGGTTGGAAATAGAGATATACAGGATGATTCAAAAAGAATACCACAACTTTAAAAATGTGTATTTAATGAAAGAAACATAATATAACCTTCTGTTATACATCATTACAAAAAGAGTATTTAAAAAGGTTTTTTTTCACTCAAAAACAAGTTCAGAGATGTTCAATGTGGCCCCCTCCAGACATTCGAGGGATATCAACCCAATACTCCAACTCGTTCCACACTCTCTGTAGCATATCAGGCATAACAGTTTGGATAGCTGCTGTTATTTCTCGTTTCAAATTATCAATGGTGGCTGGGAGAGGTGGCCGGAACACCATATCCTTAACATACCCCCATAAGAAAAAAATTGCAGGGGGTAAGATCAGGGCTTCTTGGAGGCCAGTGATTAAGTGCTCTGTCACGGGCTGCCTGGCGGCCGATCCATCGCCTCGGGTAGTTGACATTCAGGTAGTTACGGACAGATAAGTGCCAATGTGGTGGTGCTCCATCCTGCTGAAATATGAATTGTTGTGCTTCTTGTTCGAGCTGAGGGAACAGCCAATTCTCTGCCGTACTCAATAACACAAAAAGCTTTCTGTTGAGCGGTCGCCATCTTAGCATCAACTGACACTGACGCCTAGTCAACAGCGCCTCAAGCGAACAAATGTACAACTAAATGAAACTTTATAGCTCCCTTAATTCACCGACAGATAGTTCTTAGCTCTGCCTTTTGTCGTTGCAGAGTTTTAAATTCCTAAAGTTGTGGAATTCCTTTTGTATCACCCTGTATTACATGCAACAAATTTAATCAAGGAATAAATATACTGAGAAACAGTGGTTGGAATACGAAGTTCTTTGAACAGGTTTCTACATGATGTTCTTGAATTTACACCACAAATGATTCTTATCACGTGCTTTTGCACCCTAAATACTTTTGCTCTGTTCGACGAGTTGCCCCAGAATATGATCCCATATGACAACAGAATGGAAGTAACCAAGATATGCAAGGATTTTTTACATTTATGTCTCCTACATCCGACATCATTCTCACTGCAAATACGGACTTATTTACGTGATTAAGCAATTCTGTAGTTTGCCTGCCCAACTGAATTTCATTATCGAGTCATAATCCCAGAAATTTAACATTGTCAACCTCTTCGATCTGCATGCCTTCATATGTTATACACATGCTCTAAGGAAATCTCTTACAGGTTCTGAACTGCTTATAATGGGTCTTCTCAATGTTTAATGGCAGTGAGTTAGCTTTAAACAATTTATTAACGTTAGTGAAAATTTGATTAACAGCTATTTCTAAATCTCTACTTGACTTTCTACTTATTGCAACTGTTGCATCATATGCAAACAAAACAAACTCAGTATCTGGCAATGTAACAGACGAGAGGTGGTGGTGCTGTTTGGTTTGTGGGGCACTCAACTGCGTGGTCTTCAGCACCTGTACAAAGTCCCAATTTTGACACAGGGCAATTTTTACACAATCCAATCGAGCTACAGTTACGAATGATGATGATGAAACGATGAGGACAACACAAACACCCAGCCTCCGGGCAGAGAAAATCTCCAACCCATCTGGGAATCGAACCCGGGACCCCACGATCCAGACGCAACAATGCTAGCAAATAGACCATGAGCTACAGACAGATGAAAGGTCATTAATGCAAATAAGAAAAAGCAACAGACTCCAGATGGGACCTTGAGGAACACCACATGTAATTAATTCCCAATCAGATGAAGACTGACTGCTTACTGCACAGCCATTATGCTGCAACATCCTTTGTTTCCTGCAAGATTGATAAGACTCAAACCATTTTGCAACATTGCCGACGACAACGTAACATTGTAACTTACTTAGGAGAATGCTGTGGTTCAAAGAGTAAAAGGCTTTTGACAACTAACAGAAAATTCCAGTAGCCTCTAAATTATTATCTAATGAATTAAGAACATTCTCAATGTAAGTGTAAATAGCTTTCTCTATATCAGAATCCCTAAGAAATCCAAACTGTGACTTGGACAATATATTATTTTCAGTCATATGCTTAAGGAGACACTTGAACACAACCTTTTCAAAAACTTTTGAGAAAACCAGCAAAAATGAAATTGGTCAATAGTTTGATGGTGCCTCTTTATCCCCCTTCTTGTAAAGAGACTTGACTTCAGCATATATTAGCCAGTCTGGAAATGTTCCACTGATAAGAGACTGATTACACAAATAACTTACGATAGAACTAAACTTGTATGGGCACTCTTACTCCATTGATGTGTTATCATATCCACTGGAATAGTTAGATTTTACGGATTTTATGATGGATGATACTTCTTTGGGAAAAAATGAGTGTCATTTCCATTTTACTGACATTTTTAAAGACTGGTCTCAGATATTCCATTGCACTGTTCATGGAACCTGATAATCCCAGGATTTCAGTAACAGAAATGAAGTACTTGTTTAAGAGGTTTGCAACACTGCATGCATTTGTTACCAAAGTCTCATTTATTTTTAGAGCTACCTGTTCCTGTTTGGCCCCACCTGTCTCTTCACTAGGCCTATACCCATCAGTTTTTATTTTGTTGCCGAATGTAATTATTCTTTCCTCATAACAAAACCGCTTCAATCTCTGGATTACTTGCTTCAATATTTTGCAGTATTCTTTGTAATGCATTACAATTCTAACACCAGAGCTGTTCCTAGGTAGTAGATAGTCTCCTTTTTGTCCCACATGATATCTTTATTCCCTGTGCAATCCATTGTTTACTCAAGGAATAAAGATATCACGTGGGACTAAAGGAGACTGTATTACTTTTTGACAACTGTATGATTTGAGTTCCTGTACTAAGATTTAATACATTTTTATCCTGACAAGTTTAACATTTAACACAAGATGCTACATGCTTGCCATTGCCAGTACACATTTTATTTCTCTACTCCTGGCATCATGAATTATTTTACTACCAGTATAGCAAAACTCGTCTATTACTTTAAGTGTTCTAATTCCCTCAACTCTCATCTGATTTAGTTCGACCACTGTACATTCCATGACCACTATTTTGCTTTTGCTGATATTCGGCTTGTATCCTCCTCTGAAAACCCTGTCCATTCCATTCAATTGTTCTTCAATGACTTTTTCTGTCTGACAATATTGCAAGGTCACTGACAAACACCAAAGTTTTTATTTCTTCTCCAGTTTTTCTTTGATTTCCTTTACTGCTTACTCAATGTACTGACTGAATGAAGTTGGGGATAAGCTACAATCTCTCTCACTTCCTTTTCAACCACTGCTTCCCTTTCATACCTGTGAACTTAACTATCATGTGGTTACAATACAAAATGTATATATCCTTTTACTCCCTGCATTTTACCCCTGCTACCTTCAGAATTTCAAGGGCTGTAATCTAGTGAAAATTAACACTATCTTTCTCTAGCTCCACAAATGCTATAAACAAAGGTTTATTATGTAAAATTGCGGAGGCAACACTCTTCTATAGCAGACTGATGCGTGAACCATAGAAATACCTAACAGAAATGAGTAGTCACACTAGCTTTTGAGCACCTGCACTTTTTCTACTAAAAAGTATGCACCTTGGCAACCACACAGACACCGGACTGCACATCTCCATTACTGCTAAGATATTAGTTTTTGTTTATCTGTTATTGACAGCAGTAGCCTGGGCTGCTGGAGGCGGGGGATAGTGTAGACAAACCTTTCACCGTATTATTAGAGAAGAAAGAACTTACAATATCGACGATATGGCGGATTATTGAACAAGACAAATTATGATTGCCGTTACTTCGTTTTAATACGCGATTGCACGGATGACGTTACATGCAAGGGCTGAAAGCAAAAAAGAGTTCGCGACTGTTCATTATGAAATGACACAAAGCCTCCTAGCATCAGTGAACTGAGAAATTAGTTCCATCTACGAGATTTATAGGGCAGCTTGAAATTGTTACAGTCTGCACTCCTTCTCTCCGAAGACAATAATGACATTGAGTTCTTTGTGCCCTTTGCTATTGTGCTGCACAATAGTAACCACTCAATTTGTTACCTTAACATGTTACAATTTCACTGACCCGACCCGTGTCCGTAAATCGGCCAAAACAGCTTTTCTCCAAAAATTGTATCATTAAATTTCTTACCTTGTAACGTTACATTTTCACTAACCTGTGTCCGTACATCTGCCAAACCAGCTTTTCTCCAAGAATGGCACCTAAAGAAAACGCTAGGTTCAAAACAAGGTCCTGTTAATCCATCAGCTTTCTCTCTAGCATCACCGTCGCAATCTAACAATTCACTTTCCAGCCCCCTGAACTGCGCTCTCTTCATGATTCCCGCGATGATCAGTGATCACAATACAAACTGCGTAAGATGAATTACATTGGTAAACCCAAAGAGATTCAGTCAGGTTTCCATGGGAATGAGTCACATGCGACACATCATCTGAAATACGAAAAACAAATTTCGGAAAACGTTTTTCGCTGTCGTGTTCACATGTTAAGGTCTGAAGTGAATTTGCTAGCTCAGTTAAATATGACGTCTGGAAAATAGCTGTTCCAGTTTCCGATTTAGTCAGCGCAATCGCAATTTCTTTTCATTTCAGTATTATAGATATACTGTTTCACGCTCAGTCCAATATTTCAGGTTCTCCTTCGCCTCGCTCGTATTAGTCAAATATTTTGGCAACAAGATGTAGCCTACCAAATCCAAGTACGTTTATACTTGGGAGCTAAAATCGAGTGTGGAAGTGGAAAACTGGCAGCTAGAAATGAATTTTCAGAATCGATTTTGGACCAACCAGAAACGATACTGTGGAATATGTTTACGAATTCCGATTTTGGGAGCTTTATGTCAACAGTTGATTTCACATACGGACCAATTATGTCGCAACGTCTAGTGGCAGCCTGCAGTAGCATATGTGAACTCTCAGTTCTTACTGACACAACGTAAGAGACGGAACTTTAATTTACATCATTGCGCCACTTTACTTCCACAACTGCTCGCTGGTGGCAGTGTTTCGAAACAAGCACTGCCGCAGTTATCGTGAAGCAATTGCAGCTGTACTCCATTCGATCTCAATGTTTTAATTTTATTACTGAAAAAAGTGGACAGGTGTCGTTAGGTACACTTTCGCAGCTTCTGGTACGACAAGAACAGCAACCTACATTTGATTTTATACAGCAGTTAGTGGAGAGAGGGCAATATCTGGAATACGTCATTGGTTTGCACAATCTAAAGAATTTTTTTTTGATGAATACATAAGTAAACAGTAATTTCCAAGAAACGGTGCCAATTGAAGTTCGGGCATCACTCGGAGCGATATATATCGAACGCTCGACTCTCCCAGGGGGAAATATGAATATTGTTTTCTGTTTTGATAACGGAACATAGGATGAGAATAGAAGTAGTTAGTGAATCTAATGCACTGCCTGTGTCCAGTTCTGTTACGTAGAAGCAGTTGATTCCCCATTTGAATGATACAGAAAACTGCCTAGGAATCTGTTTGCATGGTGCCCATTATCTAAATTACACACGATATTGTGCACGAAAGTTAATACATGCAACCAGATAAGCGAGTTGTATAAACTTCGTGATTTGTGCGTCGTATAAATTGAGGATTACATGCAGGAAATAGCTCCAGAGTGTGACGTGGCAGCTGTTAAACTATAAAAACTAGTTATTCGAAACGCCTATATCGACGAAAACAATAAAATCTTGGAGGTGTGACGATCCTGCAGATGATATTTACATGTTAGCTTTTGGTTCGTTTGCCATTTTCGTTTCCGAGTGTTATTTCTTTTATAAATGTGTTTGTGCCCCCCCCCCCCCTCCCCCGATTTACCCCTGTGCAAATTCGAATTCAACAAAATTTCATCTATTTTCGGATCCAATATTTGGGTTCCGTCTTCCATGCCTTTGACCCTTATTAAATCTCCATAACATTCGTACCCGCTCATATAATTTCAGCTGACACCATGGGGGCGAAATCCAAAATAGTACTCTAGCCCAGATATGTGTTTTTGACAGTCCGTGTTACCGATATGCTTAAATTTTGATCGTTGTTGTACTGTAAAGATACAATTATACGCCAATCATATCTTCCTATATGTAGTTTCAGAAAATCCAGTTTATTTTCATGTGATTTTTTGATAAAGAAATAGCCGAATGAGGGATTATTAATAGATCTAAATAATTATTTACTTTGTAATTTTTTTAATATCTTGCGATTTCCGGTTTTCTACTTGATGTCTAGCAGCAACCTGTTAAAGACTTTTATATCAGAATGTAAATTTCCATTCTAAATTATAGAATCCAATAGTCTACATGGACATTATTTTTACTTATAGTATTTTGGAAGTTCCTTCCACTGGGCATAGTAAAATTACACCTGTTATTAACAACAAATACTATTAGGGAGTAAATATATTGTCATGTAAGTGTAAGACTTCCATGGACCCTGAAGAGATTTCTGTAAGATGCTGAATTATCAGTTTTACACAATAATTGTTCTTGCAAGGATAAAAAATTCTGTTAACTTGCCACATCAAATTTGTATAAAATCTCAAGCTTTTCACACCATCCCCTATCACCATCAGTAGGGACTAAGTCTGGCTTAAAACTGGCGAGGCTCGTACTTTTATGCCCAGTTGATGGCACCTGATTGGCTAAATTACATCATGATGACATTATGGAGATGGCATATGCTAAGGTGACGTCCTCTGCATTCATAGGCTACATTTGTGTTGCTATCCAGCATAGCTTGCAGCACCATCACTCATACTGGATGATGGATATCATAAAGAATAGGTACCCAGATATGAGTGGCTGAAGACTTCTTAAGTAATAGAACCCAGTACATTGTCTATGACGGCGAGCATTCATCAGACACAAGGGTTTCATCAGGAGTGCCCAACGGATGTGTGATAAGACTGCTATTATTCTCTGTATACGTAAATGATCTAGGAGTCAGGGTGAGCAGCAATCTGCAGCTGGTTGTGGATGATGCTGTGCTGCATGGGAAGGTGTCTTTGTTGAGTGAACTTAGGAGGATACAATACGACTTAGACAAACTTGCTAGTTGGTGTGGTGAGTGGCAGCTAGCTCTAATGTAGAAAAATGTATGTAATGCAGATGAGTAGGGAAAACAGTTGTGCATTATTCAAAATACAGCATTACAGTTATGTTGTTTAAATATCTTGGCATATGAAGCAAAGCAATGTGAATTGGAACAGACATGTAACAATTGGATGAGATTGTTCCATAGATCATGAATACGACACTTCGTAATGATGTGGAACATGTCAGGTTAATAAAAGGTGTCTATACAAGATATTACATTACACAAAATATTACATGACGCTTAATACTTTTAATTTTTTTTTTGGGGGGGGGGAGGGGGGGGGGGGTTAAATGCTATATGGCTATCTGTCAGACCTTTGATGCTGTTAGGTAAGTGACCGAAGACTTTTGTGGCATCATAAGTTACCCCATTCGGAGCCAAAGTTAGGATGATCTTCACTACTCAAGGTTAAATCTTTCTCCTAGTGTTGTAGCCATGTACACTGCTATTACTTTTGAATTCGTTCGGTTTGCTAATCACAAATTTCATAAGGGAATATATATATTGTGAGGCTGCCGAATGGTACGTCCCCCTTGTTGCTCATAATAATGGATATAAACCCACAATAATAATAAAAAACTCCACAACAAAATGCAGACAAAAACCACAGATCCACTTTACAGCAGTCACTTCAAGCCAAATCAGTGTGCCACTGAAGCCAAACCTAAATATGCTACTCTTCCATACATCGGTCCACTTTCATACCAAATAGCAAACTTATTTAAAAAGAATAAAAATATCACAATCAGCGTTTCCACAAATAATAAATTACAACAAAAAGTAATCCATGATGTAAATACCTCCAAGAGTCCCTACTGTAAATCAGGAATATACAAACTCAAATGTGATACATGCCCAAAATTCTACATTGGACAGACAGGCAGAAGTTTTGAAATCAGATACAAAGAACATATTGATGCTCTAAGAACAAATCAGCATTTGCTGCTCATATTGCTGAGGAAAACCATTCAGTGGGAAACATTGAGACAACTTAAAAATTTTGCATCTAGCAGAAAAA
The DNA here is from genome assembly GCF_023897955.1 of Schistocerca gregaria. Classification (NCBI taxonomy): domain Eukaryota; kingdom Metazoa; phylum Arthropoda; class Insecta; order Orthoptera; family Acrididae; genus Schistocerca; species Schistocerca gregaria. The sequence continues at coordinate 752,050,575 of NC_064923.1, forward strand.
GGAGCCACTAGGAGTATATTAGAAGAATTAGAAATACACACACACAAAAACAGCACCCCAGACTATATCTTTAGACTATATCTTAAACGAACAGGGTTGTTAGTCAACACTCCTTTCCCGAAAAATTTCCAAAAATTACTTTCCAGCTTCCAAAGCAAATAATATTAATACACCTATCTGCAGATCAAGTAGCAAATTTATGTGTTTCTATAATTCTCATGATGCCAAATGTAATAAAATAATATACTATTTTACCTATACAGTTCTAAATATATATAAAGACTGTATAATTAATTTAGCAATATCAACTCAAAAATACGATGTTTCTGTACTAACCGAAAAGGCATTACAGTTGTGTAAATGAAAATATGATCCTTTCCAAACATAGGACATCGTCGTCAAATGTTACGATATATCATAGCATCTGTGATACTCATATGTTTGTAAGCTCTTTGTACATATCAAAACATGTGGTGCATGGTTGAAATGATCTCAGTGACAAATCTTAAGTGTACAGTGAGAACTATTTATGTGTGCAACAACGAGAATGCAGTGGGAATGCATTTACATCTGTTGGACGAATGTTATGAAAACAAACACTCGAAACCGACGTTTCACCTAAGTCACACGCAACGAAAATCTGTAACGCAACCATCTGTGTGTGGCATGTTTATAATTATGTTTTATTTATACACTCCTGGAAACGGAAAAAAGAACACATTGACACCGGTGTGTCAGACCCACCATACTTGCTCCGGACACTGCGAGAGAGCTGTACAAGCAACGATCACACGCACGGCACATCAGACACACGAGGAACCGCGGCGTTGGCCGTCGAATGGCGCTAGCTGCGCAGTATTTGTGCACCACCGCCGTCAGTGTCAGCCAGTTTGCTGTGGCATACGGAGCTCCATTGCAGTCTTTAACACTGGTAGCATGGCGCGACAGTGTGGACGTGAACCGTATGTGCAGTTGACGGACTTTGGGCGAGGGCGTATAGTGGGCATGCGGGAGGCCGGGTGGACGTACCGCCGAATTGCTCAACACGTGGGGCGTGAGGTCTCCACAGTACATCGATGTTGTCGCCAGTGGTCGGCGGAAGGTGCACGTGCCCGTCGACCTGGGACCGGACCGCAGCGACGCACGGATGCACGCCAAGACCGTAGGATCCTACGCAGTGCCGTAGGGGACCGCACCGCCGCTTCCCAGCAAATTAGGGACACTGTTGCTCCTGGGGTATCGGCGAGGACCATTCGCAACCGTCTCCATGAAGCTGGGCTACGGTCCTGCACACCGTTAGGCTGTCTTCCGCTCACACACCAACATCGTGCAGCCCGCCTCCAGTGGTGTCGCGACAGGCGTGAATGGAGGGACGAATGGAGACGTGTCGTCTTCAGCGATGAGAGTCGCTTCTGCCTTGGTGCCAATGATGGTCGTATGCGTGTTTGGTGCCGTGCAGGTGAGCGCCACAATCAGGACTGCATACGACCGAGGCACACAGGGCCAACACCCGGCATCATGGTGTGGGGAGCGATCTCCTACACTGGCCGTACACCTCTGGTGATCATCGAGGGGACACTGAATAGTGCACGGTACATCCAAACCGTCATCGAACCCATCGTTCTACCATTCCTAGACCGGCAAGGGAAGTTGCTGATCCAACAGGACAATGCACGTCCGCATGTATCCCGTGCCACCCAACATGCTCTAGAAGGTGTAAGTCAACTACCCTGGCCAGCAAGATCTCCGGATCTGTCCCCCATTGAGCATGTTTGGGACTGGATGAAGCGTCGTCTCATGCGGTCTGCACGTCCAGCACGAACGCTGGTCCAACTGAGGCGCCAGGTGGAAATGGCATGGCAAGCCGTTCCACAGGACTACATCCAGCATCTCTATGATCGTCTCCATGGGAGAATAGCAGCCTGCATTGCTGCGAAAGGTGGATATACACTGTACTAGTGCCGACATTGTGCATGCTCTGTTGCCTGTGTCTATGTGCCTGTGGTTCTGTCAGTGTGATCATGTGATGTATCTGACCCCAGGAATGTGTCAATAAAGTTTCCCCTTCATGGGACAATGAATTCACGGTGTTCTTATTTCAATTTTCAGGAGTGTATTTTAGGACAATTAATTTGTAAAAACACACCCAATGTATAAAGAAAGCGTGTAAACTGTCTGAGGATGAATTACAACAATCGAAACCGGTAACGGTTTCCTTTGAATAAAGGAACTGAAAGTAAATTTGTGGCTGATTGCTGTCCTAATACCATCAACATTAGTCTTCAAAAAATAGCCACGTTCTCCATCATGTCGTCATATGATGAAATTGCATTAAGCTTACCTTGCCAGGTAATGAGAAGCATACATGCTTTCAAGAAACATAAAATTAACCTAATGAAAACGTCCCTTTACATTAAATTCAACAAAGAGTGAATGTCACTTAAAATAGTTCCAAAATATGTCAAAGTCAAAATTAACTGCAAAACTAAAGCTGCCAGATTTGCGTAGCACAAATGTGAAAATATATGGCTAAAAACAGAGATTAAAATGCAAGACAAGAAAAAAAAATCACTTAAACAATGTCATGTACAACTTGCATCTACAGCTAGGACACAGCCTCTCACCTTTACAATTCTCACACATCCTACAGCACATAGACGTTAAAGTAGATAAAGAACAAAAGATTATCTTATCCAAACACAAAAAGAAAATGAAGCCTTAAAATCTATGAACAATTCAGAGTTAGATAAAAACAAACAGCTAAGCCAACACAAATTTTTTGATAGAGTCATTAATACAATTGACATCCCATTTAGCAGCAGCGAACTTACTTTATTAAATAAAGGTCTGAAACATAATATTGGTACAAATCACAATCGCACCCGAGGTGCAGGACATAATCACAACACCGCCCCAGACTGGAGCTTATGCCAGGCTAAAATCAGAGTTGATTCGACAGGTGGCCGCTTCCCAGGAGGACTGGATATGTTAGGTTCTGTCACATGAAGAAATTGGTGAAAGAAAGCCTTCTCAATACCTAAGACATCTACACAGCAAAGTTGACACTGTTACTGTGCCAGACAGTCTGCTCAGAATGCTATGGAGCAGTAGGTTGCTGCCGCAAATAAAAGCCATAATCGCCTCACAAACAGACATGCCGCTGGATGACGTGGCGCAGCTAGCAGACCAAACTCAGGACGCAATGACACCGGCTCAGGTCAGCGCAGTCGCGGCATTGGACAACAGTGCAAACAGTACCGCGTCTGTAGCAAGGGGCAACTACGATTCGTTTGTGGCCAAGGTTGAGCTTTTGTGCGCCCAGGTCAGTGCACTGGGACGTGACGACGACAACAATAGAAGAAGCCGAAACAGACGGCGGCACTCGAGAAGCAGATCTTCCGGCGTACTACCACTCCACAAGGCAAGGTACCGTTGTGCTAATACCACCGACGATTCGGCGATCAGGCAAGGAAGTGCACACCGCCATGCTCGCACCCCAAACACCACGGCTGGCCAACAATAAGCCCAACTGACTGCCAGTTTTCTTCCAAGCGCCTGTTCGTTACTGATAGGAGTTATAGCATAAAGTTTTTAACTGACACTGGGTCGGACCTGAGTATCATACCACGAACAGCCATACATCGTTGCCGGATGTCAACTGCCTTCTGTCTGACAGCTGCCAACAATTCTTCCATCGCAACATATGGCACACAGAGGATGGAGCTTAATCTCGGCCTACGTCGCCGGTACGAGTGGAATTTTACAGTGGCTGATGTCACAGAGGCGATCGTCAGGGCTGACCTCCTGGCGCACTACCACCTGCTGTCGGACGTCGCGAACGCACGCTTGGTAGACAGCGTCACTGGCTTAGCAGTCACGGGTTTCCATCGCAACACCACAACGCGCAGTGCCAAGTTGGTCCATGCTACGGAGCGTGAGCATACTGAATTACTGCTTAACTATCCAAACTTGACCAGGCTGCCCGGCACTCCCAGGTTCATACCACATGACACGGTGCATCACATTCAAACGACTGATGGTCCCCCAGTGGCATGCCGACTTAGGCATCTTGCTCGGGACCGATTGTCGATAGTGAAGGCAGAATTTGACGCCATGATTCACGAGGGCATAATGCGGCCATCTAAGAGCCCGTGGTCCTCTGCATTACATCTTGTTCCTAAGAAGGGTGGAGCTTGGCACCCATGCGGTGACTGCCGTGCACTTAACGTACGAACAGTGCCGGACAGATATCCCATTCTGTTACTGAGGGATTATAATCACACTTTACATGGTGCCACGGTGTTCACAGTTCTGGATTGCGCTAAAGCGTATACACAGACTCTGGTGGCCAATGATGACATTCCAAAGACTGCAATAATAACGCCTTTCAGTTTATTTGAAAGCAAATTTATGACTTTCGGTTTACGCAATGCCGCTCAGACCTGGCAAAGGTTTATAGACTCGGTTCTCCAGGGGCTGCCGTTTTGTTTCACCTACCTGGACGATGTGTTAGTGTTCTCTGCTGACCATGAACAAAACCAACAACATACGCGAGAGATATTGGAGTATTACGGTGTCGTCTTTGATGTAGACAAGTGTGTTTTTGGGCAGTCAGAGGTGACATTTCTTGGCCATAAGATTTCTGCTGAAGGCTCTTTTTCTCTGTCCGAGAAGGTGGATGCTATCTTGCAGCTACCCCGACCAACTATGATCAAAGAATTACGTCGTTTTTTGGGGATGCTCAATTTTTATCGACGACACCTTCCCCACGCTGCGGAGCTGCAGGAACCTTTGACGGCGGCATTATCAGGCCCTAAAGTAAATAGCAAGTCTCTGATACAGTGGACAGAGGACATGTGTTCTGCATTCGAGGCAACAAAAAAAGAAAACGACTGACGCGGAGCCCTCGAACAGCCACGGCTCGACGCGACATTAGCAATTGTTGTAAACGCAAGCCAGACGGCGATCAGAGCTGCGTTACAACAATGGTCGGACAACACATGGCAGCCACTGGCGTATTATTCCCACAAGCTTCCGCCTGCACAGAGAAAATGGAACACATATGACTGTGAGCTCCTGGCAGTATACCAAGCAGTGAAATAATTCCGCACCCAAGTGGAAGCGCAAACTTTCACGATATATGCAGACCACAAGCCACTCACATTCGCCTTCTGTTGGAATAGTGTCAACTACTCCCTCTGTCAATTTCATCACCTTGAGTTCGTGGCCCAGTTTACTACTGACATTAGACATATTTCTGGGATCGACAACATTGTTGCGGATTCCTTATCATGGATCAGCAGTGTTTCCAGTACCATAGACTTTCCTGCATTGGCAAAGGCACAGAGAGACGACAAAGAACTCCATGCCCATGTTAAAGATAAGGCTTCCACATTGCAACTGAAACTCTTTGATGTTCCAGGAGAAGATACACAGCTATACTGCGACATTTCTCGTCGCCAACCTCGTCCCTTTCTGACGCCGGCTTTTAGAAGATGAGCCTTTGATACAGTACATGGATTGTGCTATTGAGAGGTACGCCCAACATTCCGCCTAGTATCGCAACGTTTCATGTGGCCGGGCATGCAAAAAGAATGCCATGAGTGGGTCCGATCTTGTCTTCTGTGCCAATGCTGCAAGATTAACCTCCATGTACACACTATACACACCAATCGGCGATTTTCCTGATACCACCTCCCGGTTTGCCCACGTTCATTTGGATGTAGTCGGACCACTTCCACCTTCGAACGGACAAAGATATCTGTTTACAATGATCGACCATTTTACACATTGGCTGGAGGCAGTGCGGGTGGATAATATCACAGCACACACATTAGCTTCCACTTTTGCAATGACTTTGTTGGCAAGATTTGGGTGCCCACTACATATTACCACTGACTGCGGATGGCAGTTTGAATCAGACCTGTTCTCACAGCTGGCCAAGTTCTGTGGCTACACTCACCATAAGACCACAAGTTATCACCCTGCTAGCAATGGAATGATCGAACAGTGGCACCATTGTTAGAAGGCCATGCTGATGTGCCACAAAGAAACCTGGACAACTGCACTACCAGTGGTCTTGTTAGGCTTACGGACGACTTTCAAACCAGACCTGGGGTCGTCAGCAGCAGAACTGGTTTATGGAGAAACACTGTGCCTTCCTGGTGACTTTGTAGACGTTGATTCCATAGAGATAGTTGCTACTGGCCAGCCGGATTTCTTGCGACGCTTGAGGGACCATGTATCAAAGATTCGCCCTCCGAAAACCACACGTCATGGCAAGCTGCCCACTTTCGCGCGCACCAGGACCTGGAACAATGTCGTCACGATCATTGCTCTGCACTGAGGGCATTAAACCGCTTCTACAAGCTCCTTATTCTGGTCCATATGAAGTGCTACGGCGCAGTGCCCAGATGATGCATAGCCTACTGAACAGCAAAACCATGACTGTTATGTTGAATTGGGTTAAACCTGCGTATGTTTTCCCCACTAGTGGCACCTCGTCGTAGGCATCCACCTACCACTGTTCCAGACACTGACGCCACATCTCTGGTGCCGGGTGTGTGTGTGTGTTGACGAGTACTGTTTTCTCTCCAATAACTATGGAAGTTTTCCGAGGATTAAGGATCCTTCTGTAGAGGCCGGAAGCAAATTTTGTCCATGAATGCCGGGCGTCGTCAGATACATGCTCGCAATAAAGTTATTGTTGCTGAACTGGTCTTTATTCTTTTGAATCACGTTAAGCAAAGGTCGGACAGCCACCAGTTTAGCTGGACCTGACACATGCTATTGGAACAAATGTCAATAATCACAGTGTTAAAAACCTCATAGCCTGCACAAAACTTGCTTGTGACACAGCAAAACTAGACACGTGAGAAAAATGCAGTTGCACACAAGACAAATAAACTGATAATGAAACAACTGCAAACAAATAATACCCACAAAAACACTGAACTTAAAAATTTGAAAAATATTAACAGCAAACTGTCTGAAAGTAAAGCACTCATAGTAAAAGCTGACATAGGAAATTCTTTAATCGTAATGCATGAGAGAGAATACGGAGAGAAAACCTTGCAATATTACTGAAATAAAGATAGATCCTACAGTAAAATTCCAAACTAAACTCCGAAAGCTACGACAAAACGTAACTTTTTACTGAACAAATATGAAATACGTAACTGCATAACAATGAATCCCTCGGCACCAAAACTGTGTGCACAGCCAAAGGTCCGTAAAGAAAATTGTCCCATTCGCCTGATTATTAACTCGAGGAACAGCCCTGCATACTTCATAAGCCGTAAATTAAAAGACCTCATTACCAAATACTGTACATTTGAAAATAACTACACCATACATAACACACATGAACTCATAAGCTTAATTAAAGACACCCACATCCCACCAACAGCTAAATTAGCATCACTAGACATAGTCAACTTGTACACGAACATCCCTGTCAAAGAGACTATTAACATTATAGGAAACAACCTGCTTAAATATAAGAAAATTAGTGTTGCAGAGATCTGTGAACTCATAGAAATACTTTCACTTATTCTAGAGCATAATTACTTTAGCTTCAACAACAAACTATACCAACAACATGATGGTTTGGCAATGGGAAGTAGCTTAGCTGGGATACACAGACAGTGAGTGACACAGACCAACAAAATGAAATCAATATAATTAAAACAGTTGCTCATAATAATGGATATAAACCCACAATAATAGAAAAACTTCACAAAAAATGCAGACAAAAACCACAGATCCACTTCACAGCAGTCACGTCAACCCAAATCAGTGTGCCACTGAAGCCAAACCTAAATATGCTACTCTCCCATACATAGGTCCACTTTCATACCAAATAGCAAACTTATTTAAAAAGAATAAAAATATCACACTCAGCTTTTCCACAAATAATAAATTACAACAAAAAGTAATCCATGATGTAAATACCTCCAAGAGTCCCTACCGTAAATCAGGAATATACAAACTCAAATGTGATACATGCCCAAAATTCTACATTGGACAGACAGGCAGAAGTTTTGAAATCAGATACAAAGAACATATTGATGCTCTAAGACTTGGTAACTTGAACATATCAGCATTTTCAGCCCATATTGCTGAAGAAAACCATTCAGTGGGAAACATTTGTCTTCAAACAACAGCCACGGTCTCCATCATGTCATCGTATGACAAAATTACATAAAATAAATCTGTAAGCCAACTGAACTGATCATATTAATGGACTTTGCTGAAAATTATTCCTTCATTGTCCAGGATGCAGCTCAGGGTTTTCACTGGAATAACAGCCAAGCAACTTTACAACCATTTGTTGTGTACTTCAGAAATAACTTGGACATCAGCAGCAGCAGCAGCTATTGTATAATAAGTGACAGCCTTAAACATGATGCAATCACTGTACGTGCTTTTATAGTGAAATTAATAGAAGATCTTAAGTGTCTCCTTGCAAAAATCACACACATTTACTGCTTCAGTGATGGATCAGCAGTGCAGTGCAAAAACTTAAAATTTTTTCTGAGTCTCTGACACCATCAAAATGACTTTGGAATATCAGCTGAATTGAACTTTTTTTGCTACAAGCCATGGAAAATCTTCATGTCATGGAATTGGAGGAACTGTAAAGCACTTGCCAGCAAGCAAGCCTTCAAAGACCAACTGAGGACCAGATTTTGACAGCAATTGATTTGTTTAGTGCAAAGAATATCGGAGGAATCCAATTCATTTTTGTTTCAAAAGAAGAAATTGATACATTAAAAACTGAGCAGGAAGCAAGGTTCAAAAATGGCTGCACAGTATCAGGAACAAGAGAGAACCACCATTATGTGCCATTAAATGAAAAGCAAGTTTGTGTTAGAATAGTATCCAATGACACAATTTTTTTTGTGGCAAATGTTGACCAAAGTCAAGCAACAGTTTCGTTGAGAAATATTACAGCCTTACAACTGGGCCAATACAATGCCTGTGTATATGATGGAAAATGGTGGATTGGTAACATGTCTGAAGTTTCAGAAGAAGAAAATGATGTTTTAGTCAGTTTCATGCACCCCAATAGACCTGCACATTCATTCTATTGGCCAGCTAAGCAGATGTTTGTTGGATTCCTAACCAACACATTATTTCTGTCGTTCCAGCTCCTTCAGCAACAAGAATGGGCCAACATTATAGGTTGTTAGAATAAACTGGAACTGCTATTAGTAAATTTCAGCAAATGAACTGAAATATTTGGCTTGGGAATCATAAAGAGTGTGACTGGTACTCGTATTTTTTAATGTAATATAAATGTAAGATTTATGTACTGCTTTGATAGCACACTATGATGAATTTACCATAGTTTGACCTTTTGTTTTACAAGTAGGATATTGTACCCAAAAAGTTGGAAAGGATCAAAGTTTCAGCATGGCATGTCTCTTAGATCCTGAGTAATGGTAAATCAAAGTTGATCATTTATTCATTTACATCACAATGTTAAGAAATGTAATGTAATGAAAATATAAGTTTATTTGTACTTAAATGCAGTCTCCAAAATAAAATCAACTTTTTCTGATCAAACAAGGTGACCTCTTTTCAATGGTGCCAAGAAAAATCAAATCTGAGTGATCACTTTTGAGATAAGACCTGTTGAAAGTGAGCCAAAATTGGCTGATTAAATTTTTAGCACACTTTGAACTTCAATAACTCAGTTATTATTTGAGCAATCTGGGTGCTACTTGCAGAGCTTTATGACATGCTGGCAGGCTGCAGATAAATAAAGTATTTACTTCAGAAAGTTACTCTTTCAGTAGATACAAGGCAATAAATTATAGCCAAAATTTTGTATAACATGATTTATGAGCCACTTTGATAGCACACAACGATGAGTTTGCCATATTTTGACCTTTTGTACTACAACTAAGCTATTGTACCCAAAAAGTTGAATAGGATCACGAAGTTTCAGCACGACAGGCCTCTTAGATCCTGAGAAATGGTAAAACAAAGTTGATCGTTTATTCATTTCAGTCACAGTGTCAAAAAATGAGCCTTTACAAAAAGGTGGCTAGAGGCCCCACCATACTACTTATGAAGCTGTAATTTGGCAGTGCTTCATGTACCGTCTATATGTACATCCTGTAAAAGTTTCATCAAAATTGGAGAGGGTCGAGTGGGGAGCTTGTCTAAATTTAGGCCACTTGACATGGAATGACCCTATACGCAGAAAAGAGATGCTAAACTACGAGATATTTACTGAAGTTACGCTACTATATATATTATAACTATACATTTAAAAATTTAGGTATTAAAAGTACATGCACTAATCATATTTGAGCGACCAGAAAACTCTTGCTGCGAATAAAGAAGCCAGTACAGTATACAGTAAGAGGTAAACTGAATGAGAGGTCGCATCACGCCTATAATACATTTTGTCTTTCAGATTTATAAGGTAAGTAGAGATGCACATATGACTTTAAATAAGTGAATGAATACATGGTTGTATATATGAAAAAGGTATTAGTAGCCACGAGCCACTATGCAGCTATCTACGAAGATTTAGTTTTAAGTTAGTATTTCTTTTCTTCCAGGGAACGATGTATTGACACATCCAAGAGTGAAGAAGGATAAATGCTTGTAGTGTGCTAGGCACCATGTAAACATAAGAAAGGACTGTATCGCAAGTAAATATAGTTGTGAGTTTATGATACTTATGAATGTTATTGTGTGTAAGTATGTGAAGAGAAAAACAGTTGCAGTACATGACATATCATAATGCTGAAATAAGGTTGAGCGCTACCAAATAATCACAAAACCTAACTACTATGAGCGTTGAATATCCATGAAAGTGTCAAACACCTGATTTATACTGAAATTTTTATGCACATTTGTTACTAATGTAAACACTGTTTTATGCTCATTGTACATAACATATTGTATTGATGATACAAGTCTGTATACCTCAGCACATGTCGTGGTTATCCTTTACAATGAACATCACAAGTAAATACTGAGCTGCAGTTTTAAACACTGAATAAGTATTTGATATGATTGGTATCATCAAATTTGAGTTTTGTTTATAAACAATAAAATCTTTTGTTCATGGGAACACAGTTAAGACCAGTAACGAGATGTAACTGAGCATATAAATTTTTTTCCATGAAATTTCCTCAATCCTGTAGTGTGTAGATCATCCCTGGGGAATGCTGGAGAGGCGAGGCCATGTGTAGTTATCTGAGCTGTGCATAGTATCTATTGTAGCAAATATTGTTTACTTCTTTAATTCTTTGGGATTGATAAATATGCTCTGACAAGAAGTCAGTGTGATTGAAATGAAATGTATGTCAGTTTATGCCATAAAGTAAAGCAGAATCCATTATTGTATGAATGTTATGTAAAGGATGTAAAACCAAATGAGATTAAAAAGTGTACCCATATAACTGGAACTGAACATTGTAACAAAGTTGTAATTTAACAAAATGTACTGAAACAAAACAACAAGAAGGTCATAATGTATATAAGCAACGATAATGGCATGTCAGCAAATGAACAGGAGAAGTGTATTATGTAATTGTGTCTGTACTTTTTTATGTTATGTGTATAGTGTGTGGAAAGGACACTACAGAAGCTTATGTAATGCATCTATGAAAGACGCTCAAAAACATCCAAAACCTGGCTGCAAAGTGTTAAGTGTGATACACAAGGATGTGCGTGTGATGAAGTTTCTGTGCTCGACAACGTCGTAAAAACGTGAATTTTCTGTACTCAAAAATGTTGTAAAAGCGGCAAGAAACTTACCATGTCAATGGATGTTGGATGTATGGTTGGTGTCCCCACTGAATAAGTGAGAGTAACGAGGTGAAATACATTCCTTAGGCAGCTGATATGGAAACCAGTTGTCACCGCATTGAAGATTTCACAAAGGATCACGCCACTGAACACGAGCTTCCAGAATGTGTGCAGTCATAGGTACTGTAAGCACCCGACATGGGCACTCGGAGCCTCGTATTAAACATGTGAGAGTGAGCTGGGACGGTAACGGATGTCATGCTGCGCGTGCATGCTTCACAAGCTAAACACTGTGCAGATACTGACTGACAACAATAGGACTATGCGGTTACAGTAAGCACGCTGTTATGAAAGAATACTTATGTATGTATGTGTTAAAGGAAGCTGACACGCATAAATTGATAGCCGTATAGGATAACTCCAATGGCTGAAAATAAAGGTTATGTGCATACCGGCCAGGATTATCAACCCTCAAACAGGAAATAAGCTCATACACTGTGCACCTCCATACGATGTCAATGTCAATGCACAGTGGGGGGGGGGGGGGGGGGGGCAGTTGTAATGCTCTTCAGTTGATCAGTTTTGATATCTTCACTTGTTTGTCTCTAGAAATGGTAGTGGGTGGACACAGAATGAATTCCACAGTGCCAGTATTGTTCAAAAATGTGTATTCCAACCATACATTTAAAAAAAGTGTTATAAATGTTATTAGGGAGACCAAGTGTATATATAGATATTTATATAAATAACTCCATCTGTTCATCATTTCGCCCGCGCCGAGATTCCTGCATCAAGAGGATCACAGCAGACAAGAGAAATTTGCGTGAGCAGTGGAGGGGCTATCCAGTAACAGCATTGTCATAACTAGCTCTATGCACAATGGAGATAACAAGAAGTAGTATGTAAATTTAAATAATGAACGTTGATCTTAAGTGTATTGACATTGTAAGTCTGTTTATATTAGTGACAGTTAAAATTCACCCATGATATGTGTACCTTCCACTTTCTTTCAATTAATCTTTCCAATTTTTTTTTTAGTTTTTCAGTCAGCAATTATTGATCAGTTTCCATTATCTTATTTTGCCTGCCCCTCCCTGTATGCCACTATTCAGTGTGTGTGTGTGTGTGTGTGTGTGTGTGTGTGTGTGTGTGTGTGTGTGTGTGTGTGTGTGTGTGTGTGAGAGAGAGAGAGAGAGAGAGAGAGTGAGAGATATCTATTTTTGATGAAGGCCCTAAGGGCCGAAAGCTTTATTTGTGACAGTCTTTTAGTTGTGCCTATCTGCGACTCAGCATTTCCGCTATATGGTGAGTGGCAATTTTCCTTTTCATTATATTTTTACATTCCATCCTGGATTTTCCATTGTTTGATTTGTACATTAAAACCTGCTTTCTGCTTGTTTTATCAACATGAATGTCATTGGCAACCTGTCTCCGAACATCTCGCTTCTGCTCTCTCTACCCAAAAGAATTGCTGTTCTGTCATTTATGACTACTGGTACTTTACCACATGTGATACTGCCCCCCCCCCCCCCACCCTTAAGTTTTTTAAGTTATTTGCTATTAGCCCAGACAGTTTTCACTTCCTTTTCCAGTTGAGGTGAAGGCCGTGCCTAGTATAGTGCTAACTACTGACAGAGTCAACAGGAACCATACTGATATGAGACCCCATACCTGATCCAAGCAGCCGTTCCACCTTTAAATTAACTCTCCTAACACAAGAGTTTAAATAAGGCTGGTCATGGTGCCTCAGAATAGATACAAGCCCAACACCAATGTGTCTTTTTGATGCAAAATCGCTGAGATCTGTCAGTGTATTGCCATGAAGACATAGCAAAATCAGTATTTTTGTTTTGATTACTATCACTTCAACCAAATAATCCAGTGTCTGGTCATGTTTTCCCAATAAAGTGGATCATTACTAGAAATGGGAAAATCCTCTGCTTTAGACTGTGCAGATTCTTGACTTCATCCACAACTTCAAAAGTTAGTACACCTGCATTCAGTTTACTGTTTAGAACTCTAATTTCAACTGCACTTACAGAGCCACATTGTTCATTCTTGTTTTGAACTGCAACTTCATCTGAATGTTCAGAGCCACACGGTTGACTTTCACTTTTACCTCTAAAATATGTGTCCAGCGTGGTACTTTCTGTAAAAATTTTGTTATCTCTGTCTTTTTCCTTCAGCTCGTTTTCATTCTTCAGCTCTTTTTCATTATGGTGCACCACCTAACATAGACCATCCATCCCCTCTGCCATCGTGAGCTGAAGGAAAAAAAAGTGTGAGTGTTGGAAACTGAACATACAGTAGACTCCTGACTATCCAACATAATGTGGCAGAAGGTAAAGTTGGACAACAAAAAAACTGGATAGTCTGAAGGTTTATAAATGTTCTCTTCCGACCCTAGCAGCACCATCAAAAACTCCCTTTTTTAAATCCTAAAACCCAATTTTATTAACATCTTCTGACTTCCATAATCACTACAAGTTTTTTTGTTTATCACCCATTTCAGACTCTTTAATCGAAACACGAAGGACTGCACAAAATAACTATCTAACAACAAATGCACTCTGGCCATCTGATATGCAGATTAAGAGATGAAGAACACAGGGCTGCAAAGGGAGCTGCTCTTTACATGTTTTCACTGTTGCTTGTGAGCTCTTATATGTATCATTTTTTGAAGAATGGTTCCTGTAATTTATTCAATATTATAATTGTGACTCCAGGTGTGTTATAAGCACAAAAGATGTTAAAAAAAAAAAACAGTTTGAAAGGCCACTCAGCATTAAAGCTGGCGCCTACTTGCTGAGACTTCGAAAAAGTACAGTAATACAATAAATGAATCATCATTTTATTATAGAGAAGTATTATTATGATATTAATGAAATAGGTCAGGTAGTCCTCAGACCAGATGTCATGAGCCAGATAGTCAAAAGTCCACTATACTTTGCTTATTTTAAAAGTTAACGGGGAGCGGTTTGGGGATAGTGGGGGTGGGTCACAGTTGTATGGAGGAGTAAACTGTGTCAAGCAGGGTTCAACATTAATCTCTGATTGGTAGGGTTGGTGGCGGGAAAGTGTTTCCACTGTAAAGTCCTGCATGATTGAATTTTGAAATGGGGCAGAAGGTGAGGCCTTTGGAAAGGACTGATACTTCCGTGGGGCTACGGCCTTTGAAGGAAAGGTTCATGGCTGTATTTTGGGTCTGTTTAGGTTCTGGATTCTGTGTGGTGGAAGGGAGTTTTTGAGGGTGGGGTAAATGTGGGAGGTCTGCAAAACAGGGTTTGTGAGCTATGAGGACATGTGGGGAGGGTTTGGAGGTGGTTGTAGACGTGGTGGACATTGGTAGTCCAATTTAGGAGCACGAAATGAACAGACCAGCAACCCACTTTGCAATTATTTTATTTATTTTTATTAGATGTCATTGTGTCTTTGTGCGAATTTCAGTTGGTTTTCGCCTTTCACTGTCGGCCTGCTTCCTCAGATTCATCTTATTTCCCCATATTTCATTTGTTTCATCCTTTTCATGATTTTCCCCACATTTTGGGTGTATTTTAGAGAATTTTTTCAGGCGTAATTCTACATTAATTATGTATATTTTTACGCATTTTTGTCCACCACTATGGATCCTTGCTCCTCCCACTTGCATCAATATAGAAAAGCTTCCTTATCTCTAGCCATAATCTAGTCCCACATACTGTTCTTGCATTGTTGCTTGGTTCTTGGAATCTCCCCAAATGGCCTTACCATCAAATTACCCATCTCTGGCTGCTATCCCTGGAGCCCATTTGTCTCCTCACCCCTACCATGCCCTGCGTTCCTGCCTTCCACATGCTTCCTAAAGACCATCAACCCAACCATCCAGCACACACCATTGTGGCCAGTTTCTGTGCCTCCACTGAGAGAATCTCTAATCTCATAGACAAACACCTTCAGCCCTACCCTCTTATACAAAAGATACCAACCATTTACTCCACTGACTCTCCACAGTTCCTACTCCTTTACCACATGGTGCCACATTCATTACTGTGGATGATCCCTTTACACTAACATGCTGATTTCCCATGGCCTTACTGACATTGAACAATAACTTTCCCAATGCGCAACAACCTCCTTCCTAGTCGCCCTGACCAATGGTATCCTCACCCACAATTACTTCTCCTTTAAGGCATTACCTACAAACAAATCTGGGGTACAACTATGGGCACCTGCATGACACCATACTATGCCAACCTATTTGTGGGCCACCTTGATAAATCCTTCCTAAACACACAGAATTCCAAACCTGTCACATGGTTCAGATTCACTGATGAAGCTTCCTAATCTGGATCGAGAGCGAATACACCCTATCCACATTCCTCCAAAACCTTTGCACCTTCTCCCCGTTTGCTTCACCATGTCGTATCCAATTCAACAAGCCACCTTCCTTGATGTTAACCTTCACTCAAAGATGGCTACATCAGTACCTATGTCCATATCAAACATACCAACCACCAGCAATACTTCCACTTCAACAGCTGCCACCCATTACATACCAAGAAATCCCTTCCATAGAGGCTAACTGCCCATGGCTGTCAGATCTATAGTGATGAGTAGTCCTTCTCAACATGTACCGAAGGTCTTATTGAGGCCTTTACAGGCTCTAATTACCCTCCCGACCTTGT
This sequence comes from Schistocerca gregaria, assembly GCF_023897955.1. Taxonomy (NCBI): domain Eukaryota; kingdom Metazoa; phylum Arthropoda; class Insecta; order Orthoptera; family Acrididae; genus Schistocerca; species Schistocerca gregaria. The sequence continues at coordinate 752,067,014 of NC_064923.1, forward strand.
AGAAAGGCAGATCTTCCATGTCTCATCTTTCCACCCACACACCTCTTCCCAAAGTCCCACTGTCCAACCACAGAGGAGCATTCCTCTTGTGACTTGGTACCACCCAGAACTGGAGCAACTGAATCACATTCCCCACCATGGTTTTGACTACCTCTAGTCATGCCCTGAAACGAGAAATGTCCTGTCCACCATTCTTCTCACTCCTCCCACAGTGTCTTCTGCGGCCCACTGAAACTACACAACATCTACTTTTATCCCTACACAACCAGTGCTCTCAACACTTTGCCTGTCCCATGCTTCCCCCATCACCACCTACTCCCATCTGGTCTAAAACGTCACCTATCCCTTCAAAGGCAGAGCTACCTGAGAAACCAGTCCTGTGATCTACAAGCAAAGCTGCAACCACTGTGCTGCAGTCTATGTGGGCATGACAACCAACAAGCTGTCTGTCTCCATGAATGGCCACCAACAAACTGTGGGCAATAAACAGCTGGACCATTCCATGGCTGAGGATGCTGCCCAACACGACATTATTCATTTCAATGACTGCTTCACAGTCTGTGCCATCTGGATCTGTCCCGCCAACACCAGCTTCTATGAACTGTGCAGGTAGGAGCTCTCTGTGCAACATATAACATATCCTGTTTCCCTGTAACCCTGCTAGCCTCAAGTTTTGTTATCCATCTAACCCCTTTCATTTTCCCATCCCAGTGCTACACAGCCCTCTATTTCACCAACCATCTTTTTACTTTCTCCTTTTCAGCTATTCCCCCTGTCCCCCTGCCCATTGTCTAACATCCCAATTGTATCCAGATGCCCTACCCTCTCTCCACCTCATCCCCATATGCTCCCACAAGCAGCACTTTTCTGTCCCCCACCCCTACCCTGCTATCCCTCACCTTCCCCCCTTTGGCCTCCTCCTTACCTCCGCAATCTGGTTGCCTCTCTCCTCTCTCGTCATGCTCTGTTGCTAGCTGTCTGGCTTCAGCTGCCAGAGACTGTGGTCATGTGTCTGTGGGCCTTGTTGGCCAAAAGCTCACTTCCGGGCAATCTTTCTGCTGTGCTTATTTGCGATTCAGGTTCTCAGCTATATGGTAACTAACAACCATCCTTTTCATGATATTGTTAGATAGGATTTCATTATAGATAACTCCATCATCTGCAAAAAGTCTGGGATTACTGTTAATATTGTCTACATCATCATTAATATGCAGCGTGAACAGCAAGAGTCCTAACACACTTCTATGGGGCACACTCAACGTTACTTATACATCTGATGATGACTCTCCATCCAACACAATATGCTATGTCCTCCCTAGCAAAAAGTTCTCAGTCCATTCACTTGGTACCCCATATGATCATACTTTTGATAATAAGTATACATAGGGTACTGAGTCAACTGCTTTTTGGAAATCAAGAAATACTGCACTACCTACCTGCCTTGATCCAAATCTTTCAGTACGTCATGAGAAAAATGTGAGCTGGGTATCACATGATTGATGTTTTTGAAATCCATGCTGGCTGAGATGATGAAGTCATTGTGTTCAAGATACTTCATTATGTTTGAGCTCAGAATATGTTCTAAGATTCCCAACAAATTGATGTCAAGGATATTGGACAGTTGTTTTGTGGATCACTTCTACTACCCTTGTTGTAGATGGGTGTGACCTGTGCTTTTTTCAGGAACTGGGCATGGTATTTTGTTCAGGGGGATCTATGATAGATTAGAGTTAGAAGAGGGGCAAATTCAGTATAGAATCTGATAGGGATTCCACCAGGCTCTGGAGCTTTGTTCAGTTTTAACAATTTGAGCTGTTTCTCAACACCCCTGACAATAATACATATTTCATTATTTTTTTCACTGATACAAGGACAAAATTGGGACCAGTCTCCTTGGTTTTCCTTCCTAAAGGAACATTTGAAGACAGAGTTAAGCATTTTGGTTTTTGCTTTGTTACACTCAGTTTCAGTTCCTGTCTCATTTGCTAGGAACAAGACACTAACTTTGGTGCCACTAATAGCCTTTTGATACAACCAGAATTTCTCTGGGTTTTGTGAAACATCTATTCTGCTATGGTAGTCACTCAAGGCTTCACACATTGCTCGTTGGACAGCCAAATGTATTTTGTTCAGCATCTCTCTATCTATAGCTCTACACTTAGTTTTACACATTTTATGCAGTAATCTCTGCTTCTTTAGGAATTTCTTTACAGTGACTGCATACTACGGAAATTAACTCGCATTATGAACTGTTCTACTAGGTACATTTCTATCCAGTGCATTCTTTTATACTTGAGCCATAGTTCCTGTACATGCTCCTGCCCCGTGCTGAAGGCTTCATGGTCCTCATTGAGATATGACACTACTGCTTTTTTATCCAACTTACTGAAAATGTATATGTTTCTGCTAGTTTTAGTTGTCCTTTGTACTTTGGTAATCATTGGTATCATAGCCACATCATGGTCACTGATACCAGTTGCTATGTGGACATTATCAAAGAGGTCAGGTCTATTTGTTGCCACTATATCCAATATATTTCCAGTGTGAGTAGTGTTTCTAACTATCTCTTCCAGGTAGTTTTCAGAGAAAGCGATTAGTAATGTTTCACAGAATGTCTTATCACAACCACCACTAACTAAATTGTAATTTCCCTAATTGATTGTTGGATGATTAATGTGTCCACTGATGATTACAGTGTGGTTGGGGATGTACAAGTGAACTGAGGTTTTCTCTAAAATTTCTGGTTACATCAGAGATGAGTCTGATGGGTGGTAGAAGGATCCAGTTATCATTTTATGGTCACCCATGATACTGAGTCTTGCCCAAATGATCTCACATGCAACATCAATTTCTATCGTGATGGATTTGAGTTTCTTGTCTACTGTAACAAATACACCACCTCCATTTTCCATTTGCCTATCCTTTCCATACACACTTAAACTTTCTCCAAAAATCTCACTGCTATCAATTTCAGGTTTCAGCCAGATTTCTGTATCTAATATTATGTTAGCTTCACTGATTTCCAGGAGTGCTTCAAACTCTGGTACTTTGTTGCAAATGCTTCAGTAGTTAACCATTAGGTTTTTAATACTCTCACCAGAGGGAGGTATTTCTTTTGACCTCATGCTGATACTTCTGGGTATCCTATAGCTAATGTTATCTGATTTGAATGGAGAGTTACCTAATCTAAATACCCGTGTGCGCTCCCCATATGTAATCTGCTACTTGAGTAGCAGCCTCTGATGTGTAGTATTTTGAGGAACTGTACAGTTCTCAACTCTATACAGCCAGCCAGCAACAGGAATCACAGCTTTTTTCTTGTCACAGACCCTTGGAAGTCCTTGGTTCAGCTCTTCCACTTGACTCAGAACCAAAGGGCCACGGTTAGTTCTGCATACAATGCTGAAAATTATACCCAGAATTTTAAGCAATCAGACATGCTGTGCAGGCATTCTTTCTGTGTCTTCTGTTGTTTTCGATATGCATACCTGATTTTCTACCTGTATTATCAGAAGGTGCAAATTTTTGTCCCCTTTGGAGATAATACAAGTACAGGAATGAAAGGTAGTACCAAACCTTCTACTGAAAATACAACTAATGAAATATTTGAAAACATCAACAAATGGTTGAAGTAAAATGATTGTCACTAAATTTTGTCAGTGCTCACTACATACAGTTCAATACTTGTCATAGAGCTCTTCAAGCTATGAGTAATGTACTCAAAATAGGAATTACAATAAGTACATAGGGTAACATTTTTGGGATGTCATAAGGATCACAACATTTATTATGTGACAGATTATAAACTTCTTAATGATGTCCTTTGCTGATGTTGATTATGCAAGGAACATATATGATTGATTACAGGCTACACTTTCCTCCATCCGATGAATCTGGAAAACCAGTCACATATAGAGGGTGATTATAATTAAAGTTAAACTTTCAAAATGCTGTAAAAATAACACCACTAATCAGAACGATGTCAAATTGCAATGGAATATTATCGGAGAAGGGGGAAAATGTATGGCAGAAGAAAAAAAACTAGTGTGAAAATTGATCAATTGATGGTGCTGTCTGTATGTGTCATAATATGTAAATGAAAACACCTGTCATGTGTATGACCCATTGCAGTTGGTATAAACTTACCAGGTACACGGCTTTTCCTCCTTTCGTGTCTGCGACGTTCTCAATGCAGGATCGCTCTCTGCTTGTAAAGCTGTATTACCAGAATGATGACTGTGCACTCATCGATCTACAGAAGTTCTAGACACTGAAGGGTTTGAAAAAAGGGTTGGTACAATGACTGCCATGGGCCTGGAGAAAATGATTCAGAAATTCGAAAAGACGGGCTCCTTTGGTGTGCAGTCGGGTAGAGGGAGGAAACGAATTGACTCAACATCAGTGGAAGCAGTGGCCATAGCAATGCAGGAGGAGGCGAGTGATGATGTGCAAATGTGTAGTGCATGAAGAATTGCCTGAACATTGGACATACCTGTGAGCATGGTGCATAAAACCCTACGAAACATCTTTCTTTGCTATCCATTCAAAATTACCAATGTGCACAAGTTGGTTCCTGTTGACCTGCCAACAAGAGAGACCTTTGCTTTAGATTTCTTGCTTGCATGGAAGTGGATAATGATTGGCCTTTGAAGATTCTGTGGACAGACGAAGCTCACTTCCATCTGACAGGATACGTCAATACACACAGCACTGTTGAATATTGGCAACAGAAACTCCACATACAAATCAACTGGTACCACTTCATCCTGAAAACATCACTGTATGGTGCATGTTTACAGCATCATTTATCATAGGGCCAAATTTTTTCAAAGAGACAGCTGCTTCCGGTCCTGTTACCTATATCATCACTTGTAAGCAGTATGAGTGTCTTTTGCTCAACCATGTCTTTCCAGCTGTCCAACAGCATGGATGTGTGGATGGGATCATTTTTATGCAAGATGGCACACCTCCACACATTGTGAATCCAGTTAAGCAGCTGCTGAAGCACCATTTCAGAAATGCTAGAATTATCGGCCACCATTTCTCTACAGCCTGGTCATCCCAATCATCTGTGAGACTTCTGGCTGTGGGACTATCTGAAAGATGTTGCTGTGTTCAGTGTTCTGATTGCAAACTTAGCTGCATTGAAGGCACACATTGAACAACACATTCTGAATGTGAGCGCAGAAACACTTCCATCAGTTGTGGAACATGCTGTTTCTCAATTTCAACTTGTTGCAGAAAACGGTGGACAGCATACTGAACATTTTTGTGCCAGATCTGATTTGATTTTTATTGATGCTTTTTATGTAGTTTTTGGCCTCAAGACAATTAAAAATCGATGTGATTGATGCTTTTTAAGCGGTTTTTGGCCTCAGGATGATTGACAACTGATTTTTCCCATCCATGATTGTGCTGTGGTGACTGGGCTTATGTAACTAACAGTATCACCCCAGTACACCCATGCACACTGAGTAGTACAGTTTGCTTAACATCAAATGTTCATATTAGACATTGTTGTATGATTCATATGTCATTTGTAGTCAATCACTATTAAATTATGATGCTTACAGTGCCATCTATTGCTACACTTTGTAATTATTTATTTTTCTTCTGCCATACGTTTTCCGCCTTCTTTGATATTATTCTGTTGCAATTTGACATCATTCTGACCAGTGGTGTTATTTCTACTGCAGTTTGAAAGTTTAACTTTAGTTATAGTCACTCTGTATATCAGTTCAGTGGTATCTTTTATAGCTGATTTAAGAATGAAGAAACTAATTTATTCTGCATATCTCATGTGCTAGTAAGTTTTGAATCATTTTTTTGGGAAACTTGTAGAGGTAGTATTTCCACAATACAAAAGCATATTGTAAGAATTGTGTCTGGTTTTAGTTCTAGAGCATCCTCTTCAAGAATTTTTTGGTTTTGAGAACTTTAACCAATACATATCTTCAATTGTGCCATTTGTTGTTATCAGGATCCGTCCTTTTTTATATGCTAAGAAATGAAAGAGGAAGCCGCCTAGTAGAATTTTGTACAGAGCACAACTTAGTCATAGGTAACACTTGGTTTAAGAATCATGAAAGAAGGTTGTATACGTGGAAGAACCCTGGAGATACCAAAAGGTATCAGATAGATTATATAATGGTAAGACAGAGATTTAGAAACCAGGTTTTAAATTGTAAGACATTTCCAGGGGCAGATGTGGACTCTGACCACAATCTATTGGTTATGACGTGTAGATTAAAACTGAAGAAACTGCAAAAATGTGGGAAATTAAGGAGATGGGACCTGGATAAACTGAAAGAACCAGAGGTTGTACAGAGTTTCAGGGAGAGCATAAGGGAACAATTGACAGGAATAGGGGAAAGAAATACTGTAGAAGAAGAATGGGTAGCTCTGAGGGATGAAGTAGTGAAGGCAGCAGAGGATAAAGTAGGTAAAAAGACGAGGGCTGCTAGAAATCCTTGGGTAACAGAAGAAATATTGAATTTAATTGATGAAAGGAGAAAATATAAAAATGCAGTAAATGAAGCAGGCAAAAAGGAATACAAACGTCTCAAAAATGAGATCGAGAGGAAGTGCAAAATGGCTAAACAGGGATGGCTAGAGGATAAATGTAAGGATGTAGAGGCTTATCTCACTAGGGGTAAGATAGATACTGCCTACAGGAAAATTAAAGAGACCTTTGGAGAGAAGAGAACCACGTGTATGAATATCAAGAGCTCAGATGGCAACCCAGTTCTAAGCAAAGAAGGGAAGGCAGAAAGGTGGAAGGAGTATATAGAAGGTTTATACAAGGGTGATGTACTTGAGGACAATATTATGGAAATGGAAGAGGATGTAGATGAAGACGAAATGGGTGATACGATATTGCGTGAAGAGTTTGACAGAGCACTGAAAGACCTGAGTCGGAACAAGGCCCCCGGAGTAGACAACATTCCATTAGAACTACTGACGGCCTTGGGAGAGCCAGTCATGACAAAACTCTACCAGCTGGTGAGCAAGATGTATGAGACAGGCGAAATACCCTCAGACTTCAAGAAGAATATAATAATTCCAATCCCAAAGAAAGCAGGTGCTGACAGATGTGAAAATTACCGAACTATCAGTTTAATAAGTCACAGCTGCAAAATACTAACGCGAATTCTTTACAGACGAATGGAAAAACTGATAGATGCGGACCTCGGGGAGGATCAGTTTGGATTCCGTCGAAATGTTGGAACACGTGAGGCAATACTGACCTTACGACTTATCTTAGAAGAAAGATTAAGAAAAGGCAAACCTACGTTTCTAGCATTTGTAGACTTAGAGAAAGCTTTTGACAATGTTGACTGGAATACTCTTTTTCAAATTCTAAAGGTGGCAGGGGTAAAATACAGGGAGCGAAAGGCTATTTACAATTTGTACAGAAACCAGATGGCAGTCATAAGAGTCGAGGGGCATGGAAGGGAAGCAGTGGTTGGGAAAGGAGTGAGACAGGGTTGTAGCCTCTCCCCGATGTTATTCAATCTGTATATTGAGCAAGCAGTAAAGGAAACAAAAGAAAAATTTGGAGTAGGTATTAAAATTCATGGAGACGAAGTAAAAACTTTGAGGTTCACCGATGACATTCTAATTCTGTCACAGACGGCAAAGGACTTGGAAGAGCAGTTGAACGGAATGGACAGTGTCTTGAAAGGAGGATATAAGATGAACATTAACAAAAGCAAAACGAGGATAATGGAATGTAGTCCAATTAAATCGGGTGATGCTGAGGGAATTAGATTAGGAAATGAGACACTTAAAGTAGTAAAGGAGTTTTGCTATTTGGGGAGCAAAATAACTGATGATGGTCGAAGTAGAGAGGATATAAAATGTAGACTGGCAATGGCAAGGAAAGCGTTTCTGAAGAAGAGAAATTTGTTAACATCGAATATAGATTTAAGTGTCAGGAAGTCATTTCTGAAAATATTTGTTTGGAGTGTAGCCATGTATGGAAGTGAAACATGGACGATAACTAGTTTGGACAAGAAGAGAATAGAAGCTTTCGAAATGTGGTGCTACAGAAAAATACTGAAGATAAGGTGGATAGATCACGTAACTAATGAGGAGGTATTGAATAGGATTGGGGAGAAGAGAAGTTTGTGGCACAACTTGACTAGAAGAAGGGATCGGTTGGTAGGACATGTTTTGAGGCATCAAGGGATCACAAATTTAGCATTGGAGGGCAGTGTGGAGGGTAAAAATCGTAGAGGGAGACCGAGAGATGAGTACACTAAGCAGATTCAGAAGGATGTAGGTTGCAGTAGGTACTGGGAGATGAAGAAGCTTGCACAGGATAGAGTAGCATGGAGAGCTGCATCAAACCAGTCTCAGGACTGAAGACCACAACAACAACAACAACAAGTAGAAATACAGTGTCAGGGGCAAAACCAACCTCTACAATGAATTCAAGGTCTTAAGATGGGCACAGAGGAGTCAGATGAATGGTTACACACACATTCACCAACCTCTTAGCACATACACTATGTGATCAAAAGTATATGGACACTGACAAAAACATATGTTTTTCAAATTAGGTGCATTATGCTCCCATCGACTGCCAGGTACACCATATTGTCGTAACTGCCATCTGCTTCACATTTCCTGTGCAGCAAACTACGTAAATTTAAGTATTAACTGTGTTTTCCTTACTTGTCACTTCTTTCGTGTGTTTTTGCTTTTATTAAGCTTTAATTTTTGAGTACTAGTAATAGTGTTTCATAGATTTCGTGCTTGTTTTGAAAACTGTCCAGACACAGTTAGTGCTTATTTTCATTGTTTTCAACAAGAAGTGTCTAGTAACCACAGTTTAGTCAGCTTTCAGCCGCCTTTAGTGAATTAGCAGTCTAGTTAAAAGATGATTACTCAACTCTCTACAGTAAATTGTTGATTGCTTAGGTTGGATATGATGTGTGACTTCTGTGTATGGATGCAGGAGCAGCTGGCCACCATTCGCGAACAGCTGAGCTGAGCGTGCTGATGGCCGTGGTCAGCTGTCTTCAGGCTGCTGCATCAGAGTGTAACAGCAGTGGGGAGTCTGGGGCATCGCATGGTACACCCCAGCTGTTACATGCTTCACCCACAGTCCCTGCTGTTGAGGCCTCTTCATGGGTACTGGGGAGTGGCAGGTTAAACGGTGTTCGCGTTGCACGAGGCAGAGGTTCAATGTGGAGGCTGGCCATGTGGCATCGCCCGCTCTGCCTGTGAGTGGACATGTGGCCGCTCCTTCAGCAAGGTCCGAGCAGGCACACGGGGCGAGGGGTTTATTAGTTATTGGGAGCTCCAACGTTAGGCGGGTGATGGAGCCCCTTAGGGAAATAGTGGAAAGATTGGGGAAGAAGGCCAGTGTTCACTCTGTCTGCTTGATGGGGAGTCTCATCCGAGATGTGGAGGAGGCCCTGCCGGTGGCTATAGAGAGCACTGGGTGCACCCGACTGCAAATTGTTGCTCATGTCGGCACCAATGACTCCTGCCGTCTGGGTTCAGAGGTCACCTTCAGTTCATACAGGCAGTTGGCAGAGTTGGTGAAGGTGGAAAGCCTCACTTGCGGGGTGGAAACTGAGCTAACTATTTGTAGTGTCGTTCCCAGAACTGATCGCGGTCCTCTGGTTTGGAGCAGAGTGGAAGTCTTAAGCCAGAGGCTCAGATGATTCTGCAGAGATCGCGGTCCTCTGGTTTGGAAGCAGAGTGGAAGTCTTAAGCCAGAGGCTCAGATGATTCTGCAGAGATCTGGGGTGCAAATTTCTCAACCTTTGCTATCAGGTGGAGAAATATAGAGTCCCCCAAATAGGATAGGCATGCATTACATGCAGAAAGCGGCTAAAAGGGTAGCGGAGTACATGTGGAGTGCACATATGGGTTTTTTAGGTTAGAGAATTCCCTCCCTAGACCCGACAAGATGCCTCCTGAGATGCAACAAGGTATCAGTCGGCAAAACGCAACAGGGAATGACAATATTAATGTGGTAATAGTAAACTGCAGAGGCGTCTATAGAAGCGGTTACAGCATTGGTGAAGTATTAAAAGAGGTAGGAAGATTTTTCTGTTTAGCAAAAGTGACAAAAAGCGGGTTTCAGAGTACTTGATGGCTCAACACAAAATTTTTATCTCAAGTACAGATAGTGTGGACAAAGTTCAAAATGATCATACAACATGCATTAGATGAGTATGTGCCAAGCAAGATCGTAACAGATGGAAAAGAGCCACCTTGGTACAACAATTGAGTTACAAAACTGCTATAGAAGCAAAGGAAACTTCACAGCAAACATAAGCATAACCAAAGCCTTGCAGAAAAAAAAAAATTACACAAAGCAAAATGTAGTTTGAGGAGGGCTATGCGAGAGGAATTCAACAGATTCGAAAGTCAAGTTCTATGTACTAATTTGGCAGAAAATCCTAAGAAATTTTGGTCTTATTTCAAAGCGGTAGGTGGATCAAAACAAAATGTCCAGACACTCTGTGACCAAAATGGTACTGAAACAGAGGATGACAGACTAAAGGCCAAAATACTAAATGTCTTTTTCCTAAGCTGTTTCACAGAGGAAGACTGCACTGTAGTTCCTTCTCTAGATTGTCGCACAGATGACAAAATGGTAGATACCGAAATAGACGAGAGAGGGATAGAGAAACAATTAAAATCGCTCAAAAGAGGAAAGGCCACTGGACCTGATGGGATACCATTTCGATTTTACACACAGTATGCGAAGGAACTTGCCCCCCTTCTTGCAGCAATGTACCGTAGGTCTCTAGAAGAGCATAGCATTCGAAAAGACTGGAAAAGGGCACAGGTCATCCCCGTTTTCAAGAAGGGACGTCGAACAGATGTGCAGAACTATAGACCTATATCTCTAATGTCGATCAGTTGTAGAATTTTGGCACATGTATTATGTTAGAGTATAATGACTTTTCTGGTGACTAGAAATCTACTCTGTAGGAATCAGCATGGTTTCGCAAGGGACAATCGTGGGAAACCTAGCTCGCACTATTCGTCCATGAGACTCAGAGGGCCATAGACACGGGTTTCCAGGTAGGTGCCGTGTTTCTTGACTTCTGCAAGACGTTTGATACAGTTCCCCACAGTCGTTTAATGAACAGCGTAAGAGCATATGGACTATCAGACCAATTGTGTGATTGGATTGAAGAGTTCCTAGATAGCAACGCAGCATGTCATTCTGAATGGAGAGAAGTCTTCCAAAGTAAGAGTGATTTCAGGTGTGCCACAGGGGAGTGTTGTAGGACCATTGCTATTCACAATATATATAAATGACCTTGTGGATAACATTGGACGTTTTCTGAGGCTTTTTGCGGACGATACTGTGGTATATCGAAAGGTTGTAACAATGGAAAATTGTACTGAAATGCAGGAGGATCTGCAACGAATTGACGCATGGTGCAAGGAATGGCTATTGAATCTCAATGTAGACAAGTGTAATGTGCTGCAAATACATAGAAAGGAAGATCCCTTATCATTTAGCTACAATATAGCAGGTCAGCAACTGGAAGCAGTTAATTCCATAAATTATCTGGGAGTAGGCATTAGGAGTGATTGAAAATGGTATTACCATATAAAATTAATCGTCAGTAAAGCAGATGCCAGACTGAGATTCATTGGAAGAATGCTAAGGAGATGCAGTCCGAAAATGAAGGAAGTAGGTTACAGTACACTTGTTTGCCCACTGCTTGAATACTGCTCACCGGTGTGGGATCCGTACCAGATAGGGTTGATAGAAGATATAGAGAAGATCCAACAGAGAGCAGTACACTTCATTATGGGATCATTTAGTAATTGTGAAAGCATTACAGAGAGGATAGATAAACTCCAGTGGCAGACTCAGTAGCTCGGTACGGGCTTTCGTTGAAGTTTCGAGAACACACCTTCACTGAGGAGTCAAGCAGTATATTGCCTCCTCCTACCTATATCTCACGAAGAGACCATGTGGATAAAATTAGAGAGATTAGAGCTCACACAGAGGTATACCAACAATATTTCTTTCCATGAACAATACAAGACTGGAATAGAAGGGAGAACTGATAGAGGTATTCAAGGTATCCTCCGCCACACACCATCAGGTAGCTTGTGGAGTATGGATGTAGATGTGGATGTAGATATAGATCAGTGACCTCAGTAGTCAATAGACATCATGAGTGAGCAGAATGGGGAGCTCCGTGGATCTCATGGACTTTGAACATGGTCAGGTGATTGGGTGTCACTTGTTTCATACGTCTGTGAGGGAGATTTACATCTGTATGTGACATTTCCACACTCCTAAACATTCCTAGGTCCACTGTTTCAGATGAGACAGTGAAGTGGATACATGAAAAGACACATACAGCACAAAAGCGCACAGGCCAACCTTGTCTGTTGACTGACAGAGACCACTGCCAGTTGAAGAGGGTTGTAATGTGTAATAGGCAGACATCTATCCAGGCCATCACACAGGAATTCCAAATTCCACTGCAAGTACTATGACAGGTAGAAAGGAGGTGAGAAAACTTGGATTTCTTGGTGGAGCAGATGCTCATAACCCGCACATCACACCGGTAAATGCCAAACAACTGCTCGCTTGCTGTAAGGACTGTAAACATTGGACAATGGAACAGTGGAAAAACATTGTGTGGAGTGATGAATCATGGTACACAATGTGGCGAACGGATGGCAGGGTGTGGGAATGGCAAATGCCCAGAGAATGTCATCTGCCATCGTTTGTAGTGCCGACAGTAAAATTCGGAGGCAGTGATGTTATGGTGTGGTCGTGTTTTTCATGGAGGGGCTTGCACCCCTTATTGTTTTGCATGGAACTATCACAGCACAGGCCTACATTGAAGTTTTGGGCACATTGTTGCTTCCCGCTGTTGAAGAGCAATTTGAGGATGGTGACTGCATCTTTCAACACGATCGAGAACCTATTCATAATGTACGGCTTGTGGCAGAGTGGTTACATGACAATAACATCTGTGTAATGGGCTGGCTTGCAGAGAGTCCTGATCAGAAACCTATAGAACACCTTTGGGATGTTTTGGAATGTCGACTTCATGCCAGGCCTCACCGACCGAGATCAATACCTCTCCTCAGCGCAACACTCCCTGAAGAATGGGGTGCCATTCCCCAAGAAACCTCCCAGCACCTGATTGATTGCGTGCCTGTGAGAGTGGAAGCTGTCATCAAGGCTAAAGGTGGGCCAACATGTTATTAAATTCCAGCATTACCGATGAAGGGCGCCACAAACTTGTAAGTCATTTTCAGCCAGGTGTGCGGATACTTTTGGTGACTTAGTGTTAAATGTGAGGGGTAATATGGTGAATTTTTTGTGTTTGGAAACTCTGACACCATTGAAGAGTATCTTTAATAGTAGTAGTAGTAGTAGTAGTAGTGGTGGTGGTAGTGGTAGTAGTATTAGCAGCAGCAGCAGCAGCAGCAGTGTTAGTAGTAATTTTATTCATCTGTAGATATCTTTACAAGGATACTGGACATGTCTTGATAGTATAATAATTTAAGAACAATAAAAATAAAGTAATTCACTTATGCAGACACTTATAGACTTAGAGGTCTAGTATGACAAGGATGGGATAAGTAGTTGGCCATAGCCTTATAGTAGGAATCATCCCATCATTTGCCTGCAGTAATTTAGGGATGTGATGGAAAATGTTAATCAGGAAGGTTGGATGAAGACTGGAGCCTTCACTCTCCTGAATACAAGGCCACTCTTTTTACAACTGTGCTATCATTTGGCTTACCCCTAGTATGCAATACCATTTAACAAATACAGTGGAAACTCAATCAACCAGACTAATTTTTGTTGCAAGTCATTCAGATAATTAAAAATCTAGGCAATTGAATGTATGAAGAAAAGAGATTTTTGTATTAACAACTCTAGAAAGATAAGCAATGTAGCTCGTGTTTAGTTATTTTTTAGGTACGTTGTCATATGGCTATCTTTCTGAAATTAATATGTAGTTAGGTATTTATTCAAAATCACAAAAACAAATTAAAATTATTAACATCCATAAAAATAAATGTTTATTAAGAGATTAGAGACACATTTTCATTTGCATGTACATATTTTCTTAAAATGAACACAATCATGCAACCTTAATCATGAAATACCTAACAAAAGTCACATAGGACAGGCACTGTAATTTAATTTTGTTTGAAATATTTGGTAATTGTCATGATGTAAACTTTTTTTCTCTTCATTGCTGCTACATCACAAATTTGTTTTAACTGTAATAAACTCTTGGTTTGTTTTTCAAACTATTTGTAAGCCCTTTCCAGGGCTTGAAATGCTTCCCCTTTCCAGGGCTTGAAATGCTTCTGCATGAGACATTTCTGTATCATTTTCAGCTTCATATTCTTCCATTTCATACTGTTCATTTGCCTGCAATATGTGTTCAACAATTTTGACATCCGACATGATATGAAACCCTTGATCATTACTGTCACAGGTAAGCCACTCTTTCATATCATCAGCATTGCATTCCTGGCATATTTGTATGTTTGTCATTAGCTCATTTATATCCTCAAAACAGAATCATCTGTATCAGTTATTGAATTTATTTTAACTAATTTTCAACTGATATGAATTTCAAAGTTAATTCCAAAAGTGCACAGCTTAAACACTGCATTAGCTGTAACTACTCTTGTAGTTAATGGAAAATGTGGTGCTAAGATTCTCAGTGATTAGAGAACATAAGGACATAATATTTTACAAATATTTATTTGGGTGGATAAAAAGTCTATTCACCAAGTGGTGGCAGAACACACACATAAAAGACTGTTGTGATTAGCAAGCTTTCAGAGCCAGTGGCTCCTTCAGGCGGAAGGGTTGAAGGGGAAGAAAGAAGGGTAAAGGAAAAGGACTGGAGAGGTCTAGGAAAAGGGGTAGATTTTGGGAAAGTCACCCAGAAGTGCAGGCCAGGTGAGACTTACTGTACGGGATGAGAAGGAAAGACTTATTGTTGGGGACTGCATCGGATGAGATCAGCACCTGCATCTCGTATACAAAAACTCCCTTCCTACATCAAAGATACCAACCACTTCCTAGATCATCTGAGATCCATGCCGATCCCAGTCCCACCACACACTTTGCTTGTCACCATCGATGCAACTTCCCTCTGTACCAACATCCCCCAAGTACATGGTCTGTCTGCTGCTGAACATTTCTTCAGTCAGTGCCCACCTGATTCCAAACCTATCACATCCTTCCTGCTCACTGTAATCAACTTTATACTTACCAACAACCACTTCACCTCTGAGGGCAGACATACAAGCAGATCAGCGGTTTGGCCATGGGAACCAGGCCTTCCTGTGCCAACCTTTTCATGGGTCACTTGTAAGGGCTTTCCTGGGATCCGTAAGTCTTCAGCCTCTGGTTTGGTTTAGACACATTGATGATATTTTTACCATATGGACTCATGGTGAGACTGACCTGCTAAAATTCATGGACTCCCTGAATATGTTTTCCCAATTAAAATTCATACGGTCTTATTCTGAATCTGATGCCACTTTCCTTGACGTTGATCTCGTCCTCACTGAAGGCCAGCTACACCCTTCTGTCCACATTAAACCTACCAACAAACAACAGTACTTACATTTTGACAGTTACCATCCTTTCCATGTCAAATATTCTCTTCCATACAACCTTGGCATCTGAGGCAAATGTATTTGTTAGGATGCAGTATGCACCATTCTCAGCTCAGCCTTCACTGCACATAATTACCTCACCAGCCTAATTAAAAATCAGATTTCCCAGGCCATCACATCCACTGGTACTGATGATCCCTCCACAAAACAGCTTCGGAGCACCATTGGTGACTCAGTATTATCTTGGTCTGGAATGTGTTAATCAGCTACTTCAACACGGCCATGACTTCCTAAAATTGTACTCTGAAATGAGATCCATTCTGTCTAAAATTTTGTCCACCACACCTAGAATAGCTTTCGGTCTCTCTCCCAATCTCTGCAATATTCTTGTCAGACCCTAACTGCAATATTCTTGTCGGACCCTATGCCCCCTATGGTATGGGTCCTATCCCTGTGACCATCCCCACTGCAAGACTTGCCCTATGCACGCTCCTGCCATCACCTATTCCAGCCCTGTAAATGGCAAAACGTATACAATCAAAGGGAGAGCCACCTGCAAAATGACACATACACTAAATGATAAAAGTATCTGGACACTCCCAGAAACTTTTTCATATCAGGTGCATTGTGCTGCCACCTACTGCCAGGTGCAACTTATCAGTGACCTCAGTGGTCATTAGACATCATGAGAGAGCAGAATGGGTTGCCCTGCAGAACTCATGGACTTTGAACATGGTCAGGTGATTGGCTGTCACCTGTGTCATATATCTGTATGTGAGATTTACACACTTCTAAACATCTCTAGGTCCACTGTTTCCAATGTGATAGTGAAGTGGAAATCTGAAGGAACACTTAGAGCACAGAAGCATACAGGCAGACTTTGTCTGTTGACTGCCAGAGACCACCGACAGTTGAAGAGGGTCATAATGTGTAATACACAGACATCTATCCAGACTATCACACAGGTATTCCAAACTGCATCATGCCTCACTGACCAACATTGACACCTCTCCTCAGTGCAGCACTCCATGAAGAATGGGCTACCATTCCCCAAGAAACCTTACAGCACCTGATTGAACGTATGCCTGCAAGAGTGAAAGCTGTCATCAAGGCTAAGGGTGGGCCAACACCATACAGAATTCCAACATTACCGATGGAGGGTACCACAAACTTGTAAGTCATTTTCAGCCAGGTGTCCGGATACTTTTGTATACGTAGTTACATAGTGTATCATATACCAGCTATTATGTAAACACTGTTCAGCCTTCTACATCAGCTTGACTACCACCAAATTATCAATTAGGATGAATGGACATATGCAGAAGGTACATACTGGGAACTCGCAATATCCTGTTGCAGAGCATACTTTACAACATGACATTTCAAAAGCTTCTATTCACTTCTTGTCTAAACTGTTATCATCCATGTTTCACTTCCATACATCACTACACTCCATAAAAATACTTTCAGAAAGGACTTCCTGACACTTACATCTATACTTGATGTTACCAAATGTCTCTTCTTCAGAAGTGCTTTTCTTGCTATTGCCAGTCTACATTTTATATCCTCCCTACTTTGATCATCATCAGTTATTTTGCTTCCCAAATAGCAAACCCCATTTACTACTTTAAGTGTCTGGTTAAAATTGACTACATTCAATTATCCTCATTTTGCTTTTGTTGATGTTGATTTATGTCCTTCTTTCAAGATACCGTCCATACCGTTCAACTGCTCGTCCTAGTCCTTTGCTGTCTGCGACAGAATTACAATGTCATTGGCAAACCTCAAAGTTTTTATTTCTTCTTCCTGGACTTTAATTCCTACTCCAATTGTTTCTTAGTTTCCTTTACTGCTTGTTCAGTGTCCATATTGAATAACAACCGGGATTTGAATCAACCCTGTTTCGCTCACTTCCCAACCACTGCTTCCCTTTCATGCCCCTTGACTCTTGTAACTACCATCTGGCTTCAGTACAATTTGTAAATAGCCCTTTGCTCCCTGTATTTTACCCCTCCCACATTTAGAATTTGGAAGAGAGTATTCCAATCAGTGTTGTCAAAAGCTTTCTCTAACTCTACAAATGAAGAGATTCCGTAGTATCAGTATTGCCTCATGTGTTCCTACATTTCTCCAGAATCCAAACTGATCCTCCCCGAGGTTGGCCTCTACCAGTGTCTCAATTCTTCTGTAATGGATATGTGCTAGTATTTTGCAGCTGTGACTTATTAAACTGATAGTTAGATAATTTTCACACCTGTCAGCACCTGCTTTCTTTGGAATTGGGATTATTTTATTCTTCTTGAAGTCTGAGGGTATTTTGCCTGTCTCATACATCTTTCTCACCAAATGAAAGAGTTTTGTCATGGCTGGCTCTCCAAAGGCTACCTATAGCTCTGATGGAATGTTTGCTTTGTCAAATACCTTACAGTGACAAATTCATCTAAAGAACTAAAAAAGAGCTTTCTCACCTAAGAAATAACTTGCTTGATTAATTGGCACACAGACATAGGCCAAAGAAATACAGTAAGCTTTAACAATTGTACCCTATATAAGACTAACAATTATTATTTGGGATAAATGAATCTTGTGTACTTTGACACGTTCCACATCATTACGAAAGAATCGTGTTCATGATCCATGGAACAAGTAATATAACTAACTAACTAACTAACTAACAACAAAGGAGACTGCACATAGCAGAGAACACACAGTGAAAGAATATTTTAATCCAGCCAACAACAGGTAGTGCAACAGATTGTTATCATTCAAATGACGCACAAGTGTGTTGTACTTAAATAAAATGTACACCTTTGACTTCCGTTCACGTCTCAGAAGCCTCTCCCACAGGCATATCACGTCTCAGAGGCCTCTCTCCACAGGATCCATGGCATATGACTGATGCCATGTATTTGTAACAGATGTACAATTTACTTATGAAAACTATAAAGTTGCAGGGAGACAGAATGACTGGCGAATATACTGTTCGAGGAACTGGGGAATAAACTGGAGACTGTTTGTAGATAAATGCAGACAGTACTTTTTCCACAATTCTGGTTATGTATTCTATAGAGATCTGGAAGGAAAGTACTAGAGATCAGTAAGATTCTCTTGCTGACAAAAACCTGAAAAAAAGACAGTTAAGCTAGTACACTTTTTTTGAATAAACCTGTATTTCATGGCATTTTAAGTGATATTTTCTAGAACATATGGAGAAATATTAGGGACTCAAGATGGGGAAATACAAGAGAAAGAATGCTTGAACAGGATACAATGTCTCAGCAAAACCAAAGAAATGGGTTCTGTATGATCACTATGTTTTCCTGGACACAGTTCATCACGAAAGACAATAAGTAAATATGTTGATTTTAAGCATAAGGCTTTTCAGCTAGCTATAGTTTCTGATTCTTTGCCTTTTGGAATAATAAATTTGGCTGTTACAGTGCTTGCAGAAAGTTTAAGGACAGGTCTAAATTTCATTGAATCTGCGTGTCCCCAGGTAACAGCATTTCAGTCATTACATGATGTTATTACAAATCTTAATTATGGATATTCAGTTAAAATTTCACTGCTGTAGCTCTAATACTTTGAGAGATGGAACTTTTTCCGTTTTGTAAACGGAGCTAAAAAGTCAGACTACAATGTTTCCGTTCTCAAAAACTGATACTCCTACAGCTATATTGTATTGTATTGTATATTTATTGGTTCTGTGAATCATACACTGTACAGGGGTACGTAATGATATAGGACAAGTCAAATAATTTGCAATAAAGTTTAACAGAAAAAACTGTTGTATAGTTTTCAGTATATACATATGGGAATAACATTTCACAAATAAATTTTACACGCACACATTTCATACTTTTGGCCTTGATTATACAGACACACATACATGTAATAGACTACATATAATACACAAATAAATCTACATGTACACATTTCTTATTTTGGCCTTAATTGTATGAACTATTTAAATTTTTCACATATTTACATTGTAGATAGAAATTCATCAACACTATGGTAGCAATTCTGTAGCAAATAGTCACTCACTGCAGTTTTGAATTTATGCATGCCAGTTATTGCCTTAATTTCTTTAGGTAGTTTGTTATACAGTTTTTTTCCTGCTTGCACGGGTCCTTTTTGTTTTAGTGTTGTATGTGAAAACTGCATATGTAAATCTTGATTATTCCTTGTGTTGTATGAATGGATATTTTGGTTTTTTGGAGCAATCTTGCTATTTTCGTCTACGATTTTCCTTATAAACATTAGTATTTCTAGGATATATAGGCATGGTAATGGAAGAATATGAAGCTTTTTAAATGAGTGTTTGTATGAAGATTGAGGTGCTAAGCCTTCCATGGCTCTTATAGTTCTTTTTTGTGCAATATAACAGCTTTTGCTGGGTGGTGAATTTCCCCAGCCAATTAAACCATATCTTAGTAGTGATTCTGCTTGGGCATAGTACACATTTTTTATGGCTTGCATAGATGTGCATCCAGCAAGAATTTTTATATTATAACAAATGGTATTTAATTTACTACATAGGTGTTGTGTGTGTTTCTGTCATCTTAGGTCATCTTGGATCCAAACTCCCAAAAATTTGGCGCTATTTACAATTTCAAGTCTTTTGCCTAACAGTTCTATGGTTGCAGTTAAAGGCTGTTTATTCTGCACTGTGTGTAGATGCATATTGTTTGTTTTATGTGTGTTTATTATTAAGTTGTTCATTGCAAATCATTTTGATACGTGTGTAGTGCTCTTTTTTATTTCATTTGGAGCTCTTCTGGGATCTTTTCTTTGATAAGTATATTTGTATCATCGGCATATTTAATGTACTTATAGTTAGGGCTGGATAGTTACAGGTCATTTACAAACAACAAGAACAGGTTTGGTCCCTGTACGGAACCATGTGGCACACCGTATTTAACACACTGTTTTTCTGATTGATAGGAAGTTAATTTTTTTCCTTCTTTGTACAAGACTTCAACTATTTGGTGTCTGTTTTGTAGATATGACTTCACCCATTCATAGGCTGGGCCCCTGACACCAACATTTTCTAGCTTTCTAAGCAATAGACCATGGTTAATGATGTCAAATGCTTTTGAAAGATCTAGGAATATTGCTGCTATGTGTTCTTTTTTTATCTAATGCCTTTAAAGCTTCATTTAAGAAATCGATAATAGCTGTCTCAGTGGATTTACATTTTCAGAACCATGCTGTGTAGCTGAGAAAAGTTTATTTTTTCAATGAAATCTACGAGTCTTTTATAAAAGATTTTTTTCAAGTATTTTAGGAAAAACAGATAATGGAGAGACTGGCCTACAATTTGTAATATCTGTTTTTTCACCCTTTTTGATCAATGGCTTCACTTTAGCTATTTTTAGCCTTTCTGGGAAGATTCCCTGAGAAAGTGAACTATTGCATATGCCTACCATGGGCTTAACTACTAAGAGTACACATTTTTTAATGATATGGTCTTGTATGTTGTCAGTACCAGAGGAAAATTTTGATTTTAGCTCCCCTATTGTTTTTAGCATTTCCTGTTCATCTATTGTGTGTAGGAAGAAAGACTTGTTACTTGGGATAGTTTTAATCTGATTTGCAGTGACAGCATTTTGCAAGTTTTGCTTCACCAGAATCTCAGCTGCCTCAGAGAAATGTGAGTTAAAATTATTTTGCTATCTGCTGGGGATCAGATATTACAGAAGTGTTTTCATTCAGTTTGATATTATGGTATTCTCTCTGTTTTACTCCTGTTTCATGCCTTACAATCTCCCATATGGCTTTCATTTTATTTTGTGCTTTTGCTATGAAGGAACTATTTGCCATTTTTTTGCTTCTTTTATGACTTTAGTTAAAATCTTTTTGTAATTCTTAAAATAGGAATCAAATTCTGGGGATGTGGTGTGATGTCTAGATATTTCATGAAGTAGTCTCTTTTTCTTCACAGATATTTGTATCCCTGTTGTGACCCATTTTATTTTCAGATCCTTTTTTGTGACTGTCTTTTTATGGAGTGGAAAGCAAAGTTCAAAATAATAGGTAAAACTATTTAGGAATTTGTTGAACTTATCATTTGTACTTTCACATTCATAGATGTCTTCCCAAGTTTCTTTACACAGATAGTTAAGGGAATGTTGTATATTCTGGTCATTATACTTCCTAGATGTAGTAGTTTGACATTCAGTTGAACTAAATGGTTTTCCTAATCTTATACTAATTTCTTGGGCTGTGTGGTCCCCAAAGCCTGTATTGTGGGTTTGTGTTGTATGTTTCAAGGGCACATTTGTAAATATTTGATCAAGGATTGTGGCTTGAGGTTTTTGTGATGTGTGTTGGTGTTTCTGTAGTAGCCTTTAAATTGAAAGTTGCTAAGAGGTTCAGTAAAGCAGT
Organism: Schistocerca gregaria; assembly: GCF_023897955.1. Lineage (NCBI taxonomy): Eukaryota > Metazoa > Arthropoda > Insecta > Orthoptera > Acrididae > Schistocerca > Schistocerca gregaria. Next base: position 752,089,010 of record NC_064923.1, read on the forward strand.
TTTTTGATTAGACTCACTTCCAAAGTCAATGTTGAAATCCCCACACATAATTAGTTTTTTTTTCCTTGTCTTGTGTAAGATATTTTTAAGGTTCTTTAACATAATGTTAATATTGCCATTTGGCACCCTGTATAGACACATTATAGCAATTTTTTCATCTGTGATTTCAATTCCATTTACCTCAATATCTTTCTCTATGGATAATTTTTCTACATATGGCATACATTTAAAATTTATGCTATTTTTAACATAAATGCAACTACCACCACGTTCATACAATTTACGACAAAAATAACTACCCAATACAAAATTTGGAATGCATAGCATATGAAGTTTCTCTTTGTCAAGCCAATGTTCAGTAAAACATAATACAGAGGTGTTTTTCATGTCACTTTCCAACAAAATTTGAAATTCGTTTACTTTGTTGGATAAGGATTGTACATTTTGATGAAATACCGTCAGGTTTGGAGTTAAACACAAGTTCTGAAACTTATTATCCTTAGTACTTATATTTGTATTGGAATTTCTGCCTGGAAGATATTTTTTATTTTCAAATTTCACTTCTGAATTTTCACCCCCTCCACACGGTATCAGTTTCCCTTGTTCTTGATGATTTTACAGATGTCTATAACCGTTTTACTGAAATTCATTGAGCCTAGTCTGTTTAAATGCACGCCATCCTTTCCCAAGCATTTGTCACTTAAAAATTTGTTGGGGTCAACAAATATTGTCCCAAGTTCGTCGCACTGTTCCCTGATAGCATTGTTTATGTTGCTTATATAAGAACTGCTTACTGACCTTCTGTGCAGAATTCCACTTATAACCAGTCTTGAGTTTGTGTACAATGCTTTGGCTGAAAGAATGGTGTTTCTCGTCTCACTTACAATTTCTTCCTGACTGCTTCATATTGAATTCGTCCCAGAATGGGAGGGGGGGGGGGGGGGGGGGGGGGAACACCTTTGTAATTGGTCTTTGGATCATTTCCATTTTTAGTTGTAGACTGTTTTGCACTTAAGAGATTTTTAAAATGTTTGTTGAGCTGATGAGGTTGGATACCAGGGCGAATATCGATTTCACAGTTTGGTGAAACTACATTTTTTAATATAGAATCACCAATAACAAAGAACTCCTTTTCGTTACTCTGCTGTTGTGAGGCAATTTCACATTTCACCCTTTTATTATATGTCACTGTTTTCCAGCTGTATTTACTTACAGATTTCCCACAGTTTAAAAACCCTGCATCTTTTTCGATTGTATTTTGCCCATGATAATTTTTGCTGTTCCTTCCCACACTAGGCACAGGATTCGTAGATTGCACACTAGAATTTTCACAGTTTTTTCCGTGTTTGGTACTGGATTCCCACAAATAGAAATCATACAAATTCTAATACAATTGGGAGAATAAGTTCCTACCCATTTAGTCATGTCTCAGACAAAAATTTACCCCAATAAATTCAGTAGCACAGTTGGTCAGTTTCATTTCCTCATAAATCCTGACTAGCAACATTTAGACCTTTTTTGACTGAGGATCCATCACAAACATGACATGGAGAAAACAACCATGCAGTTGGAATTTGAGCAATTGCTACCAGTCAGTAGTTATAATGGAACAAAACTAACGAATTTTATAACTTAATTTAAAATAGATAAATAAGTTTGTTTGAGAGATGACCAAGTATTTCTTGTGATTGCTATGGCATTAAAAACTTCATAGATGTAGAACTTACAGTTTTAGAGAAAGAAAACATTTTAGTCACAAAAACAGGATTCTCTGGCTCTGTTTATAAAAGAGAAAAACATTAAATCTCCAAAAGTATTTGGGACAGAGCAGTGAAATTTTAACTACAGACTCATAATTCAGACCTCTTATAACACTGACTGAAATATTCATACTTAAAGGTCTACATGGGGATTCAACAAAATTTAGATGTGTCCTTAAAATGTCTGTGAGCACTATATATTTGATGAACTACAAAAAGAAATATTTTATTGCAGATTGTCTCCAAAATATGACTCTTTCTGTCATATGATTAGACCAAAAGTATTGTTTCAGACATTGTGACTGATCCCGGAGACAGTACAGAAGTCAAATCCATATCACTTAACCTGGAAGAGGCTAAGATGACCCAGAGATGCAAGCTGCATCAAACGACTGAGATGAACATACAACTCCCATGCATATAAACAAAGGTCCTGATCTCAGTCCCACCGATTTATGAAACAGGAAGAAGGTGAGTGTTGATGAAGAGATGGCTCTCCTGCTTTGAAGGAAAAAAATGTAAATTTATTTCTACTGAGCATGGCTATGGCTATGAGAAACCTCCACCCCACTATTTTAGTTGATTCAAAAAAGCAATTGAAATTTAGTAATGAAGTGAAGGATATACAGCTCAAAAATGAGATGTTTGAGTATGTCAGAACAGACTGATATTTTTTGAGCCTAGTGATCTTAAGGGTATTGATAATTTTTCCTTTTAATGTAAAATTAAAGTGTTGTTTAATTTTTTACTAATTTAGTAAGTTTCTTAGCAGTAGCTAGCCATTCTAATGAATACTATTTTTATTAAGTACCCTCTCTCTCTCTCTCTCTCTCTCTCTCTCTCTCTCCCTCTCCCTCTCCCTCTCCCTCTCCCTCTCCCTCTTTCTCTCTCTTGCTGTAATAATGGGTGAGTAAATGACTTTTATCACAGTGAGTCAGATAAGTTATTACTCGAAGGCAACAAAGTCAATAAACAGCTGTCTCCCAAACATTTCACTGTCTTCACCTTAAAGGAGAAATAGGACAGTATGTAACAGGAAGGAGTTCAATTACCATCTGAAAACTTTTGCTCTTAATAAGAAATGAGGAATTACGTAATGTTCCATGATGTGTAAAAACATTATAACAGTGACAAAAAGAAAAATTTTAGGCAAAAATTTGTCAATTAGGGAAGAAAATTAGCTTCACTGTGAGTATTTCAGCTCCACTGATGGGTTTCTTGAAGAAGTTGCACTTTTTTATTGTAAGCTGCAAAAAATGCACCAACTAACCTACAATAAAGTCAGTCATTAAACTTACCTTGAGATTTATTTGCCTTTGTTCAAGCCCAGGACTGCAGAACTTCTTTATAACCATTGTTTTCGCATCATTAGCTTACCATGTTTCTGTTTTTACGTCTTAGTCTGAAGATCTATGTGCTGCTTCTGATAAAGCTATGTAGTTTTGAGTTTATCATCAAATGGCTCTGAGCACTATGGGACTTAACATCTGAGGTCATCAGTCCCCTAGAACTTAGAACTACTTAAACCTAACCAACCTAAGGACATCACACACATCCATCCCCGAGGCAGGATTCGAACCTGCGACCATAGCGGTTCCAGACTGAAGCGCCCAGAACTGCTCGGCTACACTGGCCGGCTGAGTTCATCATCATCTTAGTGATATATGGGATAGGTTTTGGCCCACTGCCCCTGTCCTGGTTAGCCAGCTTGTTCGTTACCAGTAATACCTGAGAAACCAGCGACCCTCAGCTGCTTTATCCTATTTCTTTCCTCTAACTCAAAAGTAACTTCTGGCATTCTGCAATAATCTTGGACTTCATTGCAGGAGTTGACAGAGATTTCAGAACTGTTTGGCTGACTGAATTAATGTAGATGATCCTTGTAGGACCTATGTAGACTCTCTTCTGCACATACTCTGATTGAAAATGTCTCAGTCTGGAATATTATTGCCAGCTTCCCTAGAGAGATTGTCCTATCTAGTCTAGTCTGTACCCCGTATACCCTGACACAAGCAGCCTTTGCCTGTATTTGACCAATCAGTAAACCATACTGTCATGTGAATGGTATTGTGGTTCATTCTTCCACTACTTCCTTCTTCCATTTGTTACACTGGAAGGTTTGTTGAAGCAGCTGAAAACTATTGTACAGTCAGCTAGCACTTACCTGATCATTCCTGTATTTACTACATATGTTATTTTTTGTGGGATACTGGATATTCTAAATATTTCCAGTTTTGAACCTGATGCCACTGCCTCCATTGTAAACCAAAGATGTGATGAGGACATGTTCAGTGTGGTATGCATGGGTGTGCTGCTAATTCTGCCTGTTATGGCTAGACAAGCCAATCTCTGCACCTTCTTGAGCTCCTTAGCTGTCACCTTCTGTTCTACTTTATTCCATCATAATGTAGCCCAGTAAGATGTTATAGATTTTATTATATAAGTGTATATCCAGACCGTGCTCCTGACACTTAGACCCCAGTTTTTTCCTCAGTCCCTTCCAGTGCACATGAGAACACCTTTTGCCTTCACCTTTTGCCTCGGAACTTATCGAAGGGTCCACATTAGTTTTGCATCTAGGATTATGCCTAGATAGTTTATTACCACCTCTGATGGTAGAATTTCATCAAAGAGCTTAAGCTTCCAGTTCTTGTCCTCAATATGCTTCCTTGTGAACATTACTGCAACAATTTTCTTGGTAATGAACCTTAAGTACTGTTATTACACCAGTTTTGCAGAATATTCAAAGCACATTGCACCATTGTTCTAACAGTCCCCACAACTTTGCCAAGTATTATTATCTGTGTATCCTTGTCAAAAGTTATCTCTAGCATTTAACTCTTTAATGAGTTCATTACACTACAGCAGGGACAAACCCATACCTTGTGGACCCCCTCTGATGGTGTTGATAATAATTTCCATATCCATCTTGCTAGCTTCTAACTTTCATTTATTTAGCTTGGTCTTAATCTGCCTACACATGTCTTGCACTTCTGCAGCTTTAACTATGGATTTGAAGGTCATGTTGCTGAAAGCCATCTCAATATCCAGGAAGATACAGGGTGCCATTTTCTGAAAGTGTGGTGGTTTTCCTACCTTGCAAACAAGTTGGTGAAGGTTTATTTCACATGATTTTCCTACTTGTTATGCATTTTGGTTTTTGTGTAGAGGAACCTGAGTTAACTCTCTTTCTCTAATGGGCATGCCAATCAATTTTTCCAATATCTTCAGTAGAAAGGAGGACAGACTGATTGGTCTCATGTCCTTAGCCTTGGTACGATCAGTTCTCCCTGGCTTCAGAATGAAAACAGCCTTCATAATCGTCCAAGTATTAGGGATAACTGCTGTAGCTAAACTGACTCAAAACTGTCTGCCTAGGACTCTGATTAATCCCTGTCCTGCTTGTCGCAGCAGAGCTGGAGAGGTACCATCTGGACCCACTGACCTGAATGGTTCCAATATTTCTAACACCCACTGTACTTTCTTGCACTCCAACATTCCTTGAGAGATTCACAGTTCTCCTACTAGTTACCTCTAAGTCAGTGCCTCACAGGGACTGAATTGTCCGCCAGGGTGCACGGGAACAAATGAGTGTTCAGGTGTACTTTGAGTGTCTGTGCTGACCTGCTATATTCATCAACCTCTCTCCTTGGTGTATGTCCTGGATTATTCTTGTGATGGTTTTGTGAAGTCTGGCTCTGGCGGTTATACCTTATACCTCCTCCCAGAATACTTTCCAGGATGACTGTTCTGATTGGTTAACATTAAGATTGTATCTGACAAAGGGCCTTTTGATATTTTGGCCATTGTCCTACTGTTCTCAGAGTTAGACAGTCCTCTTACCTGGTTTCTTTCCAATTCTAGATTATTTTTCTGCCAAGGAACATTCTTGTTTGTGAACTTCCTAGTGATTTGACAGTTTTCTAAGTATGAGGTCATAATGGCAGATGTCACTTCATCTGCCATTTCCTCTAAATCTGCTAGATTTCTTATTGAAGTTTTTCTTCAGATAAGTTCACTTCTGTGTTACTCCATTTTTACATCCCAGTCCATCATTTCTGCAGTGCTTATCAATCTACTACATTAGACCTTCGACTCTTCCTGATGTTTCTCTTTAGATTTTTGCCACCTCTTGTCCTCACAACAGGTGGACAAGGGTACCTCTCAATGTGGGGTGTGGGTAATTTGGCCTTCCTTTCTAACTTTCCCCAACCTGCCCCTCTTTATTCCCTGGACAAGTATATAACAGTTTCAAAAGCTTGGATAGTAATTTTTTTAATGTATCGTAAAGAGCCTCCCTTAAATTTCAATGTGGCAATATTAATTTTAAACAGCAGTCTTTCCAAATGTAAACCACTTCATATGCAATGTATGTACACAAAGTTCAAGAGAGGAACCTTCACACATATTAGTAATTATTTACTTAACTTGCAAACAGTGTCAGCATAGTAGTTTTAAACCAACCCATTAGGTCCTGGGTTGTGCAACTGACACAGCTGAAGCATAACAACTTGTTTCCAGATTGTGATGTTTTATTTCCAATCATTATTAATTAGCACAGAGTCATAGACACTGTGAAGTTTCACATGTAATTTGTAATTTCTGCAATGTAGCATGTCATGGTTTGATTGTAGCACTCTAATATTTTGTAGACTGCCTGTAAACAGGATAAGTTTTCACTTTTCTCTATATAATGTTATATTGCTATTTCTGAATATTTTTTGTATTATTTAGCTTTTACTGACTGTTGTTTGGAATAAGAAATAGTGGGAGTTAACTTTTTGGTCATTTCTGCAAGGTAAACAAATGCTTGATTTCTGCTGCAATTCATGGTATTCATTTTACATATTTATTGGCCTGGATCATTTGTGTTTGCGTAAATGTGACTAAAGGAGATACGATGTTCATAGACTTTTATAATGACATTTAGGCTATATTCTATTTTTTGTTTGTTGAAACTTTAGTGATACCTTTTACATAACAGTTATGTTACTTTGTTATAATCTAATTTTGACTATAGGGTTTTATTGTAACAGATTTTTAAGAATTGACCAGAATACATCTTAGTTCCTTTTTTGCAATTTTCATGGAATGTGTTCATTTATGGGTGCTTGTAATGACACAAGTACGTCAGACAGTGAAGGAATATAGTTCCATTTTATTTCGTAAAAGTTATTTCATTATTCTCTGCCATAACTTAAATAAAGTATGATCAGTAGCAGAGCAGTTGCAAAAACTTGTATAAAGCAAGCAGTGAACAGTATAGCACTGAGGGCACATATGCCATCTAATGGCAGCAGGGTACAGTAAAGCAGATTAGCAGATTGCCACCAAGGTGCTGCCACCAGCCTGTGAAGTACACAACCAATAATCTGTAACTGTGTGTTAAATTTATAACTCTAATAATGTTTTTTTTATTAATTTTGGTGTCATCACTGCTACTATAGAGTTTTATACCATGGGAAGCAAGGAGAGGATGTCATTTGGTGACCAGTATCGCCGGCTGGTGTGGCCGAGCAGTTCTAGGCACTTCAGTCTGGAACCGCGTGACCGCTACGGTTGCAGGTTCGAATGCCGCTGTGGGCATGTATGTGTGTGATGTCCTTAGGTTAGTTAGGTTTATGTAGTTCTAAGTTCTAGGGGACTGATGACCTAATATGTTAAGTCCCATAGTGCTCAGAGCCATTTTTTGTCCGGTATTCTCTTTCTATAACAGAACTCCACACATGTTTTGACAGGGTTCTTTATTCATAAGAACAAGAACCTACTTATCTTTTAGCCACTCCATGTGTTGTGGTACGTGCTCTTCTGTAATAGTCCACATTAGCCCCACTGCTAGTGAGGTACAAGTCCTGCTATAAACACTCCACTCTCATAGCTGCTGACGTGAACTGACAGACATCAGCTAGAATAGTGACTCAGCTATTAACTGAGGATGATGGAAACTGAGAGACTATGACTGACTGACCGGGCCCTCCAGTCCGCAGCAGTGATTTAAATACTTTCAGACGAGAGGGCGTTAGTGGTGCGTTGCTTGCAAGTCTGTCTTTGGCCTCTTTCGCAATAGGCGTGCTTGATTCAGCGCCTATTATCAGTTTTATTGCAACCTCTTTGCCAGCCGGTGTGCTGGCCACAGCTTACACCAGCACATTAATCTCTATATATTGTTAAGTAGGTCTTAGTTTTAAAAGTAATATGAATCTTTGTAATTAAGGCTGTAATGAGTCATGGCTTTAGGCTTAAGTTAAAATCTAAAGGGACTCCCCTGTGGAAGGATAAGACAGGTGCAAAAAAGAAAAATAAGAAGAAGAAGAAGAAGGAGAAGAGTTCCAGAACAGTTCTCTTTGTGAGTCGGAAAGGTTGTAAAGTAGCGAGTGGTGCAATGCCCACATATAGTATTGTGTGGTAATTAAAGTGAGCACAATCACTATTAAACAGCCTTGAATGGATGGGGAATTATTGCTACACATAATTATACAGTATTTAGCAGGTATTAGTCAACCAATCAGAAGTGGCAATGTTATTATGAGGACCAGTGTGAAGTTGTCGTTTGCTGTGATGGGCATTAAGATTTGGAAGTCACTGCGTAAAAGCTGCTAAACCAGCCATGGGTAGCAAAATCTTCTCAGAGGCTGCAACATGTTGCTCAATACCAAAAAAGACTGAAGTATTTATTTCTATAGTGAAGTTTAGTATATTCTGTTTGCCATAGCAACAGACATTGTAAAAGCCATGATTCGTTGTCCTCTCGTACAAGTTAATACGAGATAAGCGTTTAAAAGCAACAAGCTTTATCACAGCGTTGGTATTTCAGTAGATGTTTAGTGTGTCCTTTTCACATACTGTGATATTTAATCAGCATCTCTTCAGATCATAAGATGAGTATACATAAGCTTATACAAAGTGCTTCAAGTTATTACTGCCATATTAAGCAAAGCATAGATAGTGTTCAAAGTACCAGCTATTGTATTAAACTGACAAGCATAATACAAACTGTTGCAGAAGAAGACAACAAAAGGCATTGTGCAAATTTTCATTACTGCAAGAAAGAATATTACTGTGGTGTTCAGATCACATGGTTTTACTGATTCATGGCATGTATCAAAATAAACAGATGTTTCAACAAAAGTGTAGGAAATTGTTTTTGTTACATTGCATTGAAGTATTATCTGTTCAAAAATTCTTCACATTGAAAATTATCAAGTAATATCAGTTAAAAACTCATTTTCAGTCAGTGGTCAATTCCGTGTAAAAATATTGTCAAAGAAATATGCTTTATCAGGTACAAAAACTACAAATAACACCACCACCACAGCCATGGATCTTTACTGCTTAGCAGGATCTTTTCACTCAACATTCAAGTGTTATTTTACATAAAAGTGTCTCAAGTTTTAAAATAGATGTATTCTGTACTGATGAAAGTGTCTTTTTCTGTGGCAATGAAAGTGATACATATGTAGGATGCATATCGTCCATATGCAGTGTATGTCGCTATTTCAAAGTCATTATGACTTATTTTGTGTGCTCTCTTCCCCCTTGTTTGCTTGTCAAGTTACTATATCGGTTCAAATTATTCGAAAATTAAAGATTGTGTGGTAAGGGCTTAGCTCTACAGTGCTTAGAGCGATTAGTGAAATCAACACTGAGGTCTTACTGCACATGAGTGTCCACCCATTATAATTACAAGTCCGATCACCAACCACGGTCATTTGCAGGCGAAAATTGATCCATATAAGGATAGAACAGGATGGGGCATTACAAGCTGGAATATTAGTGATGTAGACAAATTGAATTTGATGGTGGTGATGTTTGGCTTGTAGAGTGCTCAATGACGCAGTTATTAGCGCCCGTACAAATTCGCAATCTTTACTCTGTCCAGTCTTGCCATTTCCCTGAGTGACGATGAAATGATGAGGACAACACAAACACCCAGCCCCCGGGTGGAGAAAATCCCCAACCCGGCTGGGAATCCAACCCAGGATCCTGTGATCCAGAGGCTGGACGGTGAGCTGCGGCTGAATTGAATTTGATCGTGTAGGATTACATGGTATATAGTCAAGCACGCTGTCATGCAGTTTTTAGGCAGACTTCTTAGTAATTTGATACCTGAATAATGGGGTCCTTTTAGAAGCATTGTCAGTCGGTGAGGTATGCTTCTTATGTCATTCTTCCTCTGTGTGTTGTGGGTGTGTACACTAGCATTTGTAGTCTAGTATGCACTATCTTTTGTGACATATGTTATTGTTTTATGTATGTACAAGGATGTAAAAGTTAAGACACCTAGTCTTTTGAATCATTTTTCTGGGTTTTTCAGAAGTCTTTCTTGTTAATATAGTCCTGACTGTTTATTTATTTTTTTATGTGAACATCCTTTTTACTCGTGAATGTTTGAGTTTCCCCATATTATTGCTCCATACTGCAGATGTGGTTTGAAGAGTCCATGGTATACTGTGCACATAAACTGTTTGTCTGCACACAGTGATACTTGCCTCAGTACGAATATGACGGAGCTGAGTTTCTTACAAACAGAATTAATATGTTGTTTCCATTTCAGCTTCTAAACCACAGTGATACCTAAGAATCTAGGGAGATTCTACGTCTCAGTCTTGTTTCATCCACCTCTAAAACCATGTGCACAGCACACCTTGGCCTTTTTTCAGTTTATAACAAGTTCATTTTCCAGGAGCCACTGAGCTGCGGTGTTCACAGATATGTAAGCTCTTTTCTCAAGCTGTACCACATTTTGGTCATTCTTCAGTATTGTCATGTCATCTGCATACATTACTTTCTTGTTCTTCTCTTTAGCACCCATGTCATTAACAAACAGATTAAACAGCAATGGCACCATTGCAGATCCCTGTGGCACTCCATATTTGATGGCTTTGGTTTCTGACTGATATGCATTTCCTATTGATAGATATTGTTTCCTGTTGCAAAAGTATGGTTCTATCCACTTGCCTGCTTGCCCTCAATTACTATAGTTTTCCAATTTTCTTATCGGTATTTCATGGTCAATAAGGTACAATAATTTTAAAGAAAGACAGAAACATTGCATATGTAACTTGTTTTTTATCTAAGGACTGTATAATATTACCCATAGATATCTTGGACTTCAGCTTTAGTAGTTTTCCTCAGTTCATCTTCTGTGACTGGTTTCAGGAACGTGTTTCTGCTTGATTTTTTTGAGAATTTAAATTTATATGCAACAGTACTACGGATTTGAAACTTTCAAACTAATCTTAAAATTCATTCTATATCTAAGAATATAATTTTGGATCTGTTAATGCTGAATGCATGGACACCCATTTTTTATACTGTTTTTGTGACTATTTATAATTAGAATTTTGATTAACACTAACTAATAAAATTAAAGAAAAATATTACTTACAATGTTCAGGACAGTATCTAAATGCCATATTAATTTATAAGTTCCTCCAAGGCCTCCTTTAATATTAGTCATGTGAGTGTTGTAAATGGCTAGCAATAACTATTGCTCATATTACTCAACTGCTGTGGAGGGTGGATAGCCAGTAACATCGCCTCTCGCATCCAGCTATAACCACAGCACCACCTAGCCATCCTTCAGGCCAGTCAAATTTGTATGGTGAGCTAAGCCGACCAGACTTTTGTTACGCTTAACTATAGGCCCCCAAATGCACCACCCACTTCTGCTCCCATCTCCCAAGTGTACATGGATCTTTCAGTAGGGTAGGAAGTGTGCAAGTCTGCTTGTTATTTAAAATTGTTATTTTATTTCTTATTATTCTCCTGCAATGTTCAAGAACAATTTGTTATAGCCTATGAGCTGAGTAGGATCACCACTTCAGCAAAGGTTGTGTGTTCCCATGTGACATGCTCATGTTCACCTGCTTTCAGTAGCCAATAGGAACGATGAGAGAGCAGCCATATGTTGACTGTGTTGACTGCTAGCTGCTGCTGAATTACAACGGCTTCAAGCATGAGCTCGCTCTGGCACTGGCTTTCAGCTAGTGGCGAAGTTATCACTCACATACTCCCCCTGTTTCTTCTGACTTTGTTCCGACACTGAAATTACATCTTCTCATGATCTCTATGACTGGCTGATGGTCTTACAGGTACACACACACACACACACACACACACACACACACACACACACACACACACACACAGTCTACTAAATATATGAGTTAATTTTTAACTAACTCTTTTATTACCAAAAAAGTCCTTCAGATGCCCACATCCTTGACTATTCTGGCCATGTTGCCTTCTGAATCTGCACGTAATGTTCCATCCTTTGACGTATGTATACCCTATTTGTTTTTTTGTTTTTTTTTTTTTCTCCCTGATGAGTAATCCCCAACTGGAGATCCAAATGGGTGACTATTTTACTTAAATAATCTTTGGCTAATGAGGAGGCCATCATTATTAAATCATACAGTAAACATGGAAACGTAACGGTTGTAGTTTTGGCTAATGTTACAAGGTCAAAACAGTCAGTCATCCAGACTTACCCCTGCAACTACTGGCAAGGCTGCTGCTCCCCATCAGGTATTAGTCTGGCCCCTCCACAGATACTCCTTCGAAGTGGTTGCACTTAGAGTATAGTTACTTTTATCAGTGCAACATACATGCAATCCAACAAGAGTAAGGCCCAGGATTTGTGGGCTTGGCAAGTCGTTATCAGTGTGAAATCTGTACTTTCCATCAACACTTCAAATTCTAATAACGCTACTTCTGTTGGGTTTTCTTTTAGACATGATGAAGCTTTTTGGTATCATCCTTGTACCTAATATTTAATTAGAAACCCACCCTGGTCTTGCACAGGCAGCACGAAGTATCTGCAGCCAGATGACTTTTTGCTACTCATTAATTATGCTCGTTTATATTTTGAAACAATTAGTGTTCTATGACATCAATTTTTATTACACAGCACTGTGTGAATGCAGAGTTATATTGCTTCTTTATTTGCATTATCAGGTGATTTCAGCTGTAGTGTACAAGGAAAAGTATTTAGCATACAAAACGAAACTATCAAGAATACGTGACTCATTCCATGTCCTTGAAGTTTCTACTTCTTGATCAGATCTACAGAACACAATAAATAACTGAATGAATGAATGGAGGACGGAAAGAAGGAAGCCACACAGAGTGGCCGGCACAGTTTGAGGTGTCATGTTATGGATAGCACAGTCCCTCCCACTGGAGGTTTGAATCCTCCCTCGGGCATGGATGCGTGCGTTGTTCTTAGCATAAGTTAGTTTAAGTAGTGTGTAAGTCCAGAGACTGATGACCTCAGCAGTTTGGTCCCTTAGGAATTCAGACACACATAAGGAGCAATGGATTGGAAATAACAACATTGCAAGACAAAGATATTTTTTTAGATTTATCTCCAGGAAGAAGAATCATTCTCTGCAAAAAGGTTTACAATATAGAAAACATTGTTGATGGTTCATCTGATAAATTCTAAACTAGCAAGTTAATTAAGGTTTCCTTTTTTAAATAAAGTGTTATGCTTATGACCAGGCTTTTAATAGGGTGGTATGTGCAGCTAAATTTCAAGAATGTAAAATAAAAATAAATATTTTTTTTTTGGTACCAAATGTAAATATGAAACTGACTCTGGTATGTGTGAGCACTAATTTTCTTTATGGTTATTTGAAGGACATAATTTAGTGAGTTTAGCTTCAGGTGCTTATGAGAGACTTGACAAGAGAATTCAAAATCACTTTAAAAGAAGAAGGAGCAGGAAGGAAGGGAGAAATGCCTTAATCACTGCACCACTTTGCTCAATAAAATCACTTAATATTAGTGTCATTGTACTTGGGCCTATGAATTTATAAAAGAAGATGTGAATGTGTACAGGTTGGTCAGATTCATCATATTTGTGATGTAAAGTAAATATTCAAATACCTAGGTATGAGCGACTGCACGGTTGGAACAACTCCAAATGATACAGAAGGGTCACCCAGCGCTTCATTACATTACAGGCAAACAGGGTAATATTTGATTTTCTTAATCGTGGAACTAGACTTAAAATAGCAAGTGCAGTAGAAGTAATATCATAGAAGCTACAAAATGCTCATATCATGTTATAATATGACTGAAATAAATCTTTAGTATCTCAAAAGAGATTCTAGGTATAGTGTTATTTAGAAACATAATTTGAAAATAAATAAGTCTTTACTCAGATGCACATATTTAGTGGATTAATTGAGGTCAAACAGGAACTGCTATCTCTACAATGAAAGCAAAGATCGCTGTGGCTACTGGAATGGCCACAGAAATCATGTGAAATCCTTTTAGACTCCTAAAAGAGCTAAATCTGCTGATTTATGAGTTGACAACGAAGTTACCAATACCATACCTTGTTATAAGAATATTTTAAATGTGTCAATAAATTACTAATTCACTTTAAACAGTAATATTCCCAGCACAGAACACTAACAATAAAAAGAATCTGAATGTTTCATGTGTTCCCTGCAATCTGTGATTGGCTAGGGAGCTGTTTTATTACTCATTTTCACATAAAATACATGACATATAGCACACACAAAAAAAGTAAGTTCAACCAAAATACTGTCCCTGCTACAATGTACCAGTATTGCTGATCATTATGTTTCTTATAAATGTTTTTTAAGTGGAAAACATACATAATAAGATTATTTTGAATTTTCAGGCACTTAATATTGTCAATGAATCAACATTTTAGGAAGGATACCATAAACCAAAGATATTACAAGCTTTAAAAACACTACACTAATACAGTGGACTGAAACAGTTACATGTTTTAATGGAAATGGTGCAGTGTTTGTGTGCTGTTAGACTGCATAGTTTATCATCACTGCTGACTCTTTTACTCAACTACGGATTAAATAATTCGAGAAAAAAAGGATACACTGACCTACTTTACATGACAAAAATGGTATCAATATGAAAACAATCAGATACATACTCTACACAATGATGTCTAGTCAGATGATTTTGTTCAATTTTTGTCTAAATGAATTGGAAGAGCACATATTGATCATAAATTTTAATACTAAAAAAACTCATAGTTCTAATATAGTGACTAGTTATTAACATTATTTGCTATACACCATTTTGACTCACTACCTAAAAGCAAGTACTCATTCAGAAACAACAATGAAAATACAGCAAGCATTGTGCCATATTCTAAAATGCTAGGTTACCATTGTGAATCATGAGGCATACTTATACTAAAGCTAAGGACATCTGATGGCACAAATGGAAGTCCAGAGAGACATTGGCAGTAATGTTATTGGGATCTGATCTGGCCAAACAGTGATTCAGGACAAAGAATTGAAGGTGACCAGAACTTTCAAGCATTTTAAGTTTCAATCTTTCAGTGACACCAAATTATACGAAATCACTGTTTTGGAATTTTAAAAACCT
This sequence comes from Schistocerca gregaria, assembly GCF_023897955.1. Taxonomy (NCBI): domain Eukaryota; kingdom Metazoa; phylum Arthropoda; class Insecta; order Orthoptera; family Acrididae; genus Schistocerca; species Schistocerca gregaria. The sequence continues at coordinate 752,104,165 of NC_064923.1, forward strand.
TGTGAATTATTCTATTTTATAAAGGCACTTTATATGAGCTGTAGATGTGACCTGAGATTAAGGTAAAACATGGGCAAAGGCTGACACTCACAAAATTCTTATTACATCTGGCAGCTTCAGCAATAACATCACAGATATTTCTTTTTGTCCCCAATCACGGACTTTCACAAAACACTGAAGTACATCACTGTGAAACTGTTCTGAAACCAATAGTTATGCATGCAGCCAAAATCCTATCCATAATGCAAGACAATCTGCAAGATAACTGTACAATTTTACAGTCACCTCAAATGAATGGACGGGAACAGGTTGAACAAGATCTTCCTGTCTTTTTATTCAAACCCTAACACCACAATACCCTAGTTTAGAAATACCAAAGATCTTCAGTTCCCACAAATCAAACTTGAAGATGCCTGTGACAAGAATCTCTTCTGCAAGAAGATAGTTATGAATGGGATACACAGAGTTGAGCAACCAAAAAGAAGAAACAATGCTCCTTGGATGGAAGAGGGTAAGCAAACCTGCTCACAAAGAATGCTTTCTTTGAAAGCCAGATTTCTTTCAAAGTTCCCTGCCAAATGTAAAAAGACATAATAATAATAATAATAATAATAATAATAATAATAATAATAATAATAATAACAATAATTTGCGTATAAAGACCAATAACATCAATAATATTTCTGTTTGTCACATAAATTGACATCTAAAAATGAATGACACCCATTTACGAAACAAGATTCCACACTTAACATGAATAATTAAATAATTAATCTTCAGTAGTATGCAATTAAAAACACAATATCGGTGGATGGCAAGCTGATGTTTGTGATATGCGATACTACTTTGTTTCCCAACAATGATATAACAGCGTTTTATATTCATGGCTTAATGTATGAATATCAACACGCATGATTTGTCTCCTGTAACCTGTTCACTTACAAGCAGAAAAAGAAAATGGAATCAAACATATATAATTTGTAGCATAATGTGCAATATACAATACAATGCACTGCTATACAAGAGACATGAGTGGCGAACAGCTACTTGAGCCCAGATGTTTTTAGTTTTGCCAACAATGATTACTTTTAACATGTCAGAGGCTATTACACAAACTTTTCTGAAATGAAAACCTCTCACAGATTCTTGTATATACTTTTTGTTCACACATTACATGGAAAAATTATAACTTATTCTGTCGTCATTTTAATAGTATTCTGAACTTAATTTGTGTTTGTCTTTTCAAATCATAAAATTACTAATTTAATATCACATATCAACAACTGTGTCTGAGATAGTTTTGAAACAATATTCCTTCAAATAAAGCTGGCTGTTAGAGGCCTTTGTTGAAATAAACGTACTCTGGAATTTCTAGTCCAGATTTCTTCAGTTTGTTATATTCTTCTGGCTCAAGCAATGCTAGGGTGCTCATTTTTAAGGAACTGAAAAATAAACATTACATGTAAATGCTGTTACAAGAGATAAGTACTTGCGATATGGATAAAGATTCTTACTTACCATTTTTGTGGAAATAATGCACAGGCAACAGGTACCATGAATGTCAAACTAAGAGAAAAGAAAGATAGTGAATGTTAAATAATTATATGTACAAAGTAGAATCTCTATTTTTAAAGCTTAATGTGATGAATACTCACAAGCAACCTACAAGTACAACTTGTATTGGTGCATGGAGAGGTTTAATTTTTTGCATCCATGGGTACTTTTCCAGGCGTTCCATCACTATTGGTAGAATTGCTACAAAAAAAGATGTGATACTTAATATTCATTACTAATGTATCAGATTAAACAAGAATTGGATTTGAATTAACAGTAACAAAATGATTCACTGAAACATTTTTTACATATTGCAATTCTGTTATACTAAAATTCTGATCCTTGTGATGTGGAAATGTTATTTTTGCAGACTGATATGAACTTTCTTTTCATTACTCAAACACATGGCAGCACAGTGATCTTAGTACAATGTGGCTGTCCAAAATTAAACTATCACACCAACACAAAGAGATTCATGATTCTGGTTAACTGTATCCTTGAGTGGCATACTTTAAAAGTTAAGCTTCATTATCCTTGTGAAATTCCACTGGCACCATGCCATTGTGGAATTAACTGAGGTAAACTGTATTTTCTGTCTGTTGAGAATTGAACAATTGAGGAAAATGAAGACAACAGAAAAGCAACATATTTCCATGAAGTTTTAAACATTCTTTTTTGAGTACATCTCACAAGCACTCCCCAAAAAATGATGGAATATTTGATCTGACAGGAAAACTTCAAGAAGCACATTGCATAAAGTTATTTGTCAAATAGCAAAACATTCACAAAAACTTTCAATAAGTTACAAGAATGGAAGCCTGAGATAGTTATGACAAATATCAACACTTCTAACAGTGTGGAAGATTGCACACAACTGCAAACTTAAGGTGGCCAACAGCATCATCTATCTACATTCATCTTGAGGCTCATAATTAACTGTTTGCGAAGCAGCAGAAGTAGAAATCAGTAAAGGTTCTGTTCATTCACTTTTGTTAGAACAATTTAATTTACTTCCAGTTGCCTCAAAGATCTGTGCCACAGTTATTCACCTATGAGTACAGTCAAGTAATAAAATGTAGGTTGATACCCAGCAAAATAACAAGTGATTACACTTGTATCATCAAGCCTGATTATGAAAAATAAAAGCAAATGTTTCTTAGCTTATTGTAATTGCTGACACAGAAAATCTACCCAGCCCATAACATTACTCACAAGTGAAAGTGATACTGCAATGACAAATTCAGACCAGACAGGAAGCTGAATCCCCACCTTTCCCCAGCACTGTGCTGGCAGCTATAATATCCCTGCCCACCTCATGGACTGAGTTAGATTTTCAGCTTGTAAGTACTATTAAATTTTCTGACACCAGCTGTGACAGCAGAGAATAAATTTATTAAGTGTAATTGTTTAGGATATATGAGCTTAAAGGTGAAGTACGTACCAAGTCTCAATATGCTGTCTCACGCTTAGAGCGAAAAAGAGGACATTTCATTTGTAATTAGTCATTCAGTGGGCAAGCTTGGTACACAGATGTCACCGCTTGTGGAAATTAGAGAGCAAAAAAAGATACAGGTAGTAATATGTCACATCATGGGAACCTTAGATCATCTCAGCAAGGTACTGTGCACCCTTCAGTCACATGTTTTCAACAGTTAAATTTTCACTTAAATGGTTATTATACCAATTCATTTAATGAGAGAGCATAATTAGGCACTAACAAAGGCATACACATTCAGACTTTACAATTTATAGTACACTCTCTTAAACGAACATCTTTACTGTAAAAATGGTGGCTCACAGGCCACTGTAATGGTCTCCTATCATGTACCTCACATAACATGCCAACTTATTTTATTTATTTACTTATTTATTTATTTAACCTGATCTGCTTAGAGTCATCATGGCCCCTCTTATATTGGGCCATGGTTTCACACATGCAGTACCTTTTTTTACATCGTAGTTTTGTAAGAAACAACAATTTTAAGCAGGTGCTGCTACTGATAGTGGTAATAATAATAATAATAATAATAATAATAATAATAATAATAATAATAATAATGACGATGATGATGATGATGATGACAATAACAACACTAATGATAGTGGCAGATATACAAAGAATTTGTGGGTGTACATAATAGATGTTTACTGATATAGCGAGTTCTGGGGAGAGGAAATCTAAGGACAATCCATCAGCTAAGAATACTGGAAAATGAGGAAGATCTATTTGGAAAGCAGAATGTGCAAGGGTAACTAGTGCAAACAGTCACAATGATAATTCTTATTATTGCTTCAATAGATGTGTTATTAACAATCTTCTGCAGTCAGAGATGTTACTCAGTTCTCTAATACAGTGAGGGAGGATATTCCAGAGTTAGGTTCCTGCTACAGAAAAGGACTTCAAGAAAGCACTTGAATGATGGAGTGGGAGAGAAAGGATTTTGCTCTGATGGAAACGGGAGTTTCTGCCATGCTGTTCAGATTATGGTTGAGGAGAAATGAGAAGACAGTATTTGTTAACATGAAAATAGAGAAGACAGAGTGTATGGAAATGTCTGTGCTTGTCTGCATGCAGCCAGGATAGTTGCACATACGATGGTGAAATATGATCAAAGAGTTGAACATCACAGATATACCAAACACATACATTCATAACTATTTCCATGTGCTGTGAGCTCTATTGGGAAAGACCTTGCAGGATAACATCACTGTAATCAATAATTAGAATTAAAAGTTTCTATTTCAGGTCAAGAGGGAAGAGCTTTTTGTTTGTTTTTAGGGCACAGTGAGATGCTGATGTCTTCTTGCGTATGAGGATATTGTTTCAACATAGCACTGCGTTGTATGTGCAAAAAACAGCACCATGGAAACCATGTTATGACCACAAAATGGTGCCAGTGGAAGGCAATCTGAGCACCTACATACTGATTTAATAGTTACTGTTCACCAGATTTTAACTTTGTGTGTGTTAGTTATAGAAAATAAATCCAGATGCTGGCTTCTTGTTAGATACTTACCACTATTTTAATTCATAATTTGGATCTCTAATGTCGTAGTTATTTCTTCAGTACAATGTTTAAAACTAAGATTTAGCAGCTTCTTCAGAATTAATTAAAATAATTATATTTGTCATTCTAATGTTTTACATATGGAATGATTTTTTTGTCATTCTAACATTTTACATATGGAATGATACCTTAAATCAATGTTTCAAGCATTTTGTAATACAATTAGGTCCAAGAAAGTATTTTATGACACGCAACACTTATGCTATCAGCTGAAGAATGACATGAAAAATTACCAATGGCAGAATACAAAACCCAGGAGTAAATCTACAAAATAAGAGCATGCAAACTTCAAAGAGAAGTACAGCACTGATGGAGGCACTTCGAGTGACTTAAGTTTCACAGTATCTCCACACCAACTGTGCAAACAGTAGACTGCTGCAGTGCCATTCTATCTGATTGTTTAACAATTTTGTGAGAGTGCACAGGAGATAACAGCTTGTAATTTAGCAGCATGCAACCTTCTTCCTATTATACAATTTTGCAGAATGTAACTGCTTGTAATATTGATGAAATAATCTATTCAGTTATCTGCCAAGTCGAGGTTTTGTGTTGCCACAATGTTTCGACAAGTTTGCTATTCATCATGTTCAAGCAAAGTGTTGGGTTCATGTGCACTTCATTCCTTTGTAGAAACTGGACTGCAGGCTCCTCTGCTGAGGACCTAATGGACGGACCAATTGCATTCCTTCGGAAGAGATGTCACAGCAGGCGATGGCAGGGTGGGTGGGTGGGTGGGGGGTGAGTCCAGGCATTGAGTCCTCGTGCTGCATGTCTATTCTACCCATATCCTGTGCTGGTTTCCAATCAGTGTGTTCCTGACGTACTTTTTGTAATACCACAGCCCATGCAATGCTCAGTTAAGAGACCACTGTCCTGGTTTGAAACAGAGCAAGCTGGAATCTTTCCATCAGCTTTTATTGCAATCCCACAAACAAATATAATTTTTTCCTTAATTTCAATCTAAATCTACACATAATACAGTGTGTACATAAAGTCAGGAAACACTTTCAATTATTTATTGCACAAGAACTAAACATTGTACAGATGTCACACATAATGCATTTTGAAGAGAAACTCTGAAAGTTTTTTTTACAAACATTCGATATGCGAACCACGACTGACCTGGTAAGCGGTAATCGAATTCTTGCCATACCCGTTCCAGCATGGCTTTGTCGACTGTGACAACCACTTCCCGCATTCTCTCCTGGAGCTCTGCTACATCATGTGGTAGATACGGTACATACACCAGGTCTTTAATGTGTCCCCACAGAAAAAAGTCACACGGAGTGAGATCTGTTGATCAGGGAGGCCATTTCATGAAACAGCTGTCCCCTTCTGTAGCAAGGCTGATCCATCGATGCGGCAGCTGAGTGTTTAGGCACCCACGAACATCGTGATGAAAATGGGGTGGAGCCCCATCCTGCTGAGAGGTGAACGGGGAGTCCGACTGCATTTGAGGCATCAGCCATTGCTGCAACATGTCCGAGTAGGTTTATCGAGTGACGGTGTTCTTAGCGAAGGAGAATGGCCCATACAGTTTTTGATCTGACAAGGCACAAAAAACATTTACCTTTGGGGAGTCATGCTCAAATTCAATGCATTCGTGTGGATGCTTTCTACCCCAGATTTGACAATTATGCCTGTTCACTTTTCCATTAGTGTGAAAAGTGGCTTCATCACTAAAAATTAAGTGACCAACAATGTGATCCCCATCCTCTTTCAATTGTTGCAACTGTGAACAAGACTCAAAACACTTGTATCTGTTGTCGTCACTGAGCTTCTGCACTAGTTCCAAGCTGAATGGTTTCATAGACAGCTTCTGTCGCAGGACTTTCCACACTGTCATTGAAGCCATTTCGGGTTCACGGGATGCACAACAAACAGACTTCTTTGGAGTCCTTATGAATGTCTCTCATACGCGCTCCACATTCACTTCACTCACACTGGAAAGTCCGCTTCTCTTTGCTGGGCACGAGCAACCCATCGTAACGAATTTGTTGTGCCAGTGGAAAATGGCCATCTTTGTTGGTGGCTTCTTACCGTACTTGGTTCTAAACATCCATTGAACAGCTGTAGCACACTTGTTTTTGTCGAACTCCATCACACAGAAAGCTCGCTCCGCACCTGAACTCGCCATGTTTGCGACTAGCGCTGACTGTCGGCAAATTACCAAACTATATAGGGGAGAGAGAGACAGAGAGAGGGAGGGAGGGAGGGAGGGAGGGAGGGACGGAGAGAACTTCCGGGTTTCTCTTCAAAATGACATATGTATGATACCTGTACAATGTTTGGTTCTTGTACAATAAATAATTGAAAGTGTTCCCAGACTTTATGTACACCATGTATACATGTAGCATATGCACAAATATATCCAAATATTATTTGGGCATCTTCCAGGCAAATTTATTGTTCAGAAGATAACTTCCATGATTATAGTAATGTATGTAGTTTTTCTAGGACCCATAATAACTAAAAGTAATGAGTAATTGAAAATGTCACTACAGCTCATAATGATGAACTTCAACTGAACTAATCAACCATTTTCGATGTATTGACACCTATCATTAGAGAGCTAAGAATCCAGACTCCACAGTCAAACGTTACAGGTTTTCTGAAACTAAACAGTTAGTAATTATGTTTGTTACCCTAACTTTTCAAGATCAAATGACACCTGACATTAATTAGTTAAGCTACTAATTAAGCTTTTGAATAACTTAGCATAATTCTAAACATGGCAACAGTACTTATAAATAGGGACTTCATGACAATGGTGTACAAAATTATTTGTAACCTTTCATATTTTGTTAACTAACCAGTTATTCTGTAAATCAAATTGTTTTCTGAATGTATGGCTCATCCACAATAGCAGATTGCAACTATGCATTTCAATAAACAAATATATAGTTTCCTAGATTCCAAAATATCATTATGTCAGCCTGTAGGTACCCCTCGACTCCCAAAAATTTTCATTCCCACATGAGCTATTACATAAGCCACAACTATATAATGAATCTGCTGGTAGCATGAGTACCAGCAACATCAGGAATTATGCCACCGGCAGTCATACATGCTATGCCTATGTTTCAAAATCAAAGGCCAGCACTCAATGTGTAAACATTGTGTAATCTCATATGTTGTTTCTTTGTGAACATCTTTGGTCAAAGTATTTTGTAAGGTTCAAAGGCTTTGTAGTGGATCTGCTGCCTCTATGTTAACACACTATTGGCAGCGTAGTGCTGTGCAGCAAGCTTCGGAGAGTCATATTCACCACCAATTTGCATGGATGATACAAAGATGTTATCAACTGTGTGCATGTTATCAACTGGGCTTTTATCAAGGTATATACATGTGTGGAGTGCCTCTTATGTTTTGACTTTACACAATGTAACATGCAATTTTACAAGTTCCATAAGGTATGTGAAATTTTGTATTTTATGTAATTGGTGAAATTAATTGTAGTTGCCCCGGCCCCTTATCATCTTTACGTTTTCCTCTAGTTCAGATGATGGCAGCCTAATACTGTTGAAGCTAATCATCTTTGAACAATAAAAGTGTCTACACTGTGATTGAAGTAGATGAAGTATGTCCTTCATTTCCTTTTGTCAACTGTATCAACTATCCATCAACTGTATACTGCTGCAAGGTTACTTTCTGCTTATACCATGGTGTTAACTTTTCTCTATCAATTATATACATTTCTGTACTTTAATATCACTTAGTTTAAATCATACTGAGTCCACAGACTGTGTAATATGACACCAACTGTGTGATGTTTATTTGCAGAAATTCATATGTGGACGTGCACAGTAAACATTTATCTACTGTCAGACTGTTTCAGAGATCACTGTAGGTGGCCATGTGTGATTTTAGTGCTACATAGTAATTGAGATTGGTCATCACATTGATGTGAGTACTAATAAATATGCAAAGCAGTGAAAGTGCAAGGGTGGTCAGAAAATTTCTCTGAATGGAATAGAAAAAAGTACTTACAATCTGAAACTTGTTTTATTTTTCGATGTAGTCTCCTTGTTGATTAATGCACTTGTTCCAACGATGTGTCCAGTGCTTCGATCCCATCTCAAAAATGTGTTTCCTCCAGGCCTGCAAAATAGTTGTCAACTCCGGCTATCAATTTTTTGTTTGAAGTGAATCTTCATACACCAAGAAAAATTTTCAGATTTGGGAAGAGATGGAAGTCTGTCGGAGCCATATCAGGTGAATAAGGTGGGTGTGGCAACAATTCATACCTAAGTATGCGAAATTTTCCCATGATAACACCACCTGTGTGCGGGCGCGCATTATCTTGATGGAAGATGACTTTCTTCCTTGCTAAATCTGGCCTTTTTTCATGTATCTTTTGTTGAAATTTGTCCAGGAGCTTAGCATAGTATTCTCCAGTAATTGTTTGCCCAGTGGGGAGATAATCTACAAACGGAATCCCCTTGCATCCCAGAACACTGATGCCATGACCTTTCCGGCTGAAGGAATTGTCTTTGCTTTCTTTGGTGGCAGAGAATCAGCATGTTTCCACTGCTTTGACTGTTGTTTTATCTCTGGGGTATAGCAGTGCACCCAAGTTTCATCTGTGGTTACAAATCGACGCAAAAAATCTTGTTCATTTCTCCTAAAACGGGCCACACATTGTTCCGATATGTCCATTCTCATGTGTTTCTGATCCAGTGTCAAGAGTCTTGGCACCCATCTTGCAGATGATTTGTTCATTTCTACTTCTTCACTTAAAATGAGATATATCCTTTCAGATGACATCTGGCAAGCATGAGCAATTTCACACACTTTCAATCAGCGATTCTCCATGACCATTTTGTGCACTTTTAGAATGATTTCTGGAGTAGTGACACACCTTTGCTGACCACTGCATAAATAATTTATTTTTCCACTTTTTTTTCCACACAGTTGAATATGAAGGCACAGAGTCCCCCAGTGTATCCTGGAAACTGGCATGAATGTCCTTTGCTTTCACACCTTTCTTTTCGATTTTTTCCATCTTCGCAAATTACTACGCGGGCACAACAACAGAGTCATGTCACCACCACAGCTCTCTTCCAACAGCACTGATGTGGCACGTGTTTACAGGCAACAGTCCAATGAATATCACGTGAACAACACATTGCACTAGTGCTGACCTCTTGTGGTAATTCCAAGAACTTTTCAAACCACCCTTGTAATAAAAAACAGTGTTGTGTATGTTACTTGAGAATCTACCACAAAAAACATTTTACAGCAATACAATGAAATTCCACTGAATGAGACACTGAGTTTACTCCATTGCTCACAGATTAGTACACTTACAGTTTGACAAGATCACAGAAATCTTATTTCAACTGCTTCTTTGATGGCCCAACTCTGGAATGTGTTGGTGCAGCACAGCATCTTTGTCTGTTCAAAAACGTATGAGTGGCCTTAGTTGCTGTGGACTGCCAATGCTGGCTTGTCGGTCTGGCCAAGTTGAATGCTCCTCACATGTTGTGTTCAGTGCTATGAGATGCATCATTGCACCTGGCTGATGTACTGCAAGCCACCCTCATAACTGATGCCATAGGTGCCATGTGCCCGAAGCCCTAGTTGGTCTTTGACTGACCCAAGCATGTTCTTGATTTTAACCATTGAGCAGAAAATGATTTTTATGTTGTGCTTCTCTATTGTTCTGGCACTCTTGGCAGTGGACAGCCCTAAATATGAAAATAATGCCAGCCACTTGGATTGTTAATCTCAATTGTTTTCTTTGTTCTCCTTGCTTGGCTGGAGAGTGGCATCTTACTTTGCATCTCCAAGTAGCTGTTTTTGCAAAAGGTTTCGCAGATGCTGTAACCTGAAAGGTAGACTGTCCTTTTCACATATGGCTTGCACTCTGTGTACAACGATGGTGAGCAGAGATTTGCATTGCTATTGGTGTTTTGTGTGTGTTTATTTCCTGTAGATGGAATGTCCCAGTACGCCATTAGGGTTCTTCTTTATGTCTACAAACAGAAGCCAACCGGTTTCTTCCATCTGTTATTCTCCTGTATGCTACTGAAGTGGCACAGTTTTCCTTCGTCATGTGGCCAAACCACGAATGTGTCATCCATATACCTGTAGAACACCTTTGGTTTCAGGCGTGTCATTTCAAAAATTGTTTCCTTTAAGTGTTCTACGTACAGGTTGGCAATGCCTTGCACTTGGGAGGATCCCATGGCAACTCCGTCTATTTCTTCGTAGAACTTTACACGCAATGAAAGCGGGTGGTGATGAGTGAACAAGTTTCACTGTGTCACTATCAAAGTGACTCCCCAGCAACATCATACAATCTTCTAGCAATATTCCTGAGAGGAGAGATGTGACGTCAAAGCTGACTAGGTGCTCACCCTTCACATATATGTTGAAGCACATTCATAAACTCTGTAGTTCTTGACATGGTGGACAGTAACCCATGAAAGTTTTTGGTAACTGTGCCAGGTGTTCCGCTAAGCCGTACATTGTGTAAGGGTATAGATACATTGGTTAACATTTCAGGGGTTTTGTGAAACACTTGTACTCTTGGCAGTTAGTTCAATTGAGTAATGAATCATAATTGGCATTCATCTATGTTCAAGCAAACATTATTATTGTTATGTAAGCTATTAGACAATTCTGGGTTTCTTGGGATTGGATTTTTATGTTTGAGGTGCTCCTAGGGAGTAGTGCAGCAGTAAAAGATACACTTTTGACAAGTTTCAGTCATCACAAGTAGTCATTTTGAGTTTGCAGCACCATACATCATGCCATGGAGCTCCTCCCTGGAAAAGTTCTATGGTTTTTGTCAACACAGAGCTACGAATCTAGAACGAAGAAAAGAGAGGAGTCTGATGACAGAAATCTGTCAGATGAGATGTACTTGTGAAACAAATTGATATAATCTGAGTTGTAAATTGAGTCTGAGATGTATCCCAACCAATAAACCAGATTGTGTCCAAAGTACATAGCCTTTTCTCCTTCACAGTAAAAGCAGCTTTACGGAAAGAACAGCTGTAACTAGTTGGGGTCCCCTGTTGCATAAGGTGAAAGCATACTTCAGGATAGTGGAAACCCTCACACTTGGTGACCATATTTTTGGAAACTGCAGAACAGTGGAAAAAATCACTATGAGATTAAAATGCAAGAGGATCATACAGGGGCAGGACTCCAAAAGGCGAACACGTTACTGAAGAAACAGTACAGATAATGATAACAAAAATAAGCAAAATAATTAGCAGAAAATAAGGACATATGGGCAAATATGATGCCAGTGCAGTGTTAAAAACTGTGCCACATAAACTCAGAATTAAGATGGCTGCATCTAATAAATAGCAGTGTGCTTTATTAACAAAAACAGTAAGGTTAAGTTCGGCAGGTGAAGTTAATTTAACATCAAACATGAAAAGCTTCACAATGGTAATAAAATGGCATTGTTAGGCAAAGAAACCAGTACAAACAAGTCTTTAAACAACATACTGAGGAGATTTCATTAAAAATAACTACCAAGATGAGACCAAGATACCTTTCAGATCACTTATCAATTGCAATGTACATTTTCAAGTCAACATTAAGAGTGACTTCTATGGAGAAGAACTGGTGCCTACAGGTACGTCTCCTACCCATCACACACGCAATTACCTCAGCAACAGTTGACAGCGTTCACTGAGAGCCATGCCTCCATAGCATGGCATTACATCACACTGCACTACTCCAACAACCGGAGCACAGCCACACGCAGTAGCAGCAGTCACCATTGAACCTAGCCTGCTATCCAGTAGGCCACACACAATTACATTGTCAATAGTCATAAACACTAATTAAATTTCCTATCAGTCAATATCGTGAAAGATACACTTGTACATTTAGTGAAATTAAGGATGATAGTGTAAATAGTACGGAACATACTTGTATTAATAACAGACAAGTAACACTTATAAGTAACAGCATACTAAATGTAGAGTACACAAGTCATAATGAAAGACAGAGACATGAGGAAGAGTCAATTAAAATCAAATTAAATTATAATTCAAATGAAGACTTTACAGTTATATTTAGCAAATGTGTAAAACATAAGTTTCCTAACTTCACACCATCTGGTGGTTTACGTCCTATTTATTCCTGAAAGCATTTGATGGCATGTAACCAAATAACTGGGCTGACAAACATAAAATTAGATTTGTTGCAAATCATCTAACAGGAGAAGCAGCACAATGGGGTTTGTTAACCACAACACTGGACTGAAGGAGGCTAGAAAAAACTTTGTTTGGAGTTATTGAAAGCAAAACCTAGCAACAGAAAAAACTGAAAAGGCTATAGGGATTTTGAAAACTATCAGCTGAACAAAGTTAACTACTTCAGATGACCCAATACCCAAATTGAGAGGAACATCTCTTAGATGTTATTATAAGCTGTCTACCATGGAGTGTACAGAATAGGCTGATAGGAAAAAACTGGGGAAAGATAAATAACCTGTAAGAATACCTAGATCACCAGTTGGACAACTGAAATGCACTACAACAACATAAATAGAAGTAACAATAATGGAACTATATGGACAAGGAATAGCAGAAATGATAACAGTAAGCAGTAAGGTAATAGGGCAAGACAAAAGTGGAGAGGTAATGGTGACAACAGACACCAATTCAATAGGATTCTTGACAATAATACCAATATTATAGTAAGGTTCCAGCGAAGGGCTCGGTCCCCAGAAAATGAGCCACATCAGATAAACTCTCATTTGTTAAGGTACAACAATGTGATTAGTGGAGACCGCATAATATGCATTTGCATTTTACATGTGAATTCACATATTTGGCTCCTTTTCACTGGTTATTGCATATTTTAACTAAAACTTATTGTAAATTTTCGCCCTGTTTACAATATTTTAAAAATTTTAACGAGCACTCTCTAGCTTAATCTAGTTTCGATGTCTCACAGATTGACTGTGACCTATAACTGCGTGTAATCGTTAACCGAGAGGCCACTGCCTAGTGAAATCATTACTGAAGAGGAACAGGAACAGGCAGACAGAGTCAATGCTCCTGCACCCGAGCCACCGGTTAATCCCCTCCGCTGTCATACTGTATGCGTAGGCAGCAATTAAACTACGCAAGCTTTTAGTCACACATCCATTGTTCCAGTTTAACTTTCTATTTACTTGTACACAGTCGAACATGTTTACGATTTATAGTGTGTAACATGTTGTGCGCCATGCCGTCCAAAAAAAAGAAACATCGTTATGTGGATAGCTGTTCATCTTGGAACATTTACATATGACGGAATTGTTTTATATTCTTGAGTTGCAAGAAAAACGTCTTGCGGAAAATAAAAAAATAAAATAAAAATTAAAAAAATCGTTTCAAATAGACCAGCAAGTCAATCAGAAATGCAGAAAGGACCTTCTGACAACAGGCAAATTATAGTAGCATGGATTTGTCAAAAGTAACCAAAAAAGTCAGTTTAACATGTACCTATGTGAAGCATTCACTGCAAGCAATATTCCTCTTCACAAACTTACAAACCCTATCCTCAAAAGCTTCCTGCACAAATGTTGCTTAAATAAAAATATACTAGATGATCAACACTGCATAAAACTTACATACCAACAACTCACCTAAATGTTTCAGAAGAAATACGCAATGAACTCAAGGATAGCATTATCTACAAAGGGGTAGAATTACAGAGTTTCAGATGATTCAGATTGCATAGTAGTATTCAATCATAAGCCAATACGCCATAAATACAAATTTCCTAATATGCAGGTTTTCTATTAAAACTGACTAAGAAGATGAAAACAAAACAGCACACTGTTATGCATGAAATTTTTGTTTAAAATTATATATATGAAGAAACAGTATATGTTTGCTGACAGATGTTTCCCTGTTTCATTAGCTTTTCGGAATGACGGAGGTGGAAGTTATCCTTGCTACACATCTTTCACTCCCATAGTCCACCTTGCCTTGATCTCCACTAACCCGCTGCACACACACCCTGTATCCACCAGTCCCGTAATCTTTGTCCTGTCATTCCCTCTCGAGCCACTCCTCTGTGTCATCGTCATCGTGTGCTGCACAAACTCACTGGCTCTGGTGCATCTGTTACACTTCTAATCTGCACATGCTGCCTCTCCCTTTCACATTCCAGTCCCGTGCAGCTGCTATCCTCCTCCAAGCTATCGGCTGCTCTTCTCCAAACCTGTCTCCCACTTCCCACCTCTGTCTACCTCTACCACCCACACCTGACACAACCCATCACACCAGTCTACCTGCCAAACTGCAGTCCTGGCTTTGTGTGTTCAGCCAGTACAGTATAGCTGCAGTGGTGTACGTGTGCATGATGGAGGGATGGCAGCTGCGGATGCATGTGTACTTGTGGAGGTTTGTCTGAAAGCTAGCAAAGATTTCTGTCTTTCTTGTGTGCCTGTTGACAGCTCCACAATTCTACTGTCTCCTTTAGCCATAAATTAATTATATTCAAAAATATGTATCATGGAGAAGAGTTGTCTTGCAGCATGATAAGAGAAGAGAAGGAACTTGACAATAGCAAATGTATGATTCTGCAAAGCAGCCAGATTTTGACAGAGTGCTCAACAATTTGAGCTCAGATATGTCAGTAGGAGTCAGTGATTGGAAGTAATAAAACCAATATAATTTTAAAGAACTAGAAGGTTATTTAATCAGGTGCCCAAAGTCTATTAAATGGGGGTTTACTTACGTATCTGAAATCATTAGTCTAATTCTGTTGACAAGAAACTAGCCAGTTGTTTGGAGTCCTCTGATGAACACTTACCAGACAATATGCAGAGAGTGATATCAGAGCACGTACAACGTGAAGACATTTTGACCGCCAAAATTTTAACAGTTAATTGTCAAAGTATTCATAACAGACTTGCTGAAATCTGAATTGCAAAAGTCTGAAATATTTAGTGAGGCATGAGACATTTATTAAAAAGACAGATTAGATGCCAGAGTAGGGGAAGTGGTCTTTGCACTCACCAAAAATATTGTGTCTGTCTAGGCTGAAATTAAGTCTAACTGTAAAGTCATTTGGATGCAAGTAAATGGCCCAGGTGATGTTTTTACTGTCCACCCAATTCTGTGGTGACAGTTTTAAATTTATACAAAATGACCCTACACTGGGCTCAGAGGAATTATGGTAAAAGTTTAAAAAGATGATAAATCACACTTTGGAGAAGTATGTGCTGAGTAGTGGATTAAGGAGAGAAAAGAACCACCAGTGGTTTAATAACAAAATTTGGAAAATGTTGAGGAAGCAGAGTCTGTTCCCCTCTCAGTTCCAAAAAGAATGCAAAAATGAAGGAGGGCAAAAGATAGTCAAAATTTGTGCATCAGTAAAAAGGTTGATGCATGAAGCATATAACCTCTTCCATCATTACACCTTAGCAAAAGATCTTGCCAAGACATGGAGAAAATTCTGATCGTACACAAAATTGCTAAGTGGATCAAAGGCTTCTATCCAATCACTCATTGCCCAGTCTGACGTGACAATATAAGAGAGAAAAGGAAAAGCTGAATTTTTAAATTTCTCATTTAACAAATGATTCATATTGTACAAACATACCAATTTTTGACTGTCAACAGACTCCCATATGAAGAACATAATAACAGGCATACTGGATGTAGAGAAGTAACTGAAAGAGTTAAAAGTAAACAAGTCACCTGGTCCAGATGACATCTCAGTTTGGTTTTACAGAGAGTACTCTAAGGTGCTGGCCCCTCACTTAGCTTGCATTTGTCATGAATCTCTCACCCAGTGCATGGTCCCAAGCAACTGCATGTAACACTTGTATATAAGAAGGGTAAAAGAATAGACCTGCAAAATTACAGACCAATAGCCTTAACATCAATTTTCTGCAAATTTCTGAGTTTGAATATAATAAATTTCCTTGCGACAGAAAAGCTTCTGTCCACAAATCGGCATAGATTTAGAAAGCATCACTCATGCAAAACTCAGGTTGCCCTTTTTTCAGGTGATATCCTGCAAACCATGAATGAAGAACAACAAGCAGATTTCATATTCCTAAATTTCCAAGAAGTTGTTGGTACAATGCCCCACTGCAGATTTTTAGTGAAGATCTGATCATGTGGATTAGGTTCCCAGATATGTAAGTGGCTTCAAGACTTCTTAAGTAATAAAACCCAGTTTGTTGTCCTCAATGGCAAGTGTTCACCAGATGAGGGTATCATCAGGAGTTTGTCACCCCCATTTCAACTAAGATGTGTCATTCAGACACTAAATAAAAGTAGACATTTCCACAATTTCAGCAAGGTATAACATATCAATGTTCATAATGCAGTATGACCAGAATATGAGCACAAAGTCAGGGATCAATAATGATGAATTGGATAACAACTTGAAGAAGGGATCAGTTGATAGAACACAACCTGAAGACTCAAAGAATCATCAATCTGATAATGGAGGTTGGCTGGTTGATTTGGGGGAGAGGACCATTGGATTGGTAACAGAGGGAAGTGTGGAGGGTCAGTCTTAGACGGTGACCAAAGCTGAAACTCAAATGGATGTATGTGGCAGTAATTATGCAGAGAAGAACGAGTTTGCACGAGACAGATTAGCACGAAGAGCCACATCAAACAAGTCTTCAGACTGACTGCAACAATAGCAACAGCAACAATAACAACAACAATAAGATCCAAGCATGTTTCTTTATCTCACTTACTATATTTGGAGCACATTGTCGACTTGTGAAAATGCTTTCTTTACAACAGCTTCTTTAAAAGTTTTTCAAGAACAGAGTATTACTAAAATGAGAGAGACAAATGCAGATTCAAGCTCTACATTAGACTTGTGGCAGTTATCGACTGCAAGTGTCGACCGCCTCATCTTTGAGAACAAACTTCTTTGAAAACTGTTGATCTCAGTGTGTTCCGAACACTGTATCCGAGAGGACGTGTTTGTACCAACATGATCAAAATAAAGTTAATTCATTATAAACGACCAAACACTTAATGTTGGGTTCGATATTATCGTACGTAACATCTCGATCCCCACAGTGGTGACACCGACGCCCACGAACACTGCTTACGATGCCAGAAATGTGTACTGGAACTTCGCCATGGACAAACACTGCAGCAACCCTTTGTCGGATTTCTACGTCCATCGACTTCGCATCATGCCGCATCTGGGTTCAGTGTACAGGCAGTGTAATTAGTGTGTAAATTCCCGACTCTTGTGTGAATCGTGCTTTTTGGTAACTTTCATCACCTTCTCACACATCGACAATGCAACCGAGGCGCACACGTCGTCCGTCAAAACCCGCTCAACGTGTCGGTAATTTCACTTCCAGACAGTTCAGTGCTCCTTCGCCAATTAATTTGGACAATTTTGACTTGCTTTTGTGTAAGGCATTAACTTTGTGCAGTGCTTCAATGCTGGGCAATCATGCCAAACAATGGACTGCAACAAACGGGGACTATGTTACAAATCCCAGTTCCAACGAACTCCGAACTACAGCTAAATCGCATGCCTGGTCGAATTCACAGGAACAATTTCATCAAGGACATCCTACCGATCAACGACAATGCACCAATTACACCGACAACAATGTCAGCTCTTTCTCAATGCAACACTGAACGTGCCACACCACCTTCTACGCAGCACCCGAGCCACACCGACTCTGCTCGACCGCTACCGACAGCGACGTCACGGCCGCCGCCTGCTGGCTCACTGACCTCGACCCAGTCAAAACATACAGCTGCACGACATACGAACAAGCCACAGCTACCGCACCCGCATCCTGTCAACATCTCACAGACACTGTGCACACTTACTGTCCAGCCGTTCACTACTGGATCGTGCCCGCAACTTGTTCACCCACCCCAGAAGACGATTTCAGCCATATCAATGCTTCATACAGCAGTGAACGTGTTCTCATTCTGCCTCCGCCGAGTACTGAGTTTCACATTCACGATTGCACACACGATCTCTTCTACTCAAACTGTTATGTCAATACTGTGCCGCCGGCCTCGTCTTGTATGCCAGGTTACCCTTTGATAGAGACAGATTCTGATTTCGACCCCATCTTATTCAGTGATACACAGCAGACTGCTTCACGACATACATTTTTACCTGAATGACTGCAACAGCTATGTGAGAGAATTGCAAAATACAACTTGTTGGTACAAGATCAGTTACACATAGTGCAGCTGATACTGACAGAGCACGACATGCAATGAGATGCCTCTGTCTTGTTCCACCTCCGACTGCTGACGATCCTTTGCCTTTACTACCAGCTACAACTAATACCCTGACAATCACACTACAGGGATCTATGTCCCAGATGTCACAACTGTCATCATCACGCAGCTTCAAGTGGAAATTCTATGTTACTGTTGTGATACAAGCAACTTATTTACACCGCTGCCACCTTACCTCGGTAGTTCCAGGCACTTCGTATCTGCACCACGGCATAACCAGCCACATTCCAGTGCCGCTTGCTTTGCCGCCCTCTTCACTACCTTCGCAATGTACGACCAACACATCTGCCATTTCTGCTTCCACGAGTGAGCATCTTTCCATTCCGACACATGACCGTGCAGCAGTTTCGCTCGAGCAGCTTGCAGCCTTACGACTCGACTGCAGCGCTGACAGTGACAGCACACACACAGCTCCAGCTCCATCTAACTGTGTCGCCTCTCCGCCAGGGACCAGTAGTTCATCTGCTGATTCGACTTCTTCACTTTTACATTACGTCTCATCGCCTTCCTACTCCGACCACGGTTTCACAGACCACGTCCACCTTCCACCACCTCTCGCTGTCGTCATGCCTCATGCACAGGGCTCACAGCCACACCCCACAACCTTCGATGACGGCTGTTTCGCACATCAAAACACCGACACTATCAACTCCGCTCGGAACATCCTGCCATCTACTGCTGTGACACACTCACTGTCCACGGACTCTGAGGTGACGCTTCCGTCTACACCGAAGCCATCCGCCGCCAAGGTCAGTCATGTGCAAGTTGCTGTTTTCTCCCCTGCTGCGACATCAAGCGCCTGTATAATTCCATCATTACCGCGAGTGTTGCTCATTCGACATCTTTTATGCAGCCTGTTAAGCCACAGCATACTTGCTTCTTTATGTCATACGGTCAATAACAAACTGTTACCAAACATGCTGTACCTACCGTGGTGCTCGCCGGCAAATACTTTGGCAATACATCGCAATATACCTTCGACGCACTCCGTGCCTTTGATCGGATCAAAACCCCGCTGCGCCACACGGCCTCGGCACGACAATGTTTTCCCCACCGATACGCCGCCGCCTTCTGCTTCCACCGTGCCAGCAGCAGCATGGCACAGTCAACCTGTGGGCACCTTCCGCGCCTCCTTCCCTTCGCTGGTTGTGCATACCAAGACATCGAGAAACGGTCCGATCGCGCCTCGCACTAGCGCCTGCCACGACACAATTGGTCACATGCACCTGCGCCATCAGCCAGCCGGGTGCACACACGGCTCTTACCATCCTTACCGTGCTCCACACTACTGGCAGGAGCTCTGTGGCGGTTATCGACTGCAAGAGTCGACCGCCTGATCTCTGAGAATGAACTTCTTTGAAAACTGTTGATCTCAGTGAGTTCCAAACTCTGTATCCGAGCAGATGTGTTTGTACCGACATGATCAAAATAAAGTTAATTCATTATAAATGATTGAATACTTAATGTTGGGTTCGATATTACTGTACGTAATATCTCGATCCCCACAGACAGTTCAAGTGGTAGAGATACAGCTTTTGGTCTTCAGTGGCACACAAAAATTAAGTTGGTTTAAATCTTCTGCATTGTGTTCACTTGTCTAAATTCTTCTTATACACTATCTAATCAAAAGTATCTGGACACCTTTTAGTAGACATCAACATGGCATGTGTCCACACCGCACCTTCATGATGGCTTGAACCCTGCTGTACCATTAAATGGCGGAAAAACATGTCTGAATGTCTGTGGGGCATTGGCAGCCCGTTCTCCCTCAAGAGCCAAAACCAGAGAAGACATTGACCTGTTATCTGGAAAGCTAAAATAGGCCAATAAAAACACATCTTTTGGATAATAATAAATTTATATATTACTGTATTTATTTCTAGTACTTCATCTTTACGTATACAACTACTACTAATACTACAAAACCACAATAAAACCCTTAACTAGTTACGAAACTACTAAAAGCATGATTTTTTTTTTTTTTTTTTTTTTTTTTTTTTTTTTGTGCATTTAACCTGTAGATGGTTATTTCCATTACTGAATCTGCCCTCATACTACCCCAGTCAACAGTTATTGTCTGCTGGATTCCTTGGCCATTGGGCAGCACGACAGAGTGTTACAGTATAACAAGCAGTTCTACTATTCACTGTTACATCTTAAGAGTTTACAGTTCCATGATCAAGTCACACAATGTGTATTCTGGCATGCCCACACTGCTATCATTCATCTGTCTATTGATTATGTAAAGAAAAGTGACATACAGGCCATGAGCAGTCAGTTAATGTATCAATCTCTTCAACGGGTTAAGAAATCTCATTTTCAGTCCCTCCCTGATTTTAGCAAGAGACTGGTATATTCCCCTGCCTGTGTCTGATGTGTTCCATTCATTTTGCAACAACTGTAATCTTTTATTAACTTTTTCGCATTGGTCTCAGTCCCTTCGTACTTTCATTTGATGGTCTTTCTTTAACCAGTATAGCAGTCCTCTTTTTTCCATTTCCAAGTCCAATGGCCATATTCCTACAATTACTATTGAAGCATCATTTGGGGTGAAATTCGGGGTAGTGCAGGAGGCACCCATTATTCTTAGTATCACTCCTTGTTGAACTCTTCTCACTAATGAGGATACCTTTGCTAGATACAATCTATGAGCCCAAATGCTTTTACCGTATTTTATGACTGATGATACTCTGATTGTTTTCAAGGGAACTGAAATTACCTATCTGCAATGGTTATAGTTTTATTTATCACATTTGAACATTTGTTTCCTACTCCCTCTATATGATGTACAAAGTTGTGAAATTCATCCCCAAGTATCTCTATATATACCATTAATGTATCTCTAGATATACCATTAATGTGCTTCTTCTAATCATCATTTTATATTATTTTTGGGTTCCCTGCTACATTCCATTTCAGCAATAAGTACACACATTTAGAGGTGCTAATGACAATCTGACACTTCGACACCATCCCTCAAGTTCATGGAGCACCACATTATGTTTGTCTTCTATAATTCTTCTGGAATCAGCTTCCAATGAACAGCACATCATTTACAAATACTACCAGTCTGCTTATGTTACTGCTATCACGCAACTCATGTAAGTATGGGCTGCAGTGCTACATCCTAAAAGTCTGAATCACACACTGATCCCTGCAGACAGCTTTTTGTTATTGTCTTCATTATTTTATTTTCTGGTCAAATCGAAGGAAGACAGCCCCTGCAGCAATAGTCTCTCAGGAAATTGTACAGTGTTCGTGGATATGCCAAATCTCTAAGGTAACCAAAGACTACTGGCCACCAAAGGTAATTGAAAGTGTCTGCAATATCGATCACCATCATTAGTACCTGTTGCTAGTGAGAATGCCTTATTAATTGTACCTTCAGTTGACTTGGCCGTTCTAACCCCACGTGATGAGGTCTCGTCCTGTGTAGCAGTCTATGATTTTTTAATCTCTCGCATAATAGTTTTTAAAATATCTTGCTGAGAACGTTAAAAGATAAATTCGTCTGTAGGATTGGTTATTACTGGATTCTTGCCTTGTCCTTTACTCATTAGCACCACCTCAGCATTCTTAAATTGTGCAGAGACCTTTCCTTGCAAGAGAGGCTCATTGTATGGTTTGCACAGGAAATATGTAATTGGTCACAAAGGGTTTCTATTACATTAGCTGGAATCACATCCAGTTCTGGTGATTCCTTTTTTTTCTTTTTCACTCTCTTAAAATTATTTGCCTTACTTCTTTTGTGCAAAGGGATACATACGTTTATTATTTCTACAGTTCTTCAATAAAATTTTTCATAATGTATGCTGATCTTCTGTATCACCTTCTTCTCTGTCGTCAGGAAGCAGTGTTTCCATAGGCAGGGCAGTTGACTGTTCCCAATTTTCTGTTACTGTTTCACCATTTCTTCTGAGCACGGATAAGACTATTGGTGAATGTATCTTCTTGGAGACTATTTTATACAGTATGTCCAGGGATCGATTTCTAAGTTAACCTGCACAAACTGCAGCCACTGTCCATTTTTGTTTCCCATAACTCTTCCTTAAAATGTTGTTTAACAATCTGTATGTACCAAGAAGGTAGTAATGTCGGATGCTGGGGAATGGAGCAAAGTCGACATTTTAACTCATCCCAGAGGCATCTCATTGGGTTTCAGTCATGACTCTGGGCAGACCAGTCCATCTCAGGAATGTTATTGTCCACAAACCATTGCCTGACAGATACACCTTTATGGCACGGTGCATTGTCATGCTTATACAAACAGTCGTAGTCTCTGAACAGTTCCTCTATTGTACACAGTACATAATGCTTCTAAACGTGTTCATATTCTTCTGCAGTTAATGTTTTATAAAGTGCAATAAGAGGACCATACCCTAGCCACAAGCAAAAAAACATACCATTACACCAAATTTCCCTACTTCATTGTCAGCAGTGCACAGGATGGCAGGTAAGGTTTTCAGGCAGTCACCTAATGCAAAGCCTCCCACCACATTTCTGTACGTGACAGCACGATTCATCACTCCAAATCAGCCATTTCCAGTCGTCAAACGCCCAGCAGAATCACTCTTTACACCACTTCAAGCATCACTCGGCACTGACTACAGAAATGCGTCATCCTCACAGGAGCTGTCGTCCATTCTTTTAACTCCCTATACACAGTCATTGTGTTAGCTGTTCTGCTAGTATTTCTCTTTAACTCACAAGTGATTCCTTCTGCTGACTTCAAGTGGTTTCTTTGTTGTCACTCTCAGCAGTGCTCGACGGTTTAATGGTAGTTGTTCCTTCACTTTTCTACTACTCAGCCACATCGACGACAGTCACTCTGGTCAGCTTAAGAAGGGCTGAAAGGTCCTAGATGGATTTGTTAATCAGGTGACATCCAGTGACTAGTCAACATTGAGGAAACTGAGCTTTCTTGAAGGACTAATTCTGCTGTTACTGCTTCTTTACTGACAACACAACACTCTCCATCTCCTTTTATACTGTCTGACAGCACGACCGGTTAACTGGATACTTTTGATCGGGCAGTGTATATTATATTTATTTCTTGAGGAAAAAAAAAAGATAACTTACAGTTATCTACATAACTTTTCCACTATTTTCATATTTATTTCAGTTTTGTTAGGAAGCGTCATTTTATAAAAAATATTCATTTCATGTACTTTAAAGACTGTTTGCATTTACATATTTTGTTACCTACATATTTCCCAAATTTAAAGCATTCCCTGGTTTAAGAAACATGGCGAAATTACTTGATCTGTTGTTTTAATAACAACATAACAGACACAGTCTTGTAACTAATTTTGTTTTATTAGTAACTGAATAAAATAAACTTACTCATGCCTGGTGCACACATCACAATCCGAGATATGACAACCTGAGAAATCCCTTTGGCAGCTGCAATCTGTAATGAAAATTATAAAAGCTGCTTATCTGAGACATGATAATTAATAATCAGGATTCTTAATGGAGATTCATTTCTTTATAGCCACTCAAACAATCAAAACTCCAGGTTTGAATATCAACAATCCTAAGAAAAGGACAGATTGCTGCTCACCATAAAGATGACCTTTTGAGTTGCAGACAAGCACAACAAAAAGACTGCTACACATTATAGCTTTTGGTCAAAGCCTTCTTTTTTTTTTAAACAAAAAAAAAAAAAACCCATGCATTCATCATGAGCAAGCACATATGGCTGCTACCACTGGCAGCTCTGAGTGGAATGCGACTGTCATATGAATAGCAATCTTGAGTGGGATGGGGAAGGGGAGTGATAGCAGGGTATGGTGGTGGTGGAGGGGGGGGGGGGGGGGAAAGAGTGCTGTCTGGTGGGGATATAGGGACTAGAGACTGCCAGGCTTAGTGTTTGGAGATAGGGCACGGGTGGTTGAGGGGTGGAAAGGGGAAAGGAAAAGTAGAGGAGTAGGAAAAGTAGAGGAGTGGGAAACGAGAGGAGCAGGGAAGGGGAAAGGATGGGCAGGTACATTCGCAGAGGGCAGTATGCAAGGAGAGGGTAAGGGAATGTGGAAAGAGAAGATATGGTAGAACAAGGGAGTGGAAACCGTTGGGTGGAGGGTTTGGGGACAATGGGTTAATGTAGACTGAGGACAAGACAATTTTGGGAGTGGAGAATGTGTTGCAAGAATAGCTCCCATCTGTGCAATTCATAAAAGCTAGTGTCGGAGGAGAGGATCCAGATGGCCCGGTTTGTGAAATTAGTTGTGTTGTGCCCAGCTGCATGTTGTACCACAGAGTGGTCTACTTTGCTCTTGGTCACAGTTTGGCTGTGGACATTCATTGTGGTGGACAGTTGGTTGGTAGTGTGGCGTCGCAACTAGTGCGAGCGCACAGTTTTCTATCAAATATTTACTGTGAAATGTAGACAGACTGTAAAGTAGCCATCAGATTAGCATATGTGCTGTAGCGGGCAGATTACCGGTGTCCGTTCGTCTGACGTCACGACCATATGGCATGTCTGTACCGTGAGAATGTAAGACCTGTGCGCTAACTAGCCGCGTGTATAACGTGGAACTTTCATCTTTAATAACTTCTAACTGAGGAACCTGAGGAAATTAAAAGTTAATATACTAGTTTCTGTTATGAATAAAAATAAGTCATCCAAATTTGAGCTTTGAAACCTGCATATTTTGGAAATTAGAAAAATCTTACAGAAAACGCAAATTTCTACAATTTTCGAGTCTAAATAAATACCATTATGTATAGATCACCTTTAGTGACCATCCAACTATGAAACAAAATCACCTTCCGTGCTTTTGTATTTATTTTGAGAATTTTACTTTTAGAAATTCACCTATAACTTTGTTAAAACCATAAATGTTTTGAATTTTTGTGAACAGTTATTTTATATGAGTAGGTGAGAGTGAATGAGTGTGCCTGAGTGAATGAAAGAGGGACATTCGCCATTCTTTGCAAGTGTATAAAATCTAGGTTGGAACTCGCAAGTGTTCAGACGATGTAACCGTGGGAACAGAGTCGCCAGTGGTTCCCCATCTTAGTGAATGTCGGATGTCCAAGAGTGTATGGTATTGTACAAGCAGCCAGAACGTTCGCGAGTATTTAAATAATTTCTGGAAATAAAGTAAAGTCTAGTTTTCCTTTCGGTTTGTTAAATTATACAGTAAATTTTGTGTAACAAGAAATCATGACGTAAATGATTCAGAAGTCATGACTGGTGCGTGCTAGATTTTGGCGCGAGGCGCACCCAAAGAGTTAATTCTGATTGGCTGTGTGATGTGTGAGCCAATGAGATGCGAGGACGGTTAGCAGACTAGGAGAGTGAGTCGCGAGTGGATGAGGAGTCGCGAAGGAACTGTGATCGAGAAGAGACATGCTTGATGTGTCCTCGCGAATAATGTGTAAAATGAAGTCATAAAACGGCTTCATCGGTTCGGTACTGTGCGATTTGAGACTGGAAGAGTCCAGTAACGCGTAGTGTGAGTTTGAGCGAGTTGTGACTTTTCGTTCCGCGAAAGACGCGAGTAACTTTAATAATTAAAAGTGTGGCGGTACTTCGTAAACTTTTACTAAGTGCTTATGGCGAGCATTAACGTTAAAAAACGAACTATTATTGAACATCGACTGCAAACGTGTATGTTAGAAAATCGTCTGTGTTGCAGTTAAGTAAATTCCGTAACTTTGAAAGCTAATTCTGGCGGGGTTTGAGTGTGGATAGAATTGTGAACTGAACTTTCTTCAAACGTAGATTAGCGGGCTGATGATCAGGCTTAAAGACAATAAAGAGCTTAAATAGAATTACCAACTTCGCGTTCTCGTTTGAGTAAACAATTACTACCATTCCAATAACTCAATTTATTTAGGAAGATTGCTCATAGATTGTATTTCAGCAAACATGTATCGCGGCCTCCGGTGAGCGGCTATTAAATTGCAGTTTCTTCAACACTGCTTTTCTGCAATTTTTCCAGTAGCTGCTATCAGGAGAGGCGAGTGCAGCAACTACCTAAGAAACGAGGTAGGTGGATTTTTCTTTCAGGGAAAGGAAACTGCGCGATAAGAGCCTGACCCGTCGCAAGTGGTGCATCGGCCGGGAAATAAAAATAGTAAATTCCAGTGAATTTCAAAAAAAAGCAGTAGTGACAATTATCGGACAATACAGAAGTGCTCGCTATGTGTAGGAACTGTGTAGCGTACAAATTGATATCGCCACGTGAATAGGAAGGACAGTGAAAGTGTCCGTGAACTGTAATGTGTTGTACGGAACGGAAGAATTTTTCGGTGACTACGCGCCGATTGGAATAGCAGTCTACGACGGCGTCTGGCAGACGACGAGCTACGGAGACTACGCAGAGGCGACGACAGCAGTGGCAGTTGGCAGCGCTGATTCGAGCGGGGGCCCGGAAACTGGTACAGCATTGCAGTGTATGGTGAATGGACCCGCAGTTTCATCTAGCAGCAACGCAGCACGCCGAAGCACAAAGTTAAGTACAGTGCTTTTGAAAACTTTGTGTGTTTGTGGAGTCAAACTGAGAAAAATGGCTGAGTTTCAACCAAGTGACAAAAAGGCGGAACTAAGTTGTGATAGTGGGATGGAGACAGGGGAAAATGACCCCATGAATTTTAGTTTAGACGTGTCTCAACCCAATTTCAGTAGTAGTTTGACTGATTCATCCTATGTTAATTATAGTTTGGAGTCAGATCCAAATATGTCAGTGCCCAGTGAGTTACAGTTACCCATGCCGGTAGTTAATGTTAATAGGGACATTGTATCAGCAAATGAGGGGGCGAAGGATAATGTCGCCAGTATGCTGATGAATCTATTAACTAAGATGAACGTGTTGGATTCCAATATGTCAAGTAAGATGGATTCCAGTATGTCAAAAATGGATTCCAGTATATCAAAATTGGAAACTAATATGTCACAAATGGATTCAAAAATGTCTAAATTAGGATCTGATTTAAGTAATGAGATGACTAAAATGGGCGCTGATTTAGATTCCAAAATATCCGATCTCAGAGACTGTTGGAAGCAAGATTTAGCAGTGCTCAGTAGTAAAGTAAATGTTGAAATACAGCAGGTTAAACTAGAATGTACAGAAAATATTGTTCAAGTGCAAAGTGAATTGACGACACGAATCGAACAGGTTACTGAGGATCAACAGCAATTTAAATCCCATGTTGATGCAGAATTAGATAAAGTATGTGAGCACATAAAAGTGGTAGAGAATTCCAATGAAATTAATCATGCCACCTTAGAATGTAAAGTAAATGATACCAAAATTCGGTGTGAGAAACTTGGAGAGCAAGTTGTAAATAAGGTCAATAATTTAGAGACTCACATAAGCCATTTCAGTGAAAGTGTGAATGAGCAACTTTGTGGGCATGAATGCAGACTAACCAAAGTAGAACAGTGTGTTTCTAACCATAGTGGTAGTATAATTTCCAGTGGAATAATTGAATCTACCGAGGTTGCGTATGTTACCCACAGACAGTTTTTAAAATTTGACCCAAGTAAGAACATGCACCCCAGAGAATTTTGGAACGATTTTGAAGACGTTTTGCCGAAAGTATGGAGCGATAAACAAAAGATAGGCTTTATCACTTCAAATTTGATGGGAGAGGCCAGAGTATGGGGGAATTTAGCCTCTGAAAAATACGCGAAATTGTCAGAATTTAAATTAGCGTTCTTTGAGGAATACTGGGGAAAGAGAAAGCAGATGGATGTTCTTAATCGGTTCTGGTCGGGAGAGAAGTATGACCCCAAGAGAGAGGGCATCAAACGATTTGTTCAAAGGTGGGTAACAACTCTGTCCTACCTTAGTAATAAGTTAGAAACAGAACAGATCATATTAGGGGTAGAAAATAAGCTACCGTGGAACTGGAAGACTAAGATCATATCTGCGCCCCGAGATAACATTGACAAGTTCGTACAGTATTTAGAAAGGGTTGAATCCGTCCAAAAAGAAGAAGAAAACATGAGGAGGGAGCATCGCCCGCCTGCTAGGCAGAATGACAATCGCGCGGATGTAAACATTAATAGGATGGGTGTTCAGAGAGGCGGCGGATACCGTGGCAGTTCACGTGGTAGAGGAAGAACATATGTTAACAGGTTCAATGAACGCGAGCAGTATGACAGCGGCCGACAGATGTCAGGAGGTGAGGCGGTCAGCTGGAGGCATAGTGATGACGCACCGCGCTCGGAAAACCATTAATTGTCTACGAGTGTGCTGGCGATCGTAGGCAACAGCGTTTAAAGTTAAATCCGCTGGCAAAACCATTCATAAGAAAGCAGCCTGAACGACCACCTAACATAAATGTTGTTGCTACAAAATTTAGGGAGGATAACGTAAAACAGACAGAGATAGTAGCTTTAAGTCAAGTGGAGGTTAATGAACCAATTAACTGTAAGAATAATCATAAGAAGCCACTTATTGAAGAACTAAGTACTAGTTATAAGGGTAATAATCAGAAAGACATTATGCACAGTAAAACTAATGAAGAGCTGTCGGATAGGGGTGAGAACAGTAATAATGGCAGGGTTGTGACTGTGCTTGATAAGATAATTGATGTTGTAGATAGTTACGAAGAAGAGGATAGATTAGAGGAGGAGGTAGAGGTTAATGACGACGCCTTGGATAGGGTCGTAGAAAAGGAGGTTAATGAGAAAGAGGGGGAAACATTGGAAAAATGTTTTGACTTAGCAATAGTGGATAGGCTGATAGGAGCTGCCACTAAAATTGAGGGTGATAATAAGCATGAAATAAACCCTGTAAGTGTGAATGTGATTGCCACCCAAAAGACAGGTTTCGAAAGGAGAGAAATTGTGCAAGATTTATTGGAGGAAGCAGAACCCAAAATAAATAAAGAGTACTTAGGGCAACCGATAGTAGAGCTAAGAGTATTAAATGAACCAGTTAAATGTTTGATAGATACTGGATCGGAAGTCTGTGCAGTATCCCAGAACTTGGTAAATGAACTCCCTAACAGTAAACAGATTGTTAAGATGCCAGTAAGTGGCTTGAACATTGTAGTAGCAACCGGTAAGACTAAGAAGACAGTAAAACAGGAAGTGTTTCTACCCATAGCATTTAAGGAAGTAGAAATAAGACAGAACTTCTTAGTTATAAATGGACTGAGTGTAGACATGTTGGTGGGGGCTGACTTTTTGAATAAATATGAAGGATGGGTGAATTTTTCTACCAATGATGTTATGGTAAAAATTAAGGGTAAACTAATTACTATACCTTTCATCGGTAAGCAGCTATGTGAGGATCCTGAGCAGAATGATTTTCCTATATGTATTTGTAAAACAGAGAAATTCTTGGAGGGCTATAATGAGTACGGTGGCAAAAAAGTAGAGGATCCGTCTGAGCTTGTGAGTGTCAGAAATAGGATCGAGGAGAAATTACTAGAATTAAAGAGAGACGTGGCCAGGAGTGAGTAGATACCTCAGAGAGCTTTGCACTCTTTGCAGAGCTAAGTGCGTGACGAGCACTAGGTCTCGAGTCGTTTGACAATATTTCTTCCACTTTCTTTTCCGTATTGTCAACCTACCTCTTCTTTCATTCAGAACTAAAATTCTATCGTCTTTCCTTCTTCTCTATCGTAGTTTTTAAGTAATAAAGTGTTTAAGTAATGAGTAGGAAAGAACCTCAGTGCAGTATAGGTTAAGCGTAAGGAATGAGTGTAAGAGAAAATCAAAAAGGATTAAGATACCTCAGATAAGTAATAAGTCTCAGTAAAGTAAATGTTTGGCCTAAGGTGTGAGTAATGCCCTTAGAAAGGTAAAATAACTAAGAAATGTAAGAGCCTCAGAAAATATGGTGACGAACATTGAAGCTGTTTGTTAAGTAACAGAACGATATGTTAAGACGTAGCATTAAGCTAATGTTTAGGAAAGGAAATGGAGCAGTACAGCAAAACTGTCTGTTCAATGAAGTCAGAGCCTCAGGAGGTGATTTAGTGGTAAAATGAGTAAAGGTACAGTGCAACAAGGTTGACTGTCAAAGGGGTAAAGGAAGTTAAGTTAAAGGGACAGTGCAGCAGGACTGACTGTCAAATGAAGAGAAATATGTGAGAAAAGGAGAAAGAATGAGCTTAGTGTTTGGCTAGCTCGATATTAGGAAAAAGTGAGGCTACGAAGTTGAGTAAATAAAAAGCTTAATGTTGGTAACCAGAGGTGGCGTTTGTTGGTAAACAGAGGAGATGTTTGTAAACAAAAGGAAGTGAGGCTACGAATGTAAACAGAGATGAGGCGACGTTGGTAACTCAGGAGGTGGATGTATGTTAGAAAGTATGGGTAACGAGGTTTCGCAGATTAGTAGGAAACGCTTTAACAAATACTAACCTGAGTGTGTGAAGTATGAGTATGAGAGTTGTAAATTAAACCCGAATGTGACTAGAGAAAACCTGATGTTGACAAGAAATTGAAGTAACTCCAGATATGTGAGATGAGGAAAGTACCCATGACATCGATTCCATTTTTGACCAGAGACACACAAAGCTCCCCAAGTTTGTCGTAGAGATTAGTATAAGGATTGTAGTGTTGATAAATGAATAAGTAAATATGTATTTTTCAGTATTTAATTTATGATACAGGACTACAGGAGATTGCCTGGAGACAGAATTGTAATATTGATAATTTTGTGTATATTTTATATTGTTGTGTATTGTACAGGAACTGGAGAGTCACCAGTGCTGGCGGAGATTTATTATGTATTTGTGAACTATTTGTAGGAATTGTTTTTCTTAGTATTTCTTATGTAACCATAACTTGTTTGATTATGAGATGAAGAAGTAATTAAAGAGTAAATGTGCCACTTCGGTACTGCATTAGGAAAGTCAATTCACTTTTCACTTAAAAAAAAAAAAAAAAAAAAAAAAAAAAAAAAAAAAAAAAAAAAAATTGAAAATTGTACATACTGTAAAGTAAATTTTATCAAAAATATGAGACTTTAGAGTCAAGCAGATAGCGCCATTTATCGCTGCTGTAGGTTAAGACGTAGCAGTTAGAAAGGGAACTGAGGCCAGCTGATGTTTCAGGTGCGCCGAAGTAAACAGAGGTGGTAGCACGAGACTTGAAATGGACCTCCCAAGCAGGACCCGGTCGAACTACGAGTGCTATCAAAATCTTAAGTGTAAGTGGTAAAAAAGTGACGCTCACCATAGCGATAGTAGTGTTAGTGTGCGTGTGACGTACATCAAGATAGTATTTAGGTTTGTTTTCTCTTTCAGGAATTTGTAAATAGAATTTTGTAATCTGAAAAATTTTTTTTTGAATGATGATAAAAGTGCATGTTTAGATATAAGATGTTTTGTAGGTCGTCAGCCCTAGGTATAAGTGGATGATTGATGTACAGGAACTATAAATGTTAAATAGCTGTTTGAGTAAATCTTTAATAGAAATTTTTTTAGAAAACTAAAAGTTTGTCATGAATGAAAAAATTTAGTTTCCTCAGGAGGTGTGTGGCGTCGCAACTAGTGCGAGCGCACAGTTTTCTATCAAATATTTACTGTGAAATGTAGACAGACTGTAAAGTAGCCATCAGATTAGCATATGTGCTGTAGCGGGCAGATTACCGGTGTCCGTTCGTCTGACGTCACGACCATATGGCATGTCTGTACCGTTAGAATGTAAGACCTGTGCGCTAACTAGCCGCGTGTATAACGTGGAACTTTCATCTTTAATAACTTCTAACTGAGGAACCTGAGGAAATTAAAAGTTAATATACTAGTTTCTGTTATGAATAAAAATAAGTCATCCAAATTTGAGCTTTGAAACCTGCATATTTTGGAAATTAGAAAAATCTTACAGAAAACGCAAATTTCTACAATTTTCGAGTCTAAATAAATACCATTATGTATAGATCACCTTTAGTGACCATCCAACTATGAAACAAAATCACCTTCCGTGCTTTTGTATTTATTTTGAGAATTTTACTTTTAGAAATTCACCTATAACTTTGTTAAAACCATAAATGTTTTGAATTTTTGTGAACAGTTATTTTATATGAGTAGGTGAGAGTGAATGAGTGTGCCTGAGTGAATGAAAGAGGGACATTCGCCATTCTTTGCAAGTGTATAAAATCTAGGTTGGAACTCGCAAGTGTTCAGACGATGTAACCGTGGGAACAGAGTCGCCAGTGGTTCCCCATCTTAGTGAATGTCGGATGTCCAAGAGTGTATGGTATTGTACAAGCAGCCAGAACGTTCGCGAGTATTTAAATAATTTCTGGAAATAAAGTAAAGTCTAGTTTTCCTTTCGGTTTGTTAAATTATACAGTAAATTTTGTGTAACAAGAAATCATGACGTAAATGATTCAGAAGTCATGACTGGTGCGTGCTAGATTTTGGCGCGAGGCGCACCCAAAGAGTTAATTCTGATTGGCTGTGTGATGTGTGAGCCAATGAGATGCGAGGACGGTTAGCAGACTAGGAGAGTGAGTCGCGAGTGGATGAGGAGTCGCGAAGGAACTGTGATCGAGAAGAGACATGCTTGATGTGTCCTCGCGAATAATGTGTAAAATGAAGTCATAAAACGGCTTCATCGGTTCGGTACTGTGCGATTTGAGACTGGAAGAGTCCAGTAACGCGTAGTGTGAGTTTGAGCGAGTTGTGACTTTTCGTTCCGCGAAAGACGCGAGTAACTTTAATAATTAAAAGCGTGGCGGTACTTCGTAAACTTTTACTAAGTGCTTATGGCGAGCATTAACGTTAAAAAACGAACTATTATTGAACATCGACTGCAAACGTGTATGTTAGAAAATCGTCTGTGTTGCAGTTAAGTAAATTCCGTAACTTTGAAAGCTAATTCTGGCGGGGTTTGAGTGTGGATAGAATTGTGAACTGAACTTTCTTCAAACGTAGATTAGCGGGCTGATGATCAGGCTTAAAGACAATAAAGAGCTTAAATAGAATTACCAACTTCGCGTTCTCGTTTGAGTAAACAATTACTACCATTCCAATAACTCAATTTATTTAGGAAGATTGCTCATAGATTGTATTTCAGCAAACATGTATCGCGGCCTCCGGTGAGCGGCTATTAAATTGCAGTTTCTTCAACACTGCTTTTCTGCAATTTTTCCAGTAGCTGCTATCAGGAGAGGCGAGTGCAGCAACTACCTAAGAAACGAGGTAGGTGGATTTTTCTTTCAGGGAAAGGAAACTGCGCGATAAGAGCCTGACCCGTCGCAGTAGTCATAGCAATATAAAAAGTTGTGCAATGGTTGCAGCAGAGCTGGTATACAACATGGCTGCTTTCACAGGTGGCCTGGCCTTTGATGGGCAAGATAAGCCAGTGACAGGACTGGAATAGGAAGTGATGGGTGGGTGGACTGGACAGGTCTTGCACCTGGGTCTTCCTCAGGAATATGATCCCTGTGATATGGGGTTGGGAGTGGGCATGGCACAGGGATGGACTAGGATATTGTGATGGTTGGGTTGGTGACAGAACACCACTTTACGAGGGACGGGAAGGATCTTGGGTAGGATGTACCTCGTTTCAGGGCATGATGATAGATAACCATAGCCCTAATGGAGGATGTGGTTCAGTTGTTTCAGTCCGAGGTGGTACTGGGTGTTGAGGGGGGCATTATTTTGTAGCTGGTTCTGGGGGTTGGTGGGAATATTGGAGACATTTGGGGAAATGGCACAGGATATCCGTTTGCGGACTAGGTCCAGAGGATATGGCAGTCTGTGAAGGCTTGGTGAGACCTTCAGCATACTGGGAAACTGAGTTCTTATCACTGCAGAAATGCCGTCCTCAAGCAGCAAGAATATATGGGAGGGATTTTTTGATGCGGAAGGGATGACAGAAGTTCAAATGTAGGTACTGTTGGTGGTTGGTGGGTTCAATGTGGACAGAGGTCTAGGAAGGTGGCTCAACTGGCGCGTGTTGGATTGAGGAGGACCAGATGAAGCAGAGGGGAGAGAAGGTGTTGGGGTTGTGAAGGAATGAGGGCAGGATCTCTGGTCCCTGAGTCCAGGTCATGAAGATATCATCAATGTATGTGAACCAGACCAATGGTTTGAGGTTTTGGGAGACCAGGAAGGTTTCCTCTAGATGGCCCATAAACAGGCTGGCATAAGAGGGTGCCATGTGGTTGTGTTGGGTGTGTCATGGTTTCGTTAGTATACCTTCCCTACAAAGGAGAAGTAGTTATGTATTAAGCTAAAGTTACTTGGGCAAGTGAGGAATGAGATAGCGGATTTGGAGTCTGAAGGATGTTGGGAAGGTGGCGTTCATTCATGGCAAGACCATGGGCATGAGGGATGTTGGCGTATAGGGAAATGGCATTAACAATGACCAGAAGGTAATCAGGGTGCAAAGGGGTGGAAAGTCAGTGAAGGAAGGGTTTGGTAGCTTTGATGTGAGACACTATATTACAGGCAACTGGAGTGAGGTGTTGGTCAATGAAAGAAGAAATCCTTTTGGTGGAGCCACAATAACAAGCTACAGTGGCACATCCAGGGCTGCTAGATTTCTGAATTTTGAGGAGCAGGTAGAACGTGGGCATTAGGTGTCTTCCAGGGTGAGGTTCTGGGAAGAGCCCAAGGCTTTAAGCAGGGATTGGAAGTTATGCTGGACTTCTGAGATGGGATCACTCTAGCAGAGTTTACAGGTGGATAAGTGAGGCAACTGGCAGAGGCCTTCCACTTGGTAGTTCCTGTGGCTCATCATGAAAGTGGTGGAGCCTTTATCTGCAAGGAGGATGATTATGTCAGATCTGTTTTAAGACTATTTATGTCTGTACTTCCCTCTGGTGTTCTGAGGAAGGGAGATGGGAATAGATGGACACGCCAAGTTGGAGGTAAAGAATTCCTGGAAGGTGACCAGGAGGTAGTTAGGTGGAAGTGGGGTAGGATCATGGCTGGATGGTGATATGAACTAGGAGAGCCAGGGTTTAATGTCAGAACTAGGTGGGCTTTGGCTGGAGGGATTGCTGAGAAAGAAGTGTTTCCACTGCAGGGATTGAGAGAAGGAGAGTAAATCTTTGACAAGTCCATCATGGATAAATTTGGGTGCAGGGTTAAAAGTGAGGTCTTTGTATAGGATAGAAACTTCTCTGATGCTGAGGATTTTTGTGGAAGCGTTAAATACAGTGTTCTGGGATTGTCTGGGCTCTAGATTTGGGGTGTTGGTAGGGAGTTTTCAAACAGGTGGCAAGATGAAAAGCTCTGTTAGGCACGATCTGAGTGCTATGAGTGTTTGATGAGGAGAAATACTGTGGTTAGGATAGGAGTTAGATAGTGTTGCCGCAAGGAGGCAGAAGGATGTCAGAAGGTTGGATTACTTTATTGAATTGGTGTTTGGAACACTCATCCATGTGCTGGAGAGCAAGGGACGCAGTTTCAGAGATGTAGTACAAATTGCGAAGTAGCACTATCTTGCGAAGGGAGCAGATGTTGTTCTGGGATGCTTGTGTCATGTAAATATTTTTTGAAGTTCCATGTTTGTGAGGAACAGGAACTGGTAGAATCTAGGAAGTTATTGTCAAACTAAGGTTGGGAACAAGAAAAAGGAATTTTTATGGCCAGGTAGTTGGGTGGGGAATGGTAGGGGGAGGGTGTGTGTATGGTTCCAGGGGTTATGCAACATTTATGGAGCAGGGTGTGTGACTGCGTTTTAGTCTGGAAAAGGGATGCTATATATCCTTATGGGAGACACAGGTACGAGACCTGCCCAGTCCACCCATGCAGCACTTCCTATTCCAGATCTGTCATAGGCTTATCTTATTGCATCGAAGACCAGGCCACCTGTGCAAGAAGCCATGTTGTATATCAGCTTTGCTGCAACCATTGTACTGCTTTTTATAGTGTTCAGTTGCAGCAAGACCATGGGCATGAAGGATGTTGGTATATAGGGCAGTGGCATCAATGGTGACCAGTAGGTAATCAGGAGGTAAAGGGGTGGAGATGGTGGAGAATCAGTGAAATAAAGGGTTTGTATCTTTCGTGTGGGAGCCTGTATTACAGGCAGCAGGATCGATGTGTTGGTCAATGAGGGACAAAATCCTTTTAGTGGGGACACAATAACAAGCTACAATGGCACGACCAGGATTGATAGGTTTGTGGATTTTGAGGAGTGAACTGGTATGACTACCAAGCACCTGTCCACCAGTATGAACAGTCACTACCAAACTGAGGCCACAAGCAAAGTAGACTACCCTGTAGCACAACATGCAACTGAACACAATATGATTGATTTCAATGCTGCTTCACAACCCGGACCATTTGGATCCCCCACCATCACCTGCTTGTCTGAAATGTGCAGATGGGAGTTATCCTCACAACACATTTTCCACTGCTAAGGTTCTCCTGGCCTCAACCTACAGTAACCTACTGCTTTTCTCACATCTCTCGCCCAACAGTTTTCATACACTCACCCTATTGCTCCCTCCCTTTTCACATTCCTCACCCTCTCTTTGCGTGCCACCCTCTGCCAATGTACCTGGTTCATCATTTTCCCTTCCCTGCTCCTCTCCTTTCTGCTTCCTCCTTCTGCCCCCTTCACCCTCCCCACCCCCCATCCATGCCGCACCTCTCAACACTGTACCTGGCAGTCTCTAGTCCCAGCACACCCTGCCACACAGCGCTCTTCTCTCCCCCCCCCCCCCCCCACCCATATACTGCTGTCACTGCCCTTTCCCCCCCCCCACTCCAGATTGCTATTCACACGGCAGTCGCATTTTGGTCAGA
Organism: Schistocerca gregaria; assembly: GCF_023897955.1. Lineage (NCBI taxonomy): Eukaryota > Metazoa > Arthropoda > Insecta > Orthoptera > Acrididae > Schistocerca > Schistocerca gregaria. The sequence continues at coordinate 752,141,690 of NC_064923.1, forward strand.
GCTGCCAGTGTTAACAGTCGTGTGTCTGCAATGTGCTTGCTTGAGTGAATGTGTGTGTTTTCTTTGCTGAAGAAGGCTTTGGCTGAAAGCTACAATTTATAACAGTCTTTTTGTTGTGCCCTTTTGCAACTCAACGAGTCATCTTTAAGATGAGTAGCAATCTATCCTTTTCCTAATATTGTTTATCACCACTTGTACTTTTTGAGCATAGTATCTTTTAACTCTCCATTTTACACCACATTTTTTAAATAGTGTTCTATAAACTGCTTCCCATTACCATATTCTCAAAACCCTATCATATAATTGGATGAAATATTACAGAAAAATATCAGCAAATATCTTAACAGTGAATTGTGATTTATGTGTCTCATAACATACAATTATTAATATTATTAATAATACTTATCAAGGTTCACTAATGTAATTCACTTATATAAAATTTAAACTAATTACATGGAGCAATATTTTAAAACTAATAATTTTTTCCTCAGGGTTAATGATCAATGACAGTTATCAGTTTCACCCTTCATAATTTCTTCCACCAAACAGTAATATTTCTATACAATAGACGTAGCTTCAGGATCAGAAATGTCTTTGTTGGTCACAAATTTCTTTGTCGTTTTGTCTACATAAGATTTTCATTCACATGTACTGAAGAGTCTGAGAACACAGTTTTAACTGATGAATAAGACATAGCTTCAGGATCAGAAATGCCTCCAACTTTTTTTAATATGTCGAAGGTTCTCATTCACATGTAATGGAGAATCAGAGAACATAATTTTAACTGGTAAACAAGAAGCACACAGTTATCTTTATTTATTGACTAAATAAAGGATTAAAATGGTTTATTGTGAGTAATTTTGGTTTGCTGCATAGAAAATGATTATCTTGGGGGGTATTTAAAATTTCCAGCTTCTTAAACAATGGACGATGTGATTCCCTGGGACGTGCAGCATGATTTTCTACTGTCACTGCTGATTCAAGATAACTGTGGTATGCACTTTTCTGTGTGTCATGTCAGTAGCACAGGGCAATTTTTGCATTACAAATACAAATGTACATAATTTATTTCGTGGATGAAATGATCATATTGCTTTATTCATTGGGAGACCATCTCTAATGTTGTTCAACCACCTGGTGCCTGTTTAGACATTGCACATTGATGAAGATGAGATAAAATGATTAAGACAACACAAACACTCAGTTCCTGAGCAAAGAAAATCTTCGGTCCAGCCAGGAATTGAACATGGGACCCCACAATCTAGGGATGGCAGTGCTAACGACTAGACCACAAGCTGCAGACTGGACAATATACGAGGGGGTACCCAAAAAAATGGAATAACATTGCTGTCGATGGGGCTCGTGTAGTATGCATTTCTGCCGATGGGTGTGTATAGCACAATTCACTGTCAGTTCAATGTCGCCTGTGTTGTTGACCTGGCTTGTTCTGTTCATCTGCAGTGATTGTTTTTGCTAGCACTGTTTTGTTCTTGTTTCGTTTTTCATGATGGCAAGTTTAAATGAACAATGTGCACCTGTGAAATTCTGTTTACAGCTTGGTAAAATTGCTGTTGAATCTGTTTTAATGTTGAAAACAGCTTCCCAAGATGACACTATGGGAAAAATTCAAGTGTACGATTGATTTGCTTGATTTAAAAATGGTGACTTGTCGACTGATGACAAACATCATTCTGGACATCCATTAACAGCCCAAATTGATGAAAAAATTGAAAAAAATTGAAAGCTTGTGCTCACATACCATCAACAGGCAATTGATCAACTGTTAGGGATTATTTGGTTATGTTGGAGCTCAGTTCAGCAAATTTTAACAGAAAATTTGGGAATGGAAAGGGTTACTGCCAAGTATGTTCCTCAGGTTCTGACTGACTATCAAAAGGAACATCAAGTTGAAACATTTTGTGCTGTGAAACAACGGCTTGAAACTGACCCAGATTTTCTGTCAAAGGTCGTTTCTGATGAGTCATGGTGCTGTGGTTACGACAGAGAAACAAAGCAACAATCAAGGCAATGGAAGACGTCACAGTCACCCGGTCCAAGAATATTTCATCAAATCAAATCCAACATCAAAACGATGCTGATTTGCTTTTTTGATGCCAAGGGCATAGTTCATTCAGAGCTGGTTCCCCCAGGTCAGACCATCAATCAGACCTTTTATTTGGAAGTTTTATGAAGACCACGCAACAGTGTTCATAAAAAAAGATCTGATTTGTGGCAGACAGGAGACTGGTTCTTCCACCACGACAATGCAGCTGCACACACAGCCACCTCTGTTAGACAATTTCTGGCTAAAAATGGCAGGGTTCTGCTGCCCCACACATCTTTCCCACATCACCTGGCTCCCTGCGACTTTTTCGTATTTCCATGCATGAAAAGGGGTATGAAAGGACACTGATTTGACAATACTGAAGAAGTTAAGAAGAAATGAGGGACGAGCTGTCAGTCATTCCTAAAGATGACAACAAAAAATGTTTGAGCAGTGGAAGCACCTGTGGGACAAACGTATTAGTTGTAATGGATAGTAAGCGGATAAGGTACTTTCGTAAAGAATTTGAAAATATACAGCTTTCAAAAAAATAATTCATTCTTTTTTTTTACCACTTGTACACTCTCCATTTCAAATTATTGTCTTGATCTAGTCCTAAAATGTGAGGGATCCCACTTTTGCTATGTACTTATTTTTATGGTTTAATTTAATTTCATGGCATTGTGACTGTTGGGTCCAGCACTGTACTATATGCGCACTTCTGAAATATTTCAAGTCCACACATTTCGCTGAAACTAGGTTTCTGATCTACAGAGTTTATTAATGATGCAACCATGGACTTTTTCTGTTTCATTATTTTCCACCAGAACAAACCATTCATCCACAAACAGAGAGATGGAGAGTTGATACTGACAGGCAAATCAGTAGCAGAGATCAGGGTGAGAATAGCTACAGAGAAGTAAGCATTGAGGAACACTTGGTGGTACTGCTTCACATTATGGAAAGAAAAAAATTAAAAACTAAAACCATTGTGTTTAAGAGCATACAGTAATTACTTTTTGCCTTCTGTTAGAAAGTTATGAAGTGATCCACGGCAATGTACCACCATTAAACCAACACTTATCCACTTTGTGGATTAGTAAGGTATGGTTTTCTGCGTCAAAGGGCTTTTGGAGGCAAGGGAGATCCCTACTCCTTTTATTCTTTCCTAATGATCCAGTCAGCAAAGTATTTATGGCATCTGCAGTATTTTCTTCTTGCTGAAAATAAAATTTGTTCAAAATAATCAAATTTTATATCTGGATAAAAGCTACTTTCTCATATGCTTTTGAAGATAGCACCTTAATTTCCCACTTCCTCCTTTGATCCTTTCTTAAAGAGAGGTTTGATTTCTGCATATTTTATTCTATCTGGGAAACAACGTTGTTCAAAAGTCTTATTTATTAATGCAGCTTGCGGATGAGCTATTATTTTATATACTGATTTAATTACCTTTATCGGTATCCAGTATCAATATACAGCCTTTTTTTGTTTTAATCATAATGTAATGTTTTCTATGGCGACTGTCAAAACATTTCTGAATTTTGTGAATCACCAAAACTTTTGATTAATCCCAAACAGATTCATTTTTTCTGGTAGTCTGCTAAACTGACATCTGATTTCATTATATTTGTGAAAAACTCTTTGAAGTACTTTAACAACATTATGAAAAGGTTAGTTGTTACTCATCATACAGCGGAGATGTTGAGTTGCAGAAGACACAATAAAATACTTCATTGAAGTACTTTACATTTATCCCATTTTCATGCTTCATTTTATAAATTCAAGGTTACAGACTTTAAGAGCTAGTTCAGATTTAAAGATGAACTACATTCCCTTTGAATTATTTTTGTATCTTAAAATTAACCTGTCCTTAGGAGTGTTCCAAAACAACAATTAGGGCCTAGCATTAAATAAAAACAATATTTCTGTTTCATTTTACTGCTTTGTTTGGAAGCCTTTTCCTAGCACTAGAGATCTTTATTCTCTTAGTGATCCTTATCAAATTGCTTGACACTTTGCTATAATAGGTTTTAGATGTAAACATTCTGTTGAACACATCTACAAAACTGTACAGAAATTTATCAAAATTTGTCCTATTCAAAATATTATTATAATACAGAAAATCATTTTTGTTTGATTTGCAACTGAACACAGTGAAATTTTATCAACTGAAGTTACTTTTCACACTTTTTTTAAACTGAGGCTTCTCTATTTGTCCTGACAGTTTAATAAACAATGCTGAACGGTCAGAAATTTCTAAGGCTATACGTAATCCGTATCGACCAACACAAAATTTGTTAAAAAATTGTCACTATGTTGCTGATTTAGCATTATGTCTGGTGGCTTCTGAAAACTATAACCTGAATTCATTTTTTAAAAAAATCCATGAATTTTAGTGTCTTACTGCTTTCACTAAGTACAGGGTTATAAATACGAAACCAATAGGTCTAATAATCAATGATAAAATAGGAATGTGAATAAGATACACATTATTGTAGCCACAACAGGCAAGAAGCCAACACCCACCACTGTAGTAAAAATTTATATGCCAACTGACTCTGCAGATGATTAATAGATTGAGAGAATGTATGATGTGATAAAAGAAATCATTCAGGCAGTTAAGCAAGGAGAATGAAATCGTGACAGGAGACTGGAAGTCAATAGTAGGTAAAGGAAGAGAAGGAAAAGTAGTAGATGAATATGGACTGGAGGAAAGGAATGATATAGGAAGCTGCCTAGTAAATTCTGCACAGAGGATAACTTAATCACCGCTAATACTTGGCTTAAGAATCGCGAAAGAAGGTTGTATACTTGGAAAGATATGGAGATGCACGAAGGTTACAGATAGAATATATAATGGTAAGACACAAGATTTTGGACCCACATAGTAAACTGCAAGACATTTCAAGGGGAAAATAGTTGCTTTGATTATAATTTATTGGTTATGAGCTGTACCGCTATTGAATTTAATGGAAAAAAAAGAGAAAATATAAAAATGAAGCAAGCAAAAGAGAATACAGATGTCTAAAAAATGAGAATGGCCAAAAGCGTGAAATGGAAAAGCACGGTAGCTTCATAAGAATTTTAAGGCTGTAATGTCATGAATGACTACAGGAAAGATGCCTGTAGCCTATATGAAAATTAAAAACTTTAGGAGAAAAGAAAAGCAGTTATATGAACATTAAGAGCTCAGATAAGAAGCCCCTGCCAAGCAAAGAAGGAAAGGTTTGAAAGGGTCTATATAAGGAAAATAAACTTGAAGACAATATTATAAAACCTGAAGTGCAAGTAGGTGAAGATGATAAGAATCTGACAAAGTACTTAAATACCTTAGTCAAAACAAGGTCCCTGGATTAGATGACTTTCCTTCTGAATCTTCAGTCTCAAACACTACAGATGCTGAGACATGTGAACAGTGACAAACCATCACTTTAATATGGCATGCTTGCAAAGTACACCCATAAATTATTTACAAAAGATCAGAAAAGCTTAATCAATTCACAGAAGATCATTTTGCTTTTCAGAGACATGCAGTAGTATGTGAGGCAGTTTATTGATTATGAACTGCAGATTAAAACTGAAGAAACTACAAAAAGGTAGGAAATTATGAAGATATGATCTGGATAAGTTAAAAGAACAAGAGGTTGTTGAGAGTTCAGAGGGAGGATTAGGCAACAATTGACTGAAACAGAGAAAAGAAATACAGTAGAAGATGCATGAGTAGCTTTGAGAAATAAAGAAGTGAAGGCAGCAAAGGGTCAAATAGGTAAAAGGATAAGGCCGAATAGAAATCCTTGAATATCACAGGAGATACTAAACTTAACTGGTGAAAGGAGAACATAAAAATGCAGCAAATGATGGAGGTGAAAGAGACTAAAAACGTCTAAAAAACGAAAATTACAGGAAAAGCAAAATGGCTAAGCAGGAATGGCTAAGAGGACAAATCTAAGGATACGAAAGCATATTTTACTAGGGGAAAGAGAGGAAACTTAAAGAGGCCTTTGGATAAAAAAAAAGAAGCAGCTGTATGATTATCAAGAGCTCAGATGAAAACCCAGTAGTAAGCAACAAAGGGAAATTTGGAAGAAATATACGCAGGGGCTATCAAGGGAAATGAGCTTGAAGGTGTCATTATAGAAAAGGAAGAGGAAACAGGTGAAGACAAAATGGAAGATATGGAACTGCAAGGAAAGACGTAAGTCAAAACAATATCCCTGAACTAGACGACATTCTCTCTGAACAACTGATATCCTTGGAAGAGCCAGCCATGACAAAACTATTCCACCTGGTCTGCGGGATATATGAGACAGTGGAAATATCCTCAAGGCAACAAGAAGAATGTATGGTCCCAATTCCAAAGAAAGCAGGTGCTGACACGTGTGAATATTATTGAACTATAAGCTTAGAAAGTGATGCTTGCAAAATGTTAACCCAAATTATTTACAGAACAATGGAAAAACTGGTGGAAGCCAACTTTGGAGAAGACCAGTTTGGTTCCGGAGTAATGTAAGAACGTGTGAGGCAATCCTGACTCTGTGATTTATCTTAGAAGATAGGTTAAAGACAAGCAAACCTATGTTTATAGCATTTGTAAACTTACAAAAAGCTTTTGGCAATGTTGAATGGAATACTCTCGTTCAAATTCTGAAGGTGGCAGGAGTAAAATATAGGGAGCGAAAAGCTATCCACAATTTGTACATTAAACCAGGTGGCAGTTATGAGAGTTGAGGGGCACAAAAGGGAAGCAGTGGTTGAGAAGGGAGTGAGACAGGGTTGTAGCCTATCTCTGGCTTTATTCAATCTGTATGTTGAGCATGCAGTAAGGGGCACTAAAGAAAAAATTGGATTAGGAATTAAAATCCAGGGAGAAGAAATAAAAACCTTGAGGTTTGCTGATAACATTGTAATTCTGTCAGGGCATATGAACGGAATGGACAGTGTCTGGAAAGGAGGATGTAAGATGAACACCAACGAAAGCGAAACAAGATTATTGGAATGCAGTCAAATTGAATCAGTTGATGCTGAGGGAAGTAGATCAAAAATTGAGATGGTAAAAATAGTACATCAGTTTTGCTATTTGAGCTGTAAATGTAAGACTAGAAATGGCAATAGAAGCATTTCTAAAGAAGGGGTATTCGATAACGTTACAAATAAATTGAAGTGTTAGAAAGTCTTTTCTGAAGGTTTTTGTCTGGAGAGCACTATTGTATGGTACTGAAATGTGGAGGATAAACAGTTCAGACAAGAAAGGAATAGAATATTTTAAAATGTGGTGCTACAGAAGAATGCTGAAGATCACACAGACATAATTGGGGAGAAAAGAAATTTGTGGGACAACTTGACTAAAGGAAGGAATCAGTTAATAGGACAGGACACATTAAGAGGCATCAAGGAATCATCAATTTCATACTGGAGGGGGGGGGGGGGGAAGAGAGAGAGAGAGAGAGAGAGAGAGAGAGAGAGAGAGAGAGAGAGAGAGAGAGAGAGAGAGAGAGAGAGAGAGGGGGGGGGGATTATAAAAGCAGACCAAGAGGTGAATACAGTAAGCAGGTTCAAAAGGATGTATGTTGCAGTAGTATTCACAGACAAAGAAGCTTGCACACAACAGAATAGTGTGGAGAGCTGCATCAAACCAGTCTTGGAACTGAAGACCGCCACCAAAACAACAACTACAGAGAAAACTTTTTTCCTTGTTGACGAAGCTACACTATTTGACATGCAGAAGGTAGTTGGGATAAAGTGCAGACAGTGAGCAGTTTTACACAATTCGTACAGAAAGCAGGTGGTAGTTATAAGAGTTGGAGGACTTGAAAGAGAAGCAGTAGATGAGAAGGGAGTGACACAGCATAGTAGCCTATCCCTGATGTTACTCAAGTTATACACTGAGCAAGAGGTATAGGAAATCAATGAGAAATTCGAAAAGGGAATTAAAAGTTCTGGTAAAAGAAATTTAAAAAAATGATGTTTACTAATGACATTGGATTCTTCCAAAGATGCCACCTTGGGAGATCAGTGGAATGGATTGAATAATGTTCTGAAAATAGATAATAAGATAAACATCAATACAAATACAAGGATAATGGATTGTAGTTAAATTAAATCAGGCAGTGTTGTGGAAATTTCAATCATAAATGAGACCATAAAAGAATAGGTGTGGCTTGCTAGCTGGACAGCAAAATAACTGAAAATGACCAAAGCAGAGAGGATATGATGCAGGGTGGTAATTGGAAGAAATGAAATATATACAAACAAATTAGGTAAGTTTGAATAATTGTTATAACACAAAATGACCATTTAGAATGAGTAAGACAAGAGTTGACTTAATATTAGCATAAAAGTAGTATAAAAAAGATGAGTGTGTCTATTCACAAAGGCATGGCAAAATCCCAGGCTCAAAACATTAATTTAGTTCTTTTTTTATTTCAGTAAAGCCAAATAAATTGTCATTGTGGTTACACCGCTTGGAGGTCAGTCCAGTCATAGACACAGCTTACAGTACTCTGCTGTTACTGAACAAGTTACGCTTAATGTCTGCTACAGAAGTGTCATTTACAGTTCTAGAAGACAAAAAACAAGTGGAATGTATTTTGATGTAGCCAGAGCAGTGTATAAAGAACAAAATGTGAAAGACAGTGCATGGGAAGGAGATTGGAGAATCTGTCCACATACATGTTGACCTTTTATACTGATGACGTCACCACCCCTAGTAAGTGGTTAAAGACTTTAAGATGGTTGTAGCTCAGTTTGATCTACCTGTATGTCATAATGTGGCTTGTTGCTGTTCTTCAGGAAAGGATATCCTTATGTAGATTGTGCAGAAAACAAGTTACAATGATTAAGCCCATTGTTGCATTGGGCTTTACAGCAATCAGCATACAAAAATTTGAAATTCCTGACTTAATAATACAAATGTATTTTGAGGCACGCTGCGAGCTCAGCAGACACAGTAATTGAAAACTGCTTTCTTGCTGCTGATACTCACAGTTGGTCAAGAATATGGTTTCACAATGTCTGCACTGAATTTAAATGCCTCATCCCCTACAAGAACATATGACAAAATGATATCAGAATGGGGCAGCGTGCAAGCAGGTGGAAACACGGCGCCACTTCTGATATGTTGCCCTGTATTGCTTTTGTAAGAAATTCCACTGTCTCCTCCCCTCCCACAGGAGCCAATACGAATGAATATGAACTTATAGTTAGCTTCGATGCTAGCAATCAACATAAAGGAGAAGAAATGTTTGTAATTACTGGGAGTAACCGTGGGCAAGGAAAATACTTTGCACATCCTTTCCACCAAGAACTACAACACTATTTGGGAAATTCCATTACACCATTACACTCAAATTTCTCAGGCATCACCTTGAAATCATGAGACAAAAGTGGTTGTAGAAGCAGAGGCATTAATGTCTTTTGAAGTACTGACAGTGTGCTTTGTACTGTTCTGCCAGATTAACTGTGCAATATTCTAAATGTGAACAATGTAAATTATTCTTCTGTTGTTATGACCAAAACGAAACTAGAATTCAGAAAAATAAACACTTGAGGAGTAAAGGAGACCACTCACCGAAAATCAGAAACATTAAGTAGTTGACAGGCACACACAAAAGATGAAGGAAACTAGAGTAATCCTGTTTCAAGCTGCAACACACACACACACACACACACACACACACACACACACACACACACACACGTGGCTAGATGCACAATGACATGCCTGGAACTGGCTAGAGATAGAAAGAGAGAGAGAGAGAGAGAGAGAGAGAGAGAGAGAGAGAGAGAGAGAATGGGGGGGGGGGAGGGATAGTATTTGTATTATAGCCCAAAAAAGGATTATCCCAAAAGCTAGTAAGTCTTCTTTCTTTTTCGTATGTGCCTGTCAATGAATCAAAGCCTCTACTTTTTGGTGAATGGCCTCCTGTATTCCTAAAGTATTTACATCCTGTCAGAACTTCCCAAAAAATTCAGAAAATAATACAGTGATGTACTCAGGATTGAAAATTATACATAACTACTACTGTCTAATTTAGAACAGAATGCAATGATTCACAAATAATAATTGGCTGATGAATACTGTCAGAGAGAATGGAGGAACATTAAAGATACCTAACAGAAATATATAAAAAATGGAAAAGCAACTTGATTTCCACTTCACTTTAATGCAAGCAATGGCCACTGAAGAAAGGACCAAAAAAAGAGTAAATTACAGTTCACCATTGTTTCTACCCTTTTTTGTTTGACTCTTTATCATGAAATTGCAGTTACCTTCATTAGCAAATGAATTGTTAATTTAATTTGAGTTCACAGGCATATACTGAACATTCAGCATTCTGGTGTCAGTACGAAGGAAGAAGAAGATGATGATGAAATCACTAAAGTGGAGCTCCCTTTGACAGAGAACGAAGATATAGATGATTCCCTTCCATCTACCAGAAAACAGCAGAAATGAAGTGAAACTTGGCACATTGAAAGAGAAAATATTATAGCAATCTCTGTCAAAAATGTGAGACCAGACTTAATCTAAAAGCAAAAATTATGTCATTGTATTGGGTTTTCCACCTGGAAAATTGTAATGAACAATGAGTATGTTCATCATCCCAAACTATTAACACTGACATGCATTTATAACCACAAAATGTGGATTTTATGCAATTAAGTACAACTGATTATTCATAATCTGACAGGGTAACAAATTTTAGTTCATTGTTACTGGTTTCCATTATATCACAACAGAACAAAGGTTAAATAATCCACTATAGCCTTCAAAGTATTTAGGCTTTACTTAACTTAGTGTAATAGCCAATTTTTGTCATGTGTCACTATATACTAATGTGTATTTGATGAAACCTTCATGAGATATTCTTTCACCAGATCTAGGATTAGATTAGATTAGATTAGATTAATACTTGTTCCATAGATCATGAATACGACACTTCGTAATGATGTGGAACGTGTCAGGTTAATAAAAGATGTCTGTACAAGAAATTACATTACACAAAATATTGCATGACACTAATGATTAAGTTTTTTTTTTTTTTTACTTAGTTTATATCTAAAAATTCAGCCAATGAGTAGAAGGAGTTGTCATCTAGAAATTCTTTTAATTTATTTTTAAATGTTAGTTGGCTATCTGTCAGGCTTTTGATGCTGTTTGGTAGGTGCCCAAAGACTTTTGTGGCAGCATAATTTACCCCTTTCTGTGCCAAAGTCAGATTTAACCCTGCATAGTGAAGATCATCCTTTCTCCTGGTGTTATAGGTATGCACACTGCTATTACTTTTGAATTGGGTTGGATTATTATCAACAAATTTCATAAGGGAATATATATACTGTGAGGATCCCTAGATCCTTAAATAGATGTCTGCAGGATAACCGTGGGTGGGCTCCAGCAATTATTCTGATTACACGTTTTTGTGCAATGAATACTTTTCTACTCAACGATGAATTACCCCAGAATATGATGCCATACGAAAGCAGTGAATGAAAGTAGGCATAGTAAGCTAATTTACTGAGATTCTTATCACCAAAATTTGCAATAGGACACAGTTAAACTGTGAAACATTCAACCTGAAGAACTCACAGAACTTTTTCTACTCACCTAATAAATCATAACTGATAAGCAGCACAAAGAATCCATTGTCAAGACTTGTCCAAAAGATGGTATGTTCCAACTTTTCCATTCTATAACTGATGCAGCAGAATTTCTTCTGCTTAATCACTTTCTTCCAGCAGTAAATACAACATTATCACTTTTTTGAGAAATGTGTGTGTACTTTCACAACCATGCTTGACTGATGCTACGTTGAACACTGAGCCACAGGCTACTTGTGTGAGGTATGCTTAGCACCATGCCCTCCAATAAAATCGTGCAATTTCTGTTTTCTCGATATTGTAGTAAGATACGGCTTACGTTCCTGCTTTAAAAACAATTTTGATATTTTAGCTACATTTACTGCACAGAAATGTATCACCTAAAAAGAACCGAATGTAAAGTAGCCAGTGACCACATTTTTCACCAAATGCTTCAAAATTTGTGAAATAATTTTACTTAATTTCCAAGTATCACATGACAAATATTGAGAAAATAGATGCTTCGTCATCAAGCTGTAAAGTGGAACTAAACGATAAGAAAAAACGAATTTTGTGTGCCACTTAGTTTCCTCGGCATTGAATGAGAATTATTACACAGAGAAGAAAGTGTGCAAATCCAATTTTAATTTCTTTTAAGAAGAAGGAGAACCTCTGCCAAAAAAGGCTAACTCTAGGATTTGACGTCTCTTTGCATTGTTTACAGACAGTATTTTTTACAGTAAGATAACCAGAAAACTTACTTTTCTCACATACACAGATGCTTTTTGAGAACTACTCATCAATGCATCTTCTGTAAACGTCATTTGCACTGTGATGACCAGCCAGCAGCCAGTCATATATGGAATGAGGGCATTTGAAGTGTTATTCCCTGAGTGGTGCCACTCATAACCAGATTCCCAGAGCAGTGGTTACATGGACCAATCTGATTGCCACTAGGACGGCTGAAGGCAACACAAGAAGCAGCACTGTGGCACAGACTTGCAGTATTGTATGAGCAGTGACACTACTTTTACTGGCAGATCTACTACAATGAATTTGTCAGTGGACTTTTACTGTGTTTCATGTATGAGCTGGATGAACTTGTTATTCAGTTGCTGAGGCCAAGTTAAGTATCCATTTTGTAAGGAGTTGATTGTAACTGTACTGTACTTTGTTCAATACAGACATTAATTGGTAATAGGCAACAATTGCAGTGTGAAAACTGGAACAATATGCAGGAAGAACCTCAGAAAATAGATCCTTGATGCAGGAGCTGACAGTTGAAAAAGACCCACTGTGGTTCAGTAAGACAACTTTCAATCATTCACTGAAAACAGAAAAATCGTTAAATGCACGTGGAGCAATTTAAAGAACAACAACATGAAATTAGTTGAAGTAAGGGCATGTGGCAGAATGATATTTACCTGAAGAATCATGAAATGTAAATTGTTCACAAAAGAAAATTAAAAGAAAATCTATTTAATTCACAAAAGAGGTATCCTGCAAAACCCTCTTTTGACCTGTTTTTCAATCTGGGATGCTTAAATGATAGGATCTATACAGAAGATAGACAAGATCAAAATCAAAAGAAGAGCAGGACATTTTTAGTCCTGGGTTCATTTACTGAGAGCAATATCATATGATAATCTTTGAACTCCAGTTAGTTAGTTTCATGTTCCAGGGATCATTTGCACGATAAATTGTAAAGATGTGGAATGAGTCATTTTATATTCACATTATAAATTTAAATATGCCTACTCATTGATCATTTACAATTCAGAGGTTTACTGTTAAAATATTGAGGACACATACTGCAAACAACATATTATAAATGACAGTCAAATGAAAATGAGGCAGCTGGAAAAAGGAAATAAACTGTTTATAATTTCAAAAGTAATTGCCATAATTATTCAGCTTTGCCTCCAGTTTCCCCAGGTGAAATTTCCTGATATTTCCCTGTTTTCCAGACAAGTTTTAGCATTCTTCCCTGACAAATTTTGGGATCTCAAGGGTTAGTCAAGACATAAGTTGACAAAAAAATGTAAGGACTTCTGTGTTTCTCCCTCATGTGAGCAAATACCTTAAGTACTAACATCAACATCTTTTGTAATGTACTGTTTTTAGATGGAGAAAGCAAACTAAACGGTAAATGCATTTCATCAAGACCACAGTTGTTATTTTATTTTGGTAAAACAAAAAAAGTTTGGTGACAAAAATACATAATTCTTTGGAGTTGCGAGACAGATTTAGAATACCTGATTTCCGAAATAACACCAGAAAAAAGTGGGCCTCTTGACAGAAGTAGGTAAGGCAGGGAAGAGTTGTGCAAACCAACACTGTAGGTGACCACCAATAAAATGTTGGTTCTATTATGTTCATTACTGTCAGTTACTAGTCACTTTGTTATGTCTATTATTTTACAGAGATTGTCGATTTTTCTTTCGAGAAGTTTACAAGTACATAGCGTACAAACCACCAACGACTGCCACTATTTTTTTCTATAAAATGCCGCCCTGTACACTGTACTTGTGGTGACACAGTTCCAATTCCTGAAATCCTTCCCCAAAGGCCTCTGGTCTGCCGAGGAGCACCACAGTCCTAGGTCCTCAGATAAACCACGAAAATCCACCGCATTATGCCCCACGAGAACAGATCCAGCCTGTAGGCAGTTCGGTGAGACTAGATCCGATCGGCAGGGCTTGCACATTAGTGGGAACTGTGGGGTTTCAGATCGGCAGGCCTGATCTGCTAGAGATACCTGAAGAAATGGCCTGTGGTTTTGGCCTGTCATGAAAGTCCACTCGTGTCGCCAGCTATCCATGTATCACAGACACCATGTTGATGGAATGAGACTGTGGTGATCAATCCATGCAACAGATAACTTGCACAAATACTCTGAGAATCAATACTAATGAGCATAGGTAGCAACTCAGTGTAAAGATGATATCTACAGACAGGAACATACAAATGACAATCACACTCTCACAACTAAATTTTCGGCCATAGCCTTTGTCAGGAAACGAGAGCATACACACATTCACACAATCACTCAGACACAACTCATGCACATATGACCACTCTCTCCGGCCACTGCGTCAACAATCTCTGAGAATCAGATCTGAACAAACCACTCCTTACGCCTCCCTGTCTTTCATCAACAGCTGCTAGGCTAGTGAAAAAATGTGGTTGCAGCACTGACTGCAAGCTGAGGGGAATGGTAGGAAAGGGAGAAGCAGTAAGAATGAAGGAGTAGGGAAACGGCGTACATACTCAGCTGTGTCCAGCCTGCAATGATGCATAACATCTCAGTAAACAAACCATTTCATCTACTGAGACAAAAATGAGATTTTTCCAATGTTTTTTCAAATTTCCCTGACTGATTTCCCTGACACGTTTGAAATTTCCTGATTTCCCAAACTGGTGAAAACCCTGCTGTTATAAATTTATCCCACTGTGAGACAATACAATCAGTACCTCGTGGAAAATTGTTTGTGATTGCCCAAGGAGCCATGATTGTACCCACACAAGCACTTCTTCATCCGTATCAAATTGACATACACGGCTATCTTTCTTGAGGGGCCTAAAAATACAGACATTGCATGGGAAGGGACCAGGACTGCAAGAAGGAGGTGTAAAGGCTTCCGAGTGAAACTTATGCAGCATAGTCAAAATGACTTTGGCAATATGTGAGCAGACACTACCCTACAACAGAATGATGCTGTACATCAACATGCCTGGGCTTTCGAAATTGATGGCACACATAAATTTCTGCAAAATGCCCATGTACTGCTGTGCATTAATTGTGGTCAATGAGCAGTGGGCTATTGCAGTCAAAGAAAAAGCTCATTGTGACTTTACTGGAGCTGGTGTGCAAGGCTTTGGATATTTTTGGTTGGGGTGAATCCATGTGGTTCCACTGTTGGCTCTGATGCTTTCTCTAAGGCTCAAAATTATGACACCATGTTCGATCTCCCACAACAATACAAGACAGGGCATAACATTCTTAATATCATGATACCATCTCAGGTGCTGCAATTGTGCAGACATTCTCTTCAACTTCTGCTCCTCCATCAGGCTGTGGGAAACCCACTGCACACAGATTTTCCAGGCCTTCAGATGCTCTGTCATGACGACATGAGTGGTACCATGAATAATGCCCAACACAGTCTGAATTTTTCCCACTGTCTGCCAGTGGTCATTTCTGATGGCAGCATCATGTGCATGTGTGTTCACCATACACAGCAGGCATTTGGGCACAAATTTCACTTCCCAACAACCCTTCTGCAGTAAAAAATCAAACTATACTTTGCTGTTTCTCTTTCCTGGCCTCAGTAGTGAAACTGGATGCATGCACGACTTGTTGACCTCACATCAAGCAAATGGCACAGAAGTGAAAGTCTGCACTGTTCCTTCCAGATTCCCAATAGAGGCCACTTCTATACACAACTCCTATCTACATTACCAACATCTGTGCTAAGCTTGTTACATGTTCTGCCTCATTTTCATTTCACTGTCCCTTTTTGCCACTTTCTCCCATATATATGTTGCGAAATGACTGAAATGGTGAACTCAAGCTCATATGTAGGCTCAATGTACGAAACAGGAATATGGGGAAACAATTGTGGGATCTGAACGATTTTTTTACCACTCTGTAACATGTCTTCTGGGGTGTAGATGTAGAAAATACTCAAGTGATAGATAAAATCTGAGGAAGAAGGGTGATGATATAAAATTATGAACAAATAAGTACAAAACCAAATTCACATTAACAGTTTCTACTTAGCAGTATGAGAACTTGATTTAAATCCATTTTTAAACTTCATCAATATACAGCTCACTAGAAGAAAAGGGCTTTTCTTTCTGCAGAAATATCCAAAAACTATTATATATAGATATTATATTAATTATTTAAAATTCATAAATTATACTACATCAGCTGGAGAGGCTTACCTTTGACTTGGCAATTTTGTTCCCATTTTCATCATAGACATCTATACCATGAATCAGTTCATTCTGCCGCATTAGAGGAATGTTAACACAATTTGCTGCAGCAACAGCAGCAAAAGGCACGTACCGCTAGGGGTAAAAGATTGTGTTTCAATACACAACTTAACTTTATTGTATTCATTTTAATTAGTGAACATGAAACACAAGAATCCCGCTTGGTACTCACCTTCATGAAACACAGCTAACACTTAAAAAGTTGATAGAAATATACAATGTAAGCACATCAAGAGCAGTGGAATACGTTAGGGTAGATAGGAAGCCACATCAAGGGGGTAACAGGTTACATGGAGTAATTTTTATTTTTTTATTTGTCTTTCGACAGCTTAGGGCTGTTTAGCCAATACACGGAGGATGGAAAGTGAGAATGAAGTAATCTAATCTGTGTGTTGGTTAGATTAAATGTTATAAATAGGCAAACGTTAGACTAATTCAGTATCAAAAGTGGCAGGAAACAGAATTGTATCATGAACTAGACAGCATAGAATAAAATATATATAAGCAAAATATGATCAAATCAATTATAGAGAAGAGAGAGTGGGTGGGATGAGCACAAAAGGAGAGGCTAACTTATGCTTCAATGCTAGTAAATGAAAGAGCAGAGAGGAAAGCAGTAAAGGAGGGAAGTAAGATAGGGGACAGAAGTAAGTAAAGAAGTGTGTGAGGAGGAGTTCAGGTGAGAAAGAGTAAGAAAATGGGTAGTGCGGGACACGGTTAGTAAACAGGTGGAAGTAGGGGAGAGCATGGAGCCTGAGCAGGAAGTAAATAAAAGCAAATATTCAGAGGGCAGACACACATAATGAATGGAAACAGAAGGGGGCAGTGGAAGATGAAGGTTGTTACAAGTGAATCAAAGCTTCTAACAAAATCTCCAATGTGAGTAACTATAAGAAACAACATATATGTCACTGTTTCAAAATCCCATGAAGTCTCATGCATTAGTCCCCTTGCATGCCATAGGGAGACAAGAGGCAGTTATTTCTGCCACTTCTCTTGGATACAAGAAATCAAACGCATGCACTTTGTGATCCATAGTTGACTGGATAAGATCACTGTTTACTTATGAATCAAGTGTCAGCAGGACTGGGAAATTCATGACCAGTTACATTTTTATCCTAGCCATATTACAACTGGAGTTTTGGAATTTAATTATTCTTGGCAACTGTGTGTACTGGCCATTTGTTATGTGCTCAAATTTTCCAAATACTCCAATGAATGCTCAATGTGACTTCCAGCCACCCATCTGAATGCGTAGTAGTAGTAGTAGTAGCAGCAGCAGCAGCAGCAGCAGTTTATTCATCCATAGATCACTTTTACAAGGATATTGGAAACATCTCAGAATTGCAGTTTAAGAAATATGAAAGCAACATTATTCATGGATACACCCATTTACATACTTACAGGTCTAGCTTGACAAAGATGGGACAGGTAATCAGTCGCAGTCTTCTAATATGAGCCATCCCTGAAGTAATTTAAGGAAACCACAGATAACCTAAATCAAGATGTTCAGATGAAGATTGGAGCCACCATCCTCCCGAACATAAAGCTAGTCTGTTTAAAGCAGTGCTACCTCATTCACTTTTTATATCTAATGTACAAGACCATTTTATAAAGAAGTAATTTAATAAGATAAAATGATAGTGCTACATTGCTCATTCGTTTCTCACTTCCAGTCACAGCAAATTTTTTCATAACCAACACAACACACCCTATCACATGATGTTAGGACCATTGTGATGATACCTGGTTTCCATTTTGTCTACCACAACTTTTCAATTATTAGCCTGAAAAACTTAGTCAGCATCCCTCTATAACAAGTGAGATGTTGAGCTCAGAAAAAAGGTAAGGTGTCAGTATTATATACACTGCATAGAGTTGGCAGTAATATTTAGCAGAAAAAAGGGAAAAAAACATAGTGTGGAAATGTTATGTGAAATAATATATGTTTTATTATTGTCTATTATTTACATGTGTTACATTTTTTACCAAATCCCTACTCTGTGTTACCTAAGTAATCCTCCAGTGTTTATAATGTATTGCTTAATAGGTATTTTTAACTATCTTTTTAAGTAAGTTTGTTGCACTAATCTCTGTAATCTCCTTAGGCAGTTAATTATACAGTTTTATTTCTTGATAGAAAATGATGTTTTGAGTTTTATAATTATTCTTTTTTAGTAAGCATAAGTTCACTCTAACTCCTGTTCCAGTATCATGGGCAAAGCTGTTTATGCAGTAAATATCAATGTCATTTATGATGTGTACAGCTGATTGTTGATATGGACTCTGACTACAGTTGATTGGTTATGGACTGTAGATTAAATTAAACTGAAGACTGCAAAAAGGTAGGAATTTAAGGACATGAGACCTGGATAAAATGAAACAACCAGAGGTTGTAGAGAGTTTCAGAGTGAGCATTAATTAAGGAACAATTGACAAAACAGGGGAAAGGAATAAAGCAGAAGAAGAATGGGTATATCTCAGAGATGAAATGGTGAAGGCAACAGAGGATCATCTAGGTAAAAAGACGAGGTCTAGCAAAAATCCTTGGGCAAAACAAGAGATATTGTATTTAACTGATGAAAGGAGAAAATATAAAAATGCAGTAAATGAAGCAGGTGAAAAGGGATACAAATGTCTCAAAAATGAGATCAACAATAAGTGGAAAATATCTGCACAGGAATGGTTAGAGGACAAATGTAAGGGTGTAGAAGCACATATCACTAGGGGTAAGATAGATGCCGCCTACAGGAAAGTTAAAAAGACGTTTGAAGAAAAGAGAATCACATGTATGAATATCAAGAGCTCAGATGGAAAACCAGTCTTAAGTGAAGAAGGGAAATCAGAAAGGTGGAAGGAGTATATAGATGTACTTGAGGGCAATATTATGGAAATGAAAATGATGTAGATGAAGGTAAGATGGGAGACGAAATACTACATGAAGAATGCCACAGATTGCTGAAAGACCTATGTTGAAACAAGGCCCCAGGAATAGACAACATTCCGTTAGAATTATGATAGCTTTGGGAGAGCCAGCCATGACAAAACTCTTCCATCTGGTGAACAAGATGTATGAGACAGGCAAAATACCCTCATTCTTCAAGGAGAAGATAATAATTCCAGTAAGAAGCAATACTCATTCCTAGAAACTTTGTGTTACACAGTCTATAGAGGTGCCATATACATTTAATATAACAGTTTCATTTTCCATCTTCAAACAGAAATTCATGCCACTTGTTTTCTATATGTTTAAACTATTTTACAGCATACTGACCAACAGTAAAACTTCCTCAAGAATTTCATTTTCTTTCTCTGTGACTTCTCTTATTTTCTCAGTGAGAGTGGAGTTACACTCTTTTCACAACACTTCCTGCAAATTTGACATCATTTTTTATGTCAAACACAATATCGATTATTGCAGAGACTAATATAAACTTTTGTTAATGTTCGATGTGAGTAACAGCTGACACAAGTCGTTAGTGGCAGAAAAATAGCAACCAGAAATGCCACTGGTTTGCATGAAGTCTTGTAAGATGAATGTTACTTCCAAAATATTTTTGACGAGGAACAATAATAATGTTGTCACTTATCATTTCACTCGCATCAATTCAAGTGGGTCAATTCTATTGTCTGATTCCACTGGTCAGATTTGTGCAATGACGTCATAGATAAGGCAAAGATCGTACATATAGGCACTCTTTGAAATCAATTTGTAAATAAACAAATGTATCATACAATCACGGTTCATTTGATTAATTACTTAGCCATGAATTACACCCAAAGGAACTGAAGGCAATGAAAATAAATAAGAACAGAAAAAGGGAAATATACATGTCTCAAAGAAATTATTATCGTAATTTATGTAAGAAAAGCACTGAAATTTATAAAACCACTATAGTACAGCGCATGGTGCATGGTGAAATCTTAATGATGTGAAATATCATTATTTTTTTAATAATAATTATTGAATCTAATGGGACAAATGCAGTAAAGTGGGAGTCTTGGGCAGGGAGAAACTGCAATGCAACAAAACGTGGGAAATGGGGTACCGGAACTGTGATAGCAGAATAGTGACACAGCGTAGAAATATGACTTCCACATTTTTTTAGTATGTACACATATATAAAACACATGTAAGTGTTACAAGCATATAGAGGATACTAACTCCCACTGCCTCATGGGGCAGCAATGATCGTTTTACCAAGTCAGTGATGTTATACCACCACAAATCAAACTGAACAATATGCTATCAATAAATCTTCGCCATGTCTGTGCCACATTTTTTAGTCCATACCACATGTACAGGCACTCAAAGATACTGAATGGCATGATTATTACAGTTTTTGGCACATCTTCACCTGCCAACAGAATTTGCGGTATGCTGTTATGCAGTCAATGACGCTGAAAATTTTTGCCCCAGCCAAGACATGGGAAAAACTATGCAAACTAAGAAGGGGCTAGCTGTCAATGATTCTACAGGTGTTGAAGTAGTGGTTGTCACTGATTAGGCACAAAGGACCATTCCTTTTAGGAATTAGTTAAACTGGGGTGGCTCAAGCACTGTCTGATGCCCTGACTATGCCACCCCACCAAAGGTTGCCCACCACAGGTTTAGCCACTTTAAGTTTGTGAGGAGATAGACAGCAGGGGCAGTGACGGACTGTGGGACCTCGTGTGGTTGTAATGTGATGGACTGTACTGAGATTGTATGTGGTCTAACAGGGGAGCATGGAGTGAGTCCAGGATGTGGGGTGTGACATGATTCATGGCCATAGTTACCGTCACATGGCACTGTCTCAGCAGCACACTCATGGGGGCTATGATGCTTCACTGACCTGAGAAGTGTCTGTAGTAGTGGCACCTCAGTAGCAACCGGTGTCGAGACGACATAGGTTCTTGAGATGCTGTTGAGCTGCTTGTAGTGATGCAGTGGTGTCCAAAATCTGTCTCAATAGTTGTTTGTTTTTGAGGCACGTGATGTAATAGCGAGTACTCGGCTACCTTTAGAAATAGCTGGTTGAAAAGTGCTTTGCTTTGTACCATCAGGTCAAGTGCTGTGTCGAGCAGTTGCAGCATGACTAAAGGTGTGACAGTACTAGCAGGTAGTGAATCGGTGAACACACCATGGACCGGCTGCTGGTCTTCCCACATTAATATGAGGGCATGATTAAAATCTGGTAATAGTTTTTAGTGCCGGAGGAAATCGGCTCCCAGGACTGGTTTAACTGTTTCTGTCACTAGGAATGTCAAATGTATCAGAGTACCTGTGCTGAGGGCGAGCATGATTTGTGCAGTTCCAGCAACTGTGATTACAGGGACACTGGTCACGCCCAGTTGCAGCGGCGATGGTGACAATGTAACAGGCACGAGAGCAGGTGGCAGAGTGCTCACGTTGGCCCCGGTATCATCGAGGAAATAAGTCTGCAGGTGCCTGTCATGGATGAATAGTCAGGAACTGTCTGCCCGTTGAAACACTGCATCAGTGTTGTTTTGTTGTCATGTGGAGAGACATCTTATTAAGGAAGAGTGCCCTAGTGGGCCTACATCAGGTCACCATTGGAGTTTGGATAAGTGCAGGGTTGTCTGTAGTGCTGTGCATCCTGCCCAAATCTGGTGTGAAACTAGCAGTAGTGTTGTTGGGTGTGGAAGCAGGTGATGCACTTGGTCAGTGTGAGTTTTGTTTATACACAGAGCCATGGCGGTGCCCAGTTGGAGTTCCATCAACCTCGCACGTCGCAGTAGCTGATTGTTGTCTGCTGGAGATATGAAAGGTGCTTGGGATGGTAGAGCCAGAGGGCACGCTCCGATTCAGGTTGGTCCAGCCATCGTGGGGCAGCCTGTGGCTGTGTGGAATGTTGGGGCAGCTCAACTGGGATTGGGCAAAATCAGTTTTGGTGCGCAGGCATACTGGGCATATCAACTGCAGCTTAGCACTGTTGGTCGTTGATTAATATGCGTTGTTATGACAGTGCCTGCATTCTGTCAGTGAGTCGAAGTTAAACTCCAGTGACGCCTCCTCATGTGCTAGCATCACTGTATGGATGTTCTCTGGCAGTTTTAGGAGTCAAAGTGTCCATAGCATGCAATCAGGCAGAGCGTTGGGGTCATTAGATCTCGCAGGCAGTGCCAGCGTGAAGATGGCACGGCATTGCCCAAAGTACTCTCATTGATGGCGATATTTACTGCTGGTCAGATGCGCATGTTAGTAGTTGTGGCAATAGTGTCTCGGCAGTTTTGTATTTATGACGAGCCATAATATCTTAAAGCAAGTAGCTAATAAGGTCTGCACTGTCTCCAAGGGGGTTAAGAAGGCGGCAAACTTCTCGTTGTCCCCAATGACGTCACTGGCTGACATCAGACACTCACTGACAGCAAACAGCATTGTGGGAAAATCCACGTGGAACAATGCTAATTTCAAATGGTGGTGGATGGTATGATGGCCATCAGTGGTTTTATTGTTAGGCACCATCGTGAGGTGGGAGTGGCACGGTGCGGGAGGCACGGGAGCATCAGTGTGCAAGACAGACAGGAAATGTAGCTCAATGTAGGGAGGTGCGTGATGAAGTGAGTCACATTGTGCTGCGGGCGGCTTTGGCGTCACGCAGCGATGTGCGTAAAGCTGTTTGAACAATGGCTGTGCATGCGACTGAAGTTCCGGGGCCAATGCAGAAGGTATGACTTTCCCAGTGTCAGATGTCTGAGATGGTGGAAAATGTACATGAGAGAGCTTATGAGGTCCTGGCACCATAAAGAAGGAAGGCGTGGTCATTTATTATCCAGTTGCACTGTCTGTGTCTCATGGATTTCATGGGGACATGCTATCATTCACAGCATGGACGATCTGGGTGTGACACCACCCAAACCGGAAGGCACTGGTATCTGTTTTGGTGCTGGGTGCGGTTGATGTAAATTCACAGCATGGTGCTGGACCGGAAGCGAGTCAGCTGTGATGCCTGGTGCGGGTGGGATATGAGTGATGTCATAGTCTGTCTAGCGTAACTCGCATTTAGTCTCAATGGTCGAAGAAGAATCTGGAAAATCGGAATGCACAAGTACTGAAAGGTGATGTAAGCTTTGATTCTGTGGTCCATTGGCAGATGGATGGCAAAACTTAACAATGGGGTGGTATGTTATGGGCCATTGTTATTCAGCCATAACGGCACTGTGGGAGGCGTCCATATGCTTCAGGTCGTTAATACGAGTGTCACAAGGCTCATAATCACTAGCACTGGAACACGCAATGTTTTGTCTTGTTCGAAAGTCAAAAGCACATACATTAATGCCTGTTACAAAGGCGAGAGCCCATTGTTTTTATTGTGACAATCTGCTGCATTTTTGTCTAAAATACCAGGAATAGATTCAGTTGGAGTCAAATCTGGAATGTTTATTGTGAAGTCACTCAGTAAATTCAACATTCGTTGTGGCGCAGTTCGCTGCTTGGCATTGGCAACAATGGGATGCTGGTTCAGAGATACGGAAAACAATGAAGGCATTGTTGCTCTGTCATTTGGCACTGTAGTATTGTCCAGATCTTGACAAATATTTAGCGATTTTGTACACAGTATGTTCATGGAATTCATGAGCAGTTGTTGAAAGATGTAGTTGATGTTGTCAAAGAAACGGTGATATTTCACCATTTTTAACAGCAGCATTCTTGATGGTGTAACTGGTGCAGCAGATTTTAGACTTAACAGCAAAACTACAGGGAGACTTGGAAATTCAGGGTCACCACCGTGGGAAGTGGGGTACCATCAATGTGAAAGCAGAATAGTGACACAGTATAGAGATATGATTTCCACACTTTTATTAGTATGTACATATACATAACACATGTAAGCATTACAAGTATACAGCACATACTAACTCCCACTGCCTCACGGGGGCAGTGATCCTCCTTTTACCGAGAAAGGTATGTTATGCTGCCGCAACAATAATGGGCAAGTGAAATAAGTAATAATATATATATGTAACATAAAAATAACAGTAGCATGGAATGTGAACAAACAGGCACAGAAATCCTAAAAGAAAAGTCAGTAACAAAAATTTACAACAAGTAACAAATATCGGAATTGATAATTAGAATTAAGCTATATGGGTTAATCCTAGTTATCGATTCCAACACTTTCATCGTTCATTATTCAGTTCATTTCTTCAACAGGTGTGTTAATATTGGAATTGGTAACTAGAATTGACCTATATACGTTAATTCTAGTTACTGGTTCCAAGCACTGCACAGTTCATTATTTAGATCGTTATTGCAGCAGGTGCCTGCACTGAAATGTAACAGAATTTTTGCACTTGTAATTGCTTTCTGAACTGATGCGAGAAAGTACCAAATATTGGAATTGGTAACTAGAATTAATGTATATAGGTCAGTTCTAGTTATCAATCCCAATATTTATCTGCTACTTTTTTGTCAAAATTTGTTATTTGTGTACTGGCTTGCCCTTTTTGGGGGGATTTCTGTGTCGGTTTTCCACATTTCATGCTATTCATTCAAATACATTATTATTTATTTCATTTCTGTGTCAGTTTACCACATTTAATGCTATTCATTCAAATACATTATTATTTATTTTATTTCTGTGTTGGTTTTCCACATTTCATGCTATTCATTCAAATACATTATTAGTTATTTCATTTTCCCACTGTATGTTACATTTTGGTTTCTACCCACCCATGACAGCCAGTTTCCTGTAGTAGCTGTGTTACATTCAATAATTAAAGCTATTTTATATTATTTCAACTCCACCGTGTGCTGTACCGTAGTGCCATTTAAAAGCTTTTCTTACAAACATTAATTGCAACAGTAATGTATTTCTCTCTCTCTCTCTCTCTCTCTCTCTCTCTCTCTCTCTCTCTCACACACACACACACACACACACACACACACACATTTGTTCTCTCTCTCCCCCCCCCCCCCCCCCCCCCCTGTACCCTTTTTAATGACTCCTTGCGCTGATTTGGTTTTATTATCTACAGTGTATATTATTTTGTTATTAACTGACCTTTTTTCTGCAGCCAGCATCTTCTCTCTCTCTCTCTCTCTCTCTCTCTCTCTCTCTCTCTCTCTCTCTCCCCCCCCCCCCCCCCCCCCTTGTACCCTTTTTAATGACTCCTTGCGCTGATTTGGTTTTATTATCTACAGTGTATATTATTTTGTTATTAACTGACCTTTTTTCTGCAGCCAGCATCTTCCTATAAATAATTTTGTACGTATCATAGAAATTTAAGAACCCTGAATCACAATGACTGTTTTTAATGAAGACGTCTTAATACCTACTATTATTCTTTTGCTACTGATTTGGGTACATTTCGAAATATCTTTTCAAAGTTTAATTTAAATAATGTTAAAAATTTAGACAGTTTTGCACTTACTTTAGTTTCTCTGTAATTGTAAATCAATTTTGATTTTCTAGATCTCTTGAACAAATTTGTATTTTGATTTATGATAACTGTCTTTTTTGGGCCTGTAGTTAGGTATTTTTTCCATGCCTGACATGCCACAGGGACACGCCAGAACTCTAACCGAGCAAGATGGCACAGTAATGAGCACAGTGAAAAACTGGAAAAAGTGTACGCACTACCTCCGGCTGATGAATATATCATAGAAAATAATTAATTTCTTGCTGATGTCAAGCCCCATTAATTCAATAGCTGATACTTGTAAGTGTTTGTCTTTACATACTGCACTAATTTCATGTCTTGATTTAAACTGTCTTCCTTTGTTATCTAAATGCATTACCTTCCACCCTTTGAAGTAGACCTACAGCAACAGTTTACCAATTCATAAAGTGATAATACTACATGTTTTTATTTCTGTCTCTCTACACCAGCACTCAGTGGCACAAACTACTATGCAGTTCAGAGATTGGATTTCAACTTCGAGCTGCTGTATTTATTATTGATTGTATCGTCTGATGAAGGACTATTAAGTATGTGAAATGTCCTGTACAACTTTTTTCAATAGTTTTTTTTTCTTTGTGACATGTAGTGTATGTGTCATTTGATGTTTCAGAATCTGTCGTGTGAGTGATTATTTCAGAATTTTTTAGACTGCTGGGGATACTCTTTAGGCAGGGGATTTATCCTAAAGAAGAAGGACCTACTTGTCCTTTGACTGTAAATAACGTGAGATCCACACACTATGCTTTAATGAATCAGCTGCACCAATCATAGCTTCTGAGTCCTGTTTAAGTGTAGGCCATCCCTGGTGAAGCCCCATCTCTTAATAGTGCTGATTGGTACCAGAGCAACATGCACAAAGTCAGCTGCCATCAGCAACATCTGTAACCCCACATTAACCCATCTCACATCTCCATTAAGCCATGGACATCATGATGCCAGAACGGGTCAATAAAGTACGCAGTGGTGTCACAAGTTAGGGACGCTACATTGTCCACATCACCACCTGTGTCATATGCCCCATCCCTATCCAAACTGTTTTTTGTCCCACCTATTACAACTACAAGGTCTTCTTCCGAAAATTCCTTACGTGTATATCCTAAGTCTTCTATCACTTCACTTAGCCCAGCATTTGGCTTGAAAATTCTGGTGGTACACTGCCATTAAGCTTTCCTGAAACTGAGGGCCTACATCTTGCCCATGGCTACCTACTACCTAGCAGTAACATTTTGTTCTCCCTAAAATTTTACGGATTCTTAGACTTCCTGATTTCAGTTGAAGTGTGTTGCACATTTCTTGCTCCTATCTGAGGCGCTTCTCAACTTAACTCTGGCAGTGGTAGGTACCTGTTTTTAGTGTTAATAATAAAACTATCAAATTGTGTTCTCTTTCTTGCTATCTTGCTACAACTTGTCAGTTCCTAACAACCCTCCTCCCTTCTATCTCCCTTAAGGGCACAGATTTTCCCTTTCTGCTCCTCAATCAAAATGTTTGTTCTGCATACTCTGCCGTTCCTGAAGAGAGTCTTTTCTGTTTTTCCAGTTTTCTGTTTTTCCAATTTTCTCCACACTACGTCCTTCCCCAGTGGAAATGTTTTCTACAAGATTGGCAATAAATCCCCTTACTCAGTTCCTTATTACAGTTTTCACATTTCTCACTCATGGGAAATTTTGAAAGAAGAATTAAGTTTAATTTTAAAGAAAGTATTAAGTTTATCTAGTACAGGAGTTTGTCTGTATGTATACAAAAATGACACTAAAATGATTTGTGCTGTTACCACTGTTTTTGTACTGCTAATACAACTAATAAATAATAAATGTGTACAGAAAAATGATTCATAAACGTTTAATTATAGTCATATGGTGACAGTAGACACCAGCGGAACTAGTAGCTGCCTTGTTTTAAGGAACTGGATTAACATTAGGTGTATGTTTTCTATCAGAATATGTTAACAGGTCAGTCAGTTGGTTGTCTGTTGGGGGGAGGAGATGGGGAAGGGACCAAACAATGAGGTCATAGGTCCTGTGATCTAAGAACGCAGAAATCAAGGGAGGAATAACACAAACAGCACAGTCATGAGAAAGGCATATTATGCCAACCAAGATGGGAAAGGCATGTCAGGGCAGCAGAAAGAGGAAAGAACAGGTGTGGGATGGATGGAAATGAGGAAAGCAGGGGCACCCCAGAAATCTACACACAATGGGGCACCAGCAGCGTCACCAGTCCATCTTGACACCCTTGTCATATCTTTATCACAACAGGTACAACACCAGTGGAAGAAGACACAAGAAAAGGGGAAACAAAAAAGCACAACAGACTGGACAAAATTTAGGGAAAAAGCAGGGAGAACCTAGGTGATGGAGAAGAAAGGTCAAGGTCTCCATAACCAATGCCTGTGCTAACTGAGGGACTCAAATTCCAAATGAAAATTCAAGGACTTATACCTGAGAGAACAAACCACTTTTGCAAAGAAAACTGAGGACAGACATAACTGTGCAGGTGTCATACGCCAAGACCCAAGACAAGAAAGATGGGAGGGCACATTAAGTGTGAAGGGCCCAAAGGCGTGGGAAGAGGGGGGGTGGGGGGCAGGCAGTCCAGCAAAATATGAATCTCCATGTGGGGAGCTCCACAACTGAAAAGGGAAAGGGGCTGAGGTACTAACCAAGAGGATCAAGAGGTTGGTGGTCAGGAGAATATGTGGGGAAGAGGGCAAGGAAGAGAGATGGAAATCACAGCCGAACCCAACCAGTAAACCCATCCAAGATGGCGGGGGGGGGGGGGGGGGGCAGCAGATAGACAATGGCCTGAAACCACAAAAAGAACAGAATAGGAGGGGTGAGCAGGGGAAGAGTGAATAGTGATGGCATATGACACCAGGAGCTGGAACTACGGAACTAAAGGGGGAGGATCCCAGTGTCAAACACAAGACTATCAACAGAGTTTTTGCAAAAGGCATTGGTAGTTAATAGGATACCATGATGGTGAACCGGGTCCAAAATGAGCAGTGTAGCAGTGTGCAAGGGGAAGCTGATCCATAAACTTGACAACCATAGTCCAGACAAGACAGAACAAATGCCCGGTAATGGAAGAGAAGGGTTGAATGATCCACACCACAAGAGATGCAAGCAAGGAATTGAAGAACATTGAGTTTATAAAAACAGCCAACCTTCAGATGACTGATACGGGGCAACCAAGAAAGCTTGTTGTCAAAAAGAATTCCTAAGAATTGGAATTGGGGGACCATGGTCAGCTGTTGGGCATCAAGGTAGAGCTCTGGATAAGGATAGACTGTAGTATGGAGGCAGAAATGCACCACCCCTGACTTGAGGATAGAGAATTGAAAACTGTGTGACTGTGTCCACAAGGAAGCACACCGGATGGCACCCTGGAGCTACTATTCTGTAGAAGCCAACAAGTGGGAGCTAGCCCAAATATAGAAATCATTCACATGCAGAGCAGAGTGACCAACTGTCTGGCAGAGGCCAATAGTCTATTAACAGCAATGAGGAAAACGAGGACACTTAACACAGAGCCCTATGGAATGCTATTCTCCTGGTTCTGCAGAGAGCTGAGAACAGTGCCAACCCAAACTCTGAATGACCGGTGAGACAGCAACAGGCAAATAAAAATCAGTAGGGGACCCTGAAGACCCCAGTACGTTAACAGGGATAACTGAGTGTGTCAAAACAACATCATCAAGGAGGCAATAACCTAATCTTTGATATGGTAGGTCTAATACCTGATACCAACAAAGTGTTGTATAAAGCGATTGTCAAACATCCACATCAAGAATAGCAAAGAAACTACAATGGAGCTCTAGCAGAGAGGGCAGTGGCAGAGCATCAGCTGATACATGATAGGATATAAATATTACGGTCATGTTGCTGTAATGAAGTCATCTATTGGTAAAATAAGTATAGGTGTTGATTAGATTTTGTTGAACAATGTCATCACAGGACTGTGCATCAGTGGAAGGTTTCATGGAGTGATGTATCATGGTACATTTTGTGTGTGTGTGTGTGTGTGTGTGTGTGTGTGTGTGTGTGTGTGTGTGTGGAAAATCAACCACTCACTTAGAGCTGATGGATGTGTGGCACATAGAAACATGCAACAGAAAAAGTATTCACACTAGCTTTCAAGCTCTTTCTCAACCGAAAGCCCCCCCCCCCCCTCCCCCCACATGTATTGGTCAGCATTGCTGCGACCGCTGCTGTGTGTGTGTGTGTGTGTGTGTGTGTGTGTGTGTGTGTGTGTGTGTGTGTACTTTTGCTAGAGAAGGATCACGAGCTTGAAAACTAATGTGAATACTTTCTCTGTTGCATGTTTCAATGTACCAAACATTAGTGAGCTTTAGGTGAATGGTTGGCATTACTTTATTTTATGTATTATACAATCTAGGGATTTCCAGTTTACAAATTAGCATGAAAATGAAATTTTCCATGAAAAGTTGCATTTGGTGAATTTGAAGGATTTATCTGCTCAAATATGTCCAAACACTAAGCCAAAAATGTGTACCATGTTTTTTGATTAATGGTAACTAACTATAGCTTTGCTGAATATGAAATACTCTTAACACTAGCAGCAAGAGGTCATAGACCCCATTAATTATATGGTTCACATGTTTAGAATAAAAACCAAGGGAGTTGCGACACTTCTAATCAGTATATAAATATTCAAACATTACAACTTGTTTACTGGCAACACTGGAATTCTGGGAACAGACCATAAGATATGAGGAAATTGGTATTCACAATGAGATGTGGAAAGTAGCCACAATGAAATATCATGAAATTTTTAACATGAATCAGACTTGAGTACCTTCCCATTATGCTTTATCAGGTGACCTTTCATGTAAATCCTTCAGAATTTTTGTGGTTGAAATTTTTTAAGGCATTCCACTAGCCAACAAGAAAGTAGGCATCAGTGCTGATGAGCAAGGGACCTTTGATATTTGTTTGCTTTAGAAAAAGATAATGGAAAGTTACTGGGAATACAGGGTTCTGTTACATCTCTCACCCATTCAGATCAGAGTCTGAAACAAACATGAGTTTGTCCAATGGCAGGAAATGGTACTGTTTATTAGCAATGAAATCTGCCACTGATGAATTACATACTTTTCTTATTTTTGTTTTCAACATTACTTCATCTACATATCCCATACAAACAAAGAGAAATCAAAGATGTATACAGGATAAGCAGACAAAATCACACAGATTTCTAAAAAATAAGCCTGACTGGATGTGCAGAACAGCATAGAAATAATAGCTAGAGGATAAATGCAAGGCTGTAGAAGTATGCACGACTATGAGAAAGATATATGCTGCCTTAAGGAACATTAAATAAACTTTCACAGAAAAAAAGAAACACCTGTATGAGTATTAAGAGCTTGGGTGGTAAACCAGTACTGAACAAAGGGAAGGCAGAAAGATGAAAGGAATATTTAGAAGGGCTATGCAAGGGAAATGAATTTGAAAACAATATTATAGAAAAGGAAGCACATGAAGTAGAGATGGGAGATACAATACTGCAAGAAGAATATGACAGGATACTGAAACACTTGCATCAAAACAAGGCATCTGGAGTAGACAATATATGCTCAGAATTATTGAGATAGAAATGATGAAACTATTACACATGCTATGCAAGATTACATGAGACAGGTTAAATACCCTCAAACTTCAAGACGTATGCAGTAACACCAATGCCAAAGATGGCAGATACTGACAGATGTGAATGTTACCAAACTGTCTTTTCAATACATCATAGTTGCAAAATGCTAACACACTTTATTTATAGAAGAATGGAATGACTGATGGAAGTTGACCTCAAGGTACGAGAGAAATATAGGAACACACGAGGCATTAATGACCCTACGATGTATATCAGAAGATTGGCTGAAGAAAAGCTAACAAACATTTCTAGCATTTGTAGATTTAGAGAAAGATTTTCTTGATGCCATCTGGAACACCCTCTTTGAAATTATTATGGTAGCAGAGATAAAATATATGTAGTGAATTATTATCTGCAACTAGTACAGAAACCAGACAGCAGTTCCAAAGCTTAAGAAAAAAAGTATTCATCACCTACAAACATGCTGTAAGAATAATATATCATACTGATCCACAATGACTGAGTAGATATCTTTTTGAGGAGTTAGGCATTTGGACTACTGCTTCAGAGTATATTTATTCCCTCATTAAGTTTGTTGTAAATAATCCACTGCAGTTCAAAAGGAACACTTATGTACAGAATTACAATACTAGAAGAAAAAATTACATTCATTACTCCACATTAAGGTGTCCTTAGTAGAAAAGGCAGTGCACAATACTGCAACCAAAATTTTTGATCACTTACCCAGAGATATAAAATTTCTGACAGACAGCAAAGTAAAATTTGGAGAAAAACTTGCTCCTTGATTACACTTTCTATTCTGTACACAAATTTCTATTACTGTAATGTGTAAAAGGTGGTGGGTGTGAACTAATAATCACATTTTTATATTAAAAAACAAAACAAACAAAAAGCACTTGATGAATAGTCAGCATGATGCCATATTTACAAATTAATTCTTGTTGTATATGTAAAATGACATATCCCATTGTAATTTATTGTGCAAAAGTTCCATGGAGCATGAAACTAACTAACTAACTAAGTAAGAACTTGAAATGGAAGCAACAGCTGAGACTGGATTGAGATAGGATTATAGGCTATCCCTGATGGTATTCAGTCTATGCACTGAACAAGCAATAAAGGAACCAAGGTGAAATTTAGAAAGGGAATTAAAGTTGAGAGAGGAAAAATAAAACCTTTGAGGTTTGCCAGTGACGTTGTATATCTGTCAGCAATGGCGAAGGTCCTGGAAGATCAGTTGAACAGAATGGTAAGAGTACTGAAAAGAGGTTACAACATGAATATCAACAAGAGTAGAGCAAGATAAATGAAATGTAGGCAAATTAAATCAGACAATGCTGAAAGAATTAGGCTAGGAAAAGAAACATTAAAAGTATACATCAGTTTTGATATTTGGGCAGTGAAACAACACACAATGGCTGAAGAACAGAAAATATAAAATGCAGACTGACAGCAGCAAGGAAACCATTTTGAAAAAGTGAAATCTGTTGATATCAAATACCCATTTGAGTGTTGCAAAGTCTTTTCTGAAAGTATCTGTGAGGCTTGTAGCCTTGTACAGTGTGAAATGTGGATGCTAGAAAGTTCAAGCAAATTTTGAAAGTTGGTGCTATATATGAATGCTGAAGATTAGATGTGTAGATTTCATTATTAATATAGAGGTACTAAAAAGAATTTGAGCGAAAAGAAACTTGTTGCACAACTGGAGTAAAAGAAATTATAGGTCGATAGAACATAAACTGAGGCATCAATAAATAGTGAATTGGTTATTGGAATGAAGTGTTGGGGGGAGGGGGGGGGGGGGGGAAATTCGTGGATGGACACAAACTAACTATCTCTCTCTCTCTCTCTCTCTCTCTCTCTCTCTCTCTCTCTCTCTCATTCCTCACCCTAATTTATTTTTCTACCACTCTCCTTTCTCTCTCCATTCTTTCTCTCCCTCTTCATCTCCACCTTCCTTTCCCCTATCCATCTGGCTACATCACTCTTTGCTCCACCCTACGTAGGCCTACCCCTTTTGTCTTGTGCAGCCACAGAGTCATCTGTTGATAGACCTGCCCCTTTCCCACTACCTACCTACCTACCAACCCCCCCCCCCCCCCCCCCCTCCCTCCCCATTTGTGTCCTACCCTATCCCCCATTGCCTCCACCAGCTCAGGCAATGGCTTTCAGTTATTGAGTATCAACAATCAGTTTTTCCATGGCCACAGGAGTGCACATTTGTGTGTGTGTGTGTGTGTGTGTGTGTGTGTGTGTGTGTGTGTGTGTGTGTGCTTTTATTGATGACAGTCTATTGTCAAGTACATCTAGGACGATAAGATGTCCATATTATGTTGCTATTGAACTGGCAATAAAGGGCAAAAAAAAGTCTGTCATTAATAAAGATTAATTACTATAAGCAGCTACTCTTGTGCATATTTCTAATAATAATGTCATTATCTGACATGTATTAAAAAGTGTTTTGCTACAAATAGTTTCTTGTAAACAAACTTAACAAGAACTAACTATTTTGGTAAAAAATAATGTATTATTCTTATTTTGATTACACTGCAAATATGTACTTTCTATTGCATACAATATTTATATTCCAAGTTGTAGTGCAAATTTGCCACTGAAAAGAAATTTGCTAAAATTTTCCTGACCAATAGTAACTGTATATGTACAGGAAAAGCAGTGTATATGTTATAAAGCTGAAAATTCTGCTTTTTTTGCAACAGTATTGTACTGAACAGAATAAAACTGAGATTCTAAAGGCTTGCACTTTTATTGGGCATTGAAATTAAAATGACTCATGAGATAATGTATTGCTGTGGTAGTCAACAGAGTAGTAATATCTTTCCCTATTTTTTAACTGCATCAAAATTCAGTAACACATTTTAAATTCAAATACAACCTGGAAGCTGCTATGATGCTTAGTTCTGATTATTGTGCTATACAATGATGCGTACAGCCATCACAGTGCTGTAAATGCGTCACACATTCCATCTGGAGCTCACTGCTTGCTGTAGTAGTTCTGTTACCATACTGAGACATGGCACAAATAGTATATCTGTGGAATTCAGTCCATAGTCTAAACATACAGGCCTTTATAATAATAATGGAAATTCCTGGATGGAGCAATGTGTAAAATAATGGGAAGGTAATCACTCACCTATACCGGACAGATGCATGTCAAACGAAACAAGTGACAGAAAGAGCATATGCACTAGCTTATGGAGTCTTGTTTTATTTGGAAGAAAATAATTTTAGTGATCAAGCAATGGTGAAAACTTAGACAGTGAAATGATACATCAGAGAATGATGAAAACATTATTTTTGAGAGTGGGAAACTGAATGTAAAATACAAACAATGCTTACATGAGAAACATGAGACACAAAAAGGCTACTGCAGACTGTTCACAGGCAAATGAATGGCATTGGGGCAACATACTGTTTAGTGTTTGCACCATAATGACATCATCACTACTCTACACTGTTGTCCCATGTACTTTACCGGCCAATGCCCCATGAGAGGAATCGAACCCACTATGTGAGGCTACCTTTGGGAAGCGTAGCATCTGAACCCATGTGAGATGTGCATGACAATAAACTCAGCATGTGGTTGGTGCAGGCGGCTAATGACTAAGCACACAACAGCAGCAGCAGCAACAACAACAACACTTGGCACAAAGCCAAGGTGAGGTCCAGAGTAGTTGAGCTCAATGTGAGCACCGCCCACTGCATTTACTGCTGCTCACAAGTAGACACTTTTGTCAGTAAGTCTGTCCATATTACATGATGCACGTCCCCTCTATGGTAGGTTTCTGTGTTACTCCATGCTCTACCGATGCCAACTCATCTGCCTCCATCGTGATGTGTGCTTGCAGAGATACTAAATATCTCCCCCTGAAAAGGTCATGTAGGGCTGAAAATGGTCTGGCTCGGGCCACGATCTCTGGTGCAGAACCAGAAAGGCTACCAGAGAACCCGGCAATGTACTGACCACCAAAGGAGGCAATGTTGATGGCATCGGCTCCATCAGAAGTGTGGAGGGACACAAGGCTGTGGCAACAACAGGTCCACTGGCAATAGAGGGTATAAGGCAATCGCCATCAATGATGGGGAGGAGGTGGCATAATGGGAGGGAGGCAGGTCAGAGGCCACTGGCCACGGAGAAGTTGAAACCTCACTGGGACCTGAGGCTGCAGGCGACAGGAGGATAGTGAAGGACGCATAGGGGTGGCAATGGGGAGGTGTGCCGCAGTGAGTTGGAGACCGCCAGTGGAACAATTTTGTGACAACCCTGCTGCTCAGCTGACTGGGAGGCCACAGTGGCAGTGCCCCATCAGGGTGTGGGCACAACAGACTTACACGATGAATCAAGTGCTCCCCACAAATGTACACCATAAATAACCGCCTACCTTATTGCTCACTGCGACACTCGACAGCCACCCTTACTGCTGGCTGAAGTACTGGGCCCAAACAGCAGTTACAGCACAGGCCACTGTGTCTATGGAATTTGACTCAGGCTGCAGAAAACCCACAAGTCCCCATGGCTAGCACCAGTGCAAATGTTCTATTGGAATGCACTAGTTGACCGTCTTTCCCTGCTAAGTAGTCAGAAAACTCAACAAGAGATTGTTGCAGGAAGAGGCAGACATAGATTTCTTCATTTGGCTTTTGAATCTATGCACAAAGCACTCCACCTCTGAGTTACATATGGGCTGGGAGTCAAGAGGATCAATGCCATTGTGGGCATAAAAGTCTTCAAACTCCCATGACACAAATTGATTACCATGACTGGGTCCTAGGAGATTGCTCAATGAGAAAAATAACTGAGAATGTATGAACACGGTAGTCTCAGTGTATAGGACAGCTCGGCTATATTCGGGAAATTGGACAACGAATCGACCACCGACAACTACATGTTGCCCAAAAATGGACCAGGAAAATCGTCATGAAACCACCCCCAAAGGGTGCTCCACTACCAGCCAAGGAATGAACTGGCACAATAGTGCAGCCTGGTTTGGTGCACGGGCCTTACAAGCCGGCATCAGACAGTCAATGCCATGAACGACTGACAGCCACCTAATGTGATGCAGCACCAAAGCCTTCATACAAGTCATACACCAGTGAGGCCAAACCGGCAACTGGAGTATGTGAGGCTGCAGGACGGGGAGAATGACCACTCAGCAGCACTACTCTGCCATGGAAAACATGAGGTTTTCCTGAACAATTCTGAGCCAATCACGTAAGAGGAAAAACATACGTCATGCCTGATCTGCACCCGAAGATATGCACTCCGACCAACTCAACTGGACAGCTGAAATGATTTTCTGAAAAAATGGGTCAGCTACTGTGGTGGTCACAATGTCACATGCTCTCTCAACAAACAATCCGACAAGGTCTGGTGCAAGGCATCAGCCAATGTGAACATTAGAGCCTCCTGTGAATCAAACTCTGGATCAGGCCTCAACAATATCTGCAACTGCTAGTGTGCAGGTCTATCACATAGCTTGGAATGCGGGCCCAATAAGGAAATCAACAACTTGTGGTCAGTGATGAGGAGGAACCTCACCCCATACACGAAGACATGAAACTTTTTAACCCTGAAAATAATAGCAAGCACATCCTGTGAATAATTGTGCTGCGCACCAGACATCATCTTCAATGTGTAAGCGATGGGCTATTCAGTACTGTCTTGGTTCTGATGGAACAGAATGGCACCTATGCCATACTGTGATGCATCACAGCCCAGGGTAAAAGGTTTACCTGGCTTAAAGGAAGCCAGACAGAGAGTTGAGCACAAATACTGTTTGAGAGATTGAAAAGCCCATTGAAAATCTCAAACTCAATGTCCTTCTGGGAAACCAGTTAAGAGTTTGGCAGATACACACAGCTTGAAGAATGAACTGAGCATAATAAGAAATCTTACCTAAAAAAGATCTTCAGGGTCTGGGGTGCTGGCAGGTTGATGATGGTTTTGATGCGGTCATCTGTAGGGACGAGACCATCCGTACTAAGCATATGACCCAAAAAATGCAGCTTTTGGGACCAAAAAACACATTTTCCCAGTTCATAATGAAGACCACTCTCCAGAAGACATTGGAAAATCAACTGAAGGTATCAAAAATGCTCCTCACAAGTCGAGTCTGTGACCCAAATGTCATCAAAAGAATTGTCGCAACAGGGGGTGTCTTGAATCAACTGCTACAAAGACTGCTGCCAAATTATAAGTGCAGATGAGATCCCAAAATGCAAGTGGTTGAAATGGCAAAGCCCAAAGAGAGTGTTGATGACCAGGAAAACTTAAGAAACAACCGCAGGTAAGCATTGTGCAATCCAGTGCACAAAAAATACTGGCTGTCCAACAACTTCACCAACAACTTTGCCTGCAGTGGAGTGACATGAATCTGTGACACACAGCGTGTTGACCATCAGCTTAAAATCATCGCTGAGGTACATGGTGCCATCAGGTTTCTGAATCACCACAAAAGAGGTGGTCTACTGGCTTGGCAAAATAGGAGAAACAACACTTTGATACCTCCAAAACTGCAGCCCTGCCTTTACCTTGTCATGCGTGGATAAGGGAATGGGATGTGAGTGACAAAGTTTAGATACAATATCAACAGCTTAAGAGAAACATGTGATTTGAATTTTTCAGCCCAGGCCAAGGTATACTGTATGACTGCAGTAACAATTAAAAAAAAAAATCGTTGAGCCAAAGCATATTTTGCACCAATAGTGAAATGACCACTAAGAATGTAAGTTGCCATTCCACATTCTTGTAATGTTGTCCCCACAAGCAAATGCACTGCTTACTGTAAGGCACAGCCTGACAGAGTGGCTGTTGCAATGCCAGGCACCTCTAGAGCTTGTATGTAAGTAAATTAACCCTCTAACTACAGGCAATTATCTGATGTTCCAGAGCAACAGGAAAAGATTTAATTGGAAAATAGTAGCCTGTTATGTTCCAGAGCAACATGACAATAATTAACAGGAATTTCCAATGTGCAAACAGCAGAAATTATGTCTGATGTGATAATTGTGGGCACTGTGGATGTGTCCACAAATAGCAATACTGAAGGCACAAGTCCGCATCACCTGTGGCTGGAGAGTTAATGATGCTAACTGATGCACCTACATCTACTTGAAATTCAACCGGCTGCCTATCTGCTACCAGAGTCAGCAAAACTTGGCAGAGTCAAGAAAAAACACCCGGGCGTCCAAGGACTCATGGCCCTGAGCCACCATAAGCTCATACAATTCCACCCTTTGGACTCTGTTATCTAAAGAAGGATCAGGTAAGGTCAACGTCCTTTTCAGAATCACAGGATCAGAAGCTAACTGGGCAGTTGTGTCCTCAATTAGTGAGTCTTCATAAGTAGCAGCACATTTTGTACACTCAAAATGATACTTGCATGAGACGCCCTGCAAACTGGCAATCTGGGCTGCTTATGGTCGCCTCTAGCTATTGCGTGTTGGTTAAATTGCATTTGTGCCATCACCACATGGGTTTGATGACCAGAATACAGCAAAAGAAACTGACAAACTTTGTCAAAGGGAAGTTTCTCAGGCTCAATGGAGGGCTCCATACTTTGGACAACTTTGTATAAACCCACATCACTGGACAACAACAAGGCTGCCTTATGAACAGGATCACTGATATGCTTTGCCTGACAGAGCTCTTCCAGCTCCTTCTGTATGTACAACTGTTCCTGTCAGCACTCAAGAAACGACAGGCCCATTGCAGCCCAAAGTTAACACTACGACAAGGGGACCACAGGGCGACACACTTTGGTATCTACGCCATCATGACAATGTCACTACTCTGCACTGTCAGCACGGGTACTTTATGGACTGAAAGCAGCTTGATAAAATCCAAACTTGTCATGCCACTCCATCTTTAGGCGGTAGAGTGTCTGAACACATGTAGAGACATGCTCAGCATTAAAGTTGACACATGGCTAGCACGGACGGCTAACATTTATGCTCACAACATCAACATTTGGCACAAAGCACAAGACAATTCTACAGTAGTTGAGCTCAGTGTGAGCATTGCCCATTCCACTTTGCCACCCACAAATAAACACTTCTGTCAGCAGGTCCGCCCATGCTACGTGATGCATGCACTCTCTGTGGCAAATAGGTCTCACTCTGTGATACAGGCAATGAACCTACAGTAGTATGGTGTCTGGGACAAAATCCTACAGTTTCAAGTTGTATATGAATGTCTGATATCACAGTTTTGTGAGTCATTGCAAGAGAAACAAACTCTCATGCAGTCAAAATACTGGTGTCTGATTTAAAACAGGAAACTGCATGGTCTGTTGTAACAGTGATGTAACTGAAAGTGCACTCTGCCCTCAGCATCCTTACATCTGAGACAAGGAAACCTCCCATTCAGGATAAACTGGTGAAAAGGAAGAGTGATTGGGACTCAAGATTTTGCTGAGTCAGTGAAACCTCAATGATTCACAGCCATTTCCAGGCATCTGCACTTTTCTACAGGTTCACCAGATGCATTACATGTTATACTCAGAAAAGTAAGACCAGTCACTTCACAATTGTCAGTAGGTTTTCAAAGAGTATATGTCCTTCTTCTTCTTCTTCTTCTTCTTCTTCTTCTTCTTCTTCTTCTTCAGTAGTGCTACAGCCCTTAGTGACCTTTGGCTTCTTCAATGATCTTCCTCCACATTTCTCGGTTGTTTGCTGCTCTTTTCCACCACTGGACTCCCATACAAGTAGCTCCAATATTACATCTTCAGTCCATCTTCTTCTAGGTCTCCCTTTTCGCATAACTGAATGGATCACACCTTACATCATTTTCTTTGGAATTCTATCCACTGCCATTCTCTCCACGTGTCCTAGCCATCGAATTCACTGTGATTTGACAAATTTTACTATGTCCGTATGTTGTATTAACACTTCTAATTCAGTGTTGTAATGTATTCTCCAGCCTTCTTCCTCCCTTATTGGGCCACAGATTTTGTGTTGTATTTTCCACTCAAAGGTTCTTAGTGCATTTTTGTCATGTTCTGTCAATGTCCATACCTGTGACCCATATCTGATAACTGGGTGGACTGGAGAATTACATATTTACATCTTTGTTTTTCTTGTAACAAAACTATTTCTGAAAAGTTGCATATTTGCAAAGTAAGTTCTGTTTCCTGCTTGTATTCTTTCCCATATACTCTTTCCAATACTGTTATCATTAGTTATTAGGGCTCCCAAGTAGTTAAAAGAGGATACTCCTTTGAAGCATTTCCCACTGATGTTTAGGTGTTCAGGGGTTCTTCTGACCTCATATTGTGACATTACCATATATTTTGTTTTGTTTACATTTACTATGAGGCCAATTTTTAAAGCGTCTGTTTCCATTGCCCAGAATGTTTCTTGGAGTGTATTGATATTTCTTACTATTGTAGCAATGTCATCAGTGTATGCACATGTCTGATTAGTTTTCATACATATGGTGCCTCTTTTGTTGATTTTATTTACTACACTATGCAGGGCTATATTGAATAGACAATGTAGAGACTATAACGTTGATTCACACCTTCATTAAAGTCAAAGCTTTCAGTTATTCTACTAAGAACCTTTACTTTTGCTCTTGTCTCTGTCGTTGATTCTGATTAGTCTTATTAGTTTAGCACATACACCAAGTTCTTCCAGTACTCTGCGTAGTACTTGCCAGCTTATGCTGTCAAAGGCTTGTTTGCAGTCGATGAATAGGAAATACAGATCTGTATCATATTCATGGAACTTTTCCATCATTTGTCTTATCAGAAATATTCGATCCGTTGTTCCTCAGTCTGGTCGAAAGCCATGCTGATATTCCCCTAGTATGTCGTCTGTGCGCTTCTGTATCTTCTCGTTTAATATACTTGTGAAGATCTTACAAGCTGAGCTTAGAAGTGTTATACCTCTATAGTTTTCACACGCTGTTCTGTCCCCTTTCTTATAAATAGGAATTATTATTCCAGTTTTCCAATTATCTGGCATAGTTTCTGATATTAATGTGTGCAGTTCCTTTATTACAGCCTCACCACCAGTTTTTATTAATCCAGGAATTATGCTATCTTCCCCAGGGATTTGGTTGTTTTTTAACTTTTGCACAGTCTGGGAGACTTCTGGTAGTGTTGGCTTTCTTGTCTCATTGGCACCATTGTCTACTTCCAGCTCCACTCTTTCCTCCTGTGGAGCTGTCTCTTCATCTTCTAGGCTGGTGCTTAGTGTATCTTTGAAATACTCTTCCCATCTCCCCACTATCTGTTCTTCCTCCCTTATCATTTTCCCATCTTTACTGGAACATGCCATTATTTTTAGCTGAAATATATTCTTTATTTTGCCTACAGTGTGACAGAACTTTCTTATTTCACCCTGATCCTTTAACTCTTCTAGTTCTTGAAATTTCTTCTTAGTCCACTCTCTTTTCTTTCTCTTGCACAGTCTGTTAGCTCTTCTCCTTAATTCTCTATATTGTTCCACATTATTTCTGTTTTCTCTTTGCAGCACTTTTGTTCTTGCCCCATTCTTTTCCTCTATTGCTGAGCTGCAATCTTCGACAAACTGTTCCTGGATTCATCTGTTTTTTCTTATGCTTCTTATTTCTTCTGCAGCATCTTTCATTAAAGATCACTTTCTCAATCCTCCTCTCACCTTCTTCTACTCCTACTGCAGTCTCTTCATTGCTCAAATTTCTGCTTAGCATTACTTGGTATTTTTTTACTTCTTCAAGAATTTTCAGTTTGTCAGTATTCCATTTCATCTTCTTTCCTGTTGTGTTGCCATTTGTTAGTGACAGTTTCTCTCTCAAGACTGATTTTATCACAAAGTGGTCTGAGTAATAGTTTGGATCTATATAGCTCCATACATCCATAAC
Source organism: Schistocerca gregaria (assembly GCF_023897955.1). Taxonomy (NCBI): domain Eukaryota; kingdom Metazoa; phylum Arthropoda; class Insecta; order Orthoptera; family Acrididae; genus Schistocerca; species Schistocerca gregaria. The sequence goes on from NC_064923.1 coordinate 752,184,214, forward strand.
AGACAAAGGGTGGCATGCAATCGCTAAAATATGGTCATTCTGATTGACTACTCCATTTACTGCAGACTTCCAAGTACCCAGGTGGCTCCTCTTGCGTGGAAAGCCAGTATTTTTAATAATCATATTCCTTGCTGTAAATTGGCATAGTAAATCTCCATTCTCATTGTTTTCTTCTGGTAGTGAATATTTTCCAGAAACTCCATATGGATGTTCAGTTCTCCATATTTTTGCATTGAAATCTCCTATTACTAGCATCAAGTCATATTTAGGCACTGTGTAGCATACTTTTTCCAAATCTTTGTAGAACTGTTCTTTAACTACACCTTCTTTGTCCTCTGTTGGTGCATGTGCATTCACTATGGTATTTCCTTCTTAGTGTGAGTCTGCACATCCTTTCATTTATGGGTTTAAATTCTAATAGGCTTTTCCTAACTTCCCTAGTTATTATAAGCCCTGTTCCAAGTTGGCCTGTTCCTGCTTCTGGTCCACTGTATGCCAATGAGTACGCAGGTTGTTCTTTCCTTGCCATCTTATTTCCTATAGGTCTACATCACATTTAAATTTTAAAAATTCACTGGCTATTTCTTTCATTTTTCCAGGCTGAAGCACTGTCATCACATTCCACGATGCTACTGTCAGATCCTTTATCAGTTTCTTTTACCGGGGTAGTGATACATGTTTTCCATCCAGTTCCCAATGCTTCAGTTGAATTTCCATAATATTCTTATTTTTACAGTCTGGGGTTATTAGCATCAACCCAACCCCCAACTTGGAGGACCAGGATTTATATTAGTTTTATTCCTTTAGGGAAACTGGCTTCACTATGCATCTAAAGCCCTCCCTGATCTATGTTGTTGGACACATTTTGTCTGGCTCCTCAGTCAAGACCAATGTGGCTTGCGTGACACTGCTAGTAGCTACGCTACTGCCGGTACAGTTCTCGACTTCAAACAAAGAATGCAAACCCTCCCACCCGACACTGAAGGTGCCTACTATCAGGCGGTGTCTCCTGGGAGGGAAATTTTACAGGCTAAAATGTCGGCATTGACAAAAGTCTGATGAAATTTATGGGTAGACTTTCATATGTTTAGTACAGTCCATCAAATAGAGATAAATTTGGCATAAAGATACATGAAGTATCTAGTTCAGAAAATGGATGCAGCCAGAATGTGAAGATATATACTGGAAAGGCAAAAGAGAATGGTAATGTGGCTGTGAAATCTACAGTCAGTAAAAAGGTTGTTCTCAACAAATGACGCAGATCTTTTTAGGATGTCAAGAATTTTTTACATGGTAAGGTTTTCTCAACTTGTTTAGGAAATGCTGTTGGAACTGTAAGCCTAACTAATAAAAAGGAAAATAATCTTGACAGAAAAGAAAACAAAATAATGTTGACTGAAAAGAAAATCATTCCCTATAAAAATGCAAGGCCTGTTGTGATTGCAGACAATGTGGAGAACCGTGATTTGAATGTAGGAAATGTAAAAGTGTACTTCATTTGGACAATTCCTTCATGCAGAACCATACACAAATGGACTATCTGTGAGTATTTGTTGTATTGTAAGCACCTGGAATGAGTATACTTGTCCATATTTTGTAAATAATCCTGTATGCATGAAAAACTAAAATATATGTTAACAATAATCACAATCATATGGTACATTTTATTTCAAAAAACTGTGAGCAAATGGGTTAATGTGAGCAGAGTGAACATTGATGAGCAAATAGCTAGCTGCAGTCAGACACCAATCAAGAAGCTTAAAGAGTGATGATATGTTAATTTCATCTGACAGACATCATGATTAGGAAGCGATCACACATGAAAGTAAGTATTTTAACTCAATCAATACTACAATACAATTTAATCAATTGATTGAATAAACAAAATAAATGTGTATCACTACACACACTCTTGTAACTTTTATGTTTTACTACATCATATTACCATATTTACAATAATTACCTTTTTGCTTTATTGTTTTTATTCTTGCCTGAACTGACTACCTTCCCTTGTACTCTTTTTTCCCTGTTCACCCTTACTTGCCGCAAGCCAACATAATATTTTCTAACTCCCCTTTGTGCCTATTTTCCACCTTGTCACTCTATGCCATTCAGTTTCCCCATCATTCACCATACAATTTCTGATGATTCTCACTATTTCTGTAAGATTCATTTCCTTCCGATGACCTATTATAGTCTGTTCCTCAACAAAGGTAATCAAATCAATAGCTTTAACCATTCTCTGGACATGGGCATACTTTATGTGGCATCAACCGAAGAGTGAGGCGTCATAAAGAGGTTGATATCTCGCAATGTCACCACAGGTAACGATAGTTGCTGCAAACCACATCAACGAGTGACACCATTGTAGATACACCCACCGCCATTTTGCTACACCACTTCATCCACTCATCTACATAGGACTTCTCTGTCGCAGTCCATGATCATTAACTAAAATGACAGCATGTGTTCTAGAAGGCCAACTGTGTGTTTAATATCTTAGGTAGAACTATAAGTAGCTATGTTAATGTGCCCTGATGGAGAGTCTTTCATTTTTCAGAAACAGTTGTAAATAATCACGACATTCTCATGGAAATGGACTGTACAAAGTTAAGCAATTGTTCCTGTCTAATTTGTAATAAAGTGAACTAATATTTTATGTGTTATAGTACCCACTCAGTCTCCCCCAAAGCAAATCAAAGTACATTCCGTTGTACCAGTGGGTGTATTTATATACAACTTTACATCCCCTCTATGTAAGGTGGACAAAGTCACTCCCACATCAGAGGTGTGACCATAATTATCTGACCAATCAGAGTATGTTTTTGAAAACAGAAATTCATAAGAAACAAGCATCTTTCCAGAATGACAAAAATTTTAAAACAAAATTTGGAGTAAATACCACATGGAATCTAGACAAATCAAAATTTATATAACAATGATGAATTTGGTGAGTCTATATAATTGTCGATCTGTAACACAAGCAGGTAGAACAACTGCTTCAGAACATGCCTATAAATTCTAATTATGACTAATGTCATTCTAAAGTGATTTGTGGATAGAAAATAATCAGCTAGAGTATTTAACGCTCCATGGGTGCACACATTATCACAGAAAGATTACTGACTCAGGCTATATTATTAAACAGCAAAATCAGCCACCAGGTCCCAGTAACACTTATCTGTCTAATAATTTCCAGGGGTAACAAGAATTTGATTTCCAGTATTTCATATAATTACTAAGAAAATGCTAAAAAAATTATAATGATGTCATAATCTACACATTCTACATCTACATCTACATTTATACTTCGCAAGCCACCAAACGGTGTGTGGCGGAGGGCACTTTACGTGCCACTGTCATTACCTCCCTTTTCTGTTCAAGTCGCGTATGGTTCGCAAGAAGAACGACTGTCTGAAAGCCTCCGTGCACGCTTGGATCTCTCTAATTTTACATTCGTGATCTCCTCGGGAGGTATAAGTAGGGGGAAGCAATATA